>NW_027555625.1:169165081-169840081 GCF_003287225.1 Phascolarctos cinereus
AAAGTCATTAGCTTCAGTCTCTTCATCTGTAAAATTAAACAGCTAGACTAGATTATCTTTAAGTGCCTTGAAAGCTTTAAAATTCTATGATTCTTTCCTTTCTACAAATCTAGGACAGAGGCTGCCTCTCCAGGTTAAGTAAGGTTGCCTCATCTAAAAGACCCAGATGAATTGTCTGTGCAACCTTAATCCATCAATTCTGATTTTCTTTGATTGTGTAGACCTGATAGCCTCTGGTACTATTGCTAAGCTGAATATGAATAAGCCATGTCAAACAAGGTTAAAATCTAGTCCACAGACCTGGCATAGGCCCTCTTTATTTTTGCCTTAAGTGTTTTTTTAAAAAAATTGTTTTTAACTAGGAATAAGGTGCTAAGACTCTCATATATATGTTGCCATCATCAAGGCCAACCCTTGGATAATTGTGAAGTAGTACAGGTTTATCATTGATACCCTCCTACTTCCCCTTTTATTCCTTTTGCCATACTTTTGCCCCAGAACCCCAGTGCCCTAAACTGTAACCCGTATGACTAACTGAATCTGCCCTTTCAGCAGAGATCATGCTTCAGATTGTCCCCTATCTACAACAAAATTGACTTTTCCTGTATCCCAAGGTAACAGCTCATTCTATAATAAATGAGTATCTGCTACCGGCTCAGGTTAACATATGTCTTCAGTGCTTTGTTGTAGAGTGAAGGTGTCCCTGGATTGGCA
The DNA here is from genome assembly GCF_003287225.1 of Phascolarctos cinereus. Lineage (NCBI taxonomy): Eukaryota > Metazoa > Chordata > Mammalia > Diprotodontia > Phascolarctidae > Phascolarctos > Phascolarctos cinereus. Next base: position 169,165,796 of record NW_027555625.1, read on the forward strand.
AAGACTCGACCAGCAGGGTGCACTCTGACAGATCCCATCAAGCTGGAGAGGTTTTGTGTATGGGCTTAGTGATGGAATTATGTGTGTCATCTAAAGGCCAGCCTAGATAAGTTCAAAGAGGCTCATGATCACCATTTTGGCTGCAAAGTAATAAAAACTTTCAGGCACAGCAACTAAGGAGAACCAGCTACTAATTGTAAAGTGGTTGCAATTTATGTGTGTAGAGTGAAGGCCCATACCAATGAAATGATTAATACTTGAAAGATTAAAGAAGTTAGTTTACTACTCCAGGGGAGCTACGTTCTTACCTAATTGGGCTTTTTCTCAACACATTTCTGCCTATTCATCTATGTGACTCTTGTTACTAACTTTCTAGAATTCTGCCACAGAGGCCCATTTAGCATGTTGGAGCCTTCCTCTTTTGATATTACACGGATAACAATAGAGAATGTGATCTGGCTGCTGGAGTCATCCCTTTTCCTCACTGTGTGATTGTCATACTTTTCCAGCAAAGAGGGTAATAGATAATGATGGTTCAACTCCAAAGGCTCATTGAGCCAACATATTGCAAGACAAAAGAACAAATCTCTAATGAAATTTTAAGGAATCTTAGATATTTTTAGATTAGGATGAGGAAGCCTCTTATAATTGCCCAACAAATCACAATATAGATGTAGACATTAATTCTGCCTACATACAAAGCCATAAGGAACTATATCATTCAGTGGATAGAGAACTGTGCCTGGAGTCAGGAAGACCTGAGTTCAAATCCAGGTCAGATATGTGTGATCTTGGGCAAGTCACTTAACCTCTATTTGCACCAATTTCCTCATCAGTAAGAAGAGGATAATAATAGCAACTACTTCACTGGGTTGTTGTGAAGATCAAACGAGATAATATTTGTAAAGTGTCAGTGCATAGTAGGCACTATATAAATGCTCATTCCTCTTCCTGGCCACTTTCCATCTATGAAATTCTATGATTCTGTGAATCTTGAGACTAAATTTGAGCCAAAGAGCTAAATAATTCATCAGGATTATTTATCCAGGATAAAGAAAGAAAGTTTCAACCCTATCTGATGTTATCTCTCCTTGGAAAAGAAAAAAGTGGCTGGGAATAATTTTTCCTGGTACAGAGTTCCCATAATGCTGTGGGAACTTCATCAGGCCAGAGGCTATTCTAAGTTATTTACATAGTTATGTCTTGCGCAGCACACTTAGAACAATCATTTCCCTTTTGTAGGTTAGAGGTTTTCCAAGTGGAAGAAGTAGAAGGCTCCCACTCAGTGGCCTCTTCCTTTCTATGGGAAGAGCCCACCAGTAAGACTGAGCAAAGCTAAGGCAGCACTTTGGGCCTGCAGGAGAGGTGCTTATTATCAACCCTAGTGTCAGAAGGATGGTAGAATCAAAGAAGTGGGATTCCAGACCAGCCCAGGGAAAACCTATTACAATGTCAGGGTTACTGACTGACAACTTCTGCAGGTGATGACTACACCTTTGTTTCTACTAGAGCCAATGGCAAACCCTTCTGGATACTTTTCCCTGTGTCCCCCAAGTCCAACATTTTCATATAAGCAAAATCCAATTGAAATGTGTGTAAAATAAGACAGAAAAAGGCAAGGTGTAGTAGGAGAGGCTTTTGCCTGCGGGTGGGGGATGTAAATATTTACTAGTCAAATATCCATATAGACAAACACATATACATGTAAAAACATACGTCTGTATGAACCTCTGCTTTTTTTTAAAAAAACCTTAAGTTAGGGCAGCCATCTCCTTCACATTCTTCTCTCCTCCCCCCTCACCCCAGTCTGGTGAGTAAAGGAAAATAGTGCTCAAAGTGGGCCTTGAGTGAGTGCTCTGATTTTCCCCACTGTAGGGAGGAAGAGTTCCTTCTCTCAGTGATGCAGAATCACTCCTCAATCCAACAAGATCCATCAGTGAAGCTCCCTCCACTCCCTCCTCCCCATCCCCCCAAAAAGGGAACAGCCCTGTTGTGGCCTTACTGTGACTGCGGGGTCCTTTTAAACTGAGGAAATAACTTTCCTTGGACCCCACAACAGCCTCCCGCCCCTGCCTCCGACCCATTCAGAAGATGCCCCACGCTTCATGGCCTGCAGTAGTAGCTAGCAAGGGTAGCCACGTTTCAGCAGTCTGGACGTGATAAGCCAGGCCAGCCAGAGCCTGGCGTCGGGCTGCAGTGGAGACCTGCCCGCACCCAGGTGACCATAGCGCGGCTGCGGCTGAATGGCACCCAAATGCTGCAGCAGCACAGACCTAGCTGGTGCGAGCTCACGCCTTCTGTCCCTTCTCTTCTTTCTCCTCCGCCCCCTCCTTCTCCCCCCTACTTTCCCTTCCTCCTCTCCTCTCCTCCTCCTCCTTTCCTCGCCTCCTCCCCTCCTTCCTCCCCCGCTGCTTTATCTTCCTCCCCAGAGCAGCATTCAGCTGGGGGTGGTGTTGGTGGAGAGAATGGACCGACGCCAGCCTTCTGCACAAGTGCTCTCTCCGCCTAGCATCGCCAGGGTTTATTTTGCCATCCTCTGGGTGCTGTGAAAGCAGGGGGCGGGGCACGCCTCTTCTCTCCTTTCTTTTCCTTTCCTTTTTTTTTCTTTAAAGGCGACAATTGCCAAGCTCCAGATCCCAGTATTTCTTTTAATCGGCCAACTTGCCCAGGGTGGGGGAAGGATGGAGACAACGAAAACCCTAAGGCTTGTTTGAAAAATCTCCTTTGAGAGAGGAAGATAGCTACGGGAACGGCCTAGGCAAGGAGGAAGACGAGTAAAGAGCGCTGCTGGGGATTCTAAGCCTTTCACTCCTTCCTGCTTCTCCTCCCCACGACCTCTTTCTTTCCTTCAGTATTCAAAAGAGAAAGGCAATATGGAGGTTATACTCATTATTTTCTGTTAACCTGCATTCTTTTTATAGCCCTTCGCCCCTCAAGGGTATAATATTCACATACAGCATTTTAGAGTCACACTGGGAAAAGCCAGCTACGCACCAAGCAGATGATGTGACAAAGCACATTAAGTCTTGTGGCAGGAGACCTAAGAGTGGACAAAAATAGCAAAAGAACTGAGCTAGAAGCAAACAAGACCGAGGACGTTTGGATCGGAGGGGCATGATTTAGAGCGGAAAGGACCTCAGAGATCATTTAGTCCAACCCCCTCATTTTACACGTGAGAAAACTAAGGCTTAGACTGAAGGTTAAAGATCTAGCCCAAGGTCACACGGTGAGAGAGTCCGGTTTGCAACACAAGCCTCCTCTCCTGACTCCTGCTCTAGTACTATTCTCTGTCCCCAAAGAAATGTCTTTGGGGAATGAATTTATGATGAAATCAAGATTGCACAGTCTCCACTAAGCAGGCTGGACAAATCAGGATACTGAGACAGTAGAAAAAGGATCAAGGGGCCTGCAGCCTTTGCAGAAATATGTATATAGCACCTCAGGTACTCCCCCCTCCCCCTTACAGTTGTGGCCCACTGGAAAAAGATATGGCAGGTACAAGTTATTCTGCGGCTGTGCATCTACTCAAAACCATTGTTCATGAGCCCTTACTGATGTATTTACTTTTATTAGTCATCCAGGGATATAATTAGTTCAAAACAAAGACAATTTAATGAAATAGCACAATATGAAAAGGAGCAGTAGGATACACCCCCGATAAGACTGGGGCGTGCTCTTTCACAAATACTTCTACCATCCAAATGGACATACATAAGGATCATGTATAAGGGGCATACACTTAGGACATATATGGGCAAGGGCATACATATAGCAAACACATGTGACTAGGGCACCCATGTTGGGATATGACTCGTGTCTCTCATGTTGCAAGTCTGTAACACTTTTTAGTGTTGTTATTATGCAATTTTCTTTTTTTAACATTATTTAAAAAAAAATTTCAGTTCTGAATTCTCTCCCTATTTCTAGCCCCTTCCCTCGTCCATGGAGAAGGCAAACAATAGGATACCCATTTTGCATGTGAAGTCATGCAAGACATATTTCCATGTTACCTATATTGCAAAACAAGCCAGAAAAATAAAGAAAGGTAAAAATATGCCTCAATCTGTGCTCAGAATTCATTAGTTCTCTCTCTGGAGGTGGATAGCATTTTTCATCATGAGTCCTTTCATCTTGAGTCATGGATCATTGTAATGATTCTAGTAGCTAAGTCTTTCACAGTTGATTATCATTAAAATAGTGTTGTTACTGTGTATAATGTTCTCTTGATTCTGCTCATTTCACTTTGTATGAGTTCATATGTGTCTTCCCAGGTTTTTCTGAAGTCATCTCCTTTGTAATTTCTTACAGCACAGTAATAGTCCCATCACAATCATATATTGAAACTTGTTCAGCCAATCCCTAATTAAGGGGGATTTCTACCATTTCCAATTCTTTGCCACCACAAAAAGATCTGTTTTAAATATTTTTGTTCATATTGGTCCTTTTCCTTTTCCTTTATCTCTTTGGGGTGCAGACCTAGCAGTGGTATTGCTAGGTCAAAGGGTATGAATGGTTTTATAGCCCTTTGGGGTTTCAAATTGTTCTCCAGAGTGGTTGGACAAGTTCACAACTGTGCCAACAGTGATTAATGTACCCATTTTCCCACATCCTCTCCAGCATTTGTCATCATCCTTTCCTCTCATGTTAGCCAATCTGATAGGTATGAGTTGGTACCTCAGAGTTGTTTTAAGGTCCATTATTGTGCTGTTTTCACTGGTCTTTCCACTGGATGTGATATGTCTTCTCTGTTGGATCTTGTTCTACTTATCTCTGGGTCCTTTCTAAATGGGTAATTTCCACTGCTCCTTTCTCTTTGCTGCTACCTACTGGGCTTCAGCTAGAATCCCCAGCTGATGTGCTCTTCTCCATGGTGGACTATGCCATCTTTTTTTAGTTTAGAGGCCAGAGTCTAAGCTTCAGCTCTTTTAGAAAAACAGAGTCATCACATACCCAAGCATAGGATTAGGAGTAAGTGTCTTTTTCTGCATAAGAAAAGGGAGGTCAGTCAGCCCCTGGAGCCTGAGGTCTGGAGGGCAAAACTCTTCTGGTACCCTAAAAGCCACTATTAGAGCTATCAGCATTTAGGCTATCTTTGAACTTCTTTCCTACTGCTAGCTGGAGCTTCATCATTTTCCAAAGACTCTAGCTTAAAGTTAATAAATTCTGCTTAATCCCTATTAATTTCAGGTTGCCATTCTGTATTTCCTTCCAACAAACTGCAATGGACTGTCTAGGTCAGGGCTGCTCAAGAATTGAGGGGATTAGGACAGCAAATGGTAGTGGGAATTGAGTGAACCACAAAGACTCCATCTTGTGACTCAATTCTGGAGCTAGCTCAGTTCCCTTCCTATTCAATTATAGGTCTAGTCCAATTTCTGTCCTGTGATAAAATTTTATTCCTTAGTGGGAATTGAGAGAAAACTTTGCTGCATTGTTTGAACCTAACTCTGTGTGGCTGGGAAATTGGACCACCTCTCCCTGTTGCTTAGAGACACTTAACCAAAGGCCTAGGTTAATGCTGACCATAAACCTAGTCAGATCCAAAGATTGATGCAAGGAGTTTTCTCACAATTATACATCTCAAGCAACCCATATGTCTTTTCTGAAAACTGGCCCATACTAATCAATCGTTATTGTTTCCATGTTCCCTTGGTTGTTTACAGGCACTTTGGAGAGTGGGACACTTTTTTTTTTTCTGAATTCAGGGAATTGCACCTGTTTACTGTCCCTCTCCCAACTTGGAAAGTCCCTAATCTTTTCTCCAATTAGAAATCAGATTACCTAATATTACATTGTTTCCTTTTAATTAGCTGGCCTTATTTAATTAAATGTTTTTAATATACAAAAGTCTATCTACCCCTGAATTTGAGGTCCATGCCTAAGCTGAGGAAGGGGCCTGGTCCCAATTTGTCCCTGGTCCCAATCAATTTTTTGATTCGCATGCATTACTTAATAAATTGGTATGCTCAGAAGACCTCACTTTTATTTTTCTCAGTAATTTTGTCTTTCACCCTCCACAACTATCTAGGTACTAGGGACTGCCTAGGTACCCTGAGGTATCATGGCTTCACCACTTCACCAAGATTGTTTGGGTCTTGTCCTGAAATTGAAATAGAAGGTGATCTTTCAATTTTAATACAAAGTTTTATTCTATACTTCAAATCCTTTGATATAAATTCCTGTCTTTCACATGCAAATGTGGCCACAAAACTCCCAGACCTCAGAGCAACTCTGCACATAAATGCCATGAAGCCCATGGAGCTTCTCAGCTTGAATGTGGACAGTATGTGGACATTAAGTTTAAATTATATTAGGAATAATACTGGACTGTGAGCCAGGCGACCCAGAGTCTAGCCCAAGTGCTACCACTTACTAATTATATGACTTTGTTCAAGTTGCTTTACATTGTTGGGCCTCAGTTTTCTTAACTGTAAAATGAGGTGGACGGGCCATACGATCTCTGTTACCTCACAGCTCTGGGTTTCCAAGCCCAGGACTTTTTCAAGCTCAGCCATTTTAAATGATAAATTCAACTTGAGTTGTCAATTACTATTTTCCCTGTAGTATGGCTGGTATACTGGGAAAAGGGCTAGATTTAGCATCTAGAGGACCTGGCTTCAAATGCCATCTGTGTTACTTGTTAATTGTCTAACCTCAGGCAAGTCACTTAACCTCTCTGGGCCTCAATTTCCTGATTTGTAAAATGAAGGGTTTGGACTAGATGACATTTAAAATTCTTCCAGCTCCAAATCTATGATGATATGACCTTTTAGTAGATGCTTCTAAGATTTAATCTATTCAATTTAATTTCTCAATGATGCATCTCATTCTTGAGATCCTTTTAACTCATTAAATAAGTCCTATTTGGTCTGCCCAAGTTATTTTGGAAGGTTGAACTCCTTCCAAATTAACTCATAGAGTTATTAAATATGGAAGTTGAAAGAGACCTTAGAGAGACTATCTTGTGCAGCTCCTAAATTTTACAGATGAGGGCCTGAGGCCCAGGAACATGAAGGAACAGGACCATGAGTCATCTCGGTAAGTGTCAGATCTCCAAGGCACAGTATAATATAATGCAAGGAATGGGTAAGGAATATAGGATCAAAGTTTTAGAACTGGACGGGACCAGAGAAAGCAACCACTTCAACCTGCTCATTTTACAGACAAAGAAAGAAAAAGAAGGTAAAGATCTAACATTAAATCTCCAAAGCACAACACAGTGTGGTACACTGCTGAGATTGGGGATAGGGGCTGGGATGACAAGGGACAGGATGGAGTGTAAAAATAAATTTAAAAACTTTCCCTGCCCTCTTGGAGCTTAAAAACTAGTAGATAAGACATATACATAAATAACTGTAAATCAAGGTGAAAATTCAATTAGAGAGGTACAAATTACAGTGTTAATTCAGCCTGTCCAGAGATAGCTTTCACTAGGAGGGCACAGGGATGGGATTGGAGCAGGACTTTAAAGGATGCATAGAAATTGGACAGGTGGCTATAACAATGTGAGCAATGACAAGAAAACCACAGGGTGTGTTAAGGAAACAATATAGAGTTCAGTTTGGACTATAGTCGTAGACCAGGCACTGAATTTTTAAAGGTTTCCATTTAATCTATAAATATTCCAGTGCTACTGTGCACAGTTTTGTGGATGCCACTTGATATAGCTCATTTCTACTCCGTTTTGTATCCTTGAATAACATTGTTTCTCATGGTAGAATGAGCACACATATCCTGTAATTTGAACTCATGCTAATCTAAAGTGAAAGGGAGAATATTTTATTAGAAGACTAAAGGAAAGGAAGTGATTCAGTGTCTAGAAGGAGCAGAGAGAGAGTGGGCAGTTGCAGACAAAAGGGCACTTCCCAGCTGTGAAGAGTTAGAGGGGGAGAGATGAAAGAAGGGCAGCTTAGGAGGGAGGGAAGAGTGGGTAGATGAGAGACCACTTTCTGAGGGTGTTTCATACTCAGAAGATAGAAGTGAGACAGCACTGTGAATAATACAAGAATTTAGTTGGAGGGAAGCCTCAGTCACAAGGGAGAGAACCTCATCACTGCTCTTAAATATTCATTGGTTGGTGAAGTCTCTCTGTTTTCAGGGCAAGGACTTTGGTGTTAATGTACCAAGGGAGTGATCTATCACAACAGCACTATTAGTTCCAGATTTATTAGTGATGTGTACATTAGCTCAGTTAGTTAGATGGTAGGCTCAATAAGACCAAGGATGCAGGCTTGACCTATCCTTGTATTGGCTGGCTTAATCACAGTTTTATGTAAACTTAGACTACATTCTAATCCTTTGGTAAGAAGGGAGAGTAGGTAAATAACTCAGTAGATATCCATTACCAGTGCTAGAAAAAACAACTCTCCCTTTATTTAGCCAGAGATACCATGGTGTAATGAAAGGAGCCTGTTTTAGGAGTTAAGAGACCTGGATTCTAATTCTATCTTTGCCACTAACTAGCTGTTATATTTGAAACTATAAGAAGAAGAGGGGAAGACTTTGGAGAAAACACTGCCCATATCCTCTGACACTGTTATTGAACCTATTTATACTCTAAAACTTTGAAAAGGTGACAGTAGTATTCATGGTATTTCCTAAGCACCAGCTATGCGAGTGCCAGGAAACTAAACTCTACAAAATAAAGACACAATTGAGAGAGAGAGAGAGAGAGAGAGAGAGAGAGAGAGAGACAGAGAGAGAGAGAGAGAGAGAGAGAGAGATTTAATGGTATTGAAGGTGGGCCACAGTGGTGACTAGCTTATTAACAAATGTGCAAATTCATTTTAAGTTGTGATCTGTTAAGCACTTGGGAAACCAGAGGAAATTGCTAACTTAGGACAAATATGTAAATCAAACTAAAATACCTCTATATAATGAAAATAGAATTCTTAACAATAATCCCGAAATTATAAGGCATACAATTGTTCCTTGAAAGAGATGGCAATAGATTAATAATTGATACTTGTCCTTGGGCTCATAGGACCTGTCTTGATATGGGGCCACACAGACTTCTCTTAATAGAAAGAGAGGAAAGGAAAGTGAAAGGCTCTTGGGTGCTCTTCTGCCTGCCAGAAGATTAGTTTTCTACTAGTTAATTCTCTAGCTAGGTGGCACAATAGATAAATCACTGGGCCTGCAGGAAGAACTGAGTTCAAATCTGGCCTCAGACAAGCTGTGTGACCCTGGGTAAGTCACTTAACTTCTGTTTGCCTCAGTTTCCTCATCTGCAAAATGGGGGTCATAATAGCACCTACCTCGAAGAATTGTAAGGATCAAATGAGATAATATTTGTAAAGCTATTAGCACAGAGTCTGGAACATAATAGGTGCTATTTAAGTGCTTACATTCCCTTACCTTCCCCATTTAATCTATCTCTGACCTCATGGAAGTGCAGGAGCCCCTGAACTTCCTACTACTTCACTTCTTAGAAAAAAAGAAAGATAGGGCAGAGAGGGTGCTTCATTTCCTTGCCCCACTTGAAGGGGGAGGGGAAGAGGAAAAGTAGACCCAAGATGCTGCTGGTTTCAAGCCAATCAGAAGAGGAGAAAGCAAGAAATAAGAGAAAGACCTTAGAAGGTCTGAGTCTTATGTTAAAGCTCCTTCCTACTCCTACTATTGGTCAAGTTGGGCCATGTTCTTTTTGTCATATTCCTTTTTTTTTTTTTATTGAGACTGGATTTCTTTGTTTTCCCCAGGCTGATAGTGCCGTGGACACTCATGGGCCTGAGCCAACCCTATTAGCCTTTTTTGTTTTTCTGATCTAGGCTGGTTTGCTCTCTCTCTTTAGGCAGCCTGGCGGCCCTCTGTTCCCAGGGGCTCACCATTTTGGGGCCAGACTTAGTATGGATGCCTGGTGGGCCTGCAGCTCAGATCCCCCAAACTCAAGTGAACCACCAACCTCAGCCTCAGCCCCAAGAGCAGGGACTGCAGACTTAATGCCACCCCATTTGGCCAATCATGTTACTTCTTGTAGGATCCAAATCTGCTGTTCAATTCCCTTTTTCTAATACATATTATTTCCTTTACTCCACAATAAAATAATCTTTATTTCCTTCATTCCATACTCTGAACATCATTGAATGTGGGGGGAGGTCCCTTTTTCAAAGAAGGAGTAGACTTTGAACGGAGTCCTACCCTATTAATAATAGAAAGCTGTCCCCTCAATTCATGAACCACTGGGGACCACTTGGCTAGAGCCAATTGAGGAAGGAGCAGATTTTTACTATGTTCATAGCCCTTATTCCAACTGCCAAAAGGTGTTAGCTCTTAGCAATGATCCTGCCAAGAATGGCCAAAATAAGGAAGTCATGTAGCAGTTGTATGACAGGCAAATCAGTTTACCTTTATGGGATTCAGTTTCCTCATCTGTAAAATGAAAGGCTTTCATTAGAGGATCTCTGAGGACCCTGCCAGTTTAAAGATTATATATTCCTCTGTGTACTTCTAATTCAAATGCGATGTCCTACTGCACATATGAGAAACTGTGTTTTGTGTATACAAAGAGTATCACAGCGTGAGCTAAATGGGTTAGGGATTTGTATAAGCCAAGGTATTTGTCTAAAGTTACTGATGTAGTGATTGGTATTATGCTGTCAGGTTTGGGCCTCCCACCTCTTCCCTGGGCAGTGGGCCACATGGCCAACTGAGAAGAAATTAAAATTCCAAGTGCTTAGTCCTTTCTTTAGTCCATCCAGTTTTACTAGTTTCCCTTTTAAATATAGAAACAGAGATTACTATTAAAGCTGGTGATTTGTCTTCCTGGCACTGACTAAAAGGGCTGAAAGAAATATCCAGGTATCATCTATTAGACCCCTTTGCCACCAGGCAATAAGCTTATTGAAGGTAGGGACCATTACTATAGACAACTTGGCATCTGGCATCTGGCCACAAATCCTTTGGGCACACAGTAAATGCTTTCTGACAGACTGATAATGACGATTAATCCCAGGCAGATGAGATTCCATTAATTCCTGAAAAATCCCTAGGAGAAAAGTCCTGCTATTTCCCATCAGCAGGGTGAGTAGGTAACTTACATGGAAAGCTTTCTGAGGGACATCAGGAGGTAGAGGTAGCACTACTCCAAAATATGTCTTTACTGGTTTGTAGGAACCTGAAATTCAGACAGCAGAGAGTCATTTCTTTGGACTAAAGTGTTATTTTAATGACTTAGTGCAATCCATCATAGTATCTGAAAAGATGCAAATTAAGAATACAATAGAAAGGGGACTAGATTTAGTATCCGAGGATGTGGACTTCTTATTACCTGTATGACTTGAGGAAGTCATACCCTCTTGTCTATAAAATAAAGGTCATTGGATTAGATGACCTCTGAGGTTCCTTCTAGCTCAAAATTTATAATCTTATGATCCCACTATTTCTAGGTTAATAAGAATAGCATCTCATAGGAACTTTAGAAAATTTCTAGGTCAATATTTCCATCTTACAGATAAGGAAACCTAGGCCTGGAGAGGTAGTTATGGATATAGTGGATAGAATTCAGGGCCTAGAGTCAGAAAGATCTGAGTTCAAATTTGGCCTCAGACACCTACTGGCTGTATGACCCTGGAAAAGTCACTTAAACTTTGTCTGCTTCAGTTCCCTCAACTGTAAAATGGGTATAATAATAGCACCTACCTCCTAGATCTGTTGTGAGAATCAAATGAGACAATATTTGTAAAGTACATAATATAGTGCCTAGCACACAGTAAGTGCTTAATGAATGCTTGTTTCTTTCTTCCTTTCTTTCCTGGAGAGGCTAAGTGATTTGCCCAAGATCACATTTGAAGCCTGGTCATTTGATTGCAAATCTAGCATTTTTTCCCCTCTATACCACAGGAAAACACAGGTGGAGAGGAGAATGGCCTTATTTCACAGCTAGAAAGGGAAAGGAGCCCTGCAACAAGTAAAGCGGAGCGAACAACAGTTTATTCTGATTTGCTTTGATTGGCTTTCATTTTAAATATACAAGCTCTTGGTTTTCATGAATCCGTCTAAAAATAAGCTTATTTAACAATCTTAGGAGTGTACATTATACATATTTATATCTGGAACACCATCTGTTCTATCTCTTGGAGAGAAAAGAAATCCAAAGATGTATATACAGCCTGACCTCATTCAGAAGAACGCCCGGAGAGGCCATATGTCTTCTTCCTCGTTCTTGGCCTCATAAGTAGCTGGAATCAGTCCTGGGAAAAAAAACCCTGGGTTTAGGGTTTAGTGTTCAATGTACTGTGCCTTTTAGTCTCAGTTAATGAAGGCTGGATCCTCAGGAAATTCAGGTATTTCAGGGAGTGCTGGTAAAGAGGGAATGAAAAGCAATGGGATGGTTTAAATAACATCCATGTGAGGGATGGAAGCACCCAAGGAGAAGATTCCTCCTTAGTTATCATCCTATAATCAATCAACAGGTATTAATTAAGCATCTGTTGTGACCAGATGGTCTCCAAGGTCCTTTCCAGCTCAAACAACCTATGATTCCATGGATGGACATGAGAATGGAGTAAAATCTGAGTTATATTGAGATTGAGAAAAGCCATGTGGTGGCTTCTATCTATGGGGTCGGTGGGTGGAAGGCAGAAAGTAATACTGAAGAGAAAATAAATCTTTTTTTTTCTTCTTCTTCTTCCTCCCACTACTGGATGGGGAGCAAAAAGAGTGTTTGGATTCTTTTTTTAAGAAGAAAGACTGAAGGCCAAGACAACAATATTTTAGAATTCTTTGCGTAAATAGTAGACAGCATCCCATTAGGGAGACAACTCAGGAAACGCATTATTTTAAAGTTATTTTTTATCTGACAGTGTCCCTTTGGAGTGCAAATGCATGGATCTGGCAAAGTCGCATATCCAGCAATGTTTTCCTCAGCAAAGCTTATCTAAGAATTGGAAGAGTGACCCAGCCCAGGATGTGTGTTAAGAGATTTAAGATGTCAGCACTGCACATCTTTCAGGATTACCAAATTAATCAGCCCCATGATTATAAGTCTTCTCACTAGACTGAATCACTGACCTGTTTGGAATCAGGATTAATTAGTCTCCTCAGCACTTCAGAAAACAAAGAAAAGTGAAAGTCCTGACAAGCTGAAGTGTTCTCTCCAGATCATCATTCTTTTCCCGTTTGGCCAACAGGGAAACAAATGAAGAAGCTTTGCCTCTGTGGGGTTTGCCTCTGTGTATATCCTCCAACTAGTCTTATTGGGGGGCAAGTTATACAGGTTATAATGTCTATGGCAAGACAGATAGTTAGTTCAGGGTGGGGTGGGGCAGTCAGAACTGTCCCTTGGGGTACTGTAGATCCAAATAACTAGCTGAATGAATTTTTCCCTTATCAACTGGTTGTTGTGGTATGCAAGCTTGCTTTAATCATCATGGATGGCATCAGTTTCCCAATCTGACAAATGGGTATGTAAAACTGGTAGAATAGGGAAATGTCATCAGCTCTGAAAAAGGGCACTAATTAATAACCTAGCTTCATAGAAAATCCTCCTGGCTATGCCACCCAAATTAAGCATTCAGGAAGTAGGAAAACATGAACTCTGGAAAAGTCCATCCAATAAATTAATCTATAAAAATTTATTAAGTTCGTACCAGCCACCCAGGCTCAGTGATGGTGGTACAAAGATAGAAACACTCCTGAATCTCAAGGAACTCACCTTCTAAAGGGGAAGATAACATATACATGTGAAACTAATGGTTATGTTTCTTTTCACAGGGGCAAGGGAGAGCTTGAGTATGAACTCAGTATGCCAGGTGGGCACATTCTGACCTTATCCCTGATGGCATCTGTGCCAGGTATTATTTATTTAGCTGAGCCTACTAAGTAGCACAATGCAGCTCATCTCCTAAGCTGGCACTGAGAGAGGACACAGCAGCCAGGTTTCAGATAATTAACAGTAAAGCGCTTGGTGGCAAGCACCTTCCCATGTGACATCCAAAGGGATACTCAGTAATTCTGTGAGAGCATGTTTGCCTTGCACAGGCTCAGTTGAGGGATGGAACTGCTGTGGAAGATTACAGAAAATGCATTCAGCCAGGAGGTAGGCATGACTAGCTGCTCCAAATAGACAAATACCCATCCCACTCAGGGGCTCATCTGCAGAAATGGTCTTTCCTTCTAGCACAGAAATGTGCACATAAGCCTCTTTTTCTGGGGCATGCCGTCCAGGCAGGGATTCTGAGGAATGGGTTACTGTTTAGTGTCTCTTATTTCTGGGTTTCTTACCTTACCAGATTTCTTAGTATTAAGCTGTTTTCTTTTTCTTTTTTTTCATTTTTCCTTCTCATTTCATTGAGGAGTCTGACACACGCTAGGATAACACTGAGGGAGTAGAGACCTCCCTGAAAGAAGGGCTGCTAGGTGGCACAGTGGATAGAGTTCTAGGACTGTAATCAGGAAGACCTGAGTTCAAACGTGACCTCAGACACTTACTAGCTGTGCAGTGCTGGGCAAGTCACTAAACTCTGTTTTCCTCATTCAAAAATGGTATCTGACTTCAGTGGTGGCAGCTGTGGTGACTCCATAGTCTTTAAAAAGTCTTAGGGGCAGCTAGGTGGCACAGGGGTTAGGGCACTGGCCCTGAAGTCAGGAGGACCTGAGTTCAAATCCGGCCTCAGACCAAACACTTGACACTTACTATCTGTGTGACCCTGGGCAAGTCACTTAACCCCAATTGCCTTAAAAAAAAAGTCTTAGATAACTCCTGACACCTTCAGGAGCTAGACAGGTCAATGCTACTGTTTTGCTATCACCTGTAATAGATAGCTCATTCATTGTTTTTTTTTTTTTTTCAGTCATGTCCAACTCTTCATGATCCCATTTGGGTTTTTTTTTTTTTACAAAGATACTGCCATTTCTTTTTCCAGCTCATTTTACAGATAAGGAAACTGAGGCAAACAGGGTTAAGTAACTTCCCCAGGGTGGCATAGCTAGTAAGTGTCTGAGGCTAGATTTGAACTCAGGAAGATGAGTCTTCCTGACTCCAGGCCCAGCACTGTACAGCAGTGTCCTGAAGGTATATATTCTAATGGCACCTACAGCAAATATACAACTTTCTTATGTAACAACTCTAAAAATATTTGTTCAAAGCTGCTCCCGGGAGATAAGTCACTAATGACGTACCTACTATCTCATTCCTAGCTGATTCCTTTGATCCTCTAAGGTAAAGCCCACTGTCTCTTCCTTGGTTCAGATATGTTCCTATGTGTGTGAGGAGTGTCATCCCAGATTGGTGCGGTGTGTTATCCACCCTAGGGTGACAGTGTGGCTAAGGGACTTGGCCAAATTCCTTGTCATAAACCTTCCCATGGGTCCAAGTCACAGTGCAAATCAAGTCCCAGGAGTGGCCTTGTCTTAGCCTACAGTTCCACAATGTAAACTAAACTCAATAATGACCTTGGGTTACGGATGTATTGACCAATAGAGCAAAGGTAAATTTTCTTCACAAATAAGCCATCATACAAGCACAGAATTCTAGAATTGAAGGAACCTGACTTCCTCATTTTATGGTTGAAAACAATAGAGTCCTGAGAGGTTAGGTGATTTTTCCCGAGGGCTTACAACCAGTAAAATACAAGACCATGATTACAATCTACAGCAGTAAGTGTTCTGATACCCAGGTCTGTGCCAATCAGAAGATCTATTCCTGCTCATGCTTAGGACTGGTAGAGAGCAGAGGGCCCTCTCAGAGGACAGCAGTGAACAAAAAGATGGGAAAGTAGAACATCTCAACAAAGCAGATAATTTCTATGAATTCATGTTGGGCCATACGCACATCTATGTACACTCTCAAACACATGAAACTTCTTACTCTAGTTTTATTCTATTGCTGTTATTTGAGGCCAACTGGCTAGCTACTATGGAGAAAATTCCGTGTTAACAAAGATAAAAGATCAAGAGTCGATTCCATCATATTTTTGGTCCTCTATTATATTAATTCTTTCTGTGGATTATTAATTATCAATTTGTTATTATTAATTATTAGTCACTTAAATTCTTAAATTCCACAGTATAAAGTTTTCTAACTCACATAGCCAACATTAATAGGAGACCTCATTACCTTTTGATTATTGAGTAGATAATTGAAAAAAACTTTCTAATTTCTTCCTCTGCTTCTAGTCTCTCCCTTCTTTAATATGTCCTCCACTTAGCTGCCAAATTGTTATGGCAATGACCATCTCATTCTTCTGTTCAGCAGACTTCTGTGGCTCCATATTGCTTCTGTGATAAAATACGAACTCCTACATCTGGCATCTTATAATACCTCACCTTTTCAGATTTATGTCATATTATTACCTTTCATATACTATGACTACCCCTTTCAGCTAAACTGGTTTCCTTGCTATTTCCCGCATATAGCATTTCATCTCCCACCTCTGTATGTACGGGTGCCTTTACATACATAGATTGTCTGCATTCTCTCTTCATCTCCATATCTTGAATCCTGAGTTCTCTTCAAAACTTGGTTCAGCTGCCATCTCACATAAGGGCTTTCCTGATCTTCCAAGTTGCTATTGCTTTCCTTCAAATTACTTCCTATTAATTTGCATATATTTGGTATAGGGTAGTTAGGTGGTACAGTAGATAAAGTGTCAGGCCTGGAAGAAGAACTCAGGAAGCCCTGAGTTCAAATCTGGCCTCAGACACTTACTAGCTGATTGACCCTGGGCAAATCACTTAACCTTCCTTGCCTCAGTTTCCTCATCTATAAAATAAGCTGGAGAAGGAAATGGCAAACCACTCCAGTATCTTTGCCAAGAAGACCTCAGATGGGATCTCAAAGAGTCAGAAACAACTGAACAACAACAAATATTTGGTATTTGTTTATCTGTGCACATGTTCTTTCTTCCCATTAGAATACAAGTTCTTTGGGAGTAGGGGATAGTTGCTTTTCTTTTTTTAGTCTTTGTATCTCCAGAGACTGACACAATGCCTTGCTCAGCATTTAATCAACATTTGTTGAATTGAACTGAGCAACGAAAGAAACATCTTGACCCAACTCACGAAATCAGAAGTAGGGATAAGATTTAAACCTCTCATCATTATCTACAAATATTTTCAGCGAGTCTGTGATGGGCATAACTTCAATACTTGTGTTCTTTTGTTATGCTTCTTGCCATATTGCTTTTCCAGGAAGCAACATATTTTATAGAATAAGCTAAATTAATTTGTTATTTTCCCTAAACAAACAAAAAAGTTATAAATAGATTATATTTTGTGAAGTGACTTGGCGATAATGACATTGGGGAAATGTCAGTTTTTCTCAGTAAATATCACAAGAAACTCATTTTACTTACTAATCAAAAGACAGAATCCTGAAAATGCAGAAATACACTTTATTGGGATCTGAAAAACTCTTTTCTTTCCTACTGCATATGCTACCAGTAAGAAATACTACATCCCAGAATTAGGGCAGAATGCAGCATTTGACCCCTCCCATATCATTCCTCCTACTTAGCTGTTCTCAGCTCCTTCCCATTTCTCCTCCTCCATTTGCGTGATATCCAACTCTCCTTCTTTTGATTTCTCCAGATGGCAGTCATCTTTCATCCTCCTGGCTCTTGCTCCTGTTGCTTCTTCCTATCTGTAATGGATCCAATTATTTTTATTCCAACTTCCCACTCTTCAAATGAATGCGTTCAGCTTCAAGAAGAACCAAGCCATATGACTACCTTGATTGTATTTCCTCTCCAGTGTCCTGGGTTGACTTTTGGCTCTTGTCTGATTGATCTCTGTGGAGGTGTGGCCATTTCTTTGACTAGTAAAAAATGGCTTTCACTAGATTGTACTCTTGGCTTCTTCGAGGGTTCTTTCTTCTGATCAAGTAGCTCACCATCTTGACTCTATTCTTCTGCTCTTTTAAGATACTTTTGTTTTCTATTTTTAGGTTATTCCTATACCCATGACAAGAAAACTAATCTGATTATAATATATAAATCAATTTCTTATCTCTTATGTAGGTAGCTAGCAATTCCATCCCATCCTTCTCCTACAGATGGGCCACGGACTTTATTGCTACATTAGTAGACATAGCTGTCAAGGAGACAATGCCTCTTTCATTCATTTGAAACTGGTTTCATTTTTTAAAATTGTATTTTTTTGATTAACAAAAATCTGTTTTCTTCCTTCTATGTTCCTTCACTATCATGGAAAATGAAGGAAAAATAAAACCCTCACAACAAATATATATAGTCAGGCAAAGCAAATTTCCAAGTAGGCCATGTAAAAAAGATATGCACCCTGAGTCCATTACTTCTCTATCAGTTAGTGGATGATATGTTTTATCATGAGTCCTGTAGAATCCTGGTTGGTCAGTGCATTAATCGGAGGCCTTATGTTTTTCAAAGCTGCTTGTCCTTTCAGTGTCATTAATGTATAAATCATTCTCCTAGTTCTGCTCATGTTCATGCTGCATCAGTTCATTGAAACCTTCTGAGGTTTCTCTGAAACAATTATCTTCATCATTTCTTATGATATTCCATTAAATTAATGTACCATAATTTGTTTGTCCATCTCTCAGTTGGAATTTCATTTTGTTTTGCAAATTAAAAACAACATTTATAACCTTCCACCTGATTGGGATTTGAAAAGCTAGTTCTATTTTTCCCCTTAGGGTTTTCACAACTAATAATAAAGGTTTGTTTTGTTTTTTTCCGCCTCTGCTACAGACTTATGATTTCATTGGTATGGAGAACTCTTTGCGTGGCTACTTCCTCTACCAACGCAAACTAGCAACTTACCTGAAACTTCTTGTCTTAAAGAATTGTCTGGGGTAGTGAGTGTTTATGGAACTTGTCCAGAGTCACACAGGTCCTGTATGTGTCAGAGACAGAACTGAAACCTAAATCTTTCTTATTATGGGGCTGTTACCTCTTCATAGAAATTATTTTGCAATTTACATTGTAGATTTAGAGCATAGTGGTGATATTTAGGCATCACTTCTATTTGTCATTGTTCAGTTGTTCAGTCATGTCTGAATCTTCATAACCCCATGGACCATACATAACACACCTGGACTTTCTGTCCTCCACTATCTCCTGAAGTCTGCTTCCATCACACTATCCATCTCATTGTCTGCTGTCCCCTTCCCTTTTTGCCTTCAATCTTTCCCAACATCAGGGTCTTTTCCAACATGTCCTGTCTTCTTGTTATGTGGACAAACTACTTAAACTTCAGCTTCAGTATTAAACCTTTCAATGAATTGTTGTTCAGTCATCAATCACGTCTGATTCTTCATGATCTCATGGACTATAGCAGGCTGATAATGCCCATGGAGTTTTCTTGGCAAAGATACTGAAGTGGTTTGCCATCTGCTTCTTCAGTGGATTAAGGCAAACAGAGGTTAAGTGACATGACCAGAGTTACATAGCTAGTAAGTGCCTGAATCTAGATCTTTCTGATTCCAGGCCCATGCTCTCTACACTGAGTCATGTAGCTACCTCTTCCAATGAATAGTCAAAGTTAATTATATAATTCCTGACAATCTCTCTCTCTCTCTCTCTCTCTCTCTCTCTCTCTCTCTCTCTCTCGCTCTCTCTCTCTCGCTCTCGCTCTCGCTGTCTCTTCTCAATTAACTTTTTTTGATTTGTTAAGAATTACAATTAAAGTTACAATAGGAACAATTAAGGCCCTTCATGGTATAGTGAGAAGAGGGGAAATATGTAGGGTTTAAATCCATGGTTTTCAACTTATTATCTGTGCATTTCTGTATATCATATTTTAGGATGGATAATGATAACTTAGAGGCTCTTTAACTAAGGGGAAGGGTCTCAACACCTTGACTCATGAAGGATAGTTGAAGGAAGTGGGGGTGCTTAGCCAGGAGAAGAAAAAAAACTAGAAACAAAATTATAGCTGTCTTCATGAGAATTTGATGGGGCTACTACATAGACTATATCCCTTATACAATTATTTTTCTTGAACTCAGAAGGAACTAGGAGTAAAAGTGGAAGTTGGTAAGGGGTAGCTTTAGGGTTAATGTAAGACAGAACTTCCTAATAACGATAGCTATCAGAAAATTAAGTGGGTTGCCTTGATAGTAGTGACCTTAACCAGAGGTCTTGGAGCAAAGGCTAAATGGATTACTTGTTGTATATGTTGTGGAGAGGATTTTTATTTAGGTGGATTGGGCCAGGTGGTCTTTGATGTTCCTCTCAACTCTTATATTCTGCAATCTGCAACTGTGGGCAAGTCATTCCACTCTTTTGAGTCTCCATTTTCTCAACTGTAAAATGGGGGTAGTCACTACATCCCTCACAGAACTGTTGTGGGGTGAGCACATTGTAAACTTCAAAGCATTATGTAAATATATTATTATTAATGGCTGTCTAGTAGTTTGGGTGTCAAATATGTAGAAATAGATACAGTCTTATTTGCTCTTTTGTATACAAAATACAAATGCTCCTTATTTCTTTTCCTATTTGACCAATTTATTACTTCTGCTTTCCCTGCCTTTGCTTCCTTAAATATCTGAATATTTTTTGTGTGACATATGTTCATCCATCCATTCATCCATCCACTAAAGTCCTGCTCTAATGCATCATTGTGATACAAAGGTAATCCTGGGTTTTCTAAGACTACGCCAGTGGTAAACATGCTCTGGCAGGTCCCATTCCACTGGAAAAGTTTTGTATATGGGCCCAGTGATGGATTGTATATGTATTACCCAAGTACCAGGCCAACTAAGATCAGAAACATTTCTCATCAGAAAGTTGGACATCATGGGATAAATTTTCAGCCACAGCAGCTCTTTAAATTTTTTTAATTTTATATTTGTAGCAGCTCTTTCTGTGGTGGCAAAGAATTAGAAATTGAGGGGATGCCCATCAATTGCGGAATGACTGAACAAGTTGTGGTATATGAATGTAATGAAATACTATTGTGCTATAAGAAATGATGAACAAATAGACTTCAGAAAAACCTAGGACTTGTATGGACTGATGCTGAGTGAAGTGAGTAGAACCAGGAGAACGTTGTTCACAGTAACAGCCAAGTTGTGTGATGACTGACTTTAATAGACTTAACACTTCTCAGCAAAGCAAGAATCTAAGACATCTCCAAAGGTCTCATGATGTAAAATACCACCCACATCCAGAGAAAGAACTATGGAATTGGAATGTAGATTGAAGCATACTATTTGCTTTTTTCTTTTTCTTCTGTTTGTTTCTTCTTTCTTGTGGTTCCTCCTATTGGTTCTAATTCTTCTTTACAGTATGACTAATGTGAAAATATGTTTAATAGGAATGTATACGTAGAGCCTATATCAGACTGCATGCCATCTTGGGGATGGAAGTGGGGAGGGAGTGGGAGAAAATTTAAAACTCAAAAGCTTTTGGAAGTGAATGCTGAAAACTAAAAATAAATTAATTAAGAGGAGGGAAATTTTATTTTGTTTTATTCTAAACTTAAGAAATAAGACAAGCATTTCCATAACATAGTAGAAAGAAAAAAGATGATTGTACTTGAAACTGAGAATTTCTTGTGCACAACTTGTTATTCCTTTTAGATATATATATATATATATATACATATATATATATATATATATATATATATATATATATATATATATATATAATAAAATCATCATGTAACTTTTTTTTTATGTTTTCTCTTCCCTTCCCCTCACCCCCTGCCCTAGTGATGGCTACCATCAGACACAAACATGTAAAAACTACACTATACATACTTCTATTTGTCAATTTTTTTCTCTGAATGCAGATAACATCTTCCTAAACAAGTCCTTTGTTCTTAATTTGGGTATTTATAATAGTCAAAATGACTTTGTTACTCAACCATTTACTGAACTATAAAGAGCCTACAATCTATATTAATGGAAGTAATACTCATACTAGTGGAATCACAAGTATTTTGAAGACTCTAAGTATGACATCCATTAGAGTGCCAGTCATACATGGACATATTTTTCCTTACCTATCTTTCCAAGGCTTTCCATTGAAACCTGTTGTCTGCTTCCTGATTATTTGATCCTATAGAAAGTATTGAAGGTTTTGTTATGTTGTTTGTTTTATTTTAACTTTTCTGTAGCAACCTAGCACTCCCTCACTCAAAACAAAATCAATTGCAAGTCATGTCATCATCTCCCTGATGTCATGGTCCTCTTCTAGAACAAAGAAGGACAAACACAAGCACACAATAAGTGCTTAATAAATATGCCTGCTGATTGATTGAATGCATTGTGAAGGATCAGCTTGAAGCATATAAATCAACTAAGAGGGTGCTTTTGCAGAGATGTGTGTGCGTATCTGAGGTTCTTTGAAAAAGTTCAAATTCTATTTGTAAACCAAAGGGAACCTTTCTCCAGATTACCTAACTGCCATTCTCATTTAACTAAGATAGAATTGGACCTAATGTTGGAATTTCAGTTTCTTCCTATTATTACTTAGGGGATGTCTCTAAGCCTCAATAACACTCCCACCTACACAAGTCTATTTCCCATTCCACACTTCCTTTGATTCTACCTTCTCATAGGAATGTTTTCCAAAACTTCAATCTGCTCCTGGTTTCTGCCTCTAACATCCAACTTTCACACCTGCTTTAAGTAATAAATACTGATAGCTAGTCTGACTTAGAGTTAGAGAATCTGAGAATTTTTAACATTTGAAAGGACCTTGGAGATCACATGAGATCCTTTAGAGCAGAGGTTCCCAAACTTATTTAGCCTACTGTCCCCTTCTCAAAAAAAAAAATTATTCAGCACTCCCTCCTGGAAATTTACTTTCTTTAACCCTTTAACAGTTTTTTATTTTGAAATTTGCATCATTTTAAAAAAATACAAAATATAGTTTTAAATGATACATTTTAAAATTAATAATTTATTGTAAATTTGTGGGTTTTTCCTGCATTGAAATTTCAATGACACCACATTGCATCATGTAACCATATAGTATTGTATTGCAAAGAAGTCATTACATGCACAAATTCCTGCTGATGCATGCTGGACTTTCCAGACAACTTGCAAGATGCTTGCCTGCCAACACTTGCTTGTTAAGACCTGTTGGTGGACTTGACCACTGATCGGTTATAACTTGCATTTTCTGTGTTTATTTGGAAAATAATGTGATCACTACAACTTTAACTGTTATATAAAAGATGAAGCATGTATGAAGTTTTTTCACAGTTTTCTTCTCTTCTTTTCTTATGCTTCCGCCACCCCCTTATTTTTATTCAATGCCCTCCAGTTGCGCCCTAGCTACAGCCACTCCGCTGGATCATTCCAGAGCCCCCCAGGGGGTGTCATCACCCACTTTGGGAACCTATGCAGAGTTATTCAGTGTTGTATAATAGTGGATCATGTTCTAGAGCAGAAGGTAGCACTCAGTCAAATCTTGCCTCTGATACTTACTAGTTATGTGACCCTGGAAAAGTCACCTGCCCCTTTCAACCTCTTTCTTCATTTGGAAAATGGGATTAAAAATACTGGTAATTTCTATCTGACAGGGCTGTTGTGGCTTTAAAACCATAATGGTCAGTTGATATTATGTTCCCCAAACGCCTTGTTTTATAGAAGGGGAAGCAGAAATGCAGAGAGACTGAGTAACTTTACAAGTTGCCTCTGCTGCTTTGATTGGAGGGCTAGAAGACAGAGCAAAAGACTCCTTCCAAAGCCTCCCTTTATAGAGTGCTCAGAACTTTTCAGGTAATTCTTTATTTTCTATCAAGGGTTTTCTGGGTTTCCACACCACAGAACATTATGCTTCTTGAGCTGGGTACATTCTGGAGGCCCACTC
Source organism: Phascolarctos cinereus (assembly GCF_003287225.1). Taxonomy (NCBI): domain Eukaryota; kingdom Metazoa; phylum Chordata; class Mammalia; order Diprotodontia; family Phascolarctidae; genus Phascolarctos; species Phascolarctos cinereus. Next base: position 169,189,540 of record NW_027555625.1, read on the forward strand.
CCCCTTCCCTTCAGCTTCCTTTTATATATTGTCTTCCCCCATTAGAATGTAAGTTCCTTGAGGGCAGGGACTGTTCTTTAAAATTTGCATCCCCAGCATTTTCCACAATGCCTGTCACATAGTAGGCACTTAATAAATATTTATTGATTGTATTGAATAACTGAGAGATCTATTGCTACTTTAAAGAGGATGCCCTTTAACTCAGATTAATCCTTTGCTAGATGAACTTCATGCCGTAGGAAGATTTGTGGCATTAAGGGAAGCCTTCAGTGACTTAAACCCAAATCACTCAGGCTCTCATTGGTTGGCCAACAATAGGTACTAGGCCAAGCCCTATTTGGTCATTGTTTGGGTCCTGATTGGCTCAGAGTGAATGTAAATAGCAATTGTTTCTGTTTTGGCCAGAAACTCTGAAGGTCTTCCCCTCCCTGATTTATTTATTTTTTTAACTGCATAAAAGAGGTCATTCTTTGTCTCATTTCTTACCTAGCTTTAATCACTGTTTGGGTGTTGCCTCAGTCAAACTGAGACTTGTTAAAGACCTTAGCTTAAAAAGGCGGGGTCTCCCACTGCATCCAGGGACATCTCCAGTCTTCCTGATATAATCTACCCACTGGACCTAGATGGCTTCAGAGGAGAAAGTGAGGCTGGTGACTTTGCACAGCCCTCCCTCACTTAAATCCAATTCATTTGCAAGTTGCCTCCCTGACGTCATGGTCCTCTTCCAGAAGGAAGGACAAACCACAACAATATCATACAGTGTAATTAACACAGGTAATAAATAACAGTGAGGATAACCAAACCAGGGTGATTGATTGTAAATTTCACACCTATGCATATAGTAGGCAAATTACAAACTCTTCTGCCCAGTTAAGCTGCATCCTCACTACATCCACACAGCCTCTCTTCGCCTTGTACCCTCTTACGCTCTTGGTTCTCAACCCCAAGAGACTCTTGCAGGCAGTTTTTCCAATACAATTTCTCAAACAATGCTTGAGTACCTATTTTGTGCAAGGCACTCTCCTAGGCTTTATCTTCAAAGATGAGCTAGAAGTAGTTCCTTAGGTCTAGAGTAAGGGTTCTTAACCTTTTGGATACCTTTGGCAGTCTGATGAAGCCTGTGGAGCCCTTTTTAGAAAAAAAAAGTTTAAAAACATACAATAAAATACATGATTCCAAAAAAAATTACATTGAAATAGTTATCAAAATATTTTAAAAGTTCACAGTGATAAGATATATACTGAATTTACTGTGCATCCCACTGACTCGTTTTTTAGAGATCACTAAAATAAAATCAAATGAAGTTTTATGTGAAGACTTATTATATTGCCCTGTTTAATGGATTAACATACACTTTAGAAAATTTCCTAAATTATAAATGATTGAATATAATATATGTTTTCATATCTATAAAAGGTTGGGCATCATTCCATAAGCTATTGTTTCTATGGTCCATTTATATTGTTTTTATTTATAGCAACTTTCCTAGGATTGAATCTACTGTAATTAGGAATCATAACAAGGAAGGAGATGCAAAGTGTAAACAAAGATAAGTATCTGAAAATACCACTGATTTTCCAAATCATCCCTCTATCTAAGACAAGGGCTCCTAACCTGCGACCTATGGACTCGGCTTTTCAATATTTTTATAATTGTGTTTCATTATAATTAGTTTTCTCTGTCTTCCTATGTCTTTTTATTGCATTTAAAAACACTATTCTGGGAAGGAGTCCATAGACTTCATCAGACTGCCAAAGGGATCTATGACATAAAAAAAGATTAAGAAGTCCTGATCTAAAAATATGGTGCTACTAACTCATTAGAGGCAGTGTTGTTTAATGGATAGAATTTTAGAATTGAAGTCAGCAGCCTAGAGTCAAATCCTTCTTCTGATGCTAGCTATATCACTATGAACAAATCATTTCTCTAAACCTGCTCCTTCATCTGTAAAATGGGGATAAAAATGCCTTAGTACCCATGCAATGGTTTGGAGTGAAATATTTTCCTAGGACAGCAGTGGAGATATACATATGATGAGTCATCCATATAATTTAGTCCCATTTCTACTGTGAGAAGTGACACATTTGTGACCAGGCCACAATGCCTTCTGTGTCTATAAAACTGAGAAAAGCTCACTTGCCCAGTAACTTGTAGTCTTGACCTCTTTAATATTAATTATACTTGAAGTCACTTAATTTCTAATAGATCTGCTATAACCTAACCAAACATGCCAAAGTTGTTCCTATGCTTTATCATGCTCTTTCTTTATTGTTTGCCAGGATAATTAAAGTGTGGTTACATTTACTATGTCACCAAAATGAGTATATATATATATATATATATATACACATATATATGGGGGGCCACTTTCTATTATCAATGTGAATAAGTGTGTGTGGTCAGATAGATCGTCCCAACTTTTGTTTCTCCTTTCAATTGTCTTTTGACATCACTTTATGCCCTCTGAACCTCAGATTCCTTCCTTAGTAAAATGAAGGGATTTCCAGCTCCAAATCTATGAACTTGTAATAGGGGTGTATAGGTGTTCAAGGAAGACCTCTGGTATAAGGGTTTGCTGAGCCCTTTTCAGGGCTTCTCATCCACCTTTGGTGTCTATCTGGCACTCAACTCTCACCTGTGACTCCAAGAAGTTATAGCATGCACAACAGACACCCTCTGGCAAACCACTTTGGCAGAAGGCCAAAAACAGTTGGAGGGTAATGGATGGACTACAGACCTGTCAGTGAGTGAGGGGGGGTGTCTACTTCAAGCTTGAAAAGATGTGCCCTGGTGGAATGGGCAGATGAAAACAATTTGTTCCAAAAGCCACAAAGGCAACTGAAACAGGTGCCATGGAACACTTAGAACTTAGTCAGACATCAAAGATGCCAAGGTCATCTACTGCATCCACTGCATGACCAGTCATCCTGACTTTTGTCTTGACACTGGACTTCAGTGACTATGGAAGAGAGTGAGGCTGATGACTTTGTGCAGCTCTGCCTCACTTAAATCTAATTCACCACGAGTCAAAACATCATCCCGTGATATCATTGGTCCTCTTCTAAAATGAAAGCAAACAACAACAACAATTACCAAGCCAGGATGAGAAGCCAATCCACCTGATGCTTAATCCATCTTCCTTTTACAAGGTCACACTGTCCCAAGTATGGGGGAGGCTTTCCCAAGGCCTAATGTGAACCACAGTAAGAAGGGGGCAAAAACAGCAGAAGCCTCTCAAATAAAAAAACATGGCCACCAAATTTTTCAACTCAATCCATTTGAAAAAATTAATAAGCTCCACCCTATTTTGTCACCTGGTTTCAGAGTACTGTGATGATGAGATTAAAGGCTTTCTCAGACAACGTCATGTCCTAAGAGAGCTTCTCATCTCCTTGGCTGTCCAGAAAATAGCACACTCAGTCAGCTTTCAACTCCAGTTAAGAGCCCTTCTTTTGCTGAGTGGCCATAGGAGAAGGAGTTATAGGTTGGGGAAAAAAAATAAATTGTTTTTTCCAGATGCTGAAGCCATGGTCTTTTCCCAAACTCTGTACATACAACCTCTTCCTCATTAAGTATTTACCAAAATCCTCATTCTGCCAATTTTAACCAAAGGCTTGGATTTCTTTCCCAGCCATATGCCTGGAACCATTTTGAGAGTTTAGCACAATTAAAAGGAATATGACTAAGACCTAAGTCTTGTTTCTCAAATTTTCCTGAACAGATCTGGAAGATTTTTGACCTTTTTCTTGTTTAGGTCTCTAGCATTGAGTGTAGAAGCAGCTGCTCCTGGGACTCACAGGTCCTCAAGGTACCCACCCCTCTGTACCTATCATGTGGTTATACATTGAGTCCATTAATCTGGAAGGAATATGTTGCAGGTCCTATAAGGATCCTCCTGGTCCTTGACCCAGATTCCTTCCTTTTGTCTCCATGCCTGGATCGAGTGCCAAAGACACTCTCATTCTAGCCTCTTTTGCTGAGATAGAACCTGAGGCCTAGAGAGGCTGTGGCCCTCTGTTCCATGTTACCATATGAAAGGAACCAGGGTGACTGAGCTGTGGGAGCTGCCAACAGAAGATATGGGCAACAACTGTGAATATAATCCACTCTTTCTGCTGCGCTGGAGCTGCCAGTAGGCAGCCAATAAAAGAAGAAGAAATAACACTTTGGGGATGGTGTTTGTTCAAAACAGTCAATTCTGTTAGCTTCACCAAGTTGTTTATTTTAGAAAGGAGAGATTATGAATTAGATAAGACCTCTTCGTGGAGGAGAAGTCACAAGTTCACAAAGTCATTGACATCCTTGACAAGCCCTGCTGAGGGATTATTTATTCTCCAGGAGATGCCTGCATCAGAAATCATGATTTGGGGCTAACTTGTACCATACTCTTGAGATCTGGCACCTGGTAATGGGAGGCCTGATAAAGTAGAAGAAAACCGATAGAGGTTAACTATATCCATCTGACTGGTCTTGCCTATTCCTAAACTGGCCATGTACTCTGTCTCTCCTACACTGATATACATTTAGCATGGGTAAACCTGATAATTCTCAATATAAAAGCAAAACCAGAGTTGGTAACTCCTTCTGCTGTGCCTGCCCTACACTTTAATCCAGAAGTGAATTCTATGACACTCAAATAAGCAGGTTCTACCTGGTTCTGAGAACAACCTTCCAAAAACATTGTTATGATTCAGTTAATTAATTGCATTTTAGTATTTCTCACTGTACAGGGAACTTTGTTCTACATGCATGCAAATTGTTGATAGCCCATTTGTAGAGACAAAACAAATACATATTAAATGACAGAAGACTAAATACTCCACCCTAGGCCTTAGGTTCCTTACCTGTAAAATGAGGGCTTTGGGCTGAATGGCCTCAAAGATAACTTTCTGTGATGGCTCCTCTGACTACTTCTAGTATAAATAGAAGCTACTATCACATTAAAAGAATACTCTGGGATTGAACACCAAGTAGAAGAATTAGAGGTGAGTAGGGTCAAATAGAGAAGGCATCCTTAAAGGAGGTGATTTTAACTTGAATTTTAGAAAGGGAAAGAGACAGAGATGGGTGTAAAGGAAAGGAAAAATGAAGATAATGTTTGTGTTCAAAAGCAAGGGAAACTTACGTACTAGAATTGACAAGAAACAGGGAAGTTCTGGGAGAAGAGGAGAGGGAGAGGTAGAAAGGGGCAAATTTTCTCATAAAAGAAGGCACACAGGGAAAAGTTTTTATACTGGAAAGGAAAATGGGAGGGGGGTGGTGGACAAGGTTTAAGCCTCACTTTAATTGGAAATGGTTCAAAGAGGGAAGAATAGACACATATATGTGTGTTATATACATTTATATTATATGTACATCATATATACAGGCACACACACTTAATTGGATATAGAACTCTCTCTTAATAGGAAATTAGGAAGGTAAAGGGATACTAGGGAAGTAGGGGGAGAAGATCATAAGGAGATCAGATTAAGGGAGGAAGTGCTCATAAGTAAGACAGACTTTTGAGGAGGGACAGGATAAAAACAGAGAAGGATAAACAGAAGAAAAAAGGGTAGAAGGAAATACATAGTTAATAATCATAACTGTGAATATGAATGGGATGAGCTCACCCATAAAAAGGAAGCAGACAGCATAATGGATTAGAAACCAGAATCCGACAATGTATTGTTTACATGAGACATACTTGAAAAAGAAAGACACACAGAGTTAAGATAAAGGCTGGAGCAAAATCTACTATGCTTCATTCAGCTGAAGTTAAAAAGACAAGGGTAGCAATTATGATCTCAGACAAAGCAAAAGCAAAAGGAGACCTAATTAAAAGAGATAATCAGGGAAACCACATTTTGCTGTAAGATACCATAGGTAGTGAATAATATAAAATTATTTTACTGCAAGTTTTTGTGATAGAGGTCTCTTTTCTCAAATATGTAGGGAAGTGAGGTAAATTTATAAAAATAAGAGCCATTCCTCAATTGATAAAACCTCAAAGGATATGAACGGGCATTTTCAGGAGAAGAAATTAAAACTATAGTCATTTCAAAAAATGCTCCAAATTACTATTGATTAGACAAAGTCAAATTAAAATAACTCTGAGGTACCACCTTACATGTTTCAGAAATGACAAATACTGAAGGGGATAAGGAAAAATCAGTATAATAATAAACTGTTGGTTTAGTTACGAACTGGTCCAATCACTCTTGAGTACAATCTGAAACTATGCCCAAAGGTTTATAAAGCTGTGCATACCGTTTTATCCAGTAATACCAATACTAGGTATAGTACCTTTAACAAGTCAAGGAAAAAAGAAAATTATATATATGCACAAAATGTTAATGGCAGCTGTTTTTGTGGTCACAAAGAATTAGAAATTGAGGGGATGTTTATCAATTGGGGAATGGCTGAACAAACTACGGCGTATTGTGATGGAATACTGTTGGTGCTATAAGAAATGATAAGGAGAGTGGTTTCAGAAAATCATGGCAAGACCTATATGAACTGATGCAAAGTGAAGTGAGAAGAACCAGGAGATCATTATATATAGTAACAGCAATGTTGTAATGATGATCGACTATGAAAGACTTGACTATTCTGATCAATACAATCATCTAAGATAATTCCAAAGCATGTATAATGAAAAAATGCCATCCATGTCAAGAAAGAGAACTGGTGGATGAACTCTGAGTGCAAACTGAAGTATAATTTTCTCACTCTTTTTTGCCCTTTTTGTGATATGGCTAATATGGAAATATGTTTTACTTGATTTCACATATATAATTGATATAATTTTGCTTGCTTTCTCAGGGGGTGGAGCAGGATGTGGGAGGGAGGGAGAGAATTTGGAATTCAAAATTTAAAAAGAGAAGAATGTTAAAATAAATGAAGAATAACTTTGCTTTTATAACCTATAGGTTATAGGGAAGGTGCAGACCTACGTTGGGAGAGAAGTTATATCATCTAGGAGTTTTCTATAACAATGAAATCACAGGCCTAGTCCCTTCCATATCCAATATCCTTCAGTGCTTGGCATTATATTTATGTAGAGTGGGCTCAAATCCTGAAAAGATTTTGCCAGCCACATATACAATTTAAAAAGCAGAAATGTGGCTAAGCATTGGGAAGACAATGACTGATGAATTTAGATGCTAGGACATTTGGAGCATATGTATTTAATCTGATAATGTTTGATTACCTATCAATTCATCAATAAGCATTTACTATGTTCTTTATTAGATCCTAGGAAGGGTACTATTAAGCACAATATAATTTCCATATTTGTTTTTTGATATTATGCATTTTAATTTTTTTTTTTACTGTTTCCCATGCCTGAAATGAATTGACCCTTTATTTCCACTTCTCAAAATGTTCAGTTGCTTTCATGACTCAATTCAATTGACCCCTTCTACATGGTGTCTTCATCTGCTAGTGCCTTCAGCCCAAGGTATCTCTTTTATGTTTGTATACATTTACATATGTTCATGTTCTTTCCTGTCATTAGAATTCATGCTTAATAAATACGTTTTGATTGATTTTACTAATATTTGATTGTTAAATCTATTTACATTTAATATTATGATTGTTAGGCTTGTGTTTCCCTCCATTCATTCATTTAATATTGCTTTTTATCCCTTTCCTCTTTTAAGTCAGCACATTGTCCCTGTGATTATCTTTGCTTATGCTACATTGATTCGCGCCTGTTCCCTAGAGCTCCATCCTTCATTTCCATCATTTCCCAAAGAAAGGAGTTTCCTTTTTTTTGACCTATTTATTCTAAGTTCCTTAACTTTATTTAAATTGTTAATTTCCTCTTTTGTTATTTAATTTATTTATCTGTTTCTTCTTCCTCTTTTGATCTTTCTCTTTCCTTTCCCAGAGGAGTGTTCAAAACTTTCCCTCTGCCCTCCAACTTCTTAGTTTAAGCAATACTCCTTTGAGACATCCTTTTCTCTTCTTGTTCTTTAAAATACATTTTCGATACTTTTGTTTCTTCAGCTCTAGATCTATTCTTTTTTTCTCTCATTTTCTTTCTCCATTCCTTTCTCCTATTTCCTCTCCCCTTACTTCTTATAATATATTTTTAATAGGAAGAAGAGAAGAAAATTCATCAAAACTAATCAATACACTGAAAAAAAACCTGACATCACGTGCAATATTACACAGTTGTGGCAAAGGCACAAAAGGTATTATTTTCTTCTTTGGAGACAACCTCATTCTTTTTAATCTAGCAATATTCCTTTTAGATTGTTTTGGGGTGGTGGGGGTTTTTTTTGTATTGCTTTAGATATTGTGTATATTTTGTTGTTGTTCTGCTTACTTCACTTTGTATCAGTTTCATGTAAGTCTTCCCAAGCTTCTCTATATTCACCATATTTGTCATTTCTCATAGTAAGATCATCTTGACCTTTGTCTTGCCTCTGGACTCAGATGACTGGAGGAGAGAGCAAGGCTGATAACTTTGCTCAGCTCTGCCTCATCCAGATCCAATTGCTGAGCAAGTCAAGACATCACACTCACACTCATGATGTCATTGGTTCTCTTTGAGAATGAAGGACAAACAACAATATTCCCCCTGTATTCATGTGCCAAAATTTGTTTATCTAGTCCTCATGGGTGTCATCTACTTTGTTTCCAGTTTTTTTCCAAAACGTTTTTCTTTCTTTGTCTTCTTTATTTCTCTTTCCTTGTGTTCTATTCTGAATTCCATTCCCCAGTTGCTGGGTTATACTATTACTTGTCAGTTCTTTAATCTTTTTGTATCCCACAGGAGGGTAGTTTTAGGAGTGTTAAATTTGAATTCTTCCTCTATCCTATTTCATTTGTGGTATTTATAGATATGACCCAATCCTTTTTTCCCCCTACTGAGCCTCACCCTTAGAAATAGCAATTTATGAAAGAAGCAGTGTGGACTGGAAGCAGTGTTGAAGGAACAAGTCATTCTTTTATGCCAGATCATGAGGCCCAGTCCTACTGTCTGTTCCTATCATGTTTACACATCCCTCCTCAAGCCCAGATTATCCTTTTGTGTGTGTGTGTGTGTGTGTGTGTGTGCGTGTCCTTCCCCCTTCACTCGTTGTAACCCTGACTGCAGGCCACCCTCTCTGGAAGACTTCTGTTGTTATTGCTATTTAGTCATTTCAGCTGTGTTTGACTTTGTGACCCCATTTGGGCTTTTCTTGGCAAAGGTACTGGAGTGTTTTGCCATTTTCTTCTCCAGATGAGGAAACTGAGGAGGGCAAAGGAGATGGGATTATAACCAAGGATCACCTACCCAGCAAAACGGAGTATAATCCTTCAGGGGAAAAAACGGTCATTCAGATGAGGAAACTGAAACTAACAGGGCTAAGTGACTTGCCCAGGGTCACACAACTAATAAGTGTCTGAGGCTGGATCTGAACCCAGGTCTTTCTGACTCCAGGCCCAGAGCCCTATAAACTGTACCACCCAGCTGTCCCTGAGAGGTATAATCTATCTTCAGAGAAGACAGTCTTCTAATGTGCAAATTCCTCCCATGTGAAATCCATTATAAGGTCCCATAGATATACTTTATGCCTTTCAAATCTTTAGTGATATCTTTTCCTTTCTTCTTTTAGAGCAAACACTCCCCAGCCTTCTGCCCCATTCTAGTCCCTCTCATCTATTTCTTTTATCCTATTCTTTCACAGCCTCCACCTCATCAAGACTTTAAAGAAATTACTGTCTCTTCATTGTTTGGCCATGGAGTGAGTCAGTTTCTTTCTCCCCAGCCATGTAACTTTTGCTACTACAAACTATATTGGTTCACTTAAAGAGTATCACCAGGCTTAATTCATGTAATTCAGCCTTTCTCTCTTTCTATCCCAGGATTCTTTAAATTTCCTTTAAATCATTAGCCTCTTAGGTGCTTTTTGCCCTTTTGTTCTAATTTCTTTTACCCTTTAATGAGTCACTGCTATGAAGAAACTGGGTAGGAACCCTCACAAAAGGAGCCTGAGACTGGACCTTTGAGAATGCCTATGTTGCCTACTCCTAAGCTGAGTAGGATGGGGAAAGGTCAGTGAACTCATCAGGAACCCTTAAGTATTTAAGTTCTTTGATGCTGTTTCATAGATGTTTTTTTTAACCTTGTGCAGCATTTCTGTCTTCTTATTATGTGGATTTAGCTTTAGTTACTCTCTATCTTATGCATATATATGTGTATATGTATATATATATATATATATATATATATGTAAATATATATATATATATATATATATATTTTTTTTTTTTACCCCTGAGGTTTTCCTAAGCAAACCTGGAGAGGTCTGAGGAAAACAACCCCATCAACCTTCTTGCCAATCACATGATCCCTGCAGAATATTAATCAGAGACTGAGCATTTATTTTATTTTATTTTATTTTTAGAAATACTTATTTGTGTTCAGGCCTCCCAGACTTTCTGGGTCCACTTGCCCTGATGGGATTTGAACTTGATTCTTCTCAAGGGTATGACTGCTCATCACAATGTCAGTCATGACTGTCCTTCTCCTCCCCACACCCAGCTCAGTCATCAGTATGCAGTCCCACACGGGCAGAACTCTCTGTTACCTTTTTGAAGTGAGGTTTTTACATTCATTGAAAGAGACATCCATGAGGGAGAGGAGAAAGCGGAGCACCTGCTTCCTTCAATTCCAAGTGTCAGATCCATCAGTTACACAGAGAAGTACAGTATTTGACCCCCTCCCTAGCCATGTGCCTTGTGATGCTGTCCCAAAGGCCCAGCAGCTTTCAGGTTAGGACATGTAGCTTCCCTTGCTCTGGCTCATTTTCCTAGTGACTGCGGCAAGCCGAGGCAGATTTGACCTTCTCACAGTTTTGAGGAGGATGTCTACAAGAGACACAAATGATCAATTAGAAGGAGAGTTAGCCTTTTTTTTTTTTTTAGAGCTTCCTCACAAGACACTGATGACTAAAAACACCAACACTTAGATGGGCTGCTTTGGGGTCAGAGAATTAGATCCTCAGAGTATTTGTCAGTTTCCCCACGTTCCCTCAGATGTCATGCATTCTGTTTAATTCAATTAGAATTGATAAACATTTGTTAAGTACTCACTGGGTGCAAAACATTGCTCTGAGCCCTAGAGATTCAATGAGAAACCAGGGAAAAAAAAGGTAACAAATCCCCTTCCCTTAAGTATTCTTCTTAGGGAATACAACACACAAACAGATAATTGTGAAGGATTTTTCATTGTTTTGGTCAGGATCTGTGGTCAGTCCTCCGCACTGAGGCCTCGAGGCCACAGGGTCCCCATCCCTGGTTGAGGAAATGTCTTTTATCCATGTGGATAAGGAAGGAAACGGTGTCTGTGGAGCACCAACTTTGTGCCAGGCACAGTGCTAAGGGATTTTACAAGTGTTATCACATTTGTTCCTTAGGACAACCCCAGGGTGGGGAGTAGTTGCTTTTATTGCCCCCATTCTACAATTGAGAAAACTGATGCAAACAGAGGTTAAGTGACTATCTCAGGGTCATTGTTGTTGAGCCATATCTGACTCTTCCTGACCCCATTTGCGGTTTTCTTGGCAGAGACCCTGGAGTGGTTCGTCATTTCCTTCTCCAGCTCATTTTACAGATGAGGAACTGCGGCAGACACACTTAAGTGACTTGCCCAGGATCACACAGGTAGTAAGTATCTGTGGTGGAATTTGAACTCATGAAGATGAGTCTTCATGATTCCAGGCTCTGTGCTCTATCTACTGAACCATCTAGCTGCCCTGAGGCAACTGAGACAAACAAGGTTAAGTGACTTGCTCAGGGTCACACAGCAAGTAAATGCCTGAGCCTGGATTTGAACTTGGGTTTTCCTGACTCCAGGCCCATTGCTTTATCTGATGTGATAACTACCCTTAACTGTTCTATAATTTATGGTCAGAGAGATGCCTGGATCACTGAGAGCGTGTCAGAGCAACGTAAGTAGAAGATATTTTTGGTGGGGGAGGAGGGGAGGGAGAGAACATTATTGATTGGGAAGATCGAAAAAGACAAAGTTTAGCAGGTGACATCCGAATTGAGCTCTGAAGAAGCTGAAAGATTCAAAGAGGGAGAGATGAGGGCCTGAGGGTCATTCCAGACCTGAAAAAAGTAGGTCAGTTTGGTTGGAACAGAGATTATGTGGAGGTAAGTAACGAGAAATAAGTCTGGAAAGGGAGAAAAGAACCAAACCGTGAGGGATTTAAATGTTAAACAGGAATTTATACTTTGTCATGTAAGTAGTAACGAGCTGCTGAACGTTTTTATAGCAGGGTAGCACTAGGGTCGTATTCCAGCACGGCGCTGTTCCCTTGGCTTCCACGTGGCAGATGAAGATAGGGAGCAGGGAGGCCAATTAGGAAATTATTAGGATAACCCAGATGGGAGGAGATGAAGGCCTAAAGTAGGGTGGTGAAATAAAGGGGAAGAGGAGATGAGAGAGAGGTTGTAACGATCAAACGGGCAAGATTTGAGACCTTCCGGGAGCTAGGGGGGGAAGGTGAAAGACAGGGAAGAGTGAAGGATTATTCCAGGCTGTGGATCTCAGTGACTGGAACGACAGCGGTCCTCCCTCTGTTTGAAGGAGATGGAGCGTAGACATCAGAGAACTCTTCCCAGATCCTCTAGTTAAGGAGGGAACCCAGGGCTGACACCTCATCGTTTCCCATCTGGCTAGAGGACTTTGTCATGGCCTGGGCTGGTACCCACCTTCTCCTCCCTACCATTGCCATTTTTCAGTTTCTTTATATGTGTTGTTTTTTCCCCATTAGATTGTGAGCTCCTTGAGGACAGGTACTATATTTTGTCTTTATGGACTCAGAACTTGGCACAGTTCCTGGCCCACAGTAGGAACTTACCAAATGTTTATTGACTGACTCCTGCTTATGTGATATTGTTATCATTCATACAGCCAGACAGCTATATGGCATAGCAGATAGAGCCCTGGGCCTGGAATGTGAAAGACCTGAGTTGAAATCTGATTTCTGAAACTTACTTACTGTATGATCCAGGTCAAGTCACATAACCTACCTATGCCTGCCTCAGTTTCCTCAGCTATAAAATGGAGATCTGGGCAGCTAGGTGGAACAAGGAATAGAGATCCAGGCCTAGAGTCAGAAAGTCAAGTTCAAATCCAACTTCAGACCACATGCTAGCTGTGTGACCCTGGGTGAGTCACTTCACCCTGTTTTTTTTTTCTGAGATACTAATCCTCTCTCTCTGGGCCTCCCCAAATTATAACTTTTTATTTGTATGTACTTGTATATGTACATAATGTTTCCTCCAATAGAATCTAAGTTCTTTGTGAGAAGTGAATGTTTCATTTTTCTATTTGTGCCTAGCATACTTCCTGGCACAAAGAAGACACTTAATAACCCCTTGTTAATTAATTAATTGATTGAAAGCACTGACCATTGCTTCTTCTTCCCTCACATCCTCCCAAAATTCCTAGGATAATGCTTATTACTCAGGGGACACTTAATAATGCCAATTGTTTATGAATTAAATTATAGCCAGGTAGGTATATTTAGCTGCAACTGCCTATAGCAGCATAGTAGGCATTGCAAAACTGAAATGCAGTATTTATGGAATCAGATTGTCAGGGTCGAGATAATGTATATATTTAATCTATTTCACCCTGAGACTATTCATTTGTAAGTGAACTGTCTTGGAAATATGCCTGCACTCCAGCAGCATTCCCCTGTTTTCAGTAGGGAATACTGAGAATGGTGAGGTGGAGAGGCTTGCTAAGTAAAGTTCAACGCTGATCTCCACTGACCTTTCATTTTCTGTTGCCTACAATCCACCATGGTTGGAGCCTGTACCTAAGCTCTGCTTCAACCAGAAGCAATTATTAGTGAAAGCAGCGCCACTAGCAGAAAGCAACTCTGTATTTAGTGCAGAAAATCCAATAAGCAAAACATAAACATATTCTTTATTGAAGACATTTTTTCTTTGTTAAATTTATTCTTCATCAAAAAGTTGGCAGAGTATAGCAGAAAGGGAGATGACGTGTGTTTGAATGCCAATTCTGCAAGTCACTCTCTATTTATACTTAAGCAAGTTTTTTTTTGGGGGGGAGTAGGAGCCTTTTGGGGCTTCCATTTCCTTATCTTATATAAAGGAGGGTGTTAACAGTACAATTCAATACAATATGATACAATACACATTTATTAAGTGCCTACTATGTGGCACTCAGCACTGGGGATACACATAAGAACAAGACAGTCCGGTGAGCTTACAAGCTAATGGGGGAAGAAAATGCACAAAAGGAAGCTGAAAAGGTGGAGTGGGGTGAGGAAGAGTAGACCACTGGGAGGCACCTGGCTTGGGGGCATGAAGTTCTGTGCAGTCAAATCCAAGTGGAAGAGTTAATTGGAAAATCCAGGTCCCAGTCCAGCCCTCTATAGAAAACCTCTCTCTCTCTCTCTCTCTCTCTTCTCTCTCTCTCTCTCTCTCTCTCTCTCTCTCTCTCTTCTCTCTCTCTCTTTCTCCTTCTCTCTCTCTCTCTCTCTCTCTCTCTCTCTCTCTCTCTCTCTCTCTCTCTTTCTCTCTCTCTATCTCTCTCTCAATCTCTCTCCCTCTATCCCCATATATGTGTATGTAATATACACACATGTAACATATATACACATCTTTACAAACACACATATAACTAAAGCTACAATATATGTATAGACATGCATGTATGTATACATGTATATGTACATGTATGTATGTGTATATATGTATGTGTGTGTGTATAATAAGAAAGTTAAACTAAATGATATCTAAGGCTCCTTTCGGCTCTGAAATCCTATGATCCTAAACAATTTTTTCTCATTCATTAGAATGAGAGCAGTAGTATCCTAGAAGAGGGATGTTCATCCCAGGCATCCATCCTCTCTGAGCCATGGTAGAGTCTGGCATAAAGATGATTCATGTGTGTGACTAAATTAGACGGATGGATCTTTATCACTGAGAAGAAACCAGTTACTTTTCTTTTACAGCCTTAAAGAAATCGAGTCATATAGCTGGTTGAGCTCTCTGGAGATCATTTGTTCCAGCACCTTCCCTTCAGACTCCCCCAAATCGAACTCCAAATCATTCCCAACAGATGGTTGCCACACCTTTTTTTGAAGAACTCTTACAAAGGAGACTGTCTACCCTCCTTCATTAGTCTATTCTGACATTTTATTATGTGCATAATTAAGAAGTTCTTCCAAGGTCTGTTTCATTTCTCCTGCTTTACTATAAGCCAGACTCCTGATCATTATCCTTTATATATTTAATGACATTGATGATTCTTCTCTTCTGTGAAAATCCCCTTAGGTAAGGAGACCTAAAGGGTGTGGAAGTTTCAAATGAATCTTCTCCTACTGTACCATTTTTGGAGACAGATGGTCAAAGAATTTAATGAAATTTTTATCTTTAAGCAACATCCCGAGGATATTCAGGAGTTGATAGTTGATAAAGGGATGGGCTTGGAGTCAGGAACACCCAAGTTTAAAACCTTTCTCAGTTACCTGCTAGCTATGCAACCCTGGGCAAGTAACTTAGTTTCTGTTTGTCTCAATTTCTTCATCTGTAAAATGGGAATTATAATAGCACCTACTTACCAGGGTTGCGTTAGAGCTAAAATGAGATAATACTTGAAGAGTGCTTTGAAAACTTTAAGGTACTATATAAACACTAACCATTATTATTATTGATAATAGTAATAATAATAATGATTATTCACTAAGCATTAATTAAGTGCCCACTATACACAAGACACTCTATTTTTTGGGTTTAGGCATTCCCTCTGGCTGTTCCTCATGCCTACAATGCTCTCCCTCCTCCTCTCCAACTACTGAACTCCCTTCACTTCCTTTAAGTCCCAACTAAAATCACACCTCCTACAGGAAACCTTTCTTAAACCCTCTTTTTTCCAGTGCTTTCGCTCTTCTAACTATTTCCTGTTTATCTTATATATAGCTTTCTTGGTATTCATTTGTTTGCATTAGATCAGGAGTCCCTGCTACTTGAGAACGAGGACTGTTTCTTTTGCCTTTTTTGTATCCTCAGCACTTAGCACAGTGCCTTGCACATAGGAGGTGCTTAATGAATGTTTGTTGATTGATTGATTATTGATATTCTAGGTTCTAGGGATACAAAGACAAAGGTTACTACTGTCTAGTGGTCTATAATCTATGGTGATGAAATAACATATGCAGATAAACAAATACAAAAGAAAAGCAAAGAAATGATAGTGGTGGGGCAGCTAGGTGGCACAGTGGATAAAGCTCTGGAGTTGGAGTCAGGAGGACCTGAATTCAAATGCGGCTTCAGACACTTGATCCTTGGGCAAGTCACTTAACCCCAATTGCCTCACATAAAAAAAATGATGGTGGTAGCAGAGTACTATTGACAACTAGAGGATTCAGGAAAATCCTCATGTAGGAAGAAGTAGTTGTATTGAATATTAAACGGAACTAGGGATTCCAAGATCCTAGGGAAGGCATTCATTCCAGGGGTGTTGGACAGCTTGTCCAGAAATACAGATGG
The DNA here is from genome assembly GCF_003287225.1 of Phascolarctos cinereus. Taxonomy (NCBI): domain Eukaryota; kingdom Metazoa; phylum Chordata; class Mammalia; order Diprotodontia; family Phascolarctidae; genus Phascolarctos; species Phascolarctos cinereus. The sequence goes on from NW_027555625.1 coordinate 169,206,052, forward strand.
GGAAGTTAGAATGTCACATGGAAGGAATAGAGAATAAACAAATGGAATGCAGAATGTGTGAGGCGTGAGGATGTCAGATCAATCTAGAAACAGTGAATAGTTTTATGGGCTAAACAGAGTTGATTTTTTTCATCCTAGAAACAAGAAGGAGCCCTTGAAGCTTCTGGAACAGGGGAGGGACATGGTCAGACCTGTGTCTTCAGCAAGTCACATCCTTTCTTGATCTCGATTTCCTTAAAATGGAGCCTTTGCAACAAATCATCACTAACAACATTTCCAACTTTAAAATCTTACGATCATATGAAAACAAATGAACAAATACATATCGAGTCTTTAAGAAGACCAGGTTTCCTTTCCTTTAATCGTTTTGGCACCTCTTTTCTGGACTCCTTCCAGTTTCTCTGTATCCTGTGGAGAACAGCACTGTACACAATGCCCTAATGAGTCCATGACTAATGCAGAGTATAGGAGAAGGCATAATATGAAAATAAAGGCAATTTACCACTGTCATAGACTGCCAGTTGTTGTCAGGCTGCTAACCACTTATTTTGTACACTGGTTGCTAAGAGGCAGGACTAAAGTCATTTACATGGATACATAAAGGCTATTTAAAAATTAATTATCCTAAAGTACAAGCAGTCTGTGCCAAATTCAGTGAAGGAGAAGGGCACAGATCATTCAACTGGTAATAAGAAAAAGAAAATTCCAAATGTCACTAATAAAATTGTTGTATTTATATAGTGTCTTTTCCTCCTGGGACATCAAAATACTCTTCAGATATACCCTGGTTGTAAGTAATGTTCCTCCTCTCCCTCTCTTCCTGCTAGAGAAACTGAATCAACAGGAGATTATGAACCATCCCTTACTGCAATGGCAAAGCTGGAAATTAGCTTTCTGAAATGCCCAGGCATTGCTGTAATCATTCCATAAACCAACCTTTCCAGTATCAGAAAGTTTACCTTGAGTGATCTCCAATCATCACTGTTATCATCTTCTTCTTTCTCTTTCTCTGCTATAAATCCATTAACAATAACAACTATTATCATTATTATTATTATCGTTAACATTTATGTAGCATTTTAAGATTTACAAAGCACTTCACCTATGGCACTGGGCAAAGACTGATGGGCTTGTTATCAGCAGCCCTGGGTTCAGACCCTGGCCCTGCTACTTCCTGTATCACATATGATACTGTGGGCAAATCACTTCTTTTTGGGTCTCAGTTTCTCATCTACGAAACAAGGGGGTTTGACTAGATGACTTCTAAGATAATTTCTGGATCTCAATTCTGAGTTCAGAGCCTGGCTAATGGAGGCACTCACTAATTACTTGTTAATTGATTGATCCTGTGATCTAATTTGATTTGTACAACAATCCCATGAGGTATCATTATGCCCATTTTATAGATGAGGAACTGAGGCTCAAAGGAATTATCAATTTGTCCGTGGCTAGTGTCAGAGGCAGAATTTGAACCCAGGTGCCTCCTGACGCCAAGTCTAGTATTTGCTACTAACAAGAAAACCTTATAGAGCTCCTTCTATGGATGGGACACTCACTATATCAGCTTTTAATATAAAAAGACAGCAATAAATTTTGGATCAATGTTAGGATTAATAAAAACTCTGAACATATAGAACTGAGGACCAGAACCTGGAATAGTCATGATATTTCACTAATTTAGAATATTTTTTTATATATTTTGCACAATATTTAAAAACTTGAATATAAGGTTTCCCAATCTATTAAAAAAAATTGGAAGTAGCTAATTATTAGGGAGGAGTCAGGCTACTACAGCCAGGCATATGGAGAGCAGTTTAAAGGTAACATCTGATAACTTGACAAGATGGAAGGTGATTGAAACAATTGTAGGGTCTGAAGCTATTACCATGTTACAGTACAATGACTGGTGATCATATAATTGAGGAATCATCAAGGAGACACTGAATTATGTAGATCTTGCATTACGCTTTATAACTTTGATGAACACAGGATATATTGGTAAGAGCACTGGATTTGGGGTTCAAATTTCAACTCTGATACTAAATAAGCAAATGACTTCAGGCATGTCACAATCTCTCTGTGCCTCAGTTTCCTCACCTTTAAAAAGAGAGGCTTAGACTAGTTAATCTTTAAGACAAGATAATGAAACTGAGACCCAGGGAAGTGAGAGGATTTCCCTAAAATAACCGTGTGATCCATGGTTTTTAATTTTATTTTATTTTATTTTTCGCCACATGGTTATCTAGTTTTCCCAGCTGGTTTTTGGAATAGTGATCCATTCCCTGGTCATTTTTGAGTGTGTATAGGAGGTATCAAACGCAAATCTTTGGTATGTGTTGCACTCTATTTCTGGTACCTCTATTCTAATTCAATGGTCTTCTTCTCTAATTTTTTTTCCAGTACCAGCCTTTTCTAAAATTGTTGCTGTTTAGAACATTTTGAGATCTGGTTGTGCTAGTCCTACTTTGCCAATTTTAGTTTCCATAATTATTCTTGTCCACACATTTTTTCCATATGAATTTTTAGAATTTATTTTACCCTATGAAATAACCTATTGGTATTTTGATTGGTATTACATTAAATCTTTAAGTCAGTCTGAGAAAATTGACATTTTTAAGTACATTTTGTTGGCCTGACCATGTGGTGATGTCCATTCATTTCCTTTTCTTCATTTCTGTCAAAAAAAATTCTTTGTGTTTATCTTGATTCTTGGTGGTGGTATGAAGGAATACATAAGTTTTTGTGGGTCATATCAGGATACTTTGCTAAAGACACCCCATTAATTTTGCCCATTCTCCATTTTTAACATTTATAATCAAGTCATCTTCAAATAAAGACATTTAAATTATTTTTTTCATTGTCAGTGTTTCAAATTAAGAAAAACATTCCATTCCTTCACATTAGGCAACAGTTTTCAAGAAAGAGGTAGACCACATTTAATAACCAGAGGTAGCTTGTTGTTTCAATTGGATAGATCTCTGGGCCCAGAGTTAAGAACTGTGTTCAAATCTGGCCTCAGATACTTACTAGCTGTGTGACCATGGGCAAGTCACTTAACCTCTACTGTCTGCTTCATTTTCCTCAACTATAAAATGGGAATAATAACAGCAGCTACCAAACAGGGTTTTTGTGAGGATCAAATGAAACAATATTTTTAAAGGGCACACAGTTCTTGGCATGTAGCATATATTTTAAAAAATGCTTATTTCTTTCTTTGTGAAAATATAACGTTTTTCTTTGGTTCCAACACTGTTGAGCTTGGCTTCCATCATTCTTCCAAATGCTGGTCATATATTGATAGCTGGAATAGCCCTTAGAGACCATCTAGTCCAAATTCATCATTTTACAAATGAGGAACAGAGACGTTAAGACTTTCCCATCGTCCCAGAGAGAGTAAACAGCACAGGATTCTGACCAAGGATATATATATGGTACGGGCTGGTGACCAGATCCTGAACCATGGCATCTGTATTTGCTCATTGATTCAGATGGTACCCTTTGAGATTCAAATTGAGGAGATGATCATGGAGATATTTTTGAAAGGATGCATGATGGGTACCCAAGATCTACTGATCACTGGTTAGGTAATGAATGACTCCAAATCCATGATTCTTTCCACCAAACCACTTCATTCTTGTCATCTGTGGCCTCAAGAATGTTTAGATTTAAATCGTATGTGAACACATTGATGGCATGGGACTTGCTATATAAACAGTGAAACACTTTTGCTAAGTTTTCTATAAATGTATTAAAATCACTGCTTTAAAGGTAATGGAAAAGTACTGTGATCCCATAAAACTCCTGAAAGATCAGAACCATTTTATTCAATTCTAAGCTAGTGTTTACTCTAACCAAAATGCCATTCCAGTTTGTATATATTTGGATGGATATGCAGAAGACCATAACCAGATTTTCTTTTGTAATTGCCTCTTTTAAAAATATTTGTTTGAAACATTTTTAAAATTTTTGAATGACAAATTCTCTCCCTCCTCACAGCCTGAGAAGGCTGTACTGAGAAGGCAAGTAATATGATATCCATTATATATGTGAGACCATGCAGAACATATTTCCATATTAGCCATTTGCAAAAAAAGCAAGAAAAATGAAGTAAAAAATATTATACTTCAATTTTCATCAGAGTTCATTAGTTCTCTCTCTGGAGGTAAACAGTAATTTTTATCATGAGTCTTTCTGAAATCATTTGGATCATTGTATTCATCAGAATAGCTAAGATTTTCACAGTTGATTATCATTACAGTATTGATATTACTGTGTATGATAATCTCCTGGTTCTGTTCACTGTACTTTTTATCAGTTCATATAGGTCTTCTCAGGTTTTTTGGACCATCACCCTCATCATTTCTTATAGCATGACAGTGTTCCATCACAATTGTATATCACAACTTGTTCAGTCATTCTCTAATTGGTGGGCCTCCATCAATTTCCAATTCTTTGCCACCACAAAAAGAGCTGCTATAAATATTTTTGTACATACATATCCTTTTCCCTTTTTTGGGATCTTTTTAGGGTACAGACCTAGCAGTGGTGTTGCTCTGTCAAAGACTGTGTATAGTTTAATAGCTCTTTGAGCTTAGTTCAAAACTGTTCTCCAGAATGGGTGGACAAATTCACAATATTACCAACAGTGTATTAGTGTACCTATTTTTCCACAACCCCTCTAGCATTTGTCATTTTCATTTTCTGCCATGTTAATCAATCTGATAGGTATGAGGTGGTACCTCAGAGCTGCTTTAATTTGTATTTCTCTAAGCAACAGTGATTTAGAGAATTTTTTCACATGACCACAGAATGCTTTCAAGCATTCCTGATGAAAAGACCAGAGTTGAATAAAAACCTGACATTCAAACACAAGACTCAGGAGAAGCATAAAAAAGTAAACATGAAAGAGAAATCATAAAGAACTCAAGGTTAAACTATTTATATTCTTGTATGAGAAGATGATACATATAACTGCTAAAATCTTTTATCATTTTAGGGCAGTTAGAAGGGGTCTACATAGACAGAGAGCATAAGTGTGAGTTGTTTATGTTGGAATAATCTCAAAAGAAAAATGAAGGGGTGATAAAGATGTACTGGGAGAAGGAGGAAGGGAGAGGAAGAATGGTAAAAGTTACTACTCACCAAAAAAAGCACACAAAGAAGAGATTTTACAGTGGAAGGGAAAATGCAGAGCTGGGCAATGGGCAATGCTTTAACCTCACTCTTGTCAGAATTGGTTCAAAGACAGAAGAATATATACTCACACTCTGGATTAGAAATCAGAATCCAACAATATGTTGTTTACAAGAGACACATTTAAAACAGAAAGACATATACAGAGTTAAAATAACAGGCTGGAGCAGAATCTATCATGTTCAGCTGAAGTTAAAAAAAAAGCAGGGATAGCAATCATGATCTCAGACAAAGCAAAAGCAAAAATAGACCTAAGTAAAAGAAATAATCAAGAAGACTATATTTTGCTTAAAAGCACCATAAACAATGAAGCAATTAGTATTAGAAATTTTTACAAGTTTTTCTGATAAAGTCTTCATTTCTCAAACATGTAGGGATTATGAGTCAAATTCATAAAATTTAGAGCCTTTTGCCAAGTGGTAAATGGTCAATGAATATGAACAGGCAGTTTTCAACATTTATTTGCATGTGATTTTGAGTTCTAAATTTCTTCCTCAAAATGGTGTGCAATCTGATATAGTGTCTACATATACATTCATATTACACATATTTTCACATTAGTCATGTTGTGAAAAAGAATCAGAGCCAAGGGGAGGAACCATGAGAAAGAAGAAATGAAACAAAAGAGAGAGAGAGAGAGAGAGAGAGAGAGAGAGAGAGAGAGAGAGAGAGCGCAAATAGTATGCTTCGTTCTGCATTCAGATCCCATAGTTCTTTTTCTGGATGTGGATAGCATTTTCCATCATGAGACTTTTGTGGATGTCTTAGATCCTTGCACTGCTGAGAAGAGTTAGTCTATCAAAGTTAGTCATCGCACAGTGTAGCTGTTACAATGTTCTCCTGATTCTGCTCATTTTACTCAGCATCAGTTCATATAAGTCTTTCCAGGTTTTTCTGAAGTCCACTTGCTCATCATTTCTTATAGCACAATGCTATCGCATTACATTCATATACCACAACTTGTTCAGCCATTTCCCAATTGATGGGCATTCTCTTAATTTCTAATTCTTGGCCACCACAAAGAGAGCAGCTATAAATATTTTTATATGTATGGGTCCTTTCCCCATTGTTATGATCTCTTTGGAATACAGACCTAGAAGTGGTATTGCTGGGTTAAAGGGTATGCACAGTTTTATAGCCCTATGGGCTATAATTTATATATGCATCTACTTTATGTATTTTTTTTTACCTTGAAGGATTTAAACTCAGTTTTGCTGAGTAGGTTATTCTTGCTTGTAATCCTAGCTACTTTGCCTTCTGGAATATCATATTCCAAAACCCTTGTTCCTTTAACATGGAAGCTGCTAAAACTTATATAAACCTGACTGAGGCTCCAAAATATTTGAATTATTTCTTTCTGGCCGCTTGTAATATTTCCTCCTTGCTCTGGAATTTGGCTATAATATTCCTGGTAGTTTTCATTTTAGGATCTCCTTCAGGAGGTGATAGCAGATTCTTTTAATTTCTATTTTACCCTCTGTTTCTAAGACATCAGAGCAGTTATCTTTTATAATTTCTTGAAATATGATGAGTTTTTCTCTCTCTCTCTCTCTCTTTTTGATCACGGCTTTTAGGTAGTCCCATAATTCTTTTTTATTTTTTTATTTTATTTTATTTTTTGTTTTTAAATGTAAATTTATTTTTAGTTTTCAACATTCACTTCCACAAGTTTTTGAGTTCCAAATTTTTGACCCATCTCCCCCTCCCCCCACCCCAAGATGGCATGCATTCTGAGTATCCCTTCCCCTAGTATGTCCTCTCTTCTATCACTTCCCCCCTTCTCTTATCCCCTTCCCTTTCTATTTTCCTGTAGGGCAGGATAAACTTCTATACCCCATCTCCTGTATTTCTTATTTCCCAGTAGCATGTGAAAACATTTTTTTAAACATATGTTTTTAAAACTTTAGGTTTCAAATTTTTTCTCTCCCTCCCTCCCCACCCACCCTCATTGAAGAGGCAAACAACTCAATATAGGTTATACCGTGCAGTTATGCAAAACATTTCCATAGTAGACCTGTTGTGAAAAACTAACTCTATTTCCCTGAATCCTATCCTGCCCTCCCATTTATTCTATTCTTTCTTTTGACCGTGTCCCTCCTCAGAAGTATTTCCTTCTGATTACCTCCTTTCCCAATCTTCCCTCCTCTCTATTATCCCCCTGCTCTCTTGTCCCCTTCTCCCCCTATTTTCCTGTAGGGTAAGACAGATTTCCATACCCAATTGAATGTGTATGTTATTCCCTCCTTAAACCAAATCCTATGAGAGTAAGATTCAGTCATTCCTTCTCACCTTCCCCCGTTTCCCTTCCACTGTAAGAGACTTTTCTTTTCTGTTTTTTTTTGTGAGATAATTTACCCCATTCTACCTCTCCCTTTCTTCTTCTCTGAGTATCATCCTCTCTCATCCCTTAATTTTATTCTCCAGATATGACCCCTTAATCTTCAACTGACCCTGTGCCCTCTATCTATCTATTTATATATACATACATATAATTTTTTTCCTTCAACTACCCTAATACTGACAAAGGTTTCATGAGTTATAAATATCATCTTTCCATGCAGGAATGTAAACAGTTCAATCTTAATAAGTCTCTTATGATTTCTCTTTCCTGTTTACCTCTTCATGTTCTACTTGAGTCATGTATTTGAAAGTCAAATTTTCTATTCAGCTTTGGTCTTTTCATCAGGAATGCTTGAAAGTCCTCTATTTCACTGAATGACCATTTTTTCCCCTGAAGGATTATACTCAGTTTTGCTGGGTAGGTGATTCTTGGTTGTAATCCTATCTCCTTTGCCCTCCGGAATATTATATTCCATGCCCTGTGGTCCTTTAATGTAGATGCTGCTAAATCTTGTGTTATCCTGATTGTGTTTCCACAGTACTTGAATTGTTTCCTTCTGGCAGCTTGTAATATTTTCTCCTTGACCTGGGAACTCTGGAATTTGGCTATAATATTCCTAGGAGTTTTCCTTTGGGGATCTCTTTCAGGAGGAGATCTGTGGATTCTTTCAATTTCTATTTTGCCCTCTGGTTCTAATATATCAGGGCAGTTTTCCTTGATAATTTCTTGAAAGATGGTGTATAGGCTCTTTTTTTGATCGTGGCTTTCAGATAGTTCAATAATTTTAAAATTCTCTCTCCTGGATCTATTTTCCAGGTCAGTTGTTTTTCCAATGAGATATTTCACATTGTTTTCTCATTTTTCATTCTTTTGGATTTGTTTTACAGTGTCTTGATTTCTCATTAAGTCACTGTCTTCCAATTGCTCTATCCTAATTTTTAAGGAAGTATTTTCTTCAGTAAGCTTTTGGAATTCCTTTTCCATTTGGCCAATTTTTCTTTTTAGGGCATTTTTCTCTTCATTGGCTTTTTGGACCTCTTTTGCCATTTGGGTTAGGCTATTTTTTAAGGTGTTATTTTCTTCAGTATTTTTTTGGGTCTCCTTTAGCTAGTTGTTGACTTGTTTTTCATGATTTTCTTGCATCACTCTCATTTCTCTTCCCAGTTTTTCCTCTACTTCCCTTACTCACTTCTCAAGATCCCTTTTGTGCTCTTCCAAGGCCTAAGACTGATTCATATTTTTCTTGGAGGCTTTGGATGTAGGAGCTTTGACTTTGTTGTCTTCTTCTGGTTGTATATTTTGATCTTTTTCACCAAAGTAAGATAATATAGTCTGACTCTTTTGGTGCTCCTTGCTTGTGATCCCAGCCAATTACTTGACTTTTAAACTCTTTGTTAAGGTAAGAGTCTGCTTCCAATGTGGAGAGCATACTGTCCCAAGCTTCAGGTGTTTGTATAGCTGTTTTCAGAGACACTTGTAAGGACCTGTAAATTTTCAGTTCTTCCGAGGTGGTATGATAAGGGGTGAGGTGTTTACTCCTTTCCTGGCCTGTGACCACAAGTGCTCCTTTCTGTCCTGTAACTGTGAGGAGGGGCTCCTCTTCACAGCCACTACAAGCTCCTTCATGCCAGCACTCCTTCTCACCCCAGCACCTCCGCCCAGAACTGTGACCCAGATCCAAACACGGGCAAAGCAAGAGATTCCTGCCTCAGCACTGGCAAAGAGATCCCTGCAATCCCTCTCTGATCAGCCACTGGATTCCCCCTCAGTCTGTGGTCCAGAAGCTCAGGAGCAGCTGACCCCTCCCCCCCCGGGCCACGCTCTTGGGGAATGGAGCTGAAACCCCGCCTTCCTCTCTGACCACCGACAGAAACAGACTTTTTCCATTGACCTTCTAAATTGTCTTTGGCATTGGTGGATTGAGGAGTCTGGAAACCTCCACAGCTGCCCGGGATTCAGTCCTCTGAGGCCTGCTACAGGTTCACTGTGGCCTGCACGCCCACGCTGCGCTCCCAGCCTGGCGAGACACACCTTTCTGATCAATCTTTCAGGTTGCCTTGGGCTGGAAATTTGTTTCACTCTGTCTTTTTGTGGGTTCTGCTGCTTCAGAATTTGTTTAGAGCCATTTTTTCTGAGTATTTGGAGGGGTTTGGGGGAGAGTTCAAGCAAGTCACTGCTTTCACTCTGCCATCTTGGCTCCGCCCCTCCATAGTCCCATAATTCTTAAATTGTTTATCCTCAATCTATCTTCCAAGTCAATTGTTTTTCCAGTGAGATATTTCAGAATTTCTTTTTTTTTTTTTAGTCTTTTGATTCTTTTATTTTTTTCTTGATGTCTTATGGAGTCATTAGCTTCCACTTGCTCAATTCTAATTTTTAAAGATTTTTTTTTCATTGAGCTTTTGTACCTCTTTTCCCATTTGGCCAATTCTCCTTTTTAAAGAGTTCTTTTCTTCAGTGAAATTTTCTGCCTCTTTTACATTTGGCCAATTTTGTTTTTTCAAGGTGCAATTTTCTTCAGTATTTTTGGTGCTTCTTTCGCCAAGCTATTAATTCTCTTTTCATAACGTTTTTGTATCACTCTCATTTCTTTTCCTAATTTTTCCTCTACCACTCATCTCTTTCTTTAACTCTTCCAGGAATTCTTATTAAGTTTGTGCCTAATTAACAATTTTTTTTTATCCTTTCAGGCTTTGCTTGTAGCTGTTTTTTTATTGTTTTCTTCTGAGTTTATATCTTGGTCTTCCCTGCCACTATAGTAGTTTTTTATAGTCAAGTTCTTTTTGTTTGTTTGCTTGCTCATTTTTTCCAGCCTATTTCTTGACTTTGAACTTTATGTAAAAGTTGGGCTGTGCTCATCTTGGGTGGGAAGACACTGTCCTAAACTTCAGGCTTCTTCGTGCTGTTGTTTTCAGAGCTAGTTCTTGGAGTCTGCAAGTTTTCAGTGCTTCCAAGATGGTGTGATCTGGGGAGAGGTGTGATCACTGCTGTGGTCTTCACACAGGAAGGGTCCCTATTCTCCTGTAGCAGCAAGAGATAATGCTCCTGGGACAGGGACCAAGGACCAAGGAAACTGGGATCAGGGTCTCTGCTTCCTTGTGACTGACCTTAAATGCTCCTTTCTGCCCTGGAACTGTGACTCAGAACTGCTCATGGGCAGTAGAAGTGCCAAAGAGCTCCAAGGTCTGCACCCAATGCCAGCAAAGGGTCCTCTGTAATTTCTTTCTGGACAGTTGTTTGACTTCCTTATAGTCTCTGGGCTGAGCACTCCTGAAGCTGTTGCTGTTGTTGTTGAGGTCCCTTCCAGGGTCTGTTGCTGTCCTGCTGCCAGGTGTGCTCTATACTGGCCACCACCCCAATGTCACAGACCTTTCCTGCCAACCCTCTAAGTTGTCTCAAGCTGGAAAAATGTCTCACTCTGACTTTTATTTTTGGCTCTGCCACGCCAGAATTTTATTTGAGGCATTATTTTAAAGTTGTTTGGAGGGGAATGTAGGGAGAGTTTGGCTGGGTTGCTTCCACCATTCTGCCGTCTTCTTGTGATTGCCCCATACCCAGGTTTTTAAAAAGGACATGTGCAACTGGAAACCCAGAGCCTCCTCAGCCCTGAAACTGAGAAGAGGCAGTGGGGTTTAACGGAAATGTCATTGGATGAAACTTTAGAATTTGAGTCTCTACTCTGCTGCTTCATAGCTTTACTTCTTTGGGGGAAGAGGGAGTCATTTAACCTTTTAGAACCTCACATCTGAAGCTCTGAGCATTATCTGTAAAAGGAGATAAAAATTATATTCTTTCTCTTACAATGTTATTATGAGGCTCAAATGAAGTTATGGTTATAGAGTACTTTGTACACATTAAGTGTTACGTAAATGTCTCAATCAATTACTAGCTGTGTGACCCTGGGCAAGCTACTTAATTTATCTCTGCCTCAGTTTCCACATCTGTAAAATGTGGATAATGATAACATCTACCTCTTAGGGTTGTTGTGAGAATAAAATGAGAAGATACTTGTAAAGCACTTTGCAAATATTAAAAACAATATAAAATGTTGTTATTATTAAATACAATTATCAAACTCCCTCCCTAAAGAGTAACTGGTTTTTATTTTCTTTACATTCCCCATGGTGCCTAATGAATCAATCAATAAGTATTTATCCTATAGCTAATATTGCTCTGTTATATGATGCAAGAATTGTACGAAGTGTACAATAAATATTATTGAATTAGTGGCTGCTGAAACTGGTTTCCATCTGCCAGGAAACTGGCCCTTCTAGGAAGCCAAGTTTCATTCAATACTTGGTCAAGATAGGACTGTGGTGTTTAGAGCTGGAAGGGACATCAGAGGTCAATTCAACACATTGTTTCCATTTGCCATGAAAAGAAAAGCTGAGCAGAGATAAGCACCAATGAAAACCTGCAGCCTCCAGTGCTCTCTTGTGTTCTCTGAGTCAGCTTTGGTATTTGTGACTTCCCTTCCCGGTTAATCCCTCATCTTGCCATATTGGCATTATTTCCTTGCATTACTTTCATATTCTTCATGTTCGATTCGATTTAATTCAACATTTATTCAATTTAATTTTTAAGAATATGTATGAAGTATTTGCCAGGCACTGCACTGGAACCTAGGGGGTACAGAATCCATAATGAAACAATTTCTACAGTCAAGAGACTTACATTCTACTAGGAAAATACAGCATATACAGAAATAAATAAATGTAAGGTAATTTGAGTAAGAAGAAAGAACTAACAACTGGAAAGCTTAGGAAAGACTTCACATAAGCAATGACACCTGAGTTCAACCTTGAAGGAAGCTAGATTCTAAAAAGAGGGAGTATTTTCCAGGAATGAGAGAAGGTGTGGAGATAGGAAAAGGAATACTAAATACTGTTCAGAGCACTGTTCTGAGTGCTGGAGGGAATACAAAATATAGGTGCCATGATCCCTGCCAAAATAGAGCTTATAGTCTGGTGTAGTAAATACAGGTGCAGGGACAAGGGAGGGGGGAGTTATTACCTACTGTGAAAGGGAATCAGAAAAAGGCTTCGTGGAGGAGGTAGTCCTTGGGTTAAGGTTTAAAGAATGAGGAGAGGGTATTCCAGATGTAAAGAAGAGTGTGAGCAAAGGTTCAGAAGTAGGACATTATAGAGCACATATAGTGAGAGACGAGTCATTGAGGGCCTTTTTGGAGCATAGAGTACGTAAGGGGAACTAGTATGACATGTGGGGTACCATCAGTTTGTGGGAGCAAAGAAATCTGAACCTTATTTGCTATACAATAGAGAATCTCTGAAGGTTTTTAAGCATAGGCCATTTACTGAGAGCTGCCTTTTCTTTCTTACTTTACAGTTCAAAACCCTTTGAAGTCAAACATCATCCTCTCCTTTTTTATTTGTTTATTTATATTTTTCTGGCTCCCATCTCTAAGGAAAGGATGGAGATGATCCTTCTCACCAAGGCCAATCCCTTTAGGATTGCCCAGGCCAGTCTCTGTACTTGTACATTTGATCCCACCCCTTCCTATCTCTTCCAGAAGCTTGCCTTCACAATCACTGACTCATTGTCTCTCACCTTCCAGTTCTTCTTATCTATTGACTCCTTTCTGGCTTCCTACAAGCATTCTCAGTTATCCCTTAGAAACAAATCAACAAAAAAAAAATCTTCTTGGCTTTAGCATTGCCTCAGGCTTTTCCTTTCACAGCCAGATTGGGGGGGGGGGGAAATACAACCTTACTTCTTAACTCTAGTCCCTCCCCTCTCCTTTCTTAATCCCTTGAGACATAGCTTCCTGACACTCAGTTTAAACTCTGTGGTACCATGGGAAAGGGTCCTGGATTTGGAGTTATTACTCTGCTGTTTATTACCGATGTGACTCTGACAAAGTTGTTTAATTTCTATATGCCTCAAATTCTTTATCTGTAAAATGAGTTGGGTGGGTTGACTACCTGGTCTCTAGAAGCCCGTCTAGTTCTAAATCTAAAATTCTGTGATCCCTCTTGACTTCTCTGAAGTCTATGACTCCATTGATTTTAAAGTTGTTTGAAGAGGAATGTCGGGAGAGTTCGGCTGGATGGGTTGCTGCCTCTATTACACCGTCTTCTTATAATTGCTCCATACCCAGATTTTTTAAAAGGACACATGCAACTAGAAACCTAGAGGTTCCTCAGCCCTGGATACTATCTCCTCACTGCATTTTCAAGATACTACTCTTTCTTCCCGTCTAGCTGCTTCTTTGTAGTCTTTTTGCTGGTTCATCTTCCATTTCATGCCCAGGAACTTTAGGTGTCCCACAAAGTTCAGCCATTTGGTCCTCCTTTCTCTGTTGTTCAGTTGTGTCCAACTCTCAGTGACCCCATTTGGGGTTTTCTTGGCAAAGATGCTACAGTGGTTTGTCATTTCCTTCTCCAGTCCATTCTACAGATGAGGAAACTGAGGCAAGCAGGGTTAAGTGACTTACCCAGGGTCATGCAGGTAGTATCTGAAGCTGGGTTTGAGCTCATAAAGATGAGTGTTCCTGACTCCAGGCCCAGCTTTTTATCCACTGTACCACCTAGCTACCCTGCTCTCTATTGAACTTAATTCAATTCTACAATTTGTTAATGTCTGCTACATGTTGGCACAATGCAAGGTACTGAGGACTCAAAGACAGAAAAATGAAACAGCCTCAGTTCTCAAGGAGCTTCCTTTCTCTTGGGTGGGATGGGGGTAACAACATAAAAAGGATAAATATCCTGCTTACCTTCTTTAATAGAATAAGTGTAATATCTAACATTTAAGATTTGTGAAGCATTTACATATATTATCTCATTTGATCCTCCGGACAACCTGATGAGGTAGGTGAAATTATTATTCCCATTTTACAGATCCAGAAACAGACTGAGAAAACTTAACTGACTTGTCCAGGGTTACACAGTTAGTGCTTGAGGCAAGATTCCAATTCAGCCTCCTTCTAACTTGAGATTTAGCACTCTAACCACTAAGCCACCTTCATATGGATTTTAATGGATTTTATAACAGTGACTTTGTAAGAAAGATTGTTTCTTTGTCTCTGTTACAGTTCATTGGTTCTCTTGCCACTAAGGTTTTCATCCTGGATCTCCAAGATTCTCAGAGTCTTTGCCATATCCAATGATTGGAATCTCCCAAATAGGTCTGATAGGTGTAGAGATTCTCAAGCAGACTTTTATATGACAGCTACAAAAATGGAGAGGCCCAAAGATTTCATGTGTTTGATCTGCTTGCCCTGAAATAGCATCTTCACTGACATTCATTGATCTAAATTTGGACATAATGAATAGGACTTCCCAAATTTCCCTATCAATCTGATTCAGCACTAGTACCAACAGACTTCAGTTCCAGCAAAAAATTGATTTCGATTTTCACAGGTTGATTTTCTTTTTTATTAGCAGCACAATGGATTGAGTTCAATTCATTTAATTTTCTAAATAACTCTATTTGATTTATTGCTATACAGTTTTTCATATCCAGGAACCTTACAAATATTTATCAGAAGGTAGAGACAGGCGGTAGCATGTGCCAAGCAGGTCAAACTTTCAGTGCCACCTCCCCTCAGACCTCAGGGGAGAAAGTTTACAATCCTGCTCTTGAGAACCCCAGGGAAAGCAGCCCTGCCCAGACCATATTTGCTTCTAGCTTGTCCCCCGCAGCCATTATTCAGGAAAATTTCACTTGTGAAGATATGAGTTGCTGCAATTCAATTAAATCTGATAGACATTTATTAAGTACTTATTATATGCTAGGCATTGCACTAAACTCAATGGATACAAATAAGAAAAAGAAAGACAGTCACTGCCCTCAGCTAGCTCATAATCTAATGGAAGAAGACAATACATAAAAGGAAGCAGCTGGGAGCCTAGGAGGGTACAATGTTAGGAGTGGAAACCACTGAGGGAAAAGGAAGAGTCACCTGAAAAATTCGGATCCCTCTATAAAGAAAGGCTTTGGGAGGAGTTTCTTGCAGCTCCCTCCAATCCTCCAATCAGAAGAGAGGCCATTGAGGGAGCCTAGAAAGTGCTGAGTATCAAAAGCTGAGTCCATCTGCACGCTGATGAGATTTCAGATAGAAATCTTTTCCTAGAGGAAGCATAATGTTCCCTGTAGTGAATCAAGGAAAGTAGTTACTGGGAAATACAGCTCCTGTCTCTTGGGCAGCCTCAAGCCACCAAAGACCCATAAAAGAAAGTTTACCCTACCAAAGTTCTTGACTCCATCAAATACTTAAACATTAGAAGCAAATAGGTTTCTATCCATGGAAATAAAAGCAAAGAAGGCACATTACCTTCTCTTTTGCTTCTATACCCTACAGACCACTGGTCCCTTCCATATAAGTTGCAGCTAAATCCTCTTATATAGTCTTCCCCTATTAGAATGTAAGCCTTGCGAAAGAAGGAACTATAGCACAGTATGTTGCATATAGTAAGTGCTAAATAAATACTTTTTTTTCCTACTCATTCTTCATTCCCTTCCTGCAATCTAAGCTTTTTGAGTGTAGTGACCATGCCCTATTTATCTTCATGTCTTTCCTGGTGTCTAACAAAGTATATTGCAAATATTAGGGATATGGAGCCAGATCTTTCTGATTTCAAGTCTAACACTCTATCTATCCTATGCTGCTTTTTGCATGTGTTCCTTTATCATGATTGTGATGGCCTATACTCTTAATCAATTGACAAACATTTCTTAACAGTGTGCTAGGCATTATGGTAAGTGCTAAGAATTCAAAGACAAATGGGAAACAACCTCTGACCTCAAGAAGGTTTTATTCCATCATTGAGAGTATGTACACATATACAATATATACAATAGTAATAATAATAACTTACATATAAATATGATTTTAAGGTTCATAAAATGCTTTACAAATTTTATCTCACTTTATTCTCACTACAACCCTATGAGATAGGTGCTATTATTATCCTTATTCCACAGATAAGGAAAGTAAGGCTGATAGAGGTTAAGAATTATAAGAAGGTTAAGATTATACAGCTAATAAGTCAGGTCTTCCTGACTCCAAATCCAGCACTCTATACAAAATAAATACAAAGTAGTTTGGAGTGGGAAGACACAAGCATATACATTGCTTCCTATAGAGTTTTGAAGGAAACCGGGGATTCCAAGAAGTGAAGGTGAGGAGTTAGTGTATTCCAGGGTGGAGGATAGCCAGTGCAGAGGAATATGAAATGTAATATCTGAAGAAAAGCAAGTAGCCCAGTAGGATTGGGCCATAGAATGTGTAATGTATAAGAACACTGGACAAATAGAAAGGGTTCAGATTGGGTTGGACTTTAAATGCCAAAAGAAGAGCTTATATTTGTTCCTAGAGGTAATGGGGAGCCACTAGAGTTTAATGAATAGGGGGTGAGGTGAGATGGTCAAACATGCTTTCAGAAAGTCATGTTGGTATTTGTGTGGAAGATGTATTAGAGTGGGAGAGACTTGAGGTAAAGATAAAAAAAGGAAGCTATTGCAATGGTCCAGGTAAAAGGTGATGAAGATCTGAACTAGGGTGGTAACTGTTACTAGAGAGAAGTTGCAAGAGAAATTGTAGAGATAGAAACAATATGATTTAACAACTCTCATTGGGTGAGTGAAAGTATAGGATGATACCAGTGTTGCAAATCTTGGTGACTGGAAAGATGTTGGTACCATGAACAGTAACAGGGAAATTTGGAAGAGGGGTGAGTTTTGGGGAAAAGATAATAAGTTCTATTTGGTGTATGTTGATTTAGAGATGCCTATGTGATATCCAGCTTGAAATGTTCAATAAGCAGTTGCTGATGCAGGACTGGAGATAAAGAAAGAGACCAAGACTGGTTATCTACATGTGGGAGTCATCTTAGACAGATGATAATTTAACCCATGTGAACTGATAAGTGAGAGAGTGTAGAGAGAAAAGAAAAGAGGGCTTCTTAAATACTCAAATATTCAAATATATCTGTGAATCCATCAATGTGTGTATTCCCTTCAAAGGAACCCAGATCCCATCCATTCTGCCCTTCCTGTGTGTCTCATCCATATCCTCCCGAAAGTCAACCACAAGGGGCCCTTCTAAAACAATGGGCCTTTGTTTTCTCCTCATATCACACCAGCATTCTAATGGAACCAACTGGCCAGCCATCAGTTATATAACTATGTGACCAGCCTACAACTTTTGTTTGTTCATTTCTTTGGTGAAAGCCTTTACTTTGCTCCTCTCTCACAGCTCTTTGTAAAGTGCTGAAGCTCACCTGTCATGTGACCCTCCATTGATATCTATAGAATTCTCATTTTCAATATTCAGATACTGTAGCATTCCATGATTTGTAGCCACATGAGAGTACCAATAGAATTTTGGCATTGAAAACGATAGGCTTTCATTTCAGGAAGAAGTTTGAGAGCAATAAAAGAACTTCTGGATTTCTCAATAGCAAGACAATCTACTCTCCTCCTTCTATCCAATGATGGGGCCCAATCTGTTGTCCATTTGTGCAAGATAAGTATATACCTAGATAAATTCTAAAGGTTATACATCTCACTTTGTATCATAGTCTGCATGATAGGCATTGTTGATTTGCTTAGTTTTTCCTTTGTGGGTAGATAAATCATAATCTTTTGAGCGGTTATGGCTCTTACTAGGGTGCTCTACAGTATTCTGGGGATTGATGCAATCATTACAGTGTTATCCACAAATAAGAGCCTCTTAAAGACCTTGCCAATTCCAAGACATCCCATTTTTAATGTGAATTCTTTGCTGTATATTAAGTGCATGTTTTATCATTAATGTAATAACTCACATTCTCGTAACACTGAGTTTACAAAGTGTTTTCTATGCAATACCACTGTGAGGAAGGAATGAGTATTCTTATCCTTATTTTACTAATGTAGAAACCAAGGCTATCATTAACAGATACCAATAAGAACCTGATCTAGATTAGGCTCCTAACTTAAAGTATGACTCTTAAGCTTTCCCTATCTCTCTTCTCAAGAGATAACACATAGGGAAGAAGAAAACACCCTCACACTCGTAAAGGAGGGAATGGAATATAAATATAGTTTCCTGTAATGAAAGGGAGTCATTCCATATGGTTCTCAAAACAACTGAGAGCTACAAGGAGTCTTTTTCCAAGTTTGTTCCATTTTGAAACTTCATTGGCATGACCAAACTTAACAGTCCTGTCAGAGATAACATATCTGCCTGGAAACAGGTTAGGATTCATGTGCCCTCTATTTTCCTTTTTTTTTTTTTTATTATGTTGGTCTATATAAAATGCTCCACTGATCTAAAGCATTGGGATTCCCCTGGAAATATCCAGAGGCAAAAAGTAGCATTTTTATCTTCTCTGCCCTCTCCTTCTGAATGTGCAATAAAGGTTTTTTAAGGGACCGTACAGGGCAGGTTACTACTAGTGCTGGTTATCAGGAATAAGGCAGGTCATATAATTTGAGGATTCCCAGATCTCACTGGTGTATAAGACAGCAGTAATCCAGCCAGCACTCCCAGAGTTAATTGTTTTCACCACTGCCACCCATTGAATCTCGGCTCTGAGACTTAATACTCATATGACCTTCAGCAAACCATAAAACCTTTGTGCCTCGGTTTCCTTATCAGCAAAATGAAAGGGTTGAACTAGGTGCCTTCCAACTCTCTATCTATGACCTTATGAATAATGATGACTTGCACTTATAATGCTATTTAAAGTTTACAAAGTTTTCTCCCTGTAACAACTTTTTGACGTAGGTAGCTAGCAAATGCAGTATTATCCTCATTTTATTGATCACATAACTAGTAAGTGTTAGAGATGGTTTTCAAGTCCAGGTCCCTATTTCAAAACCTAAGGACAAATACTTTCCATTTCATCACAGTGTCACTACATTTTTTAAAAGTTAGAATGAGCTGAAAGACACTCAGGAGATCACTTAAGTCAAAGGTGCTTAACCTATTTGTGTATCATTGATTTTGTTTCAAGTCTGGTGAAGCCTATGGCTCCTTTCTCAGAATAATGCTTTTAAAGTAATAAAATAAAACACATAGGATTATAAAGGAAACTAATTATATTGAAATGCAATTACCAGAGTATAAAAAAAAAAGGATAAGAAACTCTGATACAATCTTACTTCCCACCCAATCCAATAAAACTTTCTCCAACAGCCTTTGATAGAAAAAGCTCTTATAATAGGGAACTAACTTAGGAGAATAACTTTTCCACTATTGGACAGTGCTATTTTTTAGAAATTTCTTCCTTAAGCCTAAATTCACCTCCCTGTGACTTTCAATGCTTCTAATTCCCCATTCCTGGATCTACATAAAAAAGTTGAAATCTCTCTTTCATTTTACAGTTTTTCAAATACTTGTAGATAGCTAGTATCCCCACTTACCTCCACCCTTTTCAACCAAGCTTCTTTAAAATAAGTACTCCGAGGGCAGCTAGGTAGCAGGTGAATAGAGCTCTGGCCTTAGAGTCAGGAGGACATGAGTTCAAATCCAACCTCGGGCACTTAACACTTACTAGCTGTGTGACCTTGGGCAAGTCACTTAACCCCCATTGCCTCACCAAAAAGAAAAAAATAAAATAAAATAAGTACACCCATTTATATGACATGGTTGCTAGATTTCTCTCTGAATTGTGTAAGATATTTCATCCTGTCCATTTCCATGATGTTTCTAGGACACAAAGAAGACTGTTCCTAGTCAAAATGATGGTCTGTCTCAGTGCTAACCACCTCTTCACTGAACATTTTCCTTTCCTTTGCATTGCAACGTCAGGGTGACTGCAGTACATAGATGTAAGATTGGTGAGGACTAGCTCTCTAATCTTATGTTGAAACATTATGAATGAACCAATAAAGGCACAAATGGGAAAACCATTCATTCAGTGCTTACTTTGTGCTAGGATTTTGATAGCAGGCTATGGGATAGAGGCTATGTCAAGTTTCCATAAGCATGCTCTGCTTCAGGGGAAAACTATTGAGCATCTTTACCCACCCTCCAAGTTTACACCTAGGGATTCTTCCTTTCTACTATAATATTCCAAAACCATGACAGTGGGGAAGTATTCCCTAACCCTTACAAACTTCTGCATTCATGGCTAATGAAAATAAGAGATGTGACTAGGATTCTTGTCACCACAGATGCCAAATTCTCATCTGGGGACTTAGATTTTCATTTTGGTGACTAAGGAGGTCAATTGGAATATACAATTTGGTATAATGTAAGGGGTCCTGGACCAAGTTAGGAGACCTGAGTTCCCATCCCAGTCCCAACTCTTGTTATCTATGTAAACTTGGTCAAATCATGTAAACTTTCTGAACTTTAGGATAACACTAGCCCTACCTTCCTCACAGGGTTGCTGTAAGGTCTTCGTGATATAAATATAGATAGCAATCAACATCTGCTAAGTTTAATGTATTGATATTAGTGGTCAAATGAGCATATTTAGAGTTCTGTGCTACTGAGATCCTGTACTTCATTCTTATGTGAACCAACTCAATTTATTCCATACCACAGCCACAGCCCACCCCCACAGCTTTCTCACAAAGCAGGGCTATGGGTCCCAATGGATAGAGAGTTTGAATGGAACAGCGATGAAAACCCATCCCCACTACTGGAAAATGTCAGTAATTGGTAGTGCTGCCGATGGTGGATCAATAGGGTCACCTTTGTATGCAGATTGACCGCTAATATCATCCTTAGTACCCTCTGCATAGCAACTGAAATGATGTGTAGGTCTGAGAAAATTTAAAATGTAGATCATTTGTCAGAAATATAAGCCCTTTGCTTGGTGGTTATTTTGAGTACCTAGGATCATAGATTTAGAAGGCACCTACCTCAAAGGTCATCTAGTCCAATCTCCCTTTAAATATGAGGAATAAAAGTCCGGGGAGGGTCACTGACTTGCCCAAGGTCACTTAGGTAGTAAGTGATAGAGGTGGAATTTGAACCCAGGTCCTCTGGCTCTTTTCTCTATGCTATGCTTCCTCTCCTTTCCTTTTCCTTCCTGCTCACTGCATAATACATATATACATATATATGTATATATGTATACATGTATATATGTAACATACATGCATCTGTATATGTTTATGTGTATATGTTACACATAAATTACATGTGCGCATAATGTAAATTTGTATATATATAAGTATGTGTGTATGTCTGTGTGTGTATTTCTTTTGGATAAGTACCATGAGAACACAGGAACATTGAGAAGTGATGAAATACCTGAGACAACAGTGAAGACACATGTTTTTAATCTCAGGTTCTCTTTTTAATTTGTATGCAGTCAGAATTGGAGCAAGAATCAATGGGAAGGTACCACCCCTCTCCAGCAGCTCCAACATCTACATAGCAGGAACAGCTTTTAATTTCCACTTCTTAATGATTTATCTGCTTCACTGCAGCTTATTCAGGAGGGCAGCTGCCCCTCTGGTATGTGTTTGCTGCCAGTCCACACTTGGAGTTGCTGGACCCTGCCGAATGGCTCAGGAACTACTAAAAATAATGAGCTACTGATACCCAGAGGTCATTTCCACAGGCAGGTGGGAGTTATCTCATTTGGAAGGGTGGCATTACAGAGAATGACAATGAGGCTCTGACCTTGAGACCACTGAAAGAATATATGCCCTGGGCACAGTGTCTCTTTGGGGATCCTGACACTGATCAGGCCACAGACTTTTGCAGAGTCATCCTGCTTGCCTCTGATGCAAGGCTTGTGCTATTGTGGAAAAAACAAAAAAAAAACCATTCACAGAGTTCCCTTTGGCAGACTTTACAGCAGATTGTTTTAAACCTTAGTGTCAGAAGAGTGATTTTTTTTTTGGCCATTCCCTTCCCCTAGAATATCCTCTTTGCCAATCCAAAATCTTCTACAGTCTTTAAGTCCCTCTTCTATAAAGCTTTCCTTCTCCTCATCTCACTGTGTTCCCTCCATCTTCTGGGCTCCTGCACCAGTGTTGTCTAAATCTCTCCTTTAGCATTTTGTGGCACTTTTATTTTTGTTTTATTTTCAATTGTTACTTAACTTTCTCCATAAGGATTTTTTTCTCTCCTCAAATGAAATGTGAACTCTTCATTAAAGATCATAGATCTAGATAGAGCCGGAAGGGACCCGAGGGAACCATCTAGTCCAACCTCCTTATTTTACAGATGAGGAAACAGGGGCCTGGAGAGGCCATGTGTCTTCCCCAAGGTTACACAAGTAATAATGATCAGGCTTGAGATTTGAACTCAAGTCTTTTCAATCAATTGATAAGCATCTGTTAGGTGCTTATTATGTGCCAGCCAGGCACTGTGCTATAGTGGAAATAAAAAAAAAATAAAAACATCCAAAAAACAAAGCAGACCTTGCTCTCAATGATTTTATATACTGCTCCAGAAGATAGTACGCATAAATCAGAATATAGAAGATAAAAACAGAATAGATGGAGAATATAGCATTGACAGATTGATGGGGAGTACAAAGCCAAAATAGATCTCCTGAAGGAGGAAGCACTTGAAATGAGTCTTGAAGGAAGAGGACAGGGACCATGGCTTATGTGCCTTGGTAACCCCTACCTCCACCTCACCAAGCACAAAGCTCAGCCCATAATAGCAGCTTAAAAAACATTTGTTGAATTTGTTGACTGATTTTGCAGAAAGGTAGGAGGAAGAGAGTTAGGGTCAGAGGAGATATGGGGAAGAGATAGGAAAGAATAACATAAAACTAGGTAGGATTATTTATTCTTCTTATGTTAAGTATTATTATATTTAATATAATATGTAATATGTAATAGTATTAAATAATATTACTTATTATAAGCCTATCTTATGATGTGAAAACTGGTAGTTGCTAAGTTAAAATTTGAATTACATAATACCACACAAATGAGTCAGGGATTTTAAAAAAAAACTGAATTTATTGACTTTCAAAAAACTAAATTGCCTCCCTGACCTGACCAGTAATTTTGATGTTACATTGATGAAGTCCAGGGTCAATCTGGCCAGGTTTTCCATCCGCTGTCTTGGGAAAGGTTTGGATTCAGGATGGGACTCTCCCAAAAAAAGAATCTTGGGGAGCTACACATCTTTTCTTCAACCCCTTTGTGGATGGAGCTTCTAACACCATCCCTTTTATTATTATTTATTTTAAATCCAGATCAGCATTTACATTGTATAAAGGAAAGTAGGCCATTTTGCTCTGATCTTTTATCTAAACAGAGCCTTTCTCAGCCTCTCTGAAGAAAGTCATGCTACTCAGCTGGATGTCCAAAGGACTCAGCAGGGGTGGAGGGATGGTGAGAAAATTTGATGGAGGTAGGGGAGAGAAAATTGAGAGAGAGAAAGAAAGTTGAAATTAGAGCTGCCTACCTAGTAGTGTTGGCAAGAGCAGTGCCAATTCAATGTGAACGATGAGACAAGTACCATTTGAGCTATATAAAAACAGTACTTGTTAATTTTTGTGCTCTCTATGTATGCTGTGTTGGTAAGCTCTAGAAGTTAAAATGACAAGATGAAAACCACAGTAAAGAACTTTCCACTTGGAAAGAGAAAAGGCTTGTGCATGGATAGATCTCTAGACCTGGAATCAAGAAGACATGAGTCTCACAGAAAGCCTTAAGAGGTGAACCCGAGGAGATGGTAGCAGGATGATCTACTACAATGAGGCCAGCAGAGAAGTGACACTCAGCATATATCGCCAGAGTAACTCAAGGTAAACCCACCAGAGGAAATCAGCAGCTCTGTCTGCATTGGAGTAGTGAGTAGCCCTGGTAACACATGTCATCTGATTGTATGTGTTTCTTACATATGTGAACTTCATGTGTGTTCCTTGGTTATAGTATTACTTATATACATGTTCTATACATGTGTGCCCTGGTCACATTCAAACTTGCTGTGTTTACCATTTGAACCATCCTTCTATACCCCCACTGAAGATGTGGTAAATTGTAGGAAAACATCTTCTTTATGTGTATAAGTGAATATTTTCTTAGCATTTCCATTTGCTATACTGTTTGATTAAATGTTTTTTGTTGTAAATAGTGTGTTCATTGGCTTATCAAATTGAACACACTGGTGGGGGCTTGTGAGCTATTGTTTTGACCCACAGAATATCTCAAACCAGGTACTTAGCAGAGGTGGAGATGTCTAGATGCTGCTTAAGATATGGCTATGAAGAAATAGAGGATAAACTATGTGTCTGGATAAGGAGGGGTTAATTTATGAATGACTAGATTGACTCTATCCACTGAATCTTCATTTTTCAGGGCTTTTAACTTTGTTCTGATAATCTACCCTTGGTTCCTGGATTACTCTATGTGCTTGGTCCTTTAAGTCTATGTCCCTGACCCTGGAATGACCTGATTTTGATTAATCTAGCCATGTCATCCATAAAGAAAAGTAAGTGCCTTACCTCTCCTTCATGCCATCTACCTGTTAGAGATGGTCTGTTGTTCTTGCTAAGTTATTTTTCAGTTGTGTCCCACTCTCTGTGACCCCTTTTGGGGTTTTCTTGGCAACAATACTGGAGTGGTTTGTCATTTCCTTCTCCAGCTCATTCTACAGATGAGGAAACTGAGGCAAACAGGATTGTAACTTGCCCAGGGTCACAGAGCTAATAAGTGTTTGAGGCCAGATTTGAAATCAAGAAGATGAGTCTTTCTGACTCCAGGCCTGGCACTCTATCCACTGTACCACCAAGCTGCCTGTTAGAAGTGGTAGGGTTTGACTAAAGGCCAATTCAACTGAAGATAGTGGAGCAGAGATGGAAAACTAACTCAAAAACAAGGTCACATCTTTAATCCCCCTTCTCAAACTCTGGTGAGTTGATGGGGGTAGAAGCGGGTGTGGGATGCTACATGTAAACGGCTACCTGCCCAGGGACGCCATAAAATCTTACATTCCCCCAAATAATTCTGTTGGTCTGCCATGACAGACTCATTAACTTGGCTTAATTATTATAGTCACTCTTCTGTGTCAGACAACAAAAGGGCCATCTTCTTCTAGAAGTCCACTGTTCTGACCCACTAGAGAGGCAAAGTATAGTAGTGGATGGAGTATTGGAGTTGGAGTCAAAAAGACCTGGGTTCAAGCTGGACTCAAAGAAGAAATGAGAAAATGCACCTTCATCCCTTCTTTGACTAGGTGGGGGACTATGGGGATGGAATTGTCAGATTTAGTTGATGTTTTGATGAACTGACTTTTAAATAATTTTTCTTTTTTATTCTTTGTTACAAAGGATGATCAGCTGTGGAGGGGGTGAAGAGAAGGAAACTGCACTAAGACTCTCGGGATACTTATGTATACTCCTTTCCCCACCCCCTCCTCAGCTGATCATCCCTTGGTTTTAAGCTGTTAGAACTTAAAACAGAACTAAATCTTTTGGGACACCATGTATTTGGAAATGAACCTGATAGGAAAATAAAATATATAACTAAATTTTAAAAAATAAATCTGGGAGGCAGTTAGGTGGTTGAGTGGATAGAGCACCGGCCCTGAAGTCAGGAGAACCTGAGCTCAAATCTGGCTGCAGACCAAACACTTGACACTTACTAGCTGTGTGACCCTGGGCAAGTCACTTAACCCCAATTGCCTAAAAAAAAAGTAAAAAGAAATAAATCTGGAGGTAACTTTAAAAAGCACAACAAAGAATAAAGACTTGGTTCAAGTACTGTCTCTATACTGACTGACTTACCAGGCAAATTACTTACCTCTCTGAGGCTTACATTCCTCATCTGTAAAATGTGAAAAAAAATAGTATCTCTTGAGATTGTTATGAAAATCAAATGAGATACTGTTTATAAAGCACTTTGCAAACCTTAAAGCTATCTAAATGTCCAATATTATTATTAAATAGGGCACTGTGGAGGGACTCCAATGTGATCTTCTCTAGCCCTCTCCCTGCCATTAGCATTAGGTTAGATTATCAGTCAAGCTTACCTAAATGTCACTATGAGAGACACATACTCCATCCCCAAGAGGATGAATTTTGGCACAGATAAGTTTCAAATGTCTGGAGCATGGACTGCTGTGCAGAAAACACAGGCCCGGCTTTGGGGAGGGCAAAAGGAGAGAGAGATGTGTCACTGAGGAGCAGTATGAAGATCCGGAGCAGGAGGGACACTTCTCGGAGTATGTTGTTGCAACAGAGAGGAGGGAGACATTCAGAAGACAAATTATGCCTACCTCATGATTTTGCAGGGGGCAGACCCAGGAGCTGTGGGTAAAGATATAAGCGGTAAAGGGACCAGAGAAAGAAAGTGATACCGCAGTCCATCTGCATTCTGTTTGCACTCTCTTGGGTTCCTGCTCCAAGCTTTCCACCCAGACATACTGTTTCTATACTACTGCAGTTATACCTCATTTGAGCTAGGCAGCTCCATGCCCCCATTCCCCTCTGCAAGCCCAGCCTCTTTCCCAGACTAGCAAAGATGCGTCAGTCTAGTTCTGAAAGCTAGTTGTATCTCTTAGAGTTAGACCTGTGTCTGCAGTGGGAAGAGCTGTCCAGCTTCAGTTTGACAGCCAGACTATGTCTGGCTGCTCAAGGATTTTCTGGCTGTTTGTTTCCACAACTTTGTTCATCTACATATAGAATTAGTAAATGGGAACAGGGTTAAGTAAAGGAATGAAAGATAAGGTGGTGTAGTCAAAGGGGATATTAGACCATGTTAACTCTTTCCCTCCTTTGCTACATTCTAAGTTCACACAGTTTCTTCTGGTCTTTGGTCCTCATTTTCCTTATTTATTAAATGGAATTTGGACTAGATCAGGGGTTAGTAATTTGGGGCCTGCCAACTTTTTTTATTTTAACGTTTTGATAACTATATTTCAACATAATTGGTTTGTTTTCAATCTTATGTGTTCTATGCATTTAAAAACATTCCAAGAAGGGGTCTGTAGGCTTCCCTAGGCTGCCAAAGTGATTCAGGACATACAAAGGGTTAAGAACCCCTGAGTAGCTGAATGATCTCTGAGGTCTCTTCCAGTCCTAAATCCTGTTTTGATAAATTTACATTGGGAGTCCTCCTCTGTGTCCCTCTCACCTCTCCACATCTGTGAAAGGGGATCAGAGCTGACAAATTTTTAATTTGTTCAGGAGCCCCTACTAGGCAGAATTCTGTATTCAGCAATTACCTGGGCTCCTCTCTCCTGCATCACAATATCCTTGTCCTGAGGATCTATTTCTTTAAGACCTAGGGGTTTTTTTGAGTAAATGGCCAGCTAAGCTAATAACAATAACTCAGATTTCCATAATGCTTTAAGGTTTACAGATTCATAGAATTTCAGAGTTGGAAGAAATCTCAGAGGTATCTAGTCCAATGCAAGAAGTGATTATCCAGGGTTTATTGGAAGACCTCTAGTAAAAGGGAATTCATTATCTTTTGAAATAGACCATCCCATTTGGGGATAGTTTGAATTGTTAGGAACAAGAGAGGAAAAAACCTGTATGCCTCAGTTTCTTCATCTGAAAACAAAGGTGATATAATAATAGCACCTACCTCACAGGGTTATTATGAGTATCAAATGAGATAATATTTGTAAATTACTTTGCAAACATTAAAACACTATGAAAATGTTAGATATCATCATTGTCATCATCATCATCATCATCATCATCACCATCATCATCATCATCATCATCATCATCATCATTTTCTTTCATTTCATTGAACCTAAATTTGCCTTTGCATCTTTTGAATGCTGCTTCTTGTTCCTCTCTTTGAAGCCAAGTAGATCAAGTCTACTCTTCCTTCCACATGCTCAAAGACAATAATCATGTCTCACCCCCTTTCAAGTTTTTTTTTTCTAGGGGAAATACCTCTAGTTCCCTCAAAGGTCTGGAGCATGGGTTTCCCCACAATCACCCTGTAGGGTGAGAAGCAAAAGGATTATTATCCTTATTTTACTGATAAGGAAAGTGAGGATCAGAGAGATGGTGACTTGTCCAAGGTCACAATGTCAGAGACAGGATTTGAACTTAGGGCTTATGACTACATACTTAGAACAGTTTTCACTCCAAGTCTATGCTGTAGTAGGAAGGAATATTAATATGATGTAGTAGAAATAGTCTTGGACTGGGAGTTGGTAGAAGAAATGAGACAAGACACCATGAACTGTAGACATGGTTTGAAATTTTTTTCTTCCTTCCATTTAAAAATTGTGGCCTTCTACAGTTCCCGTCTACCCGAGGCATTGAGCATTCACTATAACACATACAATCTAACATATTCTAACACTCTGAAGAATATGTGAATTCATCAATGTGGTTACTTTCTCCAAAGATGCAGATCACAGCTGATCCATATTTTACCATCCTGTGTGATTCTTATCCTTATCCTCCTATAAATCCACAATAGGGGATCCATGCAACATGGTGGGGATCTCCTTTACAATCCTAACACTATGTTTTTACATATGTCAATTTGCATGGCAAATTACAAAATTAATACCAATACTATATGAAGAGTAGATGTTTTTAGATAAAAAGTAATGTAAGAAGCAGCAGGAAGGTAATGCCATGGATAAAGTGCTAGGCCTGGAAGAGTCAGGAAGAGTCATCTTCCTGAGAGTTCAAATCTAGCTTCATATACTTACTAGCTGGGTGACCCTGGGGAAATCATTTAATTCTGTTGACCTCAGATCCTCACCTGTAAAATGAGCTGGAGAAGAAAATAGCAAGCCACTCCAGTATCTTTGTCAAGATAACCCCAAATTGGGTCACAAAGAGTTCGACGTGACTAAAACAACTGAACCACAAAAATATTAAAAAGTGTGCCCTCATTGGGCCATGCCTAAGGTTGTCTAACGTATTCCTAGTTTAAGATTTATTCAGATGATCAAGATGCTAGTCTTTGTCCTTTAAATTAGGTGACCTTGAGCAAATTGATTAACTTCTTTGTTTCTGTATCCCTGTAAAATAGTGATAACAATATCCAGAATATCCACTCAAAAGGTTTATTATTCCAAATGTAAGAACTATTCACTATAGATAATGAGATCCTATTGATACTCTCTTCATTATCCCACTGATACCCTCTCCTGTCATCCAGTGACCTATGACTTCTTTGCTGAACCTTTCACAAGGCACTCTATCTCTCAGTTTTGTGTATTTTCACTGGTTGTTTCTCATGCCTGGAAATCTCCCTCCTCATTTCCACCTTCTGGCTTCTGTGGCTTCAGGCCCCAACGAAAATTCTACCTTTCTTTGTATCTATTCTCACAGCTTAGCCTGGAACATAATAAGCACTTAATAAATACTTATTGACTGACTATAGTTGCAGAAAACGCCTCTTGCTACCCATCAGTGCTGACCAAGTTATCCTGGAGTTCTCTACCTCTTGAATTTTCAAGGTTGCCCCTAAGCAAGGAAACTGCTTCAGGATTGCTCTCCAGTTACTTAAGGATCAGGAATCAGGAAAGGAATACAATCAGAAAGGGCAGCCAGGGGCCCAAAGTCCAGACGCAGTTTTACCTAGGCTATACACACACCCACTGACATGTAAACAAATGCCATAGCTACTGGTTGGAGGGTAATCCCTTCTCCCTCACGAGATGTCCAAGAGAGAGCTCCTATAGAATCCCCACATCAGTGGACAAGAGATACCATGCCAAAGGGGAGGCCCATTCTTGTAAAGGTCTGCTGAATGAGTTGATCTTTTTGGTTCACCAGCCAATCCTTTTTGATGCAGCTTCTCCTTCCACTCCCTGATGCCATCATGGGGAACCAAGGGATGTGTGAGTCATCTCAAAGGCCTTCAGCAGTGAGTATATGCCCTCAGAAGTGGCCAGGAGAGCTTAGCTCAGCTTAACTCCAAGCCTGCTTCACTGGGATGTATACTAGCCAAAGCACAAGAAATGGTAATGGGGTCTTCTGATTACCCTCATTATATCTGTGCTCTGCATTTGGATGGGTAGCCCATTGAGATCATTGGTACATATGTCAATAAATCAGTTGATAAGAATTTATATCCTATGTTTCGGTCATTGTGCCAAGTCCTGGAGATACAAGGAAAAACAAAACAAAAGAATTTTTGCCTTCAAGAAGTTTAATTTCTATTGAGGGAGGCAATGTGCACATATATAAATATTTGCCAAATATACACACCCACATTCTCAAAGTAATTGGGGAGGAGGCTCTAATATAGTTAGGACAGACATTGAAAAAGGATAAAGAGCTAGGTCCAGAATTTAATAAATAGGAGGTAGAGAAGAGACTGGATTGGGAAATTTTGCAGTTCTAGCCATAATCTCAGGCTATTTCCTAGAGAAAAATATTTTTTTAACATCAATATTCTTCCAATGGTATTATATAGATAGAAATCATGGAAGCTCAAAATCTGAAAAATCAAAATTACAGCTAATCCAAAAAGCAATGGAAATGTACATAAATACATATGAGAGTAAAAAATGAGAATATAATGCGAGCATTACTAACAACAATCATAGCTAGCACTTACATAAAACTTTAAGGTTTGCAAAGCACTTTACACAGATTATCTCATTTGAACCTCACAATAACCCCGGGTAGTAGCTATTGTTGTCCCTATTTTACAGATGAGAAAACTGAAACAGACAGAGATTAAGTGCTTTGACCAGGGCTGAATTTGAACTCAGGTCTTCTTGACTCCAGGTCCAGCACTCTATTCAGTAAACAACCTCAATGTCTAAAATAAATAGTCTATAACATATTGTCAAAGATTATTTGCATGTGTAAAGTCATAAAATATATGTTTAGCACAGGAGATGGAAGGTGGCAAAGTGGATAGCACACCTGCCCTGAAGTCAGGAAGACCTGAATTCAAATCCAGCCTCAGACCAAACATTTGACATTTACTAGCTGTGTGACCCTGGGCAAGTCACTTAACTCCAATTGCCAAAAAAAAAAAACAAAACAAAAAAACAGGAGATGGACTTGCCATTTATTAAGAGCAAGGAATAATAGGTGGGCTAGTGCCCATAATGGGTACTAGGCATAGAGGAAGACCATCAGACTTGGATGCATCTTACTTCATGGAGGATTAGTGGGAAAACATTGATAAGAATCTCACAGGATGAGAAGGTATAGATGGGGTCTAATATGAGCCATTGGACAAAATACCCAAATCAATAAAATCATGGATCCCATGTGGTATTGAAGGACCCTCCCAGGTAATACATTAACATTTTAATGGGAGCCTTCAATGCCTTTACCCCCAGGGTGGTTGTAATGGGTGGGATTTTTAGACATAAACCAATGCAATGCTGGTAGAACTATTTAGGCAACCTTTTAGATGGCTCTCAAATCATACTGCCTAGTTTAGGGCAACCCTATTTATGGACTTGGACTAAGATTTAAACTGAGACCACAGTGAGACTAAGGGGCTGTAGCACCAAGAGTCATGCAGTCCTTAAGTATGAAAATGGCCTTGAAAGTCAATTCAAATAGCAATTCTGTTTTTTACCCCTAAACTCTTAAACTGGTGTTATGAAAAAATTATCTACCTTCAATCAATCCAACCCATTGGACTCAGAGTAAAATAGAAATGAGAGTCAGAGCCAAGTATTGACTTTGGCTAGCTCTCTGATGGCTCCAAAATTATTGTTTTCATGGTACTGATCAAAAATAGAACCTGCTTTCTCATCATTTCATTGTTCCCATGGTTACACTGAAATCTTTGGGATCTGGCTTTGGCTTCTTGCAAGTGCTAGCCTTGAACTTCAGGCTCTTTTTCCAACAATGTTAGCCATGCTGTCAGTCTCACCCCACCACAACTCCATGCTCTTGTTTTTCTCACAGCAGCTGAGCTATATGCCTTCACTCCCCTCTTATCAATTTAGTGTGGACAATAATTCAGGGTCTTTTTCACTGTAGATGCTTTTTTCATGTATTTTGGATTTTTCCAGTGAGAGAGCAGGTGAAGAACAATACATATTTTCTTTTCTAAAAGGCAATTACTTCTCTAGCCCTCTCCTCCCAAGAGCAACCCTGACTGACACTGGATGCAATCAATGGTATGGTAGCAGAGTAAGCAAATCTACCAACCTGTCCTTTTATATTTTTATCCCTTTTCCCCATTAGGTTCAATGTTTTAAAATCTCAGTTTGTAGAATAAATGTTTATCAGTGACCCAGTATTAACTCTCTAGTCATGGTAGCAGCTGGGGAATGAAGAAAACAGCATTTAGTATCTAGTTTTTGTACTAAGTAATGACCCCAGTGACCTGAAAGACTTTAGCCTCTTCCATCCTTCTGGACCAAAGCTATTGACTAATTTACATCTTTCACGATAACTACCTTGGTGCATAGACAGAAATTGCTTTGGACGCATTGGATATACTCCTACTTCCTGTGTCAAGATCTCAACCCCTTTGGTTCATGACTGTATCTAACTTATCCTGACTATCTGAATGGTTCTAAACATATGAAAAACTCCACTTATTTGGCATTAGAAAGACAAATGATATTGTATTTTTAAAAAATTCGTCTAGATATTTTAGCATTCAAAAGCCAGTTCAAAGATTCACCAATAAACTTTTGTGCAAGCAGAAAACCAGGCCATGGGTGGGAAAGTCAGTGGCATTTCTTACTGACACCCATTCATGAAAGAACCCCTTCCTCCCCTCCCCTACTACAACATACTTAACAAGTGATTGTCCAACTTCTGCTTGAAGACCTTCCAGGAAGGGGAGTATTCCAGCTCTTGAAGTGACCCATTCCATTTTTACACAACTCTAATTGTTAGGATCTCCTCCATCCAGTATCAAGGCAAAATTAGCCTCTTTTCAGCTTCTATTGCTCCTAGTTCTACTGAAGCCAAAGTGAAAAAGTTTAATCCTTACCCCCATATGATAGCCCTTCAAATGCTTAAATACAGTTATCATGCTACATCCCTCCCTACTACCATCCCTACCTACCTAAAATTTTCTCTTCTCTAGGTTAAACATCTCCAGTTCCTTCAACTGATATCTAAATCACTGATAAAAATGTTAAGCCCCACAGGGCCAGCACAGATCTTTGGGATGTTCCACTCCCAGAATTACTGCTATATTGACTTTGAACCACTAACAAGAACACTTTGAATTTAGCAGTTTTGAATCTATCTGAGTATATTATTTTCTAATCTAAATATGCCCCTCTTCTCCACACAGATAGTCCAAGATTCTTTATCAAAAGCTTTGCTAAAAATCTAAGAAACGTATATCTACAGAATTCCTTTCATCTGCCAGTCAATTAATCCTGTTTTTTTTTTCAAAGGGTGGGTGGGTGGGAATGAAGTTAGTCCAGCATGACTTGTTCTTGATGAGTCATCATAGCTCTTTGTAATCATTGCTTCTCTTTCTATATACATGCCAACCATTTCTTTAATGATCCATTCTAGAATTTCCCCAGGAATAGAATTTGCATATTTTGTTCTCTCCACTTTCTTAAAAATTGGGACCTTTGTCCTTCTTCAATCTCCAGGTACCTTGTCTATTTCCTGTAATCTCCCAGATATCAATTGATCGTGGCTCAGAAATCAATCACAGCAGCAAGTTCTTTTGGTATCTAAGGATGCAGTTCATCTGGGCTAAGTGACTTAAATTTGTGAAGGGGAACAAGGTGCTTTTTTATCTCCTTAATCATCTTGTTAGTCATTTTTGTTAGTCACTTTTGTTCTGTCATTACAATCTATAGGCAACTCTCTATTGCAGAGAAAAGAGAAGCAAAACTCAAATTTAGCAGCTCTGTCTCCTCTCTGTTGCCAGTTATCATTGTCCTATCCATTCCCAAACAAAGGGCCTATTCTTTCTTTAATCCTCCCTTTTCTCCAAATATGGCTTTGAAAAAATTAAGCATTCCTTTGTGGTGTCCTTAGATTCCCTTGCTAGCCTTAATACATTTGGAGTTTTGATTACCAGACACTTTTTATAGGACCATGTCACACATTTAAGTTCATCCTCTGTTACCTGCTCTTGCTTCCATCTAATGTACATTTCTTTTTAAAATCTAAGTTGGCAAATTTCTCGAGCAACCACATTGGTCTCTTTGGAAAAATATCATTTTTTTTGTCTTCATAGGAATTGTCTTACTTTTACCTTTTCAGGATTTTATTCTTGTGTATTTCCCATTCTGCTTGGTTTACTTCTGAAGTATTTTATATTTTACTCCAGATGACCCTACCTATCTTTCCTCTAAACCCTGTGAAAACTACTTTCTCTAAAACTAGGGTGTACATAAGACTATACAGAGATTTCCTCTCCTTACTAGCATTTGCTAGGTATGCTTCATCTCTAGCCAGAAATCTGCCATCCCTATATTGTGAACTGTGATCTAGAAAACTAAATTTCATTCTCAGACATCATTTTCTTAGTCAGCTATTCACTTCCCAAATTATTATTTTTTTCCTTCTGCACCCCTTACCCTCTGTGGATGACAGTAAGGAAAACACAACCTATGCTCCCATGGTCTTTAGTTTCTTGCCTAAGATTTAATAATCATTGATAATACTTTCTTAAGTTCTTATGGAAGTGTCATGAATCATCAGAAATGAGTAGTTGTCAACCATTTTGATAAATCTTGGGAAGTTCTCTGCTATAGATGCATGCCCCAGAACAATCAGGTTGATGAATTGCCTTCTCACTATGGCTGATCAAGGAACTGCTTCTACTCTTTTCTTCCTTCTCTGACCCTATTAGATTAACTCTTACTGACATCTTCCATGGCTCTGCTATCTCATTATTGGGAGGACAAACTT
Organism: Phascolarctos cinereus; assembly: GCF_003287225.1. Classification (NCBI taxonomy): domain Eukaryota; kingdom Metazoa; phylum Chordata; class Mammalia; order Diprotodontia; family Phascolarctidae; genus Phascolarctos; species Phascolarctos cinereus. Next base: position 169,241,266 of record NW_027555625.1, read on the forward strand.
CCTCCTATTTTCCTCTTTTGAGCAACCAGTTTTCTTCTCACCAGGAAATGCCTCAATTCTGTTGTTAAGCTGTGATTGCAGTACTGCCCTTTTCATTCCCCTCCACCTCTGTCTTCTATCCTCTATCATCCTGACAAAGGATAAATCTTCTTTTTTCTACCTCAGGTCTCTCCCCCCCCCCCCGTCTCCCTTAGGAAACCCCCCCGGCATTGTTCCTACATAGATTCTATTAATGTAGCTATAGACTTAACTGGACCTTCCCTGTCTCATGTAGGGGTTGGGGTGATCACTGGGCAGATCTGGTCAGATGAAGATAAGGCTTAACTGTAGGGATAACTGATTTTCTTGAAGCCAAATGGTTTGTATCAGAAGAGGCAAGCTTAATCTTGTGACTCTCATCTAAAAGGTCCCTTCTCAGACACCATCCAATAATAACACCTCTCAAAATGAGCTAGGGAAATAACTTCTCTGAAGACATTGATTCACTTAGGGCCAACTTTGAAACTCAGAACAGTGTGACCACTTACCTTGATCTCTACTCACATTTGAATGTCCTGTGGAAAGAGCCTTCCGTAGGAGCACTGGGAAGACTCATGGGAAAGCATCAAAGACTTTCAATAAAGCCTAGGCTGTAATAGGGAAAGTAAAGATGGAATGACACTTTGGATTTCCAGAATCACCTCCTCAATTGTACTTTCTATAAGTTACTTTCTTTTGCTAGACTCCAATTCCCTTTTCTGGGGGTTAGGAAGATACTTTCTGGAGTTTGGAAACTCTGAGAACAAGGTTAAACAGAAAAATTAAATAGTGAATCTCTTCATGAATAGGGGACTCTTTCATGAATCCAAAGTTAGGGGACTACCATTTCCTAATATTAATTTTTAAATTATTTTTTTTAAATTTCAAATTAAGATCTACCTTCTCTCTTGCTTTCCTTATCCCCTCTCCCATTGGGAAATCAAGAAAAATAAAATCCATGGTCAAGTAAAACAAATTTCCATATTGGCAGTATCCAAAAGTATGTCTCATTTGCACTCTGAGTCCATTACCTGTCTATCAGGAGGTGAGTTGCCCATTACATCATGAGTCCTCTGGAATCGTAGTTCATCATTTGTATTGATTGAGATTCTTAAGACCTGCAAAGTTGATTGTCTTTCAAATATTGTCCTGGTATACATCATGCTCCTCATTCTATCTCTGATTCTGCAGAGTATAAACTCAGAAATTAGTTCATACAAGTCTTCCCTGGTTTCCATTCCCTTCGTCATTTCTTACAGCACAACAGTACTACATTAGATTCACATACCATGACTTGTTCAGCCATTCCCCAATTGGTGGGCACTCCCTTAGTTTTCCACCACAAATAAAACTGTTACTACAAACAGCAGTATTTTTTTTTTAACATATGGGTCCTTCTCTTCTTCTTCTGTCTTTCTGGGGCATAGACCTAGAAGTGGTACTGCTAGGTCAAAGGGAATTCATAATTTAATAGCTTTTGGGGCCTAGTTCAAAACTGCTTCCTAGAATGGCTGGATCAATTCACAATTCTACTCACAAGTCAGTCAATAAACGTTTACTAAGCACCTACTTGTGCCAGGCTAAGATGCTGGGGATACAAATGCAAATTAAAACAAAATGATCCTTCCCCTTAAGGAGCTTACAATCTAATAAGGGCAGACAATACAAAAAGGAAGGTGAAAAGGGGGGAGGGGAGAGGGCACAGGGGAAGGTGGAAGGAAGGGAGAGGGGTTGCAAAGAAGTCCAAAAATAGTGTAGTTGGTGATAAATGAGGAGGACTGTGCTGAGCCCTTTCCTTAAATGGAGGCCCAAGAACCCATGACCTTGCCCTCTAGTCAGAGGGTTCAGTCAGAAGGGCAGAAGGTGCTGATGATATATGTATGAGTACAGAGGAAGATTTAGTCTTGCAGAACAAAGAAATTTCCCAATGACGAGCCTCCTGGGGAAGGAAAGCATGATGGAGAGGTTCAAAGAAGCCACAGAGCATTAATTAGCCTGTTTTCCCACAGAGGGAGGGTTAGGGGAAGCAAAATGTCTACTCTTGAAGTTTCTTCATTGGAGGTTGGGTGGAACAAGCAAATTGAGGCTCCTTTTTAGAAAACGACCAATGAAAAGCATCAGAGGCTGCATTGCTGACCCTTTTATAGGACTGGAATAGGAGAGGAATTGAGGATGTTATAATAGAAATAGTAGTAGTAGAAACATTGGGACTATTTCTCTAGAAGTCCAAAAAGCCATTCAAAGTGATTTCATTATTCTTACCCAATAGCCCTCAATCCCACAAGATTTTATTAGGCACCTGCTAGGGACTAATCACTGTTAGGTACTGCGGATGACATAAAGATCTAGTTCTATCTCTCAAGGTACTCTAATTCTCACAGGGGATATGCAACAGACACATAAAAGAAGGAGGAAGGAATGAAATAAACAGCACAATAAAAATATAAGACAGCTCCCAAATAAGTGTTACTGATTGTATTTGCTAAGGGAGCTCAGAGAAGGAAGAAGTCTATGGCACTGGATTAGCAAAAGAAGGCTTCATGGAGAAAGTAGAGTTTCAGGTGGAGCTTGAAGGACAGATAGGATTTCAGTAGGTATAAAACATAGGGGAAGGATTTCTAGGCAATGGCAGGAGCATGAACAAAGTCAGGGATGGGAACATTTCTGCTGTGTGTAGGGAATGATGAAAGCCTGGTCTGGGGGGCCTGAGGTTGAGTAATGGGGAGAGCATTTTTTATAGCCATTCTGGCCCAGCCTTTGAGGTCATTGAGTTTTTGCTAAGTGTAAGATATAAAAGAGCATGGAGGTTTGGTGTATTCCAATCTTCAAATCTTCCCCAGTCCTTCAACCTCCATGAAGCCACTAAGTCTAATGGAGTATTTGATAATTGACACTTGTGAATAGTCAACCCACTCACTTGTATTGGACAGGCCTCAGCACCTGCTTTTTGAGTCCCTTGATCAAATGAGAAAATAGGAATGGATGAGGACAAGGGTTGGGGGGAGGGCTAAAGAGAAGGGTGTATTTCTGTGAGTTTCCTGGCTTTTAGGGCACAGTGGGAAACCCATCTGTTCAAACATTTGCCTGATTATGCGGGCTGATCGACATATGTGGTCTGGTTAATGGATGATAGATATTTAGATGTTTTTGTTTCTTATCCCTGAGCCTTGAGCCTTGCTGAGAGTTGTTGCATTTTTATCTCTAAAAATCAATAATGATAATAATAATTGTTCCGCAGGACAAAAAAAAAATAAACCATTACCACATAATTGGGCTCAAGCTGTTTTATTAAACAGTTACAAAAGTTTTTTTTTTAAAGTGAACCTGCTTGTTAAAATGAATGCAATCCTAGCTTTCTTGCTCAAAACTTCCTTTTTTCCAGATCTCATTCAGACTTTAAAATTCTTGGACTGTTTCCTTTGACCGCTTCCAACTCTGGTTCTTCAGTTCCAAACAACTCTAATCAAGTTCTCATTTACTTTAAATTGTTCCTGAAATCTTGTTGAGTATTATAATTTCCCCCATGATTATGGGTAATTGAATGTTCAATTAAAATATGTGCTATCACCCCAAACTTGCTTAGAACAGACTTCTGAGGGACTTTTCAAAAGGCTTTAAAGGACTACATCAATGGATCTCATTACAATGGGCAACGACACTTCACCAGCCATTATCTTTTATTCTCTCGGATCATGTCTCATAAAGAGATATTAATATAATCTGAGAGGAACTCAGAGAGAAAGGATGGGAAAGGATGAAGGCATGAACATTCTTGATCTATGAAAAGATATCCACAGTGATGGAAATACTCCCAAAAGTTATGGTCACATGAGGGAACCATACCCATTGCTGAATAGGATGCCTCAGAAGCAGTTATAGAGAAGATAAGAGCCCCTGGGAGCAAGGGAAGAAGACATGACTAAAAGGAATTAGGGCCGTTACTCTCAGGCTAGTAGGCAAAGACTTACTGTCCTGATTGACCTTTATGGACTATTCTTATTCACATCTTCAGGATAGAATCATAACCCTAAAGTACAAATATAAAGAAATGCATTACACTGGCCTGGACCTTGACTTCTTAACAGAAGAGAAGGAGGTTGCCAATGACCTAGTTGCACTGGAAAGGGATTCTTTCAAAATAGTATAGGCAATGTTGTGCTGGTAAAACTCTAACTAATAGCTTTCTGGGGGAGGGGGAATGTGTGCATGACACACTTTTCAGTTTAATCTGCATTATTGGCATTTTCTTCATCGTTTCTTAAGACTACACATTCAACAAAACAATAAAAGAAGTCCTGATTTTGTAGCATTTGCTAATTTTCAAGGTGGAAATGCTCACATTAACATTTTAACAATTCTCTCTCCTAAGCTGATGCCAGCTTACTCCAGCATTCTCCTGGGTGCAGGCAAAGGAAATTTTGTCCAAATATTTTGGCCCCAAAGACAATTTTCGATGTTTCTAGAAGCTGGTGAGGTAAGTTAAATTTAAGAGTTGCTGGGAAAAATTCTACAAATTCCCTCATATTCAATGAATGTGAAAACAAGGACTTCCAAAGAGTTAAATTATTAAAACAGTATTGCTGTTTTCTGAACTCATGAAAAAAAATTTTTAAAGAAAATCAATTGCATTAATTTTTTTTGCTTCAACAAGGGAAATAGTGGGATGTGGTAAAAATAACAATGGACTGAGAGTTAGAAGACCTGCATTTTGGTCTCAGCTCTGCTAGAAATATCCTTAAAGGTGAAGCTATGCGAAAGTGACTCAAGGAGCCATCACTGAAGGTTTTTAAATGGAGGCTGGATGGCTAAGTAGGTTTTAGAGATGGACCTTGGAGATTATCTAGTTCAACTCCTTTGTTTTACAGATGAGAAAATGAGATCCAAGTATGTTAAGTGACTTGCCCAATTTATACAGCTAGTAGCAGAGGTGAGAAAGCTAGGTGATACAGTAGACAAGAGTGCTGAGCCCAGAGACAGGAAGACCCGAGTTAAAATCCAGCCTCAACTGTTGTACAACTAGCTGTGTAACTCTGGGGAAATCACTTAACTTCTGTTTGCCTCAGTTTCCTCATCTGTAAAATGGGGATAATACAATTTACCTCCCAGGGTTGTTGTAAAGATCAAATAAAATAATAATTGTGAAGCACTTAGCGATGTACCTGGCACATAGTAAGCGCTATATAAATGTTAGACGTTAAATCTATTGTTATTGTTAAATGTTAAATACAAATATTATTATAATTAAGACCTATGCCTTTTATCTCCAAATCTATATTACTCTTTCCATTACACCTAGTTGTTGTCAAATGAATTCCTTTTGAGGGATCAGTTAGCTCAGTTGATCTCTGAGATTCTGTGATTTGGGGCCTATCTTCATTTCTGAAAGCTCTGGGAACATGGGCTAGAGTGAATTTACATGGGAGTATATATTAGTGATATTCTTCAGACAGTCAAAACAGCATATTTGAAGGGCTTACCCTTTAAAATAAAAAAGGAAAATTGATAAAATTCTCCCATTTTATTTCCTACATTTGGTAACAAATGTCTCTCCAAATGAATGATTCTGGGCTAAATCAACTCCTGCACTAGGAAAAGGGAAAAGAGAGAGAGAGCACGTAAACAAAATTAACATATCCAAGTGAAAATTATTGAGGGATATTTTTTACAGCAGATTTGGGCCTTCAGAAGGCAATAAACAGGGGTTACTGCATATCCCCGAGTCTATGCCCAAATCAAGGGTGGGTGATGGGGGATAGCAGCTCCAACATGGCTTCCCATCTTTCTTTAGGGAGGCACATGGTACAGGGGAAAGAGCATTGATTCTGGATTCAGAGAATCTGGGCTCGTCATCTCCCAGTTCTGTTATTACTACATGTGGGCAAATCATTTAAATCTCCCTGGGTCTCATCTGTAAAATAAAGGGTTTGGACTAAATCGCCTCTGAGGATATTTGCAGGTCTAGAAATGCAATCCATTTCCATTGGAAAGGTCCCATCATGTGTTAGCCAGGTTTCCTCACTTTCCGAGAGTCTCTGGGGGAACAAGGGCCCCGGCCTTAGCTTTATTCCTGTGTAATCCTAAGCAATTTACTTAGCCTCTCCAGGAAGGAAGAGAAGAAGGAAACAAGTATTTATTGAACGATTACAATGCCAGGCATTGCCCTAAGTATTTTACAAAAATGATTTCATTTGATCCTGAAAGCAACCCTGCAAGGTAGGTCATTATTATCCCCATTTTACAGGTCATGAAACTGAAGCAAACAAAAATTAAGTGACTTGCCTAGGGTCACACATCTAGGAAGTATTTGAGACTGGTTTATGAATGTAAGACTTCCTGACTCCGGCCCAAAGCCTTATCCATTTTGCCTGCTGCCTTCTAGGGCAGTGACTGGAGGATAAAGCAAGGCATCATCTGTTACTTCTGCTACCAGATTTATGCTTTGGGATCTTTTGAGCATTGTAATTTATTATGTGGATAAAGAAAGAATAAAGGAGAGAGGGAAAGAGTCTGACTTATTGCCATGGTTGACTTTGGGCCTGTCCTCACAGAAATAAAAGATTGCTTTTATTGACTTGGCTAGACTTAGAATATTTTTTTCCCCAGAGCCCAGGAGTTCATCCCTGGCACAGATGGACATTAACTCATTAGGAGGCCTCTCGGCAAACAAAGGACAAAGGTGCCATGAGTTTGTTCTGGGCTTAATTTTTGATTAACTCTCCTTAGCCAGCCTCCAGATTGTAAAGTTCACTGTATCATAAACAGGTTAATATTCACTAAGGGTTTTTTGTGGTTGTTCAGTGCTTCATATTTTGGTGTATCTTGCATGTACCACATGGGCCAAAAGGCAACTGCTAGAAAGCTAGAAATGCCCTTAGCTCACTATTTCAAATCCCCATCAATGATATTGCCTTACTCTACAGGTTATCTGTCATTTATCTGACATTTAACTTGCTTGTGCATAATTATTTGCTTATTGTCATCTCCATTAGACTGTGAGCTCCTAGAGAGCCTGGGCTGTATTTTGCCTTTCTTTGTATCCTCAGTGCTTGGCACAGTGCCTGGCACCTAGTAGGCACTTAATAAATGTTTATCGACTGACTGTCAGCTTTGGTTGGGACCTGTGATTTCAAAAGGTCTAAGAGTTCCTGGTGAGGAAACTCCCTCTGGTGATGCAATTTAGCCACTCAAATAATTCAAAGCAGCTGATGGGAATTTGCAGGGTTGTTTTGTTTTGTTTTCCTAATAAGTTCCCTGGGGCACAAAGAGGTTAAGTAACTAGCTCCCTATCAAAGGCAAAATCGGAACTTGAAAATCATTCTGCTGTCTACATCACCAGGCTGTTTCCCTGGGAGCTCACAGGTAGTCAGGATGCTGATAAAGAGAGCCTGTGATTAAGGAGATAATTGTTGGGCTGGATATTCAGAGTACTACAATGAAATTTTTAAAAATTGTCGTCATAAAAAGGCTCTAGGCAGTCATGGGCAATAGACACAATTGTTTGCAGAATGCTTTGCTTAGCATTTCGCCCCGCGCGGGGAGCAACTTGAGATTTAAAGCAGTTTAATGCTACTGCTAATGATTGACTCATGAGCCAACAGGTCTTGAAAGAATGTCCTCCCATCCTGTTCATTTCAGAGCTCCCTTGATGCTGATTTCCTTGTGTTTTTCCTAGAGGAAGGTCGAAAGGAGATTTCAGGATCTCAAGTTGTCTTGGGGGCGGAGGAGCGACAGAAGAATGGGGTGAGGACTAGCAAAACGGTTTCCTTCCCTGTTCTTTGGAACAGGCCAAGACTTTTCAGCCAGATTAGGCAGTCTCCGTCTCTGCCACATTTTGGGTAACAGACAGCACTCACTTGTGTTTGTGTAAACATTTGTATGCTGTACCTCGACAATGCATTGCATCTAGAATAGAAGGAAAAAATAAAATCTTTTCTCTGCTGCTTCCAGATGACTAACAAGTCACTCCAGGAGGGATGGCAATACCATCTGATATTTTTACCAGCCCGTCTGCTAACCTCCTGTGAATGGAATGCTACCTGAAAGTTTGCTCTCCGCTTTTAGTGGCAAGGGCTGAGATTGGTCTTATCCACAGGCTATCAGAGAGAAAATATGGCATGTTTTCCCTCTAGCTCCAAAGCTCAGGGCCCTACTCACTGCTGCCACCATCTCCCTATGGCTCCTTCTGAGCGTGTAAACAAAACTAAAATCCGCAGTAACGTCAAGTAGAAGCAAAGGCAGGGGAGCAAAGGAGAGACACCTACCCTGAGCTTTCAGAAGGGGTCAGCTTCACATCACATGACAATGCCTTGACTCTCATAGATCTTGAGGGATGGTTGAGTTCATCTCTAGCATGTCTGTGACATTCAGAGCTGAAAGGAGCCTTAGGGGCAGTCCAAATCCTTCCTTTTACAGATGGGAAAACGTGGTGCTTTCTCATCATGACACAGTAGAGAAATGAATGGATTTGGAGATGGAAAAGCTAGGCTTGAATTCTTGCTCTGCAACTTACTACCTGTGTGACCTTGGGCGAATCATATAACCTCTATAACCTTCAATTCCTTCATCTATAAAATAAAGGGGATGGTCTGGAGATCTTTTTGATCCCTTCCAGCCACAAATCTATCATCCTATGAACTTTGCAGAGGTTAATATCCTTTCCCAAGGTGGCAGAGTTACAGAGATGGGATTTGTGCCCAGGTTTCCTAACTCTGAGACCTGTGCTTTTCTTTTTCTTCTGCTTTTTTGGTTATTGTTGTTAATTTGTATTTTTCCTATATCCCCAGGACTGCATGAAACAGCATATACTTCAGCTTCCAACACCTGCCCAAGGCACAACCTCATTTGTCTAACTCTGCAGGCCCTTAAAATAATGGAAACAATAGCTTCAGATGCTAAGTGAGGAGGCAGGGTAGTTCAGTAGATAAAGCACTGGACCTAGAGTCAGGAAGTCCTGAGTTCAAATCTGGCCTCTTATTGTGTATGTGACCCTGGTCAGATCACTTAAACCTTTCTAAGCCTCAGCTTCCTCATCTGTGCAATGGGGATAATAATAGTTCCTACCTCCCATGGTTGTTGTGAAGATCGAATGGAACAATATTTGTAAAGCACTTTAAAAAACCATAAAGTTCAATATGGGCAGCTGGGTAGCACAGTGGGTAGAGTGCTATGCCTGGAGTCAGTAAAACTTCGCTTCTTGAGTTCAAATCTGGCCTCAGACACTTACTAGCTGTGTGATCCTGGGCAAGTCATTAAACCCTATTTGCCTCACTTTCCCCATCTGTAAAATTAGCTGGAGAAGAAAATGGGAAACCGTCCTACTATCTTTGTCAAGAAAACCCCAAATATGGTCACAAAGAGTTAGACATGACTAAAAACAACTGAACAACAACAAAATTTAATATAAATGTTGTCTATTATTATTATAAGGTCTGTTTCTATAATGGGCCCTATGTAAAATTGGGTTCTGGGATGGGTGCTAGGTAAAACTACGAAGTAAAGTTTGTCTTCAATATCTACAAAGTCTTGTCACTCTTCAATGTAGTATATATGTCTGACATGCTAAATATACATTAAATGCTCTACCTACATTCCATAGAACTAACCTTTACCTACCTAACCATGGAAATTTGCTTCCACAGGCAGATGAATTTTATTCAATATGCCAGGAAAAAGTTCCTAGATGTCAAATCATTGGGTGGTCTTCTAGAGGAAGAACTTTTAGAAATGAGGCCTTCTAAGGACCGGTCATTTGGTTTCACTAGGGGTGAAACGATGGTAGAACATGTAGTTAAACAGAGCTACTCTGCTCCTTAGCCCTATATCTCTCCAAGGAACAGTTGCGGCCTCTCTATATCCCTTTATAGGCATCCCAGCCAATTTCAAATGCCCTTCTGTATGCCCGAAATGAACTTCTTAATATCCTTATTTCTCCAGAAAAAGAAATCACAAGTGTTTGCTTGAAGCCAATACTAAGTTCCTTCTTCTACATACTCATACATATACATATTTTTGTTGTTGTTTAGTTGTCCCAGTCATGTCCAACTCTTCATGATACCTATAGATCTGTTTGTATGAGCATATACATGTGTGTACATATGTATGTATATACACACATTCACATGTATGTGTATACTTTTGAAAACTAAATTGAGGAAAATTCGTAGGAATAAAAGGCATTTCAGAGACTCTCAGAGTTGAATGGCATATTAGAAGTCTTCTCATCTAACCTACACATAAATAATAAGAGTAATTTCAATTTAAGTTTGTTCAAACACTTTTCATACATGATCTCATTTGGTCAAGAACCCCCTAAACAAAATGCCTCTCTATAATAGACCCAGCAAGTGGTCAAAAACCCTTCTCTTGAAGAACTCTAGTTAGGGGAAACCCAGTCCCTTTTCTGCGTAGCTCAAATGGAAGGCTTACACGAAGCCTAAATCTTGCTCTGCAGCTGCCACCCACTCCTCCTTGTTCTGTCTTTTCTGACCAGGCCTAACATCTCTAGCTCCTCATGACACATGATTGTCCTTACAGTACTTGACAATGGCTATCTCATCTCACCTCAAAATTCTCTTCTCCAGGATAAACAGCCCCAGTCCCTCCAACTGATTCTTACTTGACGTGATCTTGAAGCCTTTGATCTTTCTAGGTTGTCCTCTTCTGGACATTTTCCAACTTAATACCACCCTTGTTAAAATGCAGCACAAAGAACTGAACAGAAGACTCCAAACATGGTCAAATTAGGGTTGAGTATAGGAGGACTATCCTCTCCCTAGTATGAGATAGGATGACTCTCCCATTCCAGCCTGAGATCTCATTAACTTTCTTGGGTGTAATACCATACTGTTGACTCATATAGAGCTTTTGAACCACTAAAACACCCAGATCCTTTTTTCAGATTACCTGTGGTTTAGTCATAATGCTGCCATTTTGTCCTTGTAAAGTTGATTTTTTGAGCAAAGGTATAAGACTTTAGACATATGCCAATTAAATTTCATCTTATTACCTCGGCTCAATAGCCTAACCAGTTGAGTTGTTTCTAGATCTGTCAGCCATTATAATACCTAGCCCTCCACTTTTATGTCATCTGCAAAATTAACAAGCCTACCTTCTTATACTTATGATGTTGATTTTTTTGAACCTAAGATTAAGATTAAATTATTCCTGTATAATTTCCTGTTATGAAATTTATCCCAATTTTCTAGCTTGATCTTTTTGGTTCCTGATTCCAGCATCTAGTGTTTACCTACCCCTCTGAGAGTTGTGCCATTTTGCAAATGATGAGTATGCCTTCAACACCTTTAAAAAAAACATTGAAAAAAAAAACTAAACTAAACACAGATCCCTGAAGTACTCCATTACAGACTTTCCAATTTGACATCAAACAATTAATGATTGTTCTTTGGGTGTATGTTCAGCAATTAAATTTTATATCTAACTGTACTATTGGCAACCTCTCTCATTAGAGGGAATTTCTTCACCTTAGGCTACTCTAAATCAATGAAATCACAGGATTATTCCCTATTCCTGTGCTAGGATTTTGTCAAGAGTTGAAGTCAAGCCCACTGACCTGTATTTCGTTGTTGTTGAGTCATTCTAGTCATGTCTGACTCTTTGTGGCCCCATTTGGGATTTTCTTGGCAAAGATAATGGAATGGTTTGCCATTTCCTTCTCCAGCTCATTTTCCAGATAAGGAAACTTAGGCAAACCTAGTTAAATGACTTGCTCAGGGTCACACAGCTAGCAAGTATCTCAGGCTGGATTTGAACGTGGGTCTTCTTGATTCCAGTCCTGGTGTTCTATCCACTGTGCCACCTAGCTGCCCTTTCCTATAGTTACAGATTCTATTATCTTCCCTTTTTTGGCCAATAGTGACATTTGCTTATCTGTAGTCCTGTGGAACCTCTCTTTTCCATAATCTTTCAGAGATCATTGACAGTGACTAAGCAACCAAATATTCCAGGTTTTTTTTTTCTTTTTCTTTCTCTACCCTTGGGATAATCATTTGAGAATGGTGACTTGAGTTCATCCAAAGAAGCTGGACGCCCTCTTATTATTTCCTTGTTTATCTTGTTTTTCAGCTCCTTATTTGCCATTTTTATTGGTATGCCCAGTCTCAAGATAGTTCTCCTTGGCAGAAGCAGTTATGCCTTCTCTTCATCCTCTGTTATCATTATCTCTACCCTGCTACCCTGAGCTGGTTCCAGAAAAGATCTCTACAGTCAGTGGCAGAGAATCCTTTTGGTTTATCCAATAGATTAGCTAACCTGTAAATTCATATGGCTCCCATAGCATATCCATTCACCAGGATTCAGGTGCATGCAAAGTGATGAACAGTGAGAGAGGAAGAAAGATTGATGAGCAGATGAGCCCAGAGAAGGCAGAGGTGGGAGGAGAGGGAATCAGATGAGTCAACACAGTACAACATTCTCCAGTGCTTATGTTCAGTTACCCACCAATTACCTGTGTTACAATTTTACCTCAAATTAATCCACCAGCTGGAAGAGGTTCATTTCCTTGCTGACTCCCTGGTATGACCTTGGAAGTCTCAGCAATTGTAAACAAAGAGATGAGGCCTTGTTACAGTGTGAGGAGCAGGCAGGGTTGGCTCTGTTGAAACTGTGCTAGAATCAATAAACAGATGGTGGCAAGCTTCTCATGATACAGGCCCCCAAATTAAAATCTTGGCTTGGGGAGGGGTGGTCAATCCTTCCATCTGGGAGGTGAAACTAGCAAGGTCTCAAACACCCATGGGATTTATTTAAACATTAAGGCAGGTCCGCAAATGAAATGGAAGATTGGTATTGCACAGAATCACAGAAATTTGACAGTGGTAAGAGAATTCAACTGCTGTCTAGCCCAACCCATGCACAAAAGCAATAGCCATTATTATGTAACTGGCAAGGGGTTGTCCAGCCTTCAAATTGGGGAAACATCATTTCTTAAGTCAACCTACTACAGTTTTCTATAGTTCTAATTTTTAGGACTAAATCTGCCTTGTTGCAATTTTCACCCACAGATTCTGATTTTGCCCTTCACATGCAAACCCTTCAAATACTTGAAGACAGCTCTCATGCCCCAGTGGAGTGGTCTCTTCTCCAGGCTACCCACGTTTAGTCCCTTCAACTGATCAATTCTCTTTGAAGAAATCAGAGTTGACTTCTTTTGCAAAATGACCTACAGGCCTAAAGAGCATGGAACTGGCCTGAGGTAGAGCCCTGAAATAGCAGGCTTTGGCTCTGGTCACTGGGGCACCTTCCTAATGCTAAAGGGCAAAAGCTAAGAGTTACCCTTTCACTGTCTTTGGGCCAGAAGTAAGGCATGTAAGTCCATCTAAACCCAAGAGATGATGGAATAGACTAAGACAGAATGAAAGACAAGAACAGAAACCTCTTGGGCCTGACAATATTTATGTGAAGGATCCCTCAGGGGCAGTGAGGCAGTAGACTAGCAAAAACTAATGCAGCACATACAGCTGACAAGGAATAGCTCCGCAGTTAGCTCCAGCTGAGCAGGCATGGATGGGTGACATAGTGAATAGACTGCTGAACTAGGCATCAGGAAGATCTCAGTTCAAATTCAGCCTCTGACACTAGGTCTGTGACCTTGGACAAGTCATTCAATCTTTCTCAGCCTCAGCCTCCTCATCTGTAAAATGGGGGCAATAATATTCCCTATTTGTTGTGAAGATCTAATGAGATTATATACACATACATATGTACATAGACGTATGTGTATATATGTATATGTACACATACATACATGTATGCATGCACCTTTGAAGGTGCGGGGGAGACCATTACATCTTGTGAGCCACAGATCCCTGTCTTTGCCTGCTCACTCAATCCCATCTCCATCCTTAGCTTGGCCTCCTTGTCACTAGGCTCATTTCTCTCCTTGCCTTTAAAACCTCCCATCCTGTTTCTCCATTAAAGTGTTCCTTTGATGATAAATCTGGTGTGGATGTTACCGCAGAGTATCCGAGCTGGAAGCAGTCTGGTAGAATCCACACCTGAACAAGAATCCACCCTACAAGGTTTTCAGTAAGTAGTCATCTAACGTCTTCTTAAAGACCTTTGGTAAGGGGAGTTCACTGCCTCTTGGAGACAGCACATCCCCATTTGGGCAGCTCTACATGTTTTTACTTACTTGCAGCCTAAATTTGCCCCATCTATTCATTGCTCCTTGTTCTAACCTGTAGGGCCAAGCAGAGCTGATCTGTTTCTTCCACACTGCCTCTTAAGGGCTCTACTAAAAAAAAAAGACCTTAAGAGAAAAGTAGCCCAGGTTTTATCACATGGCAAAAATAAAGTAATTGCTTCACCAAATGTTTGTTATTGTTTAGTCACGCCTGACTCTCCGTGATCCTGTTTGGAGTTTTCTTGGCAAAGATACTGAAGTGGTTTGCCATTTCCTTCTCTAGTTCACTTTACAGATGAGGAACCGAGGCAAACAGGGTTAAGTGACTTATCCAGAGTCACACAGCTAGTAAGTTTCTGAGGCCAGATTTGAACTCAGGTCCTCCTGACTCTAGGTCGGATGCTCCATCTACTGTGCCATATTTAGTGAGGATCAAATACATTCCTGACACTCAGGAGGATACCAAGATAACTAGTCTTCAGCCAAAGGAGCCTATACCAGTAGTCAAGAAGACTACCTCTATGAGATTTTCCTCAATTACTGTGGAGGTGGGACAGGAGCCAATCCCAGATGAGCTGATCTGAGCCCTTTCCTTGGGCAGGGCAACTAGCCACTCCTTGGTGAGATGGGGGCATGCAGGACAAAATTCTGACCTTGATTAAAACCAGCCAGTATCTAAGAAAAAAAAAAAGGCTAACCTAAGCTTTTCCTATCATGGACCAGGTCTTATTAACCCAGTCTTATTGTATCACCAATAATAAGAACACCAAAGAGAAGGGCAAACTTTTGTCCCTTTCTCTATATATGTTAAACATCATCTCCAGTTCAGGGCTATTTACTCAGAGACACTCAAACTACCTTTTCTTCACAGTGCTTCTGCTTGGCACATAGTAGGCACTTAATAGGTTCCTAGTGACTTGTTCAGTTCTTGAAGAGGACAGGGTAGCGTGGTTGAAGAGAATAACTAACATTTAGCTAGCTCTTTAACGTTTGCTAAGCATTTTACATTCATTATCTCATTTAAAAATAAGAAATAAATAGGCAGCAGGTGCTATTATTGTCCTCATTTTACAGATAGAATTAAAAACTGAGGATTGCCAATGATCTGTATACAGCGAGTGAGTGTCAGAGGCTGAATTCAAACCCTTGTCTTCCTGACTCTTAAGATCTGGGCTCTTCCCACACCACTCAGATATATTTCTAGATCATGGGCTGGGAATCATACATTCCTCCTCCCCCACCCCTCGTTCTTTTACCCCAGTTTCCTAATCTAGTGTTTTCATACAATGCTATCCAGGCACAGAACTATTTTTTGAAGCCCTGAAAAATAGCCCTGGAGAAGGGCTTATAGTGATGGCACAGAAAAGGCAGTGGCCCATAAATTTCACATTTCTCCACATATACTGATTTCCTGGCCTCACAGAAATTTTATGTAATTATGTAGAATTATGTATTACTTATCAAGAAACTGTCCCTTTTAAGGTCAGACTGCTGATTTGTCAAGTTTGTCCTCTTGCAGATATAATTTAGGAGCACTTGGAACCTGGAGACTTGAATATCTGGAGTTGCTGCCTCCTATTTATAGCTGGAAGCTTTATCTGTGCGTTTCAATCTAAATGGAAAGGCCTGTGTGTAATGTTGCTTTTAATTGCAGCTGGATAGCAGGAAAAAGTCTACGGGTACTACCTGGTTAAGGCTGTTCTATCAGAGTAACTTATCAATAAATTAAAATTGCTAACATGTAAACTAGATGTTTAGACATTTACATATAAAACATCTAATATTTAAACTTCTCTCTTTCACGGTCTTGGCCCATTGCTTTTTAACTGTTTTTCACATTGCTGGGCCAGGATAACCTTTGTACTTAAGACTAGGCAAAAGAAAAGGGTTAAAAACTTCTAGGAAGTTGGTAGGTCTGGTTTGGGTTTGAATTGTATCAAGGAGGATGATGTATGGGGGACAACCTTTCTATCTCTCATTTGGATAGCACTTTTGAGTTTTCAAAATGCTGACCATTGTCAGTATTTTGTGTCAACATAACATAGTGCCTGGTATACAGTAAGTGCTAAACAAATGCTTACTGACTTATTGCCTTGACATCCATATTCTCATTTTTTTATTTTCACAACACTATGAGGTAAATAGGACATATTATTATTGCCACTTAAACATGAGGAGAAAGACGGATTTAATCAAGGTCATATAGTTGGAATGAGAATCCAGATTTGATTCCTAGCCCCCTCTGCTTTTCCCATGAGAATGGGTGATGTATCTGGGTTCTCAGGAATGAGTCACCTAGTCCTACTGGCTAGCCAGTACCCACCAGCTCTAGCCATGGTATCTCTGCTGAGCCATCACTCCTATTCCTGGTACCTGGGGCTCCAGTCCTGGATTCATTAGCTCTGATAGGTGAGCTCTTACCTTGCTGAATCCCAGACATGCACATCACTTGCATGCTTCTGCCATACCATGGCACAGCATGTATACCCTTCCCCATTCCAGGTTAAAAAGAGCACCAAGGGCAAGAGGGAAGGAACTGCTGAAGAACAATGGGGCTGGTGATGGGGGAGGCATGTTTGGGAAGGAGGAGAAACGGTTATGCCTGTCTGGGCAATGATGAAGAGTTTTATTGGCTAATAGGATATATATTTACTAACCTTGTGTCTTTGTTGGCTCAAGCTGCCCTAAGGCATTCTTTTCTTCCCTCTCTGAGTCATCGCCCAACTGGCTGAGGATGAGCATCCCCAACCTGCCCTAGCACGGGTGCTACTTTGTCTCCATATGGTGTTGGTAACAAAATGGCTTCATTGTCAGTAGCCCCAGACTGGAGACCAGGAGATCCAGTTTCTAGTCCTGGCTGCCACTAAATTGCAGCATGACAGGAGACTGCTGGGCAGATAGAATGTGAACTTGGAGTCAGAAAGACCTGAGTTTAAAGCATGCCTTAGATGCTGACTAGCTATGTAACCCTGGGCAAGTGTTGCCTAGCTTTTCTCAGCCTCAGTTTCCTTACTTGTAAAATGGAGCTAATAATAACTACTTTACAGGGTTGTTGTGAGGCACAAATGTGACGACATTTATAGAATACTTTACATACCTTAAAGGGCTACCTAAACATTAGCTATTATTATTATTGTGATTGCTGTTGTTGTTACGATACTCAAATCTATGACTTCATTTGTGGACATTCCCTCAAATGATGTGGAAAACAATTCACCGGTCCCTCCTCATTCAGTGTAGCTCTTGTCCCTCCCATGAGTTTGTCACAGGTGGTCCACCCAACAGGGCTGGAACTTTGTTCATCATCTCTTAATAATACAAAGATATCAGTGGATATCACTGGCAGCCCTGATTCTTGTCATGTGACCAGCCCATCTTCTTTCTTGATCATGTGTCTCCTTGATGACTACAGTTCTTTTTAGTAGTTCCTTATTGATTATGTATGGCCGCTTGCTCACACCCATCACAAGCCCATCTTGTATCCCTTTGAGCGCAGAAGATATAATTTCATTTTTTGTGCATAATTTCATTTGTGGTGTATCTGAACCTAGCAATCAGTCAAAACTAGCGTGAAGTGACTGGGAGTTTTCCCAAGGCACCAGCATGAGTTATATTCTTCCCGGCGATAGGGGCTATACTTTCTCCCTGAGGTCCCCTGAGACCTACATTTCAAGGAAGTGCAAGTTCTATTCTCTTGACTGACCCTACCACTACAGCCAGTGTCTTTTCACCATGGTACCCTCCTCCCCAGGGCATTCCTCTTCACCAGCATATCCTTTTCTTCTCCCCCATCACCACCCTCACTGAACCCAGGGTCTGCCTGTCCTCTGCATGGCCACCACTATTGATGCACTGCTCCCATTCTCACTTCCAAACTTTTTGCCTCAAGGGAAAGAATTTCTGGTTAGGATTTTTTCAACCCTTCCTCCAAGACTTTTTGTTTAAAACAGATCTCAATGAGGTCAAGTGTTCTTTCTGTCTCATTTCTCAGTCTTATGGAAGAGGAGAAACAACAACAGCTTGCTTCTGCTCTTGTGGGAATGGATCTCACTGACCCCAAGGTAAGAGCTACTCAATGGCTTCTAGGGTATTTCATTATCATTTTGATTTCCAGTAGTCCTAATGAGAGTTTATGCAGCAGAGGTATTTGATGAGGCAACAAGGTAGTAAAGCCAGTCTATGTAAGTCTTCCCAAGGCCAGCAACAGCCTGGCATAGAAGAAATAGCAATAGATTTGGAGTTAGAAGTCTATGAGGAGCCATTTAAGCTCCCTGGGACTCAATTTCCCCATCTATAGAATGGGATTTCACATCTTCCTTACAGAGATGGTCTGAAAAAATTGTTTTATAACCTGAAAAACACCATATAGATATAAGAAACTAATATCATCAGTAACAATAATAAACCAGTTCTATTTTTTAAAACGTGTTTCCAATTTTGTTTCAAAACTTTTGCATCCTCTAAAGCTGCATCTGTAAAATGTAATCATTTCCAAATTTAAACTCCAAATGCTCCTATCTCTTTGCCCTATATATCATCTGTATAGATATACTGGTGGGGAAGGAAAGGCAGGATGGAGCCTCATCAGCTTCCAGCTACCAGTAAGCTCTGTTTCAAATCATTCTCCTGAAGATGGCAGGATCGTATTTGCCATTTGCAATCCCCAATGCTAGGGATTCATTTGTTTACTCTTGCAATAATTAGTGAAAAAAGAAAGGACTTCTATATTACATTTTAAAAATGAAAAAATTCAAGTTCTCAATTATAGTATTTCTGTATATTTTCTTCAAAGTTTTGACTGCTTATGGGATGATTCTCCCCAAACCAGTTGGAATACAGAGAACAGACAGCCCCTGAAAGCAGATCTCAAAATCTTTTAAGATTCCTGCTCCTCCCCTTTGCCCCGGGCCAAACACTCCCCCAGACTTTTGCTGTTGCCTGCCCTGTTTGCTGATGAAAATAATTTGGTGCAAAGACTAGGGAGGCTAAAAGTGAATGCTTTATTGTGTGTGATCAAAAGGGGACTGCTGTTGGCAGGCAGAAAATACTGATGTGAGGTTGCAGTTTTTCCTTATTTACATATAAAGGGCTGGTTTACAAATTTGTGAAGTGGGTATATTACATCTTTCCTAACCCCTCCTTTTTCATGGGAGCATAGATTTAGAGCACAATGAAACCTTTAAAGCCAATCCCTGCATTTGATAGATGAAGAAATTGAGGTTGAAAGAGATTGTGACTTACTTGGGGTCACATAGCTAGTAAGTTTATGAGGCAGGATTTGAACTCAGATCTTCCTGGCTCTAAATCCAGTACTCTACTCCCTGTAATACCATTTCTTTCTCTCATCCCTTTCTCTGTTGCTAGGGAGTATAGTAGATAGAGTTACTGGGCCTAGAGTCAAGAAAACCTGAGTTCAAATCCTACCTTAAACACTAACTAGCTATGTAACCCTGGGCAAGCTACTTAACCTCTGTCTGCCTCAGTTTCCTCAACTGTAAAATAGGGACAATAATAGATTTTGCCTCCCAGAGTTTCTGTAAAGATCAAATGAGATAATATTTCTAAAACACTACATAATTTCTAGGTCATCATCATCATAATGATATGTGTAAGTCTCTATGCTAGTTCCCTCACAGAACTTATGTTCCCTTGAAAGATACAACATGCACACAGATATCTAAATAAAAAATATTCAACATACAAAGGCAGTATGGTGTGGTAGACTATATGGTGGCTTTCAAGTCAGAGGACCTGGGTTCAAATTTTGGTCCTGATACTACCTGTCTTACCTTGGACAAGTGACCCAACCTCTCTGGACCTCAGTTCCTTCATCTCTAAAATACAGGGAGGAGGAGGCAGTTGGAATAGATGGACTCTTGGGCTGCCTTCCAACTGTTGATCTATAATCTTATAGGCTATAGGATTATAAAAGTATTGTAGATATTATTGTATAGATTATAAATCTATAATATAAAATCATTTCAAGAGAGAGAATACTAATGCCTGGGAGTGGGGAGGAGGAAGCCCAGAAGACTTCCTGGAAGAACTGGACCTTGAAGGAAGCAAAATCTTCTGAAAAATGGAGGTCTCACATTCCAGGAATGGGGTGTGTGTATGGGGTGTGTGTGTGTGTGTGTGTGTGTGTGCGTGTGTGTGTGTGTGTGCGTGTGTGTGTGTGAACACACAGGCAAGAGATAGCATGTTGAAAGTTCAAGTAACAGAAAGTAATCAAGTTTCACTGAAATATAGAGCACAAGGGGTGGGGGGAGGAGGGGAGAAGAAAAGAGTAGCTTGAAATAAAGCTAGAAGGATAGGTTGGGACCAGAGTATAAAGGGAAGACCTTTGATACCAAGCTAAGGTGACTAGATTTGTCTGATTATCCAACAAAGGAGACTGATGAGGAACAGTCATACAGGCAGAAGAAGAACCATGAGACAGCAGTGTCATGGAAGTCAAGGGAGGAGAAAGTTCCCAGGTGGAAGCTTTTGTTAACAGTCAATAGCTGGAGGAGGAAAAAATGACTAAAAAGGCAGTTAGATTTAGAATTAAGGGCAATTTCAGCACAGCAGTGGGGTCAGAAGCCAGATGGCAAGGGTTTAAAAAGTTACTGAATAGTAAGTAGAGGCAGTTAATGCAGATGATTCCCTGTAGGAGATTAGCCATGGAAAGGAGAGATGTGGAGCAATGGCATAAGAGGTTGTCAGGGTTGAGGGAAGGAATAGCAAAGAATTGAGTATTTATCTATATAGGGGGACATCTTTGGTTGCCTCTCACTCTCAGGTGCCAAGTACGGTGCTGGTGGGCTCTGTCCTATTGTAATTTGTTGAGAAAACCTGTCCATCAAGGTGTCTGCTTCTATTGAAGGAACTACCGTTCTTCCAGTCACCAAAGCTCATGACCTAGGAGTAATCACTGACTCTTCACTCTCTCTTAACCTGCCTATCCAACCAGTAGCCAAATCTTGCTGAAGTTACGACCTCAAAGTCTCCTGATGCTGTCCCATTCTCTTTATTCACACCACAAATTTGATCAACTAATCAATAACGTTTTATTAAGTGCCTACTATATTACAGGAACTGCACTAGCCAATGAGGATACATTAAAAAAAATGAGAGTTCCTGCCTTCAAGGTACTTATAGTCTGTCTGAGGAAGCAACATTTACACCTACAAGTAGTTACAAAACATATACAAATAAAATTCAAGGTAATTTTGGTTTAATTATATGCTATTCCCCTTTACCCTCTATAGTCCAGGCATACTGGACTAGACTACTGGTCATTGATACACTTGCTGTTGCTCCTGCCCAACATATGGTCTTCCACCTCCATGACTTTGCCTGTGCTTAGAATTCTCTCCCTCCTCACCTCCGCTTCTTGGAAACCCTATGTCTCCTCCAGGTTCATCTCAAGTGCTACCTCCTTGTAGAAATCTTTCCTGATTCCCTCAGCTAAAAGGGCCCTACCCTATCACTGTGTATTTGCTGTCTATATCCTATATATATACTTTTTCTGCGAGCATCTCATCTCTCCCAGTAGAATGTAAGCTCCTTGAGGTCAGGGAGTGTCTCACTTTTGCATTTGTATCTTTAGTGCCTAGACAATACTTTATAAACAGATGCTTATTGATTGATTGATAGACACTACTACTATTTGCCATATCATATGTGTGTGTGTTTATACATGTCCAGGAGGTCCCAATAGACTTAGAGTAGTTTTGAGCTATCAAAGCTTAAATCTTCACTAAGACTTTTGGGACACCCTATATTACACATAGGATGCCATCCTGTTTATTATACTTTCTCATTCATTATAACATATGAGCCTCAGGAACACCTTTTGAGACCTTTTGAGTTAAGTAACCATTATTCCCCTTTGACAGGTGAGAAAGTTATGGAACCAATTGCTGACAGAATTGGGTCTAGAATCCAAATGTCCTCTTTTATTATATTAAGCAGCTGTTCCATGCCAGGCTGACAATTATTAAGGAAAAGTAGGTAGTGGCAGGAATGGACCTCACTAGGAATACTCAACATAGATGTAGGGCACCTAGCAGGAAGGAGCTGCCAACTTGGTGCTTAGGAGGCTTTGTGCTCTTGGAAGGCAGGGAACTTTACCTGGGTATGTGGAATTATTTTAATGGGAGAAATGTGTAGGATCTACTGAATAGCGTGCCTCTGAAATGCAGAGTGCTACAGCAAACCATAGATTAGAATAATTTTTAAAGCCATCTTAAGTCATTTCAGTAACAGATCCATTGCCTCCTAACGGGTGTTCTTCGAGTAGCTGAGCAAGGACAGGGTCTCTCACATTGGAGGCTTTTTAATTAACACTGCTTAGAGTGTAATAATCACTCCCCAAGTTCTAACTGCACTTGTTTAGAAGGTGTGAGCCACTGAGGAGGATGATGCATACTAATATAGGATTGATGGAAGGGACCTCTATGGATTTAATGTGCTGATCTTTTTTTTTCCCTTTCCCTACCCTGGAATAAATAGCAAATGGTCAGTTAGGAGAAAACTATCTTCTGCCCCCTTCTCCTCATGTTCTCTTATTCCCACTCCTTCCACTTGACCCAAACCATATCTCAAATAAACCTCTGCCATCCCCTTCCACTGTGCCCCTTGGAACTCTTATTCCCATGCATTCTGGAACTTTTTTTTCTTGTCCTCATTCTAACTATTAGACTTCATAGAGGCCTGAATCCTCAGCTATCCTCTCCAGCACTGGTTATAATTTCTCTTATACTCCCTTTCACACTGGCCCCAGAGGGAGAGTTTGAACAATACTTCCTTTCTATTGTCATTTCTGGATTTCCCCCTTTTTCTTTTACATTCAGGAACCTTTCCTCTTTTGAAGTCCACATACTTAAAATTTTCTAACCTCCCTAACGTTGTAGTAGTATACTGACCCCCAGGTCATTCTCCTTCCTTTTTCAGGGAGTTCAGCACCTCACTCACCATCTTCTTTTTCTCCCCAACTCTTGCCCTCATACTAGGTGAGTAGTAAATGAGAGAAAAGGTAATAAGAATAGACAAGATTTTCAAAGAGTGTTGCCAAGAAAAGGGGGATAGATAAAGGACAATAGCTTGAAGGGAAAGTAGGATCTAGGGAAGGCTTTTAAGTACGGGGAAGATGGGCATGTTTGAAGGCAGGAGGGAAGGACCAGATGATAGGGAGAGGTTAAAAATTCAAGGAGGGGGTGATTAAGAATGTAATCTGCTGGAGAATACAAAAGGGGATAGGACCAAATGCACACGAAAAGGGGGTGGCATTGGCAAGGAGAAGGGCCATCTCTTTGTCAGAAACTAGGAGAAAGGATGAGAGTGTGGGAACTGATGGCAGAAGTGTATAAAAGTTAGGAGAGTGGTAAAATATAGAATGGCATCAGTTTTTTCATTAAAGTAAAAAGAAAGTCCTCACCTTAGAGAGAAGAGGAAGGGGAGGGGAAATATGGGGGGTTTGAGGAAGGAAGGCAGAAAAGGTTTGCAATAGCTTTTATGGGAAGTGAGCTAGGGAATAAAAAGGCTGCCTTGTTGCAGTGAGGGTCCAGTTGAGGTTGGATAACATAAACTTGTAATTTTTCATCAGCACACTTCTGGGATTCCTTCCAACTTTGATCAGTAACTCATGAACAGGAAAAGAGGAGGCAGATGGCAGGAATAATCCAGGCCTGACATTTGGCAAGAGAAGGGTAGTGATAGGGAAAGGAGAAAAGAAATTCAAGGATAGAGGGACTATATAGATTTGATTTTTTAATTTATGGAATAAATCAAGCACTTCCATAACGTAGTACAATAAAAAAGATGATTGTACTTGAAACTGCAAATCTGTTATGCTCAACTTGCTATTCCTTTCAAAAACAAACAAAATTATCATATAAATTTCTTTCTTTTTTTTTTCTTCCCTCTCCCAGCACCCTAAAGATGGCTACCTTTAGATGCACAGCAGTGTGTGTATATGTGTGTACACATACCTATATACACACACATATATACATGTACATATATATACGCATATATATGTACAATTATTCTATACATACTTCTATTTATCAGTTCTTTCTCTGGATGCATATAACATCTTTATACATCTTTTATAGTTAATTTGGGTATTTATAATAGACAAAATAACTTATTCACTCAAAGTCATTCTTAAAACAATATTGCTCTTACTGTATGCAATGTTCTCTTGGTTCTGCTCATTTTGCTTTTCATTATTTTGTGTAAGTCTTTCCATGTTTTTCTAAAATCTTCGAGCTTATCATTGAAATGGCTAACTATTAGCTTGATGTTACAGAGCAGGAGGGGAATGAAGTCAGAACAGTAGTCACAGCTTGAGAAGGTACTAAAGGGTGGAAACATGGAGATACTGATGAAGGCAAAGAACAGGTGTAGCAGGGGTGAAGCCTAGAAAAAGGTAGAATGAAAAGTCAGATAGGGAAACTTCAGAGTTTCTAATGAAAGCAGTGGAACACTTGTGGGTAATTGTGAGATCTAATTCTCAGTTTCTTTGGCTGGTCCATCATCCCCATCTTGCCCCCTTACTGGGGGTATTCCCTAAGGTTCTGTCCTTGATCCTCTTCTCTTCTCCCTTTATAGTCTTGATAATTTAAAGAAGCCTTAGGGGTTTAATTGTCATCTCTATGCATATGATTTCCAGATGTATATACTCAACTCCTCCAATCTTCAGTCCTGTATCACCAACTGCCTATTAGACATCTCAAAATGAATATTTCAGAGACATCTTAAACTCAACTTGTCTAAAATTAAACTCATTTTGCCCCCTAAACCATTCCGTCTTCCAAACTTCCCCATTTGCATCAAAGGCACCACCACCCTTCCAAGGTCTCAGGTTCATAATAGCATTATCCTTGATTTTTCAATCTCTTCTAATGACACAGTCAATCAGTTGCAAAATCTTGCCATTTTTACCTGCACAACATATCTCACATCTGACTGCTTCTTTCTACTCGCACAGCTACTACCTTAGCTCAGATCTTCATCATCTCTTGCTTAGATTATTGCAACAACTTCTTAAAGAGTCTTCCTGCTACAAGTATCTCACCACTCCAGTATATCTGACCCCCTGCAGCCAAAGTAATTTTTCTTAAGCACAGATCTGACCACATGACTCCTATACTCAACCAATTTCACTGGCTTCCCATTGACTCTAGAATAAAACATAAGCTCCTCTGTTTAGCATCTAAATCCCTACACAACCTGGTTCCGACCTATCTTTCCATCATCACTGGACTTCATTTCCCCTCCTGAACTCTGTGATCCAACGAGACTGGACTTTTCTCTGTTGTTTGCTTACAAATCTCCATCTTCCTCTCCATGTCTTTGCACTGATGACCCCTTATGCCTGGAATGCACTTCCCTCCTTACTTTGGCCTCATACAGTGCCTTTTCCTTAAAAATACAGCTCAGTCACCATCTTCTATGTGACATCTTTCTTGATCATCCTGATTGCTATTCCCATCCCTCCCAAATAATCTTTCATTGAACTAATTTTTGTAATTTAGTGTATATGTGTATTTGTTAACTCTATGTTGTATATATTTTTACACATACTTCTTTTCTCCCCTATTCAAATGTAAGCTCATTGAGATTAGTGATTATTTCATTCCTTGTACATACATCTCCAGCACCTAGCATAGTGCCTGGCACATAGTAGGCACTTAATAACTACCTGTTGACTTACTGATTGAATGCCCCATTGGACTGCAGTGGTTTCCTATTGTCTCCAGCATCAAATGAAAAATGCAGTTTGGTATTCAAAGTCCTGGTAATCTAGTCCCCTCCTACCTTTCCAGTCTTCTTATACCTTATTCTCCATTTACATACCCTTTGATCCAGTGACACTGGCCTCCTGGCTATTCCACCACCAAGATATTCCATCTCTCAGCTCCGGACATTTTCTCTAGGCCCCCATGCCTCCTTCCTCCATTTCGACTACTAATCTCCCTGGCTTCCAAAGTCTCAACTACATTTCCATATTCTACAGGAATCCTTCTTAATTGCAGTGCCTTTCCTCTCTTTATTATTTCCTATTTATCCTACATGTAGCTTGTTTGTATATATTTGTTTGCATCTTGTCTCCCCCATTAGACTGTAAGCTCCTCAAAGACAGGGACTGTCTTCTGACTCCTTTTGTATCCCTAGAGCTTAGCACAGTGCTTGGAACATAGTAGGTGCTTGATAAATTTTTATTAATTGATTGACTGATGGCTAGGCCTTGAAGGAAGCCAGGAAGCACAGACAAGGAAGAGAATGTATAAAAAAGGTCACTGGTTAATACCTAACAATTGTCCAACCATGTATTGACTGAGCAATTGATATCTATACAGTCAAGGAAGTATCTCTCATAAAGCATCATATGTCCAGAACTAGATTAGTCTCTTGTATTATTTTCTCTTCAATAACAATAATTACTCACAAGTTATCTAGAACTCTAAGGGTTGCCAGTCAGCACGTCAACAAGCATTTTATTAAGTGCCTATGATGCGTCAGGCACTTTCCTCACAGCAACTTAATTAGATGAGCAGTCAAGTTTTATTATCACCATATCATATAAATGGTAATTGAGGCTCAGAGAGGGTAAATGATTCACGCAGAAAACAAATGTCATAGTCACAATTTGAATCTAGGATTTCTTGGCTCCACATCCAATCCTTGGTTGCTTTTGGGGAAAGAACTTTGTAAGGCTGAAAGTACTATATAAATGTGATTTATTGCTGTTGTTATTATACTGAATAAATTTGACCTGACAATTTTGCCTTGTGTGTGTATCCTCAGTGTCTAACATACTGTATGGAATACATTAAGTGCTTAATAAATGCCCATTAATTGGTTGAGTAACTATCCATATAAGAAAGTGGATGCAGGATGTCTATTGTCCAGAATATGATATTCAGTTGGATGGAAAATCCATGGAGAGGGTCCATCAGTACCAATAACTTGGGCAGACATGGAGGATGGGAAATGAATTGAGGAGAAGGAAGAGGAGGAGAGCAGGCTGAATTTCCTTTGGGAAATTGTACAGTGTTTTTAATGACTTCAAGCTTCCCCATGAATTAAAAGCCCATCTTAATGTCAATATTCTCCTGATAAGGCTGTATGAGTCATGGATTAATATAGTCACTAAAGAATTAAAATTGGGGCTCACCTAGAGGGCAATGGTGAAAAGCACATTGGACATAGGTAGATTGTACCATATCAATTAAGAATTGTACTAGAAAAGTATAAAGGGTCAGAAGGGCCATAGATTTTAGAGCTGGAAGGGACTTTGAAGGATATCTTGTCTATCTAGGCCAGGGGACCTTAACCTCTTTTGTGTCATGGAACACTTTGGCGAAATCTATTAACTCCTCAGAATCACATTTATTGCCTACATTCATAATTGAAGGAAATGCTAAGTTTCAGCTAAAGGTTAGTGAAAATAAAGATGTATTTTTCTCATCCAAGTTCACAGACCTCCTTAAATCTATTCATGGAATGAGTAAATGAATAAATGGGTTAATAAGACACTTAGTAAGTGCTTTCCACGTGCTAAGTACTGGGCATATAGATAGTTCCTGCCCTCACAGAGCTCACGTTCTAATGGGGGAAGACAACCCCTGTGGCCCAGTTCAGCTGAAAGTCAGAGATGGAAAAGTCCGATGATCTTTAGGGTGCAATAACAAAGCAGATGATAATGCCTCTTCTTGAATGGCATTTACACTGATAAAATAACATTAGTTCCTGATGTTGAACTATCTCACAGTGCCAAGAATTTTCTTTTCTGCATCATTAGTAGCTGTGGCTATTTCATCCTCAGGTCAGTCGCCATAGAAGTTGCTTCCCAGGACGATGGCTGAGGGTGGTAGGCTGCAAGCAATGCTATTGACAATGATTTTGCGTTTGGGGTCTTGGGTTGTCCGTATCAGGGTCTGAGGGGACACGGTGACCAACGTGGTGGGCAGTAATTTGCCTGGCATATGCTGCCTCCTGTCTCTCCCTCAGGGGACCTTGCTGCTTCAGCCTGGCTGGCTTGCCTGCTCTGTGTGGGCTATTTTTTTTTTGGCACATGGTGAGGAGAGCTGGCTCCTCAGGAGAGTGGCTGCCACTCCCAAGGCTCCTGTGCCTATAGCCCCTTCTTTGGGGATCTGTAGACCCAAGATTAAGCACCTTTGATCCAACCTATCTTGTCTTTATATCTTTATCTATCTTTATAGATGAGGAAACTCATCTATATGATGATGGCCCGTAACGGTTAAGTGACTTACCCAAAATAATTCAGGTCATAAGTGACAGAGAAAGGATTTGAAGTCTGGTCTTCTCACCATATGTGCAGTGCTTTCCCCACCAAGCCAATTGCCTCATATGGACAAGGAGTTGGTCTAGCCATGTAGCAAGAGTAGGAGGTGACGGACAGATGGCTCTTATTCCCCATTTATATGTATACTATGTTAAGACATCTAAAAGGAATCCATCCTTCCTAGAACATAGGATGGATTTATGTAGCAGCTAGGTGGTTCAGTGGAACAAGAGCTGGATTTGGAGCCAGGAAGACCTGAGTTCAAATGCAGACTCAGACACTTAGCAGCTGTGTGAACCTGTGTGAACTTAACCTCTGTTTGCTTCAGTTAAGAAACTCTTATTTCACTCATCAGTGAAATGAGGATAATAATAGCACTTACTTCCCAGTGTTATTGAGATAAAGATGTAATGATTATGATGTGTTGTTGTTGAATTTGTTTTTCAGTCATGTCCAACTCTTTGTGACCCTATTTGGAGTTTTCTTATCAAAATTACTACAGTGGTTTGCCATTTCCTTCTACAGTTCATTTTACAGATGAGGAAACTGAGGCAAACAGGGTTAAGTGACCTGCCTAGGGTTTCCAGCTAGTAAGTATCTGAAGCCAGATTTTAACTCAGGAAGATGAGTCTTTCTGACTTCTGGCTGGGCATGCTACGCACTATACCATCCAGCCACCCCCACCTGTAAGCTGTACTAAATTCCAACAGAATTACATCAATGGGTTTTTTGAGCTCTCACACTTTAGATCCTCTCATGGGTTTCAGAGGGAGTGCAAGTCGATTGCTTTGCAGGGCTACAGAGACAGGAGGCTTTGGAGTGTTGGGGTGAGAGTCAAAAATCATTCATGGCCCTACCTCAGTTAGCAAGGTTAGGGACTTAATGGGGGCTCTTTGGCTCCCCCAATAGAGCTAGAATCGTTTGTTATGTCTCCTCTTCAGGGAGATAATGTAGCAAGGATTCATCACTGTGCAGCATCTCTGGTGCCCCCCATTTCATTTGCTGGTGCCTCAGCTCCCTTAACTCGATGGTATGTCCACTTAGACAAAAAAGGATGTTTTCCTCCTTTTTTTTCCATTTTTATTCTACATGTAACAAGAGCTAATCAGGGAGTCCCCATGATCTGCCAAACCAGGGTGCTACAGGGTCGCCCATGTCTCTGCCTCCTCTGGCTCCCTTCTGTGGGTTTTGTGCCCCAGTACGGCAGATTGGGGTGCTCCCCTGATTGCTCCCTTTACATTTATTACCCTTTGCCCACAATGTACCTTTTCTACAGCCTCTCTCCTTCATGTATCCATTACATAAACCCAGTGCTAGGTGCTGTGGTCAGGAAACACAAAAGAACACAGCACCTGGCCCTAAGGATCATCATGGCCCCATTACTGTAGTTCCTCCCTTAGGAAGACATTTCTGGATTCCTTTAGTACCATCTCCTTCCTCCTCATATCATCTGCATATGCTTATCATTTTGCATGTTGCCTCCCTCTGGTCCAAAACAGGGGCTATTTTCTCTTTTCTCTGCGTACCCCCAGCTCCTAGCAGGGTGCCTTGCCTCAGATAGGCTCCTAACGGGTGCTTCTTGTATTAGATTCATCTTTCTATCTCCTTGCCTTCTCTACTTGTTAATTCTGTGGAATTTTACTGCCTCATCCCTCCTCCTCCTGCTGCTGCTTCTCTCTCTATCCATACAAGATTTGTCTTTGCCTGGCTTGTTCTCAGAAACAATATCCATCCTTGCCCACTCCTATAGCAGACTACCAAGGCTGCTTTACACAGCACACCCACATCTGTAGTCACTTGAGATTTCCTATTTACATTTAGACACACAGAACCCACAGTGTCACAGTTAGTTCTCATGCAAGGGAAGAAGCAGACATTTCTTTACAGGCATTATAACTGCTTATGGAAAATATATCAGTACTGTTGTTGTTCAGTTGTTTTTCAGCCATGTCCGATTCTTCATGACACCATTTGGGGTCCCATTTTACAGATGAGGAAACTGAGGCCAACAGGGTGAAGTGATTTGCCCAGGGTCACACAGCTAGTAAATATCTGAGGTTGGATTTGAATTCAGGAAGATAAGTCTCTATCCACTGAACCACCTAACACTCCTTTGTAAAAGCCTATCTGGTGATAAGTAGTAAAATGGAAGTGGGGTGCTAATCACTGGGTACCTAAAAACTGAGAGAAATATAGCCAGGTCAGAGCCTAAGCAGAGAAGAAAGAGATCTTCCCAATCCTTTCATAGTACTGAAGAACCTTGGGGGTAGGGGTGCAACATAGCAGGTCTGGCCCTGAGAGAGTGGGGTCATCAGTCATCCCTGTTATATTTAGAACACCCTTCTTCTTCAGACCCATCATTTAATATTCTTAGTTTTATTGCTTTCCCCCCAAGATTAGCTCAGAAACTATTTCTTAATTCCCTACCTCTGTTCCCCAATTATTAAGTAATAATTGGGAGAGGGAGAGGCATATAATCTCTTCACCTTGTTCCCCCCTTCTCCCATTGGTGAGCTCCTCCTGAAGCCTCCATTTTGTGAAGGAGCTCAGCCTGGCCTGCCTTCCTTCCCGGCCTGGCCTGTTCCTGACTTTCTGGACTTTAGACTCATTTCTCTACAATTTCTTCATCCTGAAGCTTCCCTTAGCACCTGGGGCTTCCTCACCCTACAACATCCTACTAGTCGTGAGCCCCAGTCACCCTGGCACATCCTTTCTCTCCTTGGTGACTGCCTCCTGGAGCTCACTTACCTTCATGCCTCTCCTGGCTCTGGCCCTGACTCCCTGAACTTCAAAATGAGTTTATTTACTTCCTTTTTGTATCTACTTATTTGCTTTTCTGCTTTGCCATCTCCTTCCCTCTCTCCCTCCATCCAAAACATAAGGACCTTGAGGACAGAGATTATTTCCTTTTTAGTCTTTTATCACTAGTGCCCAGCACAATGTCATGCCCGTAGTAGGCACTTAATAAATACTTGGTAAATCGCATTGAATTCAATCAAGACAGCATCCCTTCATCATAACCCTCCAGAACAGATTGCACAGAAGATGCTCTGTTCAGGCCCAGAGAGGTTAAGGGATTCTCTCAGAGATAAACAGCAGAACTGCAGTGCAGACAAAGGGATTACCTTGGAGCTCTGTGTGTCCTTTGATGAGTGGCAGTATCTGCTGAGTCACCCGTTCCTTGCTCTGCTGCTGCCTGATCCTCTTCCTCTCTTAGTGACTGCCAGCAGAGGAGCTGAGGTTTTCTGGGAGTCCTCTTCTCCTAGAGTTGTTAAGTGGGAAATCACTGCAGTCTCCCAGATGATGTCTATGGTGTATGTGTCCGGTACACATCAAACTTTTAAATACATTTTAATAAGTGTTTTATTATATAATTTACTTTCTTTGTAATCATATGTATTTTATGTTATGCATTTAAGAACATCATTCTGAGCTTAGCTATAGTCAGGCTAGAAAGAATGGAAGGAAAGGAGAAAAGGAACATTTATTAAGCACCTACTATGTGCCAGGCACCGTGCTAAGCACTTTCCAAATATTATCTCGTTTGGTCTTCCCAGCAATCCCGGGTTATTATTATTCTCATTTTACAGTTGAGGAAGCTGTGGCAGACATAAGTTAAGTGACTTGCCCTGGTCCACACAACTAGTAAGTATCTGAGGCCATATTTGAACTCAGGTCTTCCATACTTCAGGCCCAGCTCTATCCACTTTACCACCTAACTTCATGAAACAGACCAACGCTCAATGCAATTGTCTGTGCTGATAAACCACTTATATAAGTTTGCTCAACTCAGCAAACAGAAATTACATATTACAGTTATTTTTAAGCAAGACCTCATAACTGATAACTGTACTTTTATGTACTTAGGTAAAGTAATAAAAGCCATGAGTTGTCTTCAAGCCTGCTGAGCCTTGCCCTGGCCTCTTCAGCAGCTCAGCAGTCAATCACTGGTTCATTGGGCATAACTGTTTGAAAGCTGGAAAATTCTGTATCTCCAGGTACCAGCCAGGGTCATTTAAGGGCAAGCCTACTTCAGGGGACGAGGATCTGCCCTTTTTTGTGCACAACAGGAACCAGGAAAGAACTTGGGAGGGGAGAGAAGGGAGGGGAGGATTACTGGGTGTAAAAGAGGGGAAGAAACTCACCCAGGCACATTCATTCATTGATCAATGAGTCATCAGGATAAGCTTCATGTGAGCAGTGACTGTGCCTGAACTAAACTCTCTGGTTCCTCAGTCTTAACACAATACTTTGCATAAAGCAGGGTATTTAATAAAGGCTCATCATTTAACAAACAACATAAATGTAAAAGGGTAGGATTTGCATCTGGGTGGGAGGGAGAACTTAAACTCTCCTATTAAGTGTACTAAGAGACTGGATAAACTGACAGAGAGAAGGATTTGTCAATATCTCTTACCCCAATAAAGTATGAAACACATATGTGTACATACATACACACATATACATATATACATATGCACACACGCACAAATATGCACATACATATAAACACATTTATAGATACGTGCGCATGTGTATGTATCTCTTCTGGGTGTATGTATGTATATATGTGTATATATTTGTATCATGCATATATAAGGCACATATACATATACACATAGACATACATGCACACACGTGTATCTGTGCATACGCATATGTATGCATGTGCGTGCACACACATATATACATGTGTATGCATATGTATATGCAGGGCAGCTAGGTGGCACAGTGGATAGAGTGCTGGACCTGGAGTCAGGAACATGATCTTTCTGAGTTCAAATATGGCCTTAGACACTTACTAGCTACATTACCCTGAAGTCACTTAACCCTGTTTGCTCCAAGAATACCCCAAATGGGGTCATGAAGAGTCAAATACAGCTGAAAAATGACTGAGCAATATGTATAGGTGTATATATGTATATATGCACATACTTTATATGTACATATGTATTTGTGTGCGTGCGTGCGTGTGTGTGTGTGTGTGTGTGTGTGAGTGTGTGTGTGTAGGAACTCTCAAGCCTCGAAAGAAAGGTGAGTGTGCTTGGGGCTAGATGTGGGATGGAATTTAAATATAAGACAACCACCAGAGGGCGGCAGAGAATCAGAAAAGCTGCCTGCAAGGACACGTGGGTCTAAGGAAAAGCGTTTTCTTAGTGTGATTTCTGTGGACTTGGAATTCTTGATCATTTGCCTTACAGCATACCTTTTAGCAATGCCTTACCTTTGCATGTTGACAAATTGCCTGATACTCTTAGAGACCCTGCTCTCTCTCTCAGAAAAGAGGAAATGAGGGGAGAGAGGAGTGCAGAGCCAGGTACCAAAGTATCTTCCATTCATTCAACATACTGGCACAGGTAATAAATAAATAGCGTCCTAGAATTTTAGATCTGGAAGTGAGCATAGAGGCCATCTAATGCAACCTACTCATTTTGCAAATGAAAAAACTGAGGTCCAGAAAAAGGAAGAGCAATGACTCTCCCAAGGTCATAGAGTAAACAGCTGAGCCAGAATTTGAATCCAGATCCTCTGACTCCAAATTCAGTGGTCTTTACACTGCATCTCCTTGACTACCTACTACGGACAAAGCACTGTGCTAGCGGGTAGGTAAGGGTGTCAAAATGTGCAAGACATAGCCATGGTCCTCAAGAAGCAGCTAAGTAGCCTAGTACGGAGAGAGTGGCACCTGTAGTCAGGAAGACCTGAGATCAAATCTGGCCTCAGACCCTGCAAATCCTTTCACCTCTGTTTGCTTCAGTTTCCTCAACTGTAAAATGGGGAAGAATAATAGTACCTACCTCCTATGGTTGTTGTGAGGATCAAACATTTGTAAAGTGCTTCACACAACACCTGGCACATAAAATTTAATAAATGTTTCTTTCCCTCTTTGTAAAGACTGCTGATTTTTGTCTTAAAAACCCAAATATCCATATGTGAGCCTTGCCACGGAAGAGAAAATAAAGGTAGTTACATATTAGAATGATTATCTTTTTTCAAAATTTTTTGGTTTTTTTGGTGAGGCAATGGAGCGAAGTGACTTGCTCAGGATCACACAGGTAGCATCAAGTATCTGAAGTCACATTCGAACTCAGGTCTTCCTGAATACAAGGCCAGTGCTCTATCCACTGTACCATCTAACCGTACCGTACTAGAGCGATTATCAAAGAAACGTGGCTCATTCCCTAGACAACTAAGGGTCTTGTCAGTCGGAGCATGTCTAGAGGCAAGGAGACGGACTAAATGACTTCTCAAGGTCTCTCGTCATCCTTCCTCTTTAATGGGTCACAAGGAAATTGGGAGGGCATTGTATTTAGCAACAAAATTTTCAGTGTTTTCTCAGAGCCCAAAGAAAATGCCAAAGTTGATGGAGCTCGTATTAATAGGAAATTAACAGTACCTGCTGTCAGAAAGGTTTTTCTTTCTTTCCTGACCACCCTGACCACGTCTGCAGCGTCAACGTGACGCAGCAGAGCTCTCACTCCAGGCCCCTGAGCCGAACTTCCAAACATCTCCACCTTCTCCCACATGCTCCACCCCCTCCTCACTCCCCATCACAGAGCGGTGAGCTAGGAAGACAACCCGGGCAGAGCGATGAGGAGAGGGAGGGGCGGTGACTCAAGTGGGGGAAGAGCTGCCCGGAACATCTGGCTGGCTCAGCGGGCTGTGGGATGACTCAGCAACAGCAGCGCAAAAGCTCGTCCTCCCTGAGGCAAGCTGTCGTCCGAGGAAAGTAACTCATTTTGTTCGGTGCCCTATGAACAGGATGCCTCTTTGTGCTTGGGGGACAGATAGCCTGCAGTGATCTGGACAGGATCAATCATGTCAACAAAGATGATAGCTTTTCCCTTCTATGTCACACCTTCTCAAAGTCTCTTTCACATAGAACAAAGATCTATAGCTTCAAGGAACGTCAGACAGGCCTTCTGGTCCCGGCCTCTTATTTTACAGATAAGGAAACTGAGACCTAGAAAGACGATATTGTCGGTTTGTTGCTCAGTTATTTTTCAGTTGTGTCCGACTCTTTGTGATCCCATTTGGGATTTTCTTGACAAGGTTGGGAGTGGTTTGCCATTTCCTTCTCCAGCTCATTTTATAAATGAGGAAATGGAGACAAGGTAAAATGACTCGCCCAGGGTCACACAGCTCCTAAGTATTTGAACTTAGGAAGATGAGCCTTCCTGACTCTAGGCCCAGTTCCCTATGCACTATGGCGCTACCTTGTTGCAGAGAGGTGAGGTAACTCGCCCACAGTCACAGAAATAAGCGTGAGAAGTGAATGTTGAACCCAGATCCTCGAACTCCAGGGGCAGGACTCTTTCCTCTCGACCAACCGTATATTTGCCCAGATTTTCCCTTATTCCAGACACTTCATATGGATGACAGTATCATAGGTTTAGAGTTGGAAAGGACCTTAAAGACCACCTAATCCAACTTTACAGGAGAAGAAACTGAGGCACTGAGAGAGGATATGACTTGCCCAGAGTCATACAGTTAATAAGTTCCTCAAGTGGGATTTGAACCCAGGTCTTCCCCACTTCTAGTCCAGTGTTCTGCCCACTAGACTACATGACATTCCCTCAGGATTAATAGGATAGTGTATCCTTTGTGTCCCTTCTTATAGTAATTATGGATTATTTCAACTATCTCCTAGCTGGCCTTCCTGGGTCTACTCCCTCCCTCCTTCACTCAATGCTGCACATTGCTTCCAGGGAAATCTCCCTTAGAAAGTATTATGTATCACTCTTCTGCTTCAAAATCATCTCAGTTTCCTACTGCATCAAATCTGGTCCTACCTTACCTAACCAACTTCATTTTCCATAACTCCCCAGCATCCACCTTACATCACCTAAGTACATCACCCAAAGAACATGTCATGCT
Organism: Phascolarctos cinereus; assembly: GCF_003287225.1. Lineage (NCBI taxonomy): Eukaryota > Metazoa > Chordata > Mammalia > Diprotodontia > Phascolarctidae > Phascolarctos > Phascolarctos cinereus. Next base: position 169,277,601 of record NW_027555625.1, read on the forward strand.
TATTCCTTACAATTATATTGTATATATTTGCTTATAGTGTTCTCACCTTCTACTGATCCCAATCCTACCTAACTCAGTTCAAGCCTTATCTCCTTAGAGAAGCCTTTTTCCCCTAGCCTGCTTATATCTTTCTTTTAAGAACTCCTATGGTGCATTCAGTAGGCACTATAATAATAATAATGATGATGATAATGATGATTGGCAATATTTTTATAGCTCTTTAAAGTTTATAAAGTACTTTTCAAATAGTATTTCATTTTATCCTCACAACAAATTTGAGGTGTAAGTTCAATTATTACCTTCATTTTACAAAGAAACTGAAGCAGGCTGAAGTTATGTGATTTGTCCAAGATCATACAGCTAATATGCATCTGAGTCTGGATTTAAATTCATCTTCCTGAATCCACATTCATCATTCTACCCACTATGCCACAAAGATACCTAATTATATTCAGTAATTAAGTGCCTACCAGGTCTAATTTACTGTGCTGGAGGACATACGAAGATAAATGTGATAGTATCCTTGCTCTCCTGGAGCTTAAACTCTGGAAGGGGTGATAAGATAGATGCATAAATAAATAATACAAATTAGAACTTAATAAGCACACAGCAGGAACATTGATGTGAGATAAGGTGAGAAAGTAAGTACATTCACCTGGAGAGACAATAAGGGAAGGCTAAAATGGAGGAATTCACATTTGATCTGGGCCTGGAATAACAATAACATTTCAACAGAAAAAAATGGAAGCAGGGTCACTTCAGGTATAGAATAATAAATTAAGGTGGGGAAGCACTTAGGTGATAGGAAGCAGTGCAGTTTGTCCAAAGCATACAGTAAATGAGAGAGAATAATATGAGACAAATTTGGAAAGAAAGATTAAAGTCAAACCGTGGAGGGCCTTGAACCCCAGTCTAAGAAGTTTAAACTCTAACACTGAAGAACCAATGATGTTTTTTGATCAGGGGCTGGAGGTAAAAATACCCAGGCATTAGGAAGATTAATCAGATTGGAGGGTGGAGAGACTGGAGTTTGGGATACCTGGTAAAATGTTATTGCTATAGTTCAAGTGAGAAGTAGTGAGGACCCAAATTATGCCAATAGCAGGAAGAATAGTAAGGAAGGAACAGCTGTCAATCAGTATTTGTTAAGTACCTGCTATGTACCAGGCATTGTGCTGTGTGCTGGACAGATGCTGTTACCACTGTTATGAAGATGGAACTGACTGGACGTGGTACCCAGTTGGGTATATGGGATGGAGGAGAATGAGAATTTAAAAATGACCCTGAGCTTTCTAAGATGGGTGACTTAGAGAATAGTGGTTCCTGCTGTCAGAGATAAGGAAATCAATTAGAAGAACAGATGTGGGGAGAGAGATGATGAGTTTGGTTTTAGACAAGTTAAGCTTGAGATACAAATGAGACTATATTTTGTTCTCTGCTATTCTACATGTGCTAGTCTGAGCTCTTTTCTAGACTCTTTAAAGGCAGGGACTATTTCTTATGTTTCTCTACTCTCACCCCACCCCCATAAATCCTTAAGGTACCTATGGTTCACCTATACTACCTAACACAGTATCGGGCATTTTAGGCATTTTGCAAACACTTTTTAATTGACTAATCATCTAAGAATGGGACATATACTCCTCAAAAAATGAAAAAAGGGAGTTGAAGCTACTTGATTTCCAAGCAAGGCACCCTCCTTAAGCCATCTTATATTTCCCTGGGAATTTCTGAGGATCTGTCATCAATGACTACATTAGCAATCTGGTTTTTCACAGCTAAAACCCTAGGAGGATCACAGTCCAAGATAAATTGGGGCCATCATTAATTATGTTAAATGGAATTATTGACCAGAATACTTATTCATGTCTGCATTTTATGGCTTTAAAGGAATAGCAAAGTTTATGGCCAAGAAAAGGAAAATGGCAGAGATGTTTTTGTCCATGGCCTATTCAGCAACATGTTTTTCTTCTTTTCATTGGACCATAGGCTTGGCCACCCATTGCCCAGACTTTCAGAACTACTACACCTCTCCTTTTCTCATTGTCTTCTCACCCCACCCTTCTGAATTATTTCTGAATTATGGTTAGCTTGGAGGGGTGGTTATGTTTTCTTCCTCTTTACTAAGGTGGCAGCTATAAATTACATTAAGAATTTAGCACATATTTTAAGGATTAGTATAAACACTGAAAAACAGCTGCCAGACTGCTAACTTCCTTATCATTGGAGCTTTTTGGAAGGACACCACAGACTATAACACTAACTGAAATGGCTTTTCGGAAATGACTTTAAATTGTGGCTTCCAACTTCATTCTTTCCCTCTCCATTAATTTTGAGTCCTTCTAGTTCCTCTGCAGTAGAGATACATTTAACTGGGATATTTTCGTCACCACCCCCAGAAAGGATTCATTACACACCCACAAGTACTTGGTGTTATGCCTGGCATGGGACAAAGCAAGTTCATCTTATCTTTAATTTTATTATACAGAAATTTGAATACTTCCCATGCACATTTCACTGTATTAGGCACTGTAGAGAATACAAAGAAGTATTAGATATAGTCCTGACCTCAAGGAACTTATATTCATTATATTTAATGACAGACTCTTCTTTAAAATAGTGGAATGGGTCTCAAATTGTTGAGTTCATATTAAGGAAAAATGTTTTGGATAGGGGACCTCTCAATTGTATACATGTATACAATTCCTACTCTATGTATTTGTCAGATCATGGGGGCAAAAGAGGCCAAGGAAACAAATTAAATCTCTGATAGGTTTGCACAGTCAAAAACTCTACCATATACATAGTGCTTACTGTTAATATTGGACAGTTATTATGTTTACTCTTTGATCTAAGAGAGACAAGACAGTACAGATAGTTTAACTCAAACCCATTACCACTTCCGGAAAATTAGTTCAGCTTGTGGCCCCCTTCATGATGACTCAGACATATCATTTTCAGATACAATGCACTAAACTCAAGCTTAAATCTTACATTTAAATTTAAATCTGCTTTCCCTTTTTCTTCTCATTTCCCTTTCATATCCAATCACTAAGTCTTGCACATTCTATTACCATAGCCTCTATTGAATCTATTCCTTCCTGCTGCCCCTGCTATACCAAAGACCCTCATTCTGACAACCTTGGACTATTATAGTATCCTATTAACAAGTCTTACTACCTTTCCCCTCTCCATTGTAACCTAAACGACATTCAAACACTTTAGCTTGGTATTCAAGGACTTCCAAAAGTTGACGTTAGACTATCCTTCTATCCTTCTCTTGTATGACATTCAGGTGAATGAATGAAAAATAATTTATTAAGTACCTACTATGGGCCAAGTACTATTTTAAGTACTAAGAAAACCTTGAACCTCAGAAGTTCACATTCTAATTGAGGGAGATACATATATACAATTTCAGCTTCAAAGGAGATGGAAAAGTCCCCCAAATTGTAAGCATTCAGAGGCAGGTTGGATAGCAAAGTCCAGAGGTCCTTAGCATGCATGGGCAGGTCAGACGATTAGTGCCCAGAGGTCTTGAGAAAACAGTTATAGGACTGAGCATTTTAGAGGCAGGGCTAATGATTAGACCTGGTGGTGCTCCTCTTACTGGAAGACTTGTACTTGGTGACTCCCAGTTGATGTCAGCAATGTTAGCAGCCAAGTCATTCTTCCTGCTCTAGCATCTAAGCAGGTTGGGAGTTGCAGTGAGAGGGACAAAGGAAAGGCAAGGGAAGGAGGGGACCCTGGCTTATGGTTTTTCCCACCTGGATGCTCTAGATGGGGTTTCCTCTTCACATAGTCAAAGCTCTAGCCAAACTAGACTATTTGTCTCCTCCCCCTCCCCCCTTATACATGACTCACAATTTGGGACTGGTTCATCTTGTTCCTGGAATGACTTCTCACCCCTCCCCATTTCTACTTTTCTTTAAAAACCAATTCAAATTCTACCTTCCCTCCCCATCAGCAATTACTCCCCTTGACCTTCAAGTGGAATTTTGCTCATACTTCTTTTAGGCATTTATCAAGTATTATTTTGTATTATAGGAAAGAGATTAAAGTTATTTGCTTGAGGTCATGTACTGCATGACAGAGATGATATTTAATAATTTAATCTGTGGGCTTCATGGGGAGAGGCCAGCAACTTATCTAAACTTTGAATTTCCCCCTAGCACTGAGCATAGTGTTTTACACACAGTAGGCACTAGAAAAATGAATGTTTACTTAACTGAAATAAGTGGATTTGGCTTTTTAATTAGGCAGGTTCACAGCTCACACCTATGTCATAACTAGGCTCCTCAGAAGTGTGATAAGTATGTGTGCTTCCAATGGACAGCTGCTTGTTGGAACCCAGATATAAAGTTTAGAAAGAATATCAAATGTGAATTAAAAACAAAGAAAAATAAGAAAGGGAGCAGATGTTGCTGTTAAATAGCACTGATAAAAGTATTTCAAGACATATAAGGCACTGATGCAAATACACAACACCAAGAGCAATTGTCAATCGAGCAAAGCATGTGAACAATCACAGAATAACTACAAATTACAAGCGAACATTTGATAATATACTTCAAATCATTAATAGTAAGAAAAATGTAAATTAGAACATTTTGAGCTTTTTCCTCACTTCCTGAAAATTGGTAAAGATGACAAAAAAATTAGAAAAATTAATGTTATAGATACAGAATTAAAAAACTAGGATGGAAACAATGATGGGTAAAATTGATACCTTAGAACAGACAGTACAAAACCTTACTCAGGAATGGAATGTCTTGAAAATTAGAATGGGCCAGGCAGAAAAGAATATAAAAATATCAAAACAAAACAAAAAAATGAAGATTAAAAAAAAATCTTAGAAGCATATATATTAAAAAAAATTGACCCGGAAAATAGGTCAAGGAGAAATAATCTAAGAATTGTTTGACTCTCTGAAAACTATGATCAGAAAAATATGTAGAAACTCTATTTCATGAAATTATAAGTGAAAATTCCCTAGAACTCTTAGAACCAGAGGAAAAGTGATAATAGAAAAAATCCCTTGGAAAGAAACCTCAAAACAAAACCTCCTAGGAACATTATAATCAAAATACAGAGCTTGCATTCAAAGGAAGAATACCCTAATTAGATAAAAGGAAGAGTTCAAATATCACAACTCTACAGAAAGGATTACATAAGACCTAACACCTACTACTATAAAAAGAGGAATATGATATTCCAGAAGGCAAAGAGATAAAAAGAGCCAAAAAAATTTTGTCTGCCAAATGAAAAGAGAGAGGGGGAGGGAGATTGACCTATAATGAAACAGAAGATTTCTAAACATTCCTTTAAAAAAGTCCAAAACTGAGTAAGCATTTTAAAATGGAAATGCAGGTGCCAAGAGAAACATAGACAGAGACACTTATTTGTATAATTAAAAGGGGATATAACCTCTGGATCAGATGACCAGGATGGAAGACTAGACATTTTTTCACATTCTCATGATTTCTCAAACCTTTTCAAAACAAAAATTATACCCAAGAGATAGAGCAACTTTAGCTGTCTCCATGGTCTAGAACATCAAGAATCCTAATGAGGCAATAATTCACACAGAAGTCTCATCTCTAATATGAACTTCCTCATTGAGCATCTTCCTCTACCCACCACACATGCAGGGCTGCATAAGCCAACCAACAGACTTTCAACAGAGCTCGCCTCTATCTTTCCCTTTCTCTGTGCTGAGGAAAAAAAAATAGAAGTTTGCTTAGGTTGGGACAGTGTCATGGCATCATCAGTGCTCTAACTGGGCTGAGCCAGAGAATTGAGAAACAGAGTGAATTGGAACAAGACACATGTGTATAGCTATGTGGTGCTCCACTGAGCCTGAGGGAAAGAGTGCAGCATTCAGTTAGGGCAAGTTCTGTCCTCCTGGAATTCATAGGTAGCAGAGACGGAGGCCTGAGAAATCTAAATTGCTCACTGTGTGAAAACACTAAGAAGGTTTTGAGTTCTAGACCCCAAGGAAACCACTATCAGAAAAGGAGACAGAAAGTGAGTAAAGGGAGAATATAAGAAAAAAAAGTTGAAATTATTAAAGATCTCAGGAGGAAGAAAACTTAATTAAAGACTTTGAGCATAAACAGATAATCCAACAGGGAAGATAATAATGAAAGGGAATATTGCCTCTAGATCAAGTAAAGGAATCCAGATATCTATTAAGAGTATTTTAAGATAAAGGAAAATGGATCAGCATGTGGTGAGGCAGAGGACTTGTAGGTTCCCAAGGGAGCATAGAACCACAGTAGGATGTTCTGGAATGGTTTCAAGTCAAATCACAAGCATTTACTAATCTCTTAAATGTGCAAGGCACTGTGCTAATTACTGGGAATACAAATAGAAGAAAAAAGTCTGACAGTTTCTGCTTTAAAGAGGTTTATATTTTAATAGAACACAACACATACAAGAGATGTGAAAAAGTAGGGGAGAGGGATGTACCCACATGGAGGCACAATAGTGAAGTCCCTTTTGATGGTGATTTCCCTAGGTACTAAATCTCAAAATCATCTCAGCCTTTTCCCATAGCAGACAATGAAGGATGGATGATCTGGTTTTTTTTCCCCCAAAATAGAGGTTCTAGGAAAAACTCACCAATTAGAGAAGCAAGGATATGGGGTATATAGGGAGAAGGTAGCTACAATATGGTGGCAAAGCCTGGAGAGGGAGGTGAAGCCACATCATGGCAGAACTGTGTAACTTTGGTAGGCAACTAGCATTCCTGGGTAGTTTTCCATGTATGTATATCTGTGTGGAATGTGTTACTGGGAAAGTTATATGTGGTAGGCTGTACTTCAAACTGTGTGAAGTCTTTGGCTTACAGAACAAAGAGTTGGACAATGACAGCTGAGTCACACAATTAAGAAAGAGAAATAAGAATTGTGAAAGCAGAAAATACAGTGTGCTGAGCAAAAAATAATTGTCAGAATGAAAAATAAAAACCCTTGAAATTGGTGGCAAGTTTCACCAAAGAAATAAAAGACAGTAATTTATTGAGAATGCAAATCCACAGAAGGGAAGATCAATTTGGAAGAAGAGAAGAAAAAAGCAATAACATTTAAAGAAAATATGATCTTCATGCAAGTAAATATATATTGATCTTGAAGAGAAGATGCGTGGGGGCAGCTAGGTGATGCAGTGGGTAGAGCACCGGCCCTGGATTCAGGAGGACCTGAGTTCAAATCCGGCCTCAGACACATAACACTTACTAGCTGTGTGACCCTGGGCAAGTCACTTAACCCCACTGCCTAGCCCAAAAAGAAAAGAAAAAAAAGAGAGAAGATGCGTGTAGATAACAAAAGGATTCTAGATCTTCCAGAAGAACACAAGTCAAAAAACCCAAACAGCATAATACAATGAAACAACTTCTAAGATACCAAATGTCAGACAAACTCTCTCTCTTCTATCATTTTCTTCATATTTGGCTATAGTAAAAACAGAAAAGATAAAAAGAGATAAGCAATGAAGTTACATTATGTTAAACAAGTACTATAGATAATGAATCAACTGTACCTAATAATATAGCCTCTAAATAGTTAGGAAAAACTCAATTGAATTAGGAGAAAAAAATAGTAAAATAATAAGAGTGGGTTCCTTAATCTACCCCTTCAGACTCAGACAAATCTAATCAAAATATAAAAAGAAAAATGTTAAAGACCTAAATAGGATTTTAGAATAATTGGAGATGACAAATTTCTGGTGATTGTTGAATGGAAAATAAAACTAGCCATATATTGGAGCAGATAGGCCTCATTCATATATAGAAAGGCAGAAATGCTAAGCATGCCATTTACTGATCATAATGCAATAAAATTATTTTTAACAAGGAATCCTTAAAGAAAGAATTAAAAATAATCTGGTACTAAATATCACTTCTAAAGAATCAGTGATTTAAATAATAAAATATTGAGACATTGGAGAATTTTATCAAACATGACAAAAATGGGATAACATAAAACTTATTAGATGCAGCTAAAGCAGTTTTAAGAAGAAATTTTATATTGCTAAGTATTTTCATCAACAAAGGCAAGAAATAACAAACCAGGAGTTAGTCATGCAATTAAAAAGAAAAACTTGAAAACAAATAGAAACCCAACTAAATAACAAAGTAGAAATTCTGACAATTAAAGGTGAGATTACTAAAATTAAAAGCAAAAATACCATTAAATTGATAAATAAAACTAGGAAATAATTTAAAAATACTAATAATGTAAAGTCATCTATTATGATTAAAAATAGAAAAGAAAACCAAATTGTTCATATCAATCAAAAATTAAAAAGGATTTCTAACAATCAAAGAAATAAAGAATATAGTTAGAAATGATTTTGCTCAGTTATGTGCTAACAAAACTGATAGCTTAGAGGAAATAAATACTTACAAAAATAGACTACTTATATGAACCAATGTCATAAAAAGAAAGTTAGCAAGCCATGAATGAACTCCCAAAACGGGAGAAACTTCAGGACCAGATGGATTCACAAGGGAATGCTATCAAACAATCAAAGAATAATTAATTTCAATACTGTTTAAATGGTTTACAATAATAATGAAAGTATGCATTTTAAATTCTCTTTATGTGATACAAATGGAGTTTTGATACCTAAATGAGGGAGAGACAAAGCAGAGGAAGAAACCACAAAACAATATCCCTAATGGACATTAATGAAAACATTTTAAATATAATATATTCACAAACAGGTTATAATAACAACACAAGAAAGATAACACACTATGGCTAGGTTGGGTTTATACTAAGAATAGAAGCTTGGTCCAGCAGAGGGAAATCTATAAGCACAATAAACTATGTTAACAATATAAATAATAAATACCATCCGACTATATCAATAAATGTATGTGTGTGTGTGTGTGTGTGTGTGTGTGTGTGTGTGTGTTTTAGGCAATTGGGGTTAAGTGAATTGCCCAGGGTCACACAGCTAGTAAGTGTCAGTGTTTGGCCTGAGGCCGGATTTGAACTCAAGTCTTCCTGACTTCAGGGCTGGTGCTTTATCCACTGAGCCACCTAGTTGCCCTCTCAATAGATGTTTTTGACAAAAGGCTTTTGATAAAATTCAACACTCATTTGTACTAAAAATTCTTGTAATCATAGCTATAATTAGACCTTCTCCTTAATATAATAAATAGCCTTTATATAAATCCAAAAGCAACCATTATATGTTATGGAGGAAAGTTAGAGACCCTTCTAATTAGATAAGGAGTAAAGAAAGGATGCCTATTTCCATCACTACTACTTAATATCATGTTAGCAATGCTAGCTATAGCAATAGCAGAAGAATAAAACTTGAGGGGACGTATATAGATAATGATGAAATTAAATTATTCCTGTATGTGACTGATAAAATGTCATACTTAGACAATCCTAGGAATCAACTAAAATTAATTGAAATAAAAACTTCAATAAGGTTGCAGTAAATAAGACAAATCCACAGAAATCATCAGCATTCCTATGAAATCCAGCTGGAAGATCTATAAAGAAAAATTCCATTCAAAATAACTACAGATACAATCAAATAACTGGAAAAATGTGTTCCAAGATTTACCCAGGAACTATGTAAATCTAAATATAAAACACTCTTTGCAGAAAAAAAAAACAGACCTAAGTCTTTAGAAAATATTATTTGCTTATGGATGAGTCAAAGCAAAGATGATAATAGTAAAAATGATAATACTACTCAAATCTATTTACTTATTCTATCCAATCAAATTTCAAAAATATTTTTTTAGAGCTAGAAAAAAAGAATAACAAAATTCAGATGGAGGCACAAAAGGGGAAGAATCTCAAGGGTAAAAATAAAAAAAAGTAGGAAAGAGTGGGATCTATCACATCATAAACAAATTATGGGAACAAGGAAAAAATTAACTTTTGGATCTATGGATGAGGCAAGAGTTCATGAGTAAACGAGTGATATAGAGGATTACACAAGATAAAGTAGATAATTTTGATTACATAAAATCAAAGTTTTTGTACAAATAAATCTAATGAAGTAAAAACTAGAAGAGAAACAAATATTTGGGAAGAACTCATTGCAATGTTTCTTTGATAAAGATCTTTTTTTTTGACAATTGGAGGTAAGTGACTTGCCCAAGGTCACACAGCTAGTGAGTGTTATATGTGTGTGTGTGTGTGTGTGTGTGTGTTAGGTGATAAAGGTCTTATTTCCAAGATATATAAAGAACTGATTCAAATTTATAAGACTGAGAATCATTCCCCCATAGGTAAATGGCCAGTGGATACAAGCAATCAGTTTTCAAAGAAAGAAACCCAGAGTATCAACAATCATATATAAATGCTTTAAATAAGTAATAATTAAAGAAATGCAAATTAAAGTAACTCTGAGATTCCATATCATACCTACCAGACTGTTAAAGATGGAAAAAGATGAAAATGACAAATGTCAGAGGGGCTATAGGAAAGCAGGTATACTTGGGTAATACTGGTGGAACTGTGAATTTGCCCATTTAATCTGGAAAGCCATTTGGTGCTCTGCCCAGGAAGTTACTAAACTGTGCATACCCTGCAATCCACCTAAGACTACTAGGCTTATGCCCCAAAGAAATTAAAGAAAGACAAATAGGGTTTATATGTACTTGAATATTTATAGCAGCCTTTTCTCATTCTAGCCCCAAATTAGAAAGAAAGGAGTTTTCTCCTATTGGGGAATGGCTAAACAAATTGTTGTATATGAATGTAATATGGAATAATATTGTGTTATGACAAATAATGAAATGGACAATTTTAGAGGAAACAAAAGATCTTTATGAACTGATACAGAGTTAAGTCAAAAAGGCTAGAATAGTTTATACAATGATAATCTTATAGAGGAAAAAACAACTTTAAACAACTTTAGAACTCAGATCAATGCAATGATTAGTCCAAAAACAGAGATTCAAATGAATGAAGATGAAATATTCCACTCTCCCTTGACCAAAAGGTGATAAACTTAAAATGCAGAAAATGCAATACATTTGTGGACATAGCTAATATGGGAAAATGTTTTCCTTTACTGCATAGATAGGCAATGAGGTATTTAAAAAAAAGCTTTTGGTGGGGGTAGTGGAAAGGACAGATAAATAAAAATACACAAGACCCCCACCCTCACCAAGATTATGTTCAGATAAATGAATTTCATTGGGTGGGAGGATGATAAAAGGGCAGGTGGATTAAGGGAGACAATGTTGAGAAGCAAAACAGATTTTTGAGAAGAGACAGAATAAAAAGAGAAAGAGAAGGATAAACAGAAGAAAATGAGATAGAGGAAAATACACAGTTGGTAATCAAAACTGTGAATGCAAATGGGATGAGCTTACTGGTAAATTGTAGCAGTTAGCAGAATGGATTAGAAACCAGAATACAACAATATATTGTTTACAAGAGGCACACTTGAAACAGAAAGACACACCATAGAGTTTAAAAAGGTGCTGGAGCATAATCTATTATGCTTCATCGGAAGTAAAAAAAGGCAGTGGGTAGCAATCATGATCTCAGACAAAGCAAAAACAAAAATAGCGTAATTAAAAGAGACAATGAGGGAAACTACATTTTACTGAAAGTACCATAGACAATGAAGCAATATAAATATTTATACAGCAAGTTTCTCTGATAAAAGGCCCTATTTATCAAATTCATACAGAACTGAGTCAAATTTGTAAAAATAAGAACCATTCCCTAATTGATAAATGGTGAAAGGATATGAACAGGCAGTTTTCAGAAGAAGAAATCAGTTATCTATAGTCATATAAAAATACTCTAAATCACTGTTGATTAGAAAAATGGTGATTAAAACAACTCTCAGATACTGCCTCACACTTATCAGAGATGAAAAATTCTTGAGAAGATGAAGGAAAATAGGTACACTGATGAACTGCTGGTGGAGTAGTGAACTGGTCCAACCATTCTGGAGAACAATTTGAAACTATGCCCAAAAGGTTATAAAGCTGTGAATACCCTTTGACCCAGAAATATCACTACTAGGTCTGTACTCTAAAGAGAACGAAAAAAAAGGAAAAAGACTTATATGCACAAAATTATTTATATCAGCTCTTTTTGTGGTTTGAAAGAATTGGAAATTGAGGAGATACTCATCATTTGAACAATTTGTGGTATATGATTGTGATAGAGTGCTATTGTGTTATAAGAAATGATAAGGGAAGGGGTGGTTTCAGAAAAAAAAATTGGCAAGACCTAAATGAACTCATAGAAAATGAAGTGCAAAGAACTGAGAGTTCATTGTGGTAACAGCAAAAATGTTGTAATGGGATGATCAACTGTAAAACACTTGGCTGTTCTGATCAATACAATGATCCAAAACAATTCTAAAGGACTCAGGATGAAAAATGCTATCCATGCCCTGAGAAAGAATTGATGAATTCTGAGAGCAAATTGAAGTATAACTTTCTTGCTTTATTTTATTTTTTTGTGATATGGCTAATATGAAAATATGTTTTTGTATGATTTCCAATGTGTAATTGACATCACTTTGTTTAATTTCTCGGTGGGTTAAGATGGGTGGGAGAGAGGGAGAGAATTTAGAACACAACATTTTAAAAGAAAATATTTTTTTAAATGGAGAAAATTTTGCTATTTTTACCTAAGATTTCCCCTAGATATTTCCCCACCGTTCCCTGCAATAGAAGTTTTTTTTTCTTCTCTGAAGGCAGTCAATCAAGTTTTTGATTAGACAGTGGCTTTTTCTTTTTAGAAGACACCACTGAGTCCTTCAAGACTCAGCTCAACTCCCACTTACTCTAGAGCTTTTCAGGTGCCTTCTCTTCTCTGAAAGAATTCCATCAACACTAATGCATTATTTGTGGAGTTGTGAACTGATCCAACCATTCTGGAGAGCAAAGGGCTATAAAACTGTACATGCATCTTTGATCCAGCAACACTATTACTAACTAGGTCTGTATCCCAAAGAGATTATAAAAATGGGAAAAGGACACACATGTACAAAAATACTTATAGCAGCTCTCTTTGTGATGGCAAAGAATTCGAAATTGAGAGGATGCCTATCAGCTGGGGAATGGCTGAACACGTGGTACACGAATATAATAGAATACTATTGTGTTGTAAGACCAGGTGGATTTTGGAAAAACCTGGAGAGACTTACATGAATTGATGCTGAGTAAAGTGAGCAGAACTAGGGGAATATTGTACACAGTAACAGCAACATTGTGTGATGATTAACTATAATTGACATAGCTTTTCTCGACAATACAATGATCCAAGACAACTTCAAAAGACTCATGATGGAAAATGCTATCCACATCCAGAGAAAGAAATATGGAGTCTGAATGCAGATCAAAGCATATTATTTTCACCTTTGTTTTGTGTTTTTTTGTTGTTTATTCTTTCCTTCTTGAGGTTTTCCCTTTTGTTCTGATTCTTCTTTCATAACATGACTAATGTGGAAACATATTTAACATGATTGTGTATGTATAATCTATATCAGATTTCTTGATGTCTTGGGAAGGGGGGTGGGAAAGGAGAGAGGGAGAAAAATTTGGAATTCAAAATCTTATAAAAGTGAATATTGAAAACTAAAAAAAGAGAAAGCATTCTATCTACTTTATACACACACACGTCTTGTATATACCTAATTATTTACATGTTGTCTCCTCCATTAGAATGTAAACTCCTTGAAGGCAGGGAATATCTTTTTGCCTTTCTCCTATCCTCAGGTAACAGAGTGCCTAACACATAGTAAATACTTAATAAATTAATATTGACTTTACTTGAATTAGAACCCAGGAATTCTATCCCAGGTCTGCTACTAACTAGTTTATATGACATTAGGCAAATCACATCAACTCAATGGATTAAGTTTTCTTATCTCCCTCTCATCTCCCTTATAAAGGGAGGATGTTGAATTAGATAAACCCTAAGTCCCCTTTTACCTTTAAAATTTTATAACATTTAAAAGATGAGTCCTTACTTAGGCCAGATAGAAATATGCCATTAGTCTGTGCTATGCATACAAAGAGCTAAGCCTTGAAGTTACTCTACATTTTCGCAATGAAAAATTTGCATGTTCATTTGTAGGATTTTATCATAATGTGCCAGGCAGATTTCAAATTAATATTATGACAAAGCTGTCTTGTAAGTTTCACTGTAATAAGTGAATAGAATCTGATCATTCATTCTGCTTACTAAGGGATGAGACAACCTAGTTTGGCTGAAAGGACAAATCAGTGCAGTTCTATAAGATGTTAATGTTGGTGGGGGATCAGTGCTTTTGTGGGAAGCAGGTCATTCTTTCCTGGATCGGAACTTGTCATCCCTCCTCTATATCTGGAGTTAGGATAATTTTGCATAAATCATCAATGAAGAGATTTTGGCTCAATGATTATAAGTGTTAGAGTTCAATAACCTACTGGGAAGACTTCCATATAAAGCTGATTAACTTCTCTTTAAGATAAGAGTTAAGTTCAATGACTTCCAAATCGATCACAGTCAAATATTTGATTGGGCAAGTTACAGCAAGCTTTTGATAGTGAACTTCAACAACTTTTCATCAAGTCTCTTGACATTTTCCTTGGTCAAGCTCTCTGTTAGCTCAATCAATAATACACAATAGAGTGAAAGAACAAACATTTAGCAATCATTTGGTTGCTTTACCTAGATCAGCCACTCAATCACAGAAATCAGTTGCCTTGAACTTGAAGTGTGCCATTTACTGATAATCAAGGAAACAAAAGCATCTGGGGTATAGTGAAAAGAGTGATAGGAGCTGGGTTAAGATCTGGATTCAAATCTCATCACTGAGATTCACTGCTTGTGTAACATTGGACAAGTCACTTAATCTCCCTGGGCCTCAGTTTCCTCAATTGTAATATGACAGAATTGAACTAGATGTCCTGTCAGGTCATTTCCATTTCTAGAGCTGTGATCCAGATCTATCTGGTGGGGGTGTAGTGAGAATCATGTAAAATGATGTCAATAAAGTGTTCCATAAATGGGAATGATTGTAATGGCATTGCCAGAACTAGGAGTGGGAGGGGGAAAATTATCTTTTTTTTTTTCTTTTACTAGTAATGACCTTAATCAGAGTGAGTTTATCTAGAAAGGACAACTGTCAATTGTCAACTGTCAACTGAGAAGCATGGCAGATATTGAATCCCAGGACCTCTTCACACTTCCTTTTTCCATTTCTTTCCTTCTGAGATCAGAGGGACCTGAATTTGAATCCAATCATGGCCATTTACTAGCTTTGCAACCCTGGTCAAATCACTTAACCTTTGTTTGCCTCAGTTTCTTCATTTGTAAAATGGAAATAATAACACCACCTATACTTCAAGGTGGTTGTGAGGATCAAAGTGCCTTGTTAATGCTGCTGTTATTGTCCTTCTGGTTATCTCGAACCTCTGACATACAACTGAGGCCTGTTTTCTAGAAATGCCTCATCATATGAGCCTTTACCTCTACACCATCCTAATTAAAAATTATCAATTTCTGCTTTTCAAAGTGACAACTAATCACTGGAGAGTGATTAGCAGTGTCAGGTATAGTAGACAGAACATGGGGCTTGGAGGGAGAAGACCCAGGGTCCAGTACCAGATCTGATATTGGCTAGCTGTGTGATCTCCGTGGGCCTTTTCCATTATCTGTCAAATGGAAATAATAATATAGGTGACATCTGTCTTATACTATTGGGTTGTTGTAGGAGTCAAAGAAATTCAGGTCAGTTGATAGCACAGCCAGAAATAACTTGGTAACCGTGACTCTTCTGGGAACTATGTTCTTATCTATACTTAAGAGCCAAACCCACCACAGAAAATACTGCTGGAAGAATGTGGCAATGACCTGGAATCAGTCCAGCATACCCTCAGCAGTCTTGACTCAGTGAGTACAGTGACTACAAAACAGAAGGTCTGCTTCTCCCCGCCCCCTTTTTTTTCCCTCTCTCTATGAAGGGTTCTAGGAATTCACTGTTTTTTAGTTCACGGTAGAATTTCTGAACTAGAAAGGACCTAAGAGGTCACTTAGTCCAAATTTCTGGTTTTACAGATGAGAAAATTGATGCCCTGGACCCAGCCTGTTGATCCAACACAATGAGGACTCTGAGCCACAGCACTAATCTCATGGTTCCGTGAAGGACATAAGTAGAACAACCAGCTAGGCTCCATGATGGGGGAGCACAGCTTTCAACATCTTCCCTATTCCTCTAGAGAAGATGCCATGGCAGGCACTGGATGGCTGAAGCCCAAACCAGCTTGGGATTCCTTTGGGTCAGAGAAGCCACTGTCTTGGGGTTCCCCTGCTCTGAGCTCTTATGCTCTAACATAAGGTTCCTTTCCAACTAGCTTACATGGCATCATTATACCAATCAGAGCTTGGCCATTAGTATGAGGAGGTCCCATGGGAGCACCTACATACCTTTGTAGGTAGTATAGCTAAGCTTTGTTTTCCAGAAGCTTAGCTATCTGTGCCAACGAGTCCATTGTGGTACCCAAAACAGCCTACCAATGAGGCAAAGTGATTTAACCAAGATCAACCAGGTGGTTAAGAGCACATCTGACAAAAGGGCCTAGATCTAATTATCAATCATGTTCCTTCTCCCAAACCGCACTGGCCCTTATAGACCTTTGAGTTCTAGGATTAAACTGTCTCGGACGGTAATTGGGCATTTGTGTTATTAGCCCATTAGTCATTTGAGGTAGCTAGGTGGTGTAATAGGTGAAAATACTGGAGCTGGAGTTGGATCTGAGCTCAAATTCTGTCTCAAACGCTTACTGTGTGACCATAGACAAGTCACTTAATCTCTCTCATGCTCAGTTTTTTCATCTGCAAAATGGTGGCAATAATAGCAGGGGGAGAAAAAGAAATAATGGAAAAAGAGAACAGTGAATAATATTTTTTAAACAAGTGCCCAAAGAATACCTCAGGCAGCTAAATTTCTAGTATTTGTCTTATACCTTCTTCATATATACTGTCATATGTTGTTTGCCATTCTTTTTTTTTAAATGAGATTAACTACAGAAAACACAAATTTGTTTGCAAATTGTGTTTACATGAAAGAATACTGTGCTATTACCTGAATGTTTTTTCCAGTCAATGCCACAGTTTTGTACTACGAATATTTATCTTATCATTTTGGATTTTCCCTTCCTCTTTTTAAAGGAATACATCTCCTCTAAAGGGAGCTGGTCCTGCATCATATTTTACTTTTTGTAGGATTGTAAAGTTATCTTTCTGGTCTTTTGATGTCTGTAATAACCAGAGACAGCAGAAATGGCTAAGGAGGGTAAGTGCTTCTAGGCTTCTCAAAATTTTAGCACCCTCAGGTAAAGCCTTAATCACTTCACCCTAGTTCCAGGGCCTTGGTAGTAACAGATCTGCTGAGACTAGATAAGGCTAGGCTTGGGAGTACAGGCAGATCCGTGTGTAAAGTGAAAGCCAGAGATCAAAACACAGGTTAACATTCTATAGAAATAGCTCCATATTAATGTAGTAATAGACACATAGAGACACAAGTCCCTAAAATAGATCTGAGTCCAGGAGATGAGGCTGAGGGGAAAATACAGTTGAGATGCTGGTACTGAAAACCAAAAGAAAGTCAAAGCATAATGTACCAGAAAGAACATTAGATTTGGAGTCAGATGGTCTGGGTTCAGATCTTGACTGTGTCTGATCTTGAGTAAGTCACTTAAACTCTCTGTGCCTCAGTTTCTTCATATGTTCAATTAGAGGACCTCTAAGGTCATTTCCAACTCTATTTTTTCTGTTCCTATGTGTTTATTAAAGCAGAATCCTTTGAGATTCAAAGATGTCAGCCCTGTAAGGAGCAATGTCTGTTAGATAGATCCAGCAGCTGATGTCAGGTAATTAGCTATGGTAGGATTACAGCCAAGGATGGGAAGAACGCAGTCACTGGAGACTGGAGTATATTATCAGGAAGTTAATCAATAAAAGAGACAGCCTATTCAATTCAACAAACATTTACTAAGTGCCACCTATTTATATGACATTATATCTCCCTCACTACTCTGTCATCCAGTAATACTGTCCTCTTTGCTGTTTCTCACATAAGACAGTCTACTTTCTAACACTGGGCATTTTCTTGGCTCCTCCCTAGCCAAGCCCCTGACACACCCAAAATTCTCTCCCTCTTCATCTCCATCTCCTGGAATCCCTGGATTTCTTCAAGTGCCTACTAAAACCTCACTTCTAAAAGAAATCTTTCCCAGTCCCGCTTAATACTAGTACCATTCTCTAGAGATTATTTCCAATTTCTCCTATATATCTTGTTTGTATCTCATGGATAAACCTATACACAAGATCTATTAGGTTTGTGCTGCAAGATTCATTCATTAAATAATGAATGCTCAAAAGAGATAATATCTGGAAAGTGCTTAGCACAGTACCTGCACATGGTAAGTTCGTGGTAAATGCTTGATTCCTTCTCTTCTCTCCCCACCCCCCATGCTTCAGTAAGTATTTATTAAGTGCCTACTTATGTGCCAAGCACTGAACTTATTTCTAGAAATACAAAGACAAAAATAAATAACTCCATAGTGCCCTGGAGCTTAAATTTTATTGTGAGAAGTGGACGGGGAGGAGTCAATATGTACACACATAAGTAAATATAAAATACAAAGTAAATACAAAGTAATAGGGTGGCCCCTAGCAACTGAGGGCGGTTAGTCATGAAATGTCCCTTGGACTGAAGAAACTAGGGGTTCTAAGAGGTAGAGGTGGAAGGGAATTCATTCTATGCATGCGAGATAGGAAGATGGGATGTCATATTCTGGAGTTCCATTTGGCTAGAACACAGAAGGCATGGGAAAGAATAAAATGCTAGCACCCCTTCCATGTAGGAACCATTGCGTTTCATTTATTGTGGGTATGTCCCCATCACTTAGCACAGTGCCTGACAGTAGATGCTTAGAATAAATGCTTGTTGATTGATAACAGAAAAACAGGTTTGAGCCAGATTGGTAAAGGTTTTAAATGCCAGAGGAGTTTGAATTTTGTCTTAGAAACAATAGAGAGACATTAGAGAAGAGGTTCTTAACTTTGTGTGTGTGTGTGTGTGTGTGTGTGTGTGTGTGTGTTTGTATATGTGTGTGAAGAACCCCTTCAGTGAAGCCTATGGAGCACTTAGCACTGGCATATAGTAGGAACTTAATAAATGTTATTGACTGATTTCTCAGAATAATATTTTAAATGCATAAAATGCAAAATACATAGGACTATGAAGGAAATGAATTATACTGAAATAGTTATCACTATATATATGTATATGTACATATATGTATATTTAAAAATAAATTCATGGATCCCAACCTAAAAACTCCTGTACTAGGGTTTCTTGATCAGGGGATTGACATGGCAATACCTATGTATTAGGAATATCAATTTGACAGGTGTGTGGAAGACAGATCAAAGAGGGAAGAGATAGTTTCACATATTTATAACTGGTTGGATGATTTAATTCCCAAAACAATGAATAATGGATAGATAGCAACAAGGAGGGAGGTCTCTTGTGGAATAGCCAAAGTCTCTATCCTTTGATCTTGTTCCTATTTTCATATTTTTGTCAATAACTTGGTTAGAGGTATAGATGGTTTGCTTAACAAATTTACAGATGACAAGAAGTTGGGTGGGATGGCTAACATGTAGCATTAGAGAATCAAAATTCAAAAAGATCTTGAAAGTCTAAAATGATGGAACAAATCTAATAAGATGAAATTTAATAGAGAAAAATATACATTTCTGTGCTAGAGTTTTTTAAAAGTATCATTGCACAAGTACAGATTGTAGATATGATTAGACAACAGTTAGTGTGAAAAATAGCCCTTTTTTGTTTACCATAAGTTTAATGTAAATCAATTTTGAGACATGAAAACCAGATCCCAAATTCAAAACTAATTCAGTCAGCCTTTATCAGTAGTGTTAGTCTTTGACTCTGTTTTGCAATCATGGCCTTCCTCTAAAATAGAGTGATGATCTCACTTAAAAATTAAGACAAAGAGACTGTATCTAAGAAACTAAATGTTCCGTGTTACTCAGGTTATTCATGAGTAGGTATTGCTAAGATTTACTAATCAAATCAATACTCAAGATGCAAAATACTTTCTCTCCCTACAATGCAACCAGTCATCATTATATCCAACCCTTCCTGTACCTTTCCTCCATTTCCCCTCCAAATCAATCTAGCCTTTGGACCTCTACGGTAAGGTATGGGCCATATCCATTACCACACATATGAATTAAACATTAAGGTTACTATAGTACATTTTGAAGTCATCCACCCTCCTACTTTCTAAATACCAATTTTCCTTTATGTCTTAGCAGTAATTCCATAGACTAATGGAGAACCAAGAGGCAAGGAATACATATGATGGTTTTTCCTGCATGTTAGTGCCCTGGAAAAGCTGCATTTGTCCCATGGTAGCTACAGCTTTGGAAATATTTTAGCAGTTTTAAGATGAAATCAATGTTGATTTACCTGGATATAAAAGTCTAACAATAACAGTCTTAGGGTGATATTTTAAAATATGTCGAAGTAAACCTATAAGATGAAACTCTTGCGTGAATCATAATTTAAACTGCCTGTCATCCCTAAATAAAGGTCCCTTCTATTCTTTCACTTTAGCAAAGGGGACATGCATGTCAAAATATTCCTACCTGTTGACTAAAGACACTGATTTCACAGAACAAACACAGAAAGCAATGTAGGAAGTTGACCACCTCCTGAGTACTAGTATGGAAAAAGAAGAGAAATTTCAATGTTAAAAGTCCATAACCATCCTTTTTTTTTTTTACACATCAGACTAATCATTACCATTAACAGCTAAGGATTATATATAGCAAATCCTCAATAAATGTGTTTAATAAGTGAATATACATTCCCATTGTGCATATAATCTTGAAGTAGACTAGAGTTTATAAATTGCAGCAATGCTTAATAACCCATTAAGGCTGTAAAGTCAAAAGGAAGCATATATTGAGCAGTGAAATGCTTAATATGTCATCATTCATGAGAATTTGTGCAAAGAAAGGTATCTTCTCTGATCTGTGTCTATTTAAACTACAGAAAAAAATGGGTAGCTGGCCTATTTAAAAAAATAATAAAGAGGAACAGAGAAAGTACTTATTAAACTCTTATTATGGACAAAATATTGTGCAAAACACTGGAGATACAAATGCAGGCAAAGAAGACAGACTCTTATCTCAAAGAACTTACATTGTAGTCGGGGAGATAATACATAAAGAGGAATAGGAAAGGGTGGGGCATGTAAGGAGATGATTGGAAAGTGGAGCCCCTGGCCTATTTCCTGGGTTTGTGGAGCTGGCAATTGTTTTTGAGCCATGAGCTATTATTTTGATAAGTCATAGCTTTCATTCTCTTCCTAAACCTTAGGGGATGTGGCAACATTCTTCAGATTGGTTGCTGGTTATTGGTGATTTGCAATGGGGAGAAAGAAGCCCAGAGGGGGAAAATCACAATGAAGAATATCTCTAGCTCATCTAGTTAGTCCTGGGGAAAAACTGATTCCAGAGAAAGGAGATATGTAATATTATGCATTTATACCTAACCCACAAGGAATGGTTCTGAAGAACCATTTAAGGTCTAGGCCTGTGACAGGGAGATTCACTGGGGGAGCTATGAGGGATGAGTTATGAGAGAATAAAGAGGGAAGAGTGGGAAGGATGGGGCATGTGGACAGAAAGGGCGGCAGCAAGTGGTAAGCTTTCTGTGAGTGTTACAGTGGGGAAAATATGTAGTGGTAGAATGCTTTGGCTAAAGTCAGCAGTCTGGCCATGGAAAGTGAGGAGATGTTCCCATATAGCTTTTAGAGTTGGATCTGGCTTTTTGGTGAGCCCCAAGGCATTCCAAAGTTGAAACTATAGATGGTGGTGATAAAAGGAGTCAACATCTCTGAAGAGGTGGAGGGAGTAAAGAGAGAAGAGCAGAGGGTCAAGGATTGAATTTTGGGTCAGAAACAAGACAAAACAGGCAGGAGGAAAAGGACAGGTTAGTGTCATAGAAGCCAAGCAAACTTTTTTCCAATGAAGATTGAAAAAATTGTGTCATTTCACATGGAAGAAATGATCTTACTAATTCAGGGTGAAATTTTATTTTAATAAGGTGATGTAAATAAACCCCAGGATTTAGGAGGCTGGTGAAATAAAACACAATGCAGACTTTCTTGTTTCAGAACTTTCAGTACACAAAAATTTTGTCTATTCCTACTTGAACAAGCTCCATGAAAAAGGAAAAGATTTTCAATAAATTCCTTACCAATGTTTTCTTTAAGCAGGTAGCACAATCTACCATTATTTTATATGTGTTTGTTATATTGTTTGTAATTATTTTTAAATTAAATAAATTTATGAATTAGCAGAAATTTTTAAAAATCATCTATTAATATTAATTATATTTACTTTGTAAATTATGATATAAAACTTATTGACAATGAACTGACTTTAGAAAGATGTCCATGTACATATACACAATGTAAATAAAATAGTATTAATGGTATTGAAATATGAACTATATAAAAAGCACCAATAATGGTATATATCTTTAACCTGTTTATCTGTAACTATTATTACACCAAATTAAATACTATGGATGAAAAAAAAATGGTTATTAATGTTGTACAGAGAAATCAGTGAGTGAGACCCAGACATAATTTGAAATGTGGATTTATTAGCGCGGGGCTGCAAGGGGCATATACCCAAATTGAGCAGCCCCGATCAGGGGCAGAGCTTGAGTTTATAAAGGCAGAGGCCACAGAGGAAACGGTCAGGGGTTGTGTAAGTGGGAAGTTACAGAAGCCAAACAAGTGATTGGTTAATCATGCCTTTGGGACCATATAAGGATCATGGAATAAGATTGGGGTGGGTATCTTTCTTGGCGGGTTTTCTAAGGCGGGAACTCCTAAGTCGGAAACTTCTACTTCCGTGAAGAAGGGCATACAAGGTGAAGGTCAGAAAACAAAATGGAGTTCAGCACATGGAGTTCAGTACTTCATCCCCCACTTCTTTTGTGTACCATGTCAAACCCTTGACGTGGAGGGGGCTGCATCATTGTAGGGTGCAAAGGAGGCAGATGCCAGGGGCTGATAGGGCTTTAACACTTGGCACCTTTCACATTAAATCTGAATTCAAATTCTTCTCAGCTTTCTTTTCCTCTCTAACTATCACCCCTTTAAGTAAAATATAGGCATTGACAAATCAAAGGGGCAGCCCCTTCATAATACAGATACAGAGACCCAAAAGAAAACAATAATAATGCAATTGTCCCTTTAAGATTCAAAAAGTCTTTTCTTATACAGCTGTCTGGCAGGGAACATCATCGATGAAGTCCTCTGGTCCTTGGTATTTGGTCCAGCCATCTCCAGCACAGCATCTCAGCATCTGCTTCTTATCTTCTTGTAGGAACCAGCTTTCTGTCCATTCTCCTACAAAAGGGATCTTAGCACAATTTTAAATTACTGTTTTTTAATCCTTATAACCCTGATCATTTTTACAAACTCAGAATTGAAATCATGGCCAATTGTCATGTTCAACAAATTCACATCAGAACCCAGTGTCTCATACTTCAAGAAATTCACATCAGAACCCAGTGTCCACAGGCTCCAGTACATACATAAATATATTAAAGAGGATCTTAAATTTTCAGTCATGCCATGTTTCTCTGATGACATTTACAAAATAAATCACAAGCCATTCTCCTTTTAACATTATTAATTGTGATAAAACTTTAAACAAGTATGATATTATCTAAATAACAAAATTACATTCTCAACCCCCCGACCTAATTGTAAAGAACCCTAGCTCATATGGGAACACACACAGGAACACTAGTCCCAGTCCTATAGTAACCTAAGATGTTCTGTAATCTCATATTGGCTAAGGAACATCTCCAAAATGAGCCCTAAATAGCTTGCACGCATTTCCACTCTTGTTCATAAAACCTTACTAAATTGGTGTAAAAGTTCTTAAATAACACAAATTTCAGAGTATTATTAAGGAAACTGAAATCCTAGTTATCACAGAATCCCTCATAAGTCTTTAGTTAAAGGCACATAGAGATGGTTCAGTTTTCCCAGTCACACAGGACTAGGTCCAAACAATACTCAAAGTTTTCTCATAATTCAAAAAATTGCATCATTACATTAAATCAGGTACAGATTAAACTACTCAGAGAGATCGCAATAGACTAGTTTTGAGAAGAGAGATTTACATATAATCAAGATAACAAAGAAAACCTTAGACATGAACCATACAAATCAATACAATCAGTATTACCAATCTTAACTAACATTAAGTTCCTTGCTCATGTACAATAGGTTTAATTTATAGGCAGTTTAAAAAGGAAGCTCTGCTTCTCTGGCTTAGCGTAAAAACCTACATCTGTGATCTTCTTACCTAAACATGCTTAAAGCTTGGATTTCCATGACAGATACATTTTGGAAGCCAATCATATACATCTGTATATAATTCTTAGAGGAATCAGTCTAATCCTGTTGCTTTTCTCAAAATTTGCTATCCTATTTAATTAGAAATCACATTACACCTTTGTAAGTTAAAATTGTAAGCTATTCATACTTGCATCATATTATGACAACTCAGAGATGTTCCAGAGGGACAAGGTCATATATCATATCCGAAGGAAAGAACTTCCTTAGCTCTATTCAATTCCAGGCTGCAGTCATATCTGATAGCCAATCACGCAGTCACTGGATGTTAAAATCAGGGCTTAGGATTAATCAGGTGGGAATTTTCCTTTTCAGAAAGGAAATAGCACAATTGGGAAATAGAGTCAGGAAGATCCTACCTAGGCTGTGTCCAAGGTCATCCTTAAAACTCTTCCCAGGCACAGACATCCACCTTCTCAGCCTGCAGCACATATCATTCTACTATTGGCTTCATGACAACTCAATTATCCTGGTAATCAAAACTCAAAACAATAGTAAATTTCTGTCCCATAAAATCACAAATCCTAGATAATAAGAATTTAATCTCACATTGGTAATAGTGAGAGACTGATCACAGGAAAATACTACTGCTCTCGTAATTCCTTTAAACAATGGGAACATCTTGAGGTGAGTACAATCATTTAAGATCAATTGAACCCCAATAAAGGCCAAAAACTCAAACTAAAATTTTTTCAAGTAAACTAAGAACATCCCTTTCCAGGACCAGATGGAACTGGCCAGCATTCTTTCTGTTTGTCATGACTAAGCCCAGGATGTCTGGGACCAGACACTGTCCCGAACAATAGGACTTCTCTTATCTTGGTATCTTATGAACATAGACTATGCTATGTCATATTGATGGTAAAAGAAACACAGATATCTTGGTCTATAATTTCAACTGACACTTTGACACCCCTCCCGCTCTATTGAATTTACAACTCATTCAATTAAGAAAATTCCCTTCCCATGCCACATGTCAAACAAACATGGAGGCTGCACCTTTTTTTTTTCTCTCTCAGGGCAGATGACCTTGCCCCCCCTCCCCAGATAGTTTCCAGGGATCCTGGCAAGTTTACAAAATAAGGGGAATTGCCATGTGCCCCTCCTTTTCACACACAAGTAATCAATTAACAATCTTAGGTTTTGACATTAAAACAATAACCCCAAATAACTTAGTTAACAATCTCATGAATTTTATGAATTATAACAAAACAATTTCAACTAAAAATTCCCTTTCAATAAAGACAAAATTTGGAAATTTTATGCTTCCTTAAATTACAATACTTACAAGGAAATGTTACAAAACAGGATCATATAAAATGCCCCAACAGCCAAACTCATTCCTTTTTTTCCCTCTTTTCTCTGAAGACACAATTCATTTAACATGCTAGATGTTAAATCCCCCACCCCCAACAAACCTGGTTGTTAGCCTTATAAAAAAGGAACCTAACAACATTTAGCTTATATATAAAAAATTGCTTTTCCCTTCTCTCTCTTCGTCTGGACACTCAAATTTGGCCAGAATTAGAATGCAGAGAGAGAGAGAGAGAGAGAGAAATTATTATATTATTTTTCAAAGGTTTCAAAACCTTTTTACTTTCAAATACCCTCTATTCACACTGTGCAAATAAATTACACCTTCCTTAAGCTTTCTACACATACTCCTTTCCCCTACAAGCTTAAACCTTCCTGACTTTCTAATGGACTTTGATTAAAGTCCCCTTTAAAACTGCATATATCTTATTACTTTCTAACTTGGACCTGACACTTCGAAAATATACGCTTCCTTAAAATGGTGAAACATACAACCCAAAGGGGTTTTGGATGTGCTAGCCGAACCCCTCATTATCGCAGAGCACAGACATAGACAAACAATAAAAGCCTGAACACAAACACATTCTCCCAATGGAAGTCTGAGGAACTGCCCTGGAGAAAACTGTCTTCAATCCAGTCTGACACCTGCCTTTCAGTATGAAACAGAGGTGGCTTCCGGCAGATGATTGTGAAACAGAAGCTCTTAAAAGCACAGTCTCTACACATATAAACAAGTAGACCAAAACAACTAAGACAGAAACCAGGAACCAGGAACCAGATATGACCGTGGTCCCAACATCTCGGGGTGCCTGGGAGATTGAGGTGCTAAGAGCTGCTGCCCCGTCCGGCACTCATTATCCACCAGGAAACAGAAATCTGCAGACACTTACCTCCTGAGGTTTACCAGGTCCAGGATCCACGGGGCCAAAATGAGGTACAGTCAGAGTCGGGGAGGGAAGGTATTTTTCAGTTCTGAATTTCAAGGCCCTGGAACATCTTCAGGGTCAGGCTCCCCTAAAAGTCAGAACAGAGCAATTCCCCCTTCCCGAGGCCGAAGTCCTCCCCAGGTGGGTCTCCGCAGCAACACAGTACACTGCAATCTCACCGGGGCCTCCAAATGTTCTACTGAGAAATCAGCGAGTGAGACCAAGACATAATTTGAAATGTGGATTTATTAGCGCGCGGCTGCAAGGGGTACATACCCAAATCAAGCAGCTCCAATCAGGGGCAGAGCTTGAGTTTATAAAGGCAGAGGCCACAGAGGAAACGGTCAGGGGTTGTGTAAGCGGGAAGTTACAGAAGCCAAACAAGTGATTGGTTGATCCTGCTTTTGGGACCATATAAGGATCATAGAATATGATTGGGGCTGGTATCTTTCTTGGCGGGTTTTCTAAGGCAGGAACTTCTAAGGTGGGAACTCCTAAGGCGGGAACTTCTACTTCAGTGAAGAAGGGCGTGCAAGGTGAAGGTCAGAAAACAAAATGGAGTTCAGCACATGGAGTTCAGTAGGACTTCATTAGTCAGAAAGGTCCTTGGACTTTTAGCCAACATGGCAACATGAAAAGTTGTAGACAAGTCCAGCTTTTTCACAAATAACCAAGCAATGGGAACTGCAAAGAAATAAATTCTTACTTGATGTCAAGAAAAAATTCCTAATAATTACAACTGTCTCCAAGTAGAATGATCTGCCTGAGGAGGTAGTGGGTTCCCTCCAATTGGAGGAATTTATTCAGCAAGATTGGATGGCCACATGTGAGATATGTTGTAGTGGGAATTCATTTTTAGGTATGGGTTACACCAGATGACCACTGAAGTCCTTTCCAAGTCTGAAATTCCATCATTCCGTAAGCCACTGGTCCAGTTGATGGCTGTGAGGCCCAAGCCAAAATCTTCGCCCTTTGCCCCAAGGGAAATCTGACTCACAGGCCCCAGACCCTCATCTCCCTTTGAAAGCCTTAGCTTTACCTTTTAATCTTATTCAGATGCGCCCTACAAGAATCTGACTCCCTTTTCTCTATAGGCCCCAGAAAGGCCTTCTCTGGTCTCAAACTGTTCCTTATTGACTCCCCTTATCTCCTTTTGAAAGTCCTAGCCCCACCTTGATTTTGTGCAGATGCCTTTCAAGCTTCTGCCTTCCTGTTCCCTCCATTAGCTATTCCCATTGTCTATTCAATCTCTCAGACCTCCCCAATTAGAATTGTTACCTAGACCCTTTTCCCAACCCCCTTCTCTGGCCACCCAAAGTTACTTAGTATTTAAGATCCACCTTGGCCCTCATTCAGATGCTGAGAATCTCAGGCCCACAGGCTGAGAACCTCTCATGCCCGCTTGTCTTTACAGGCGTCACCTGGTCAATGTGATTTATCACTAATAAACTTTTCTTCTGGCTGAAGAAGATTTGAGTTGAATTCATTCAGCAGGGCCCAGTACTGCGATCTTGGGGTCCCAGCACCCCAAAAGTCCTAGACCTCTTCACAGTGTCCCACTGTATTTACTTCATCTTCCTAACACTGAATTCCCCATAAAAGTGCCCTTTCTCCCTTTTCACGTTACCTTAAGGATCCTCATTTATTGCTCTGCTGAGTATGATAATTCATGAGTAAAATATATCAATCTGGCTAAGTCAGCCTGGCAACCAATTTAGTTTTTAACTTACTAACCTGGGCTTCATGTTGCATTTTCTATGTCACATTTGCTAATCTTAAACTCTGATGCTCTTTTTTCTGCCATCCAATGTCTTCATAGTAAGAGAATGTATGTGTCCACAACAATCATTGTTGTGACTTTGCTAAAGTTGTTAATTATTTCAACTAATTTTTTAGTTGATTCTGTAGGATTCTCTAAGTATACCATCATATCATCTACAAAGAGTGACACTGTTCTTTAAATGTTTGCTAGAATTCACTTGTAAATCCACATGGCCCTGGAGATTTTGCCCTTTCCTTTTTTTCCTTTGCCAGGGAATCAGGGTTAAGTGACTTGCCCAGAGTCACACAGCTAATAAGTGTCAAGTGTCTGAGGTTTGATTTGAACTCAGGTACTTTTGACTCCATGGCCAGTGCTCTATTCACTGTGCCACCTAGCTGCCCCAAGATGTTTTTCTTAGGGAGTTCATTGATGGCTTGTTCAATTTCTTTTTTCTAAATTGGTGTTATTTTGTGTCCTCTTCTCTTTAATCTGGGTAATTTATATTTTTGTAAATATCCATCCATTTCACACTTAGATTGTCAGATTTATTGGGATACAGTTGGGTAAACTAGCTCCTAATTATTGCCTTAATTTTCTCTTCATTGGTGTTGGATTCACCCTTTTAATTTTTGATACTGAAAATTTGCTTTTCTTCTTTCTTTTTAAAATCAAATTATCCAAGGGTTTATCTATTTTATTTCCCCCCCAAAAGCAGCTTCTTAGTTTTATTTATTACTTCAATACTTTTCTTACTTTCAATTTTATTAATCTTTGATTTTTAGAATTTCCAATTTGGTATTTAACTGGGGATTTTTAATTTGTTCTTTGTCTAGCTTTTTCAATTGCATGCCCAATTCATTGATCTGCTTTTTATCTAATTTATTTGTGTAAGCACTTAGAGATATAAAATTTCCCCTATGTACTGCTTTGGCTATATTCCATAAATTTTGGTATGTTTTCTCATTATTGTTGGGTTTTTTTGATGAAATTATTGACTGTTTCTACAATTTGTTGTTTGACCCACTCATTCTTTAGGATTATTTAATTTCCAATTAATTTTTAATCTATCTTTCCATGGCCTCTTATTACATGGAATTTATATTGTATCATGATCTGAAAAGGATACATTTAATATTTATGCCTTTCTACATTTGATTGTGAGGTTTTTAATGTCCTAATACATGGTCAAATTTTGTGTAGGTGCCATGTAACTGCTGAGAAAAAGATGTATTTCTTTCTATCTCCACTCAGTTTTTTTAGAGGTCTATTGTATCTAACTTTTCTAAAATTCTATTCACCTCCTTAACTTCTTTCTTATTTATTTTGTGGTTAAATTTATGTATTTTATGAGAAAGGAAGGTTGAGGTGCCCCACTAGTACATACCAAGTATATGTGTGTGTGTATACACACACACACGGTGCATATGTTTAGTACTGATGTTACTTCATTGTCTATGGTACCTTTTAGCAAGATATAGTTTCCTTCCTTGTCTCTTTAAGTAGATATAGTTTTGCTTTTGAAAAACCTGAGGTCAGGGGGCAGCTAGATGGTGCAGTGGACAGACCTCCTGCCTTGGAGTCAGGAGGACTTGAGTCCAAATTCAGCCTCCAACACTTGACACTTACTAGCTGTGTGATTCTGGGCAAGTCACTTAACTCCAATTGCCTCAGAAAAAACAAAATAATAAAACAAAACAAACAAAAAACTGAGATCAGGTCTGCTACCCCTGCTTTTTTTTTTTTACTTCAGCTGAAGCATAGTATATTCTTCTCCAGCCTTTTACCTTTTCTCTGTGTCTCTCTGCTTCAAATGTGTTTCTTATAAAAATATATTGTAGGATTCTGATTTTTAATCTACTCTGCTATTCACTTTCCTTTTATGGGAGAGTTCATCCCATTCATATTCACAAATATGATTACTAACTTTGTATTTCCTTTCATCCTATCTTCCCCCTTTTCATACTTTTCTCCCTCCTTTCACCTTGTCTCTCCTCACCAACGTTTTGCTTCTGACCACTGCCTCCTCCAATTTGCCCTCCCTTCTATCAGCTCCCTTTTTCTTTTCCCTTTTTCCTCCTATTTCTGCCCTCCCTTTTATCATCCCCTCCCTTTCTTTTCCTTTTCTCCTTTTACTTCCCTATAAGGTAAGATAGATTTCTTTACCCTACTGAATGTTTATGTTATTCCCTCTTTGAGCCAAAGCAGATGAACAGGGTTCAAACAATGTTTACCCCGTCCCTTCTTTCCCTCTACTGTAATAAATCTTTCATGCCTTTTCATGTGATATAATTTCTCCTATTCTGCCTCTCCCTTTCCTTTTCTCCCAGTACAATCCTTTTCTTTTTTAACTCCTCAATCCTTTTTTTTTAATCATCACATCAAAGTAAATTTATACCCACACACTCTAAGTATACTCCTTTCTAACTGCCCTAAAAGTTTCAGTTCTCAAGAGTTACAAGTGTCATCTTCCCACATCTTCTCATGTAGGGATGTAAACAGTTTAACCTTGTTGAATACCATGTTTTTTTTCTTTCCTGTTTACCTTTTTATGCTTCTCTTGAGTCTTGTATTTAAATATTAAGTTTTCTGAGCTCTGGTCTTTTCATCAGGGAAGTTTGAAATTCTCCTCTTTCGTTGAATACTCATCTTTTCCCCTGAAAGATTATGCTTAATTTTCCTGGGTAGTTGATCTAATCCAAGCTCTTTAGCCTTCTGAAATATTATATTCCAAGCCCTCTGATCCTTTAATGTAGAAGCTACTAATTCCTGTGTAATCTAACTGTGGCTCCTTGATATGTGAATTGTTTCTTTCTGCCTGCTTGCAGTATTTTCCCCTTGACCTGATAGTTCTCGAATTGGAGCAAACCCCTTTCTTGAGGGGAGAGGGGAGAGTGGAAGAAAATGAGCACTTAAATGTGACAGAAACCCAAAAGAAAAAAAAAGTCAGATTTCTCTTGGGCAGCTAGATGGCACAGCACACCTTGGAGTCAGAAGGATCTTAGTTCAAATACTCATTCAGACACTCACTAACAAGTCTTTTAACCTTTGTTGGTCTTATTTTCCTCATCTGGAAAATGGAGATAATAAGGTGATTGTGATGATGATCAAATGATATAACATGCATAAAAAAGAGCTTTGAAAAATCTTAGAGTATTATATAAGTATTAACTTATTACTTTTATTAGTCTGAGGTTGGCAAGTGGGTAAGATTGGGGAGGGAAAACCCTTTGGGGCTAAGTGATATTAGCTGTTCTCATTCTCCCAAGAGTTTCTATGCATAAATTTGAAAACTTCTGATCAATGATGCTTTGTGTTTACTCCCTGATTTCCTTTAAGCCCTACCCCCCAAAGTCACTCCTTTTAAAGGAAGCCTTCTCTAAATCCTGTTAATTCTAGTACCTTCCTTTTGTTAATTATTTCCTATTTATCTTGTGAATGGTTTACTTTATATGTACATTTGCTTATATATTGTGTCCTTCATTAGATTATAAGCTCTTTGAGGGTAGCGACTGTCTTTTACCTCTTTTTATATCCCCAGCACTTAGCACAGTGCTTGGAACATAGTAGGTGTATAACAAATATTTATTGATTGATTATCATAATCATTATCATTATTATCATAATGATATACCATATGGATAAGTATATTTTACATACAAAACCACCAATTAAAATTATATGAAACATCTAACTAACATTAAAAATGATTCATCGGAAAAATAATATGGTTCTTCTATAGTACAGAATATTTATAGCTGTTAAAGGGTGTTGGCTCTCATCTGTAATCTGAAGCTTAAAATTAAAGTGACATGATATGGCTTTGCAGAAACATCTGACTTCTCTAAATTCCCATCGTTGTGACTTAAGGCATTTACCAAAGACAGACTAGAAATACATTAGGAAGCCATAGAGGCTTCAATGGCTTTAGCTTTTTCAGTGAAGTTCTTTTGAAAGGGCATCATGAAGTCTTCAAAGTCCACCTCATAAGTGAACCGCTCACGCCGCATTTCTCTTCTCTTGACTAATTCTGCAGTTGTAGCTTCAGGGCTCCAGAGCTATAAAGAAAAGTAAGGAGTCATTACAGCATGCCTAACAGGAAATCACACCAATATCAGAATGATTTTTGGATAAAATGAAATTAGGAAGATTAAAGCATCCGCATTTACTTTCAAATGAGTTTTATCTTTTCTTTTTTTTAATTCTCTATCAGTGCTTTTGTGAAATAATGGACATGTCTAGTACCATCCAACAAACATTTATTATGTGCTTCTTTTGGGCAAGACGCTATAGGCATCATTAATTTATGTATCTAAACTTAAACAAATAACAAAAACAATAATAATAATTTTAAAGCAGAGAGACCTAACAGAAGAAATCAAAACTATGTGGGAATATAATGAGCTGTCCTCCTGAAGTTGTACTGATGATGATTTCAGTGAGTCTACAGATAAGGGCACATCCTAATGCTCTCATTTTCATTTCTGAAAAGCAGACATTTTGACACCTGTGCAATAGACCACAAAATATGAAAGGAAGATATCAGGATATTTATTATCAGCATAATATCAGGATAGCAACTTGTTCTTGAACTATTTCTACCTCACCTTTCCAAAAAAGGTAAGAACAAGATAACAATAATAATAACAGTGCATTTAATAATACAGTGCTTTACAACTGTAACAAAGCACTTTAGAAACATGGTGCTTTCCAATCCTCCCATCAGCATTGTGAAGCAGGATGAATGTTATTATCTGCATTATGCAAATAAGGAAACAGCTGATTTGGGGCTGAGTAGAAGCCAAAGGTAACAGAGTGTTCTTCCCACTGCCACACCAAATACCTCTTCCAAATACCATCCTACTAGCTCCCCTAGGCAAAGTGGCCCCTCATTCTGATGTCTAAGATTTACAGTGGAACAAAAGGAAAATGAAAGAAAAAAAGAGGAGATAAAGGACTCATTCTCTGTCTCCTTTGTGGCACCAGGACTAAATTGCAGAGATTATTCACAGCTGCAGGCAAAGCAAGCCTTATGCACAGATGAAGGGTGTTTTGGCCTCAATGCTATAATGTGATAGACACTGGGTAGACCTCTCTTATCCTAAATAAGTGGAGATGGTCTAGTTTCGAATATTTCAGGTATGAAGCAACAAAATACTCTACTACGATTTTTGGAATGGGAATAAGAGATATTTAAAGAGGAAGACTGAATCACAGGACTTAGCATTGCTTGTTGTCCATTACAGATGAAAGAAAGGAATTCAAAGATATCATTAGAAAAAAAAGATTCAAAGAACTGCTAATAAAAATTTAGAAAGAAAGAGGGCTTAGAGTAGACCATGAGTTCAACTTTGGGGTGACAACTGAGTTTCAATTGAGGTGACAGTACAACATCAGAATAAGCTGTTGGGCAACAGAGAATTATAATTCAGTAAGAAAATCAGGCCTAGAACACGCAAATTTGAAGACTATGAGTATACAGGTGATAATTGAAGTTCTGAGAACAGGTGAACTCTCCAAAGGAAACAAATACAGAGTGAAAAAAAATAGAAAAAGCTAAAGATGGCCTTGGAAGAAGTCCAAAAGGCAATGGAAGTGGAAAAAGGAACCAGCAAACATGGCAATGGAGTGGTTAGAGTGGAAAAAAAGGAGAAAGAAGAATTTCAAGAAGGAAAGGGTGATCAAAATGCCAACTATAAAAATGGGATTAAGAAAAATGAAAATTAAGAAAAGACCTCTGGATTTATTAAGAAGGAGTCCATGCGTTAATGTTTATAAGGGTTTTTCAGAAGAGTGCTTGGTGTAGAAGCCAAATT
The DNA here is from genome assembly GCF_003287225.1 of Phascolarctos cinereus. Classification (NCBI taxonomy): domain Eukaryota; kingdom Metazoa; phylum Chordata; class Mammalia; order Diprotodontia; family Phascolarctidae; genus Phascolarctos; species Phascolarctos cinereus. Next base: position 169,311,894 of record NW_027555625.1, read on the forward strand.
TGAAAAGAGTATTATAGGAAAGGAATGAGTGATGAAGAAAATTAAACAGGAACAGACCACTTGATTCAAGAAGCATACTCACAAAAGATTATAGGCATAAGGGACTTTAGAATTTACACTGAAAGCAATATGTACATATTGTACATATTGTTGCATGAAGATTCTATAAGGTGGTACAATTAAAATGTTTCTTTGGTTTTCCCCCAAATGGAGGAAACTATGTACATATAAAGGCAGAATATGAGATGTTACTGGAAAAAGATGAGATTGAAAGTACTAGAGAAGGAAGGTTAAATTAAATAACTATAGGATGACAAAATCTCCCATTTCTGTGCCTTTGCATAGGCTGTCTTCCAAGCTTGGAATTCACCTTCTTCCTTACCTTTGCCCCTCAGAATACCAAGTTCAAGGTCTCTCTGAAAAACTTTGGAATTGGTTACATGACAAGGGAGACACTGGCAAAGGAGCTCCCAGCATGGTATGCCTGTATCAAAGAAGGCGCTGTTCTCTATGAGTAAAGCAGAATCCAAGTAGCTCAAAAGAAACCTGAAATTCACAAATATAGAGAATCTTCCCCAAATGTTCATTTGGACTATTTGTACCTGATCTGTGGTAGGGCATTCTGAGCTTCAACTGGTCTCATTAGCCACAGTCAGGTACACTGTAACCTGACTCTAACATAGTGATGTCCTTCTGGTCCTCTTCAAGAACAAAGAGCAATAAATAACCAACTAAGTTTTCTTCAAAGTTCAAACCAAACATCTCCTCCAATTTTGCAGCCTTTTCTCTAAAGCTACTAGAGATTCTCCTCAAAGAATCACCTTGTATTTATTTTCTATATACTCTTGTATGTACGTATTCATCTTGTTAATTCCTATAGAATGTAAACTCCTTAAGGGAAAGGATTATTTAATTTATGTCTTTGTATCCACAGTACCTAAGCAGCAACAGGCAGAAAGAGACTTTAATAAATGCTTGTTGACTGAATTCTTGAACAAATTATCAGACAGCAAAAGATTAGCTTCAGAAGGAACAAAAGACATCTCTCTGAGAGTTGTGAGAAGACCAAGATGTGTTGAAATGAAGATAAGAATAGTTAAGGATGCCTACCGCAGGATGACTTTGGTCTCAATATGGAAACTGCACTGTCCACCAGAAAGTGCTACATTTAGGATAAGCAGAGCTGCATTTAAATCCTGGCACTTAGTACTTGGAAAAGTCACTAAACATCTCTATGTCTTGAGGTTCCCTCTCCAAGTTCCTTTCTCTTTTAGCTCCTGTACTTCTTCTGGACTTTTCAGTAAAGGAGGAGTGAGGTGGATGGGGTGAGAGACTTAAGGGAAAGTCCCAAACCTTGAAGCTCTGGAGAGTGTACCAGAGAATCAACAAAAGATGGATGAACAGACTATACTCATTAATTGCATGCAACAAAAATAGTTTCAGATATCTAGGATAGCATCTAAAGAAACCTTAAACACTTTTACAGAGAAATATTTGGCATAAAATATTGCTAATACTGAAAGTGCTCATCATGAAATAAAATAAAGGCAGATACTTCAAAGAATATTATTATAAATACCAGTTCCTGTCTCTCATTCTATCCTTTTTTCCATTTTAACAATACATTACAATTCCTCTGTAACTTAAAAATCTGATTTTTAAAATATTTTAATATTAATTTATTTTGCCATTATTAATATATATTAAGAACATGTATAGATATGAAAGCTTTGGCATCAAGAAATTAACTGATGGCACATAGCAAATTACTGGAAGTGTTAGCACTGGAAACATAAAAAGCTCATCTTTTTCAACATCAAAACATTTGAAAGAAAAGTGGAAAATTCAGTTAGCCATAAGGATTTTTTTTGGGTGCCATTTAATCATAGCCTGAAGGTTACAATTTAAATATTGGTTAAGCTGAAGAGATTCAGGATCTCCCCTTTCCTCTGGATTTTGTTCTTCGTGAGAGTGAGTATACTAACTCAGAATTTACAAAGAAATAATGATCTGAGGGAGAAGATTAGTAGATCTATGTTAAAATGGCCAGTGATACCTTTAAGTATCTTAGCAGGGTAGAAATTAAACCAATGAGGGTTATGTCAACTATATAATATTTTAATGAATACACATGTTATTTCAAAAGCATTGAAAAACTATAGTGTGAAATTATAAAATAATATTTAACTTCTGCCAAAATACTTACTCTTCGTGGTATGAATGTGATGTTAACTTTCTTTGTAAATCCACTGGTAATCAGGGAATTGAGGTGAACAACATTATCCTTAATGGGCACTTTTACTTCCTTTACAGGTGGAATATTATAAACTGGTGGAAGTGACTCCTGAAATTTAATCCAAAAAAGTTATTAGTTATTGGAAAGTATTTTTTTTATGTTTTGTAGCTTCATTTCTTTGGCAATATGCTAGGCTCTGTTCTAAACTAAGAAATACATTTCTATACCATTTCATTCCAAGCAGAAATGGCTCCAATTCAGAGATTTTGTGCAAATTTGGGAAAAGCTGGTTTTGTCTTTAACTTGTTGCATCAAGAGCCATATTACATAAAGGCTTCACTCTAGTCTTTTGTGACCAGGTGCTTTCTCACTGGTTGGGCAGTTGGCTATCTAACTGAAAATAACATTAGCATATGATATGTACTGTTACCTACTGTGTTGGAGTTATTATTATCACTGTGGCAATCAGTTTAACTGTTCATGTCTCACACCAAGATTCCCCTCATTCCCTTTCATGATGGGGCAGCTCAGACTTCCAAGGAAACATTGCTATTTACTACCACCTCCTAGAAGTCCTCATTCTTGAAAACAGATTCTATACTTCTTCTGCCAATCACAGTAATACTCAGAAATGCCCATTTTCACTTCTCACTAGTTTTATAGGTGGGAATTTATAGCATGAAATTTTTTGGTGACTCAGAACTAGATGGGTAGTAAGCTTGACCCATTCCCAGTGGATTAGAAACAATGCAGGGGAGGGAGGAAATATAAACCATTATGCTGTCTAGACTACCACGGCAAGCATGACACTAAACTGTCACCAAAGCATAGCATCTCAGGTGGAAGGAAGGGACCTTAGCAGCCATCAAATCCAGGCCCACCCTCTCTTCTTGGGAACACCAGAACAAGTGATTATCCGGCTTTTGCTTGAAGACCTTCCATAAAAGGGCACATGTAACATGTCCTGACGGTACTCATTCCAAATTTGAATTCCAATTTCTAATTGTAAGGATTTTTTAAAAAATTACATTAGACGGAAATCTGCCTCTCTGTGACTTCCTTTTATTGCTCCCCTGGAGTCACTCCTTTTATACTTGACAGTCACAGGTATTATGCTCTCCAGAAATCTCTTCTCTTTACTTCCTCACAAGGGAGGGTTTCTGTACTCCCTCATCATCTTAGTAGCCCCTCTCTTCCTTATATACTCTAGCTTTGCCAGTTGCATTCCCCAAAATGGCATTAAGAACTTAGTATGACTTTTCAGATGTGGCTCATAATAATGTTCCAGATGTCATTTGGCTAAAGCAAGGAACAGCATGATTATATCCGACCATGTTTAAAACTCTAAGTTTCTCTTAATGAAGATTATTTAGATTATTTTGGATATCATATCATATTATTGACTCATATTAAATACTCTAAAACCCCAGGTCTTCTTCACATGAAGTATGACCCATTTTGTATTTGTGGAGGTGATTTTTTAAACCAAGCCTGGGACTTTACATTTATTTTCTATTAAATTTAATCTCATTAGATTCATCCCATTGTTCAAGCCCGCCATGGATAACTGTGTTAAACAGCACATGAACAGATCAATAAATTTATGTTGCACTCCAGTAGAGGCATCAATCCAGTTCATTCATTAATAATCTAACTCTTAGTGTGGTAATTTAATGTTGATAGTTGCTGTGTACTAGAGTGGCATAACTCTTGACCCAACAGTTCAGGTTCAGTGGATTATTATCAACATATCTTAGAGAAGTATTGAGCTATTATTATAGGACTAAAAGAAGAAATATAATCCTTTTTGTGATTCCTGATAGGAATGCCTTTTCCTTTTTCCTTGAACCACACTGATATTTAGTTTGAAAATTTTAGAATTCAAGGTGAATTTAAAAAATACATTAGTTAATTCTACCATATTAAAAATATGCTAGAGTCTTTCACCAGTTAGTTAACTTTTACTTTGTTTGATGGCAGAATGGATAGATATTAATAGTATCTCATATTTAATGTTTTTAAATAAGTTTTCTCAATCTTAGGAAAATGGTGAATGCCGGAACTATTTTCTCCATTTTATGTATAAAGATCTAACTACAGGTACAGTTTCTATTTGCTCTGAGGATTTCCGGTAATGCTTCATTCTTTTTTTGTGTGTGAGGCAACTGGGGTTAAGTGACTTTCCCAGGGTCACATAGCTAGCAACTGTCAAGTTTCTGATGCCAGATTTGAACTCAGATTCTCCTAACTCTAGGCCCAGAGCTTTTGTTCTATATACTGTGCCACCTAGCTGCCCCATAATTCTTCATTCTTAAGCTGGACATATTTTTATTTGTTCTACTTTCAATACAATTACAAATTTTCATTACATATAGTATTTCTCAAGCATTGTACAAAGAATATTTTTAATGCTATACAAATGCTTCTAGGGTGATAAGTCACTTAACTTGTACATATTTTTTTTTTCTTACCTCTTCTTTATGACCTTCACTAGCTGGAGTTGCAGGTTTAGGAGGTGGCTTTGGTTTACCTTTTCCTTTTGGTTCTACTGCTTTTGGCAAACGGTCCATCTTATCTTGGATATACTCAATTATTCTGTAGTCAGCATAGGCTTTGGCAATATCCAAAGCATTATGTCCTGTTTAAAAAATGACAGCAGTCAAGGCAAGTGTGTGTATGTGTATGTGTATATGTGTGTGTGTGTGTGTGTGTGTGTTGATCTGAATGATCACATCTCTTCACTCAGGATCTCTTTCTACTATATTACATCACTACATGAGCTTACTAAAATTATGATACATTTAAAATGCCACTTATTGGCATCATTAAAACAACTAGCTCTACTCCTCCCTCCTCCTTTTTTTTTTGCTTTCTCTGACATTTCTTCGATAAGGTATCTCCGAAATGAAGGCTGTAAATATTGACGTATTACCCACTCTGTACATTTTAACTATGGTTGCTGCCTTCTCCCAAAGAATCATGGGATGTTGAAGTTGTGTGCCACTTTAGAGGTAACTTAGTCAAAGCCCCTTCATTTCACAGATGAAGAAACCAAGTAAGAGGAAGAGAGGTTAAGTCCCTTGCCCAAGGTCTATGAAGAGTTGGAATCTAAACCTATATCTTCTGACTCCAAATCCAATGCCCTTTCCAGTACATTATGTTGACTTCTCTAACATGAATGGCACTATATCTGTGCTACTTAGTTACAGAGCTTGGGGTAGAAGTGTGTGAGTGCGTGTGTAGGTGACTGAATGTATGCAGTGAATATGTGCTGTTCACCCAATTGCTGACCCAATATTGCATTGGCTCTTCTCATTTGTGATAAATTTTATAGAGCTTAACAGGTTATAAAGACTATCAGTAACTAGGGAACAACTCATTTCCTAAACAAGAACAAGGGTTTTTTTTTTTTTAATTTTCTCTATGCTTGAGAGTTATTAATACTTTCACAAAACAAAAAAGTCTGAAATAATAGCATTTTAGATGTATCATGTGGCCTTTGTTTCCAGGAAATTCTAATAGAATTGGCCCTAAATTTTGATTTATATTCAGTTGTGTTGTGGAATACCTCAGGTGGCCTTCCCTTGGGTTCTTAGAGCCAACAATGGCCCTTACTCAAGCCAATCCTTTATTACCCTTTAAGAGGAAACTGGAGAGCACTGAAACTTTAGTCTCTACTTCTTATAGGTTATAAGATGAAGCTAGAAATTTTATGGGATCATGTTTGTAACCATGGCCAAGAAGCTTCAGAAGTACAGCCACATAGCAATAAAATACTAGATGTCTTGAATGCTATCGACTATGCCCGGCTCTAATTTCAAATTCATTTCTCTAACATACCTTTTCTGTTTGTAGCCTGAAATTTAGCACCTAATTCAATTAAATATTGTACAGTATCCAGCCTACAGCTTTCAATGGCTCTCATTAAAGGTGTTGAGTTGTTGATTGAAGGTGCATCTATCGTAGCTCCATTCTTAACAAGGAGTTCAACGATATCCTGTTGACCTGCATGACATGCATGATGAAGTGGAGTCCACAGAAAATTATCTGTTTCATTAACATTGGCCCTGTTAAAAAAAAGTTGCATTAATTAATGGTACTGGGTTAATTTCAAGTTACTTTTCTTTAAATTTAAGATAAACATTCAAAATAATATTTTATGTTGGGCAGCAAGGTGGTACCCTGGATAGAGCACTGCGCCTGGAGTCAGGAAGACCTGAGTTCAAATCCAGCCTCAGACAATTACTAGTTGTATGACCCTGGCCAAGTCATTTAACTTATTTGCATCAGTTCCTCATCTGTACAATGAGCTGGGGAGGAAATGGCAAACCACTTCAGTATCTTTGCCAATTAAACCCCAAATGGTGTTAAGGAGGGTCAGACATGACTAAAAAAACTGAATAACAACAACATTAGGTAATTCAATTTTTATGAAACTTCTTCAAACTAGGGAAGTTGTGATTAAAGTGAAATAACTTGTGACAAATTTTGATGGACTTATAATTTACATTATGATTTTTTAACTATTCTGTACTATAAGCTACTTTTAATTTTTATTTTCTTTGCCTTTGTCTTTATTCTCAAGATTGCTACATGACAAAATAGTAACAGCTCATGTTTCTATAATAGTTTATAATTTATGAAGTACTTTCCTCACAACAATCCCCAGTGGCAAGCAAAACAAATATTATTATCCTCATCATACGATAAAGAAACTGAGGGTCTGAGAGATTAAAAGATTTGTTCTTAGTCTTAAAGCCAGTAAGTCTTGAAATCATGACTAAAACTGGTTATTTTGACTTTGAAGTCTGTGTTCTTTTTTACCTCACTATATAGCCTCTAATTGCTTCAAGTATGTATGTATGCATTCAAACATGCATGTGTATACACACATACATATATGCATATAATACATTACGTATACAAATGCATATATACATATCCATGTGAATGCTCACATATACATGCATTTTTACATTTATGTATACGTACATGTATATAGATAAAGATGTAATTCAGAGCTTCTGGGAAACCCATAGTAGGAACAATCCAATTTTGGATATTTTTTTCTTTACACACTGCTACTTTAAAAAAAATAATTCTTTGTTATGTCTACTCCCAAGCATAATATTTTAGTTTCAAATCTGCATTCTCTCATAAAGGTCACTGTCAAATAGATTACATTTGGTCTGCAATGAAGTTATTCTCCATGAAAAAATTAACTCATTAATAAACATATCTAAATATTTCTGTGGTTATTAATCATAGTATTTTAGTTACAAAAGTCAAATATATAAAGGGTTCAAAGCAATAATAACAAGAGTTAACATTCTGTTGAGGCTTTAAGGCTTTACAGTTTTCAAAGTGTTTTACACATATCAGCTGGCATTATCCTCACAACAACCCTGTGAGGTAGGTGTAACGTATTTCAATTTTATAGATGAGGAAACGAAGACTAAAAGATGGCAAGTGTTGAGGGCCACACAGCTCATTAGAGTCTGAGGAAGGATTTGAATTCAGACCTTCCCGCCTCCACTTTCAGTTCTTTACCCTTTTCATCAATGACACAGGACTATTATCTTTTCCAGAGCTCTTTCATGTCTGTTGTGTCAGCTGAATCTCACCATACAACTGTGAAACAGGCAGGGTATGAATAAATTTTATTTTCCAAAAGTACTTATTTCAATACTTCAGGTAGCTGTGTTTCTGTGGGTATGGGTCTTCAAGCCTCCACTGACACAGATCACAGTTTCCCTGGAATATAGCAGATAGATTTTTTTAGAGTTGCCATGCACCCCAAAGTCATTATCCTAGAGCCAGCCTCATGATGAGCCTTTGGACAACAAACTAACAATCTATCACTATGAAATGCCTCTCCAGCTCAGTGGGACAACCAGGAGGGGTGGGGGGGTGGCCCACCTGTACTCTATAAGTAAGTATCAGGGACTTCACATACTTTTAGTTCCCAAAATCATATAGCAGAAAACACAGCAACGAGTCAACATATATTGTGTATATATATCCCTAAGTGCAGAATGGTTAAATGAAACTATTGTCATCACTCTGGCCTATCTACTAATTCTACATATCAGAGAATGTCTGAGAGAGGGTTGTCGTTTGAACTTCACATCAGACAATCATAAGCTTTAGAGCTGGAAAGGACCACCTGAAAGATCATCTCATCCGACTTCAGAATTTAATGTCACAAATGTCATGATGCTAGTAACTAGAAGAGTCAGGATTTGAACCCAGGTTCTCTGAATCCAAATCCAGTGTTCTTTTCCCTATATGTTACTATACTTCTTCCCCTCTCCTTTTATCTCCCCAGGAAGATAAAGCAGGATCTCAAGGACCCTACTTATCACTCTACTAGCATCTTTGAAATTAAAAAGCCATGTTGGGAATCAGCAAGGATAATGTAGTTTCATTCAAGTAAACAGAAGGGAGGGACTATTTTGAAAGGAAAAGATGTGCTTTAGAGAGAGAGAAAAACATAGTCTACATCTTGTCTGTATTGACTAGAGTGTCTCAAAAAAAAAGACATCTCCAGAAGGGACTTCCCCATACCACTTAGTGGCCCCAGTAGTTAACTAACTGGGTTGGGGATGGTCTGGAAACCTGATGGTCTAGCTCCTTGGCCTCCTTACTGCTACATGGATCCTTAGGCTGGGGGTGGGGTGGGGTGGGGTAGGGAATAGGTCTTTCCAACAAGCAGTATATTCCTTCACCAGAATGCTGGGGGTCTACTGTTCCACAGTGGAGGAAACCAGAGACTACCTATTGATAACAAAAGAAGTCCAGAACTAAATTCTCCTTTGGTTTTGCAGGCTCTCTAGATCTTCAGAGAGGAAAAATATTTGAAGGAATCTCTTATATTCATGAATTTAGTCAACTACCCAGAGGAGGTCCAGCAGGGAGTTAGAACTGAAAAAAAACAAGATGCTTTCAGGGAAACTAGTCAAATTCTACAGTGCAATTATTGATACTCTAATATTTAGCACAATTTCTTTTGATCTTGAAGAATGTTGACCAGAAAAAGCTTCACCAAATAAAGTAACATACCCCCTTTCAAGAAGAAATCTCACAGCATCTATGTTTCCACATTCGCATGCAGCCATTAATGGAGTTTTATAAAACCTGTCCTTCATATCTACTGGTATTCCTGCTTCAAATGCCTTTTTCAGGGATGCCAGATCTCCAGATTTAGTGATATAATTAATATTGCAGTATATTTTTCCAGGGTCATCAATATACCAGGAAGAATCATCCTGAATGGGATGTCTGGGTGGAAGATCTTGATTAAATCTATTGCAGTCTGTAATGTTTTGGTAAGTTTCAATCATATAATAAGGTGGCCCACCCTCCTTTCGACGTTGAAACACGTTGTCAGGAATATAGCAGACTGGAAGAGGAAGGACAAACTTGCCTTTCTTGGCCTTCTTGCCCCTTCCCTTCTTCTTTTTCTTGGGTCCATAGGATCCCAGAACAAAAGACTTTTGCAAATATCTGGTCCCTTTAAAGAATTCATTAATGTTAACACCTGCTCCTCGGCTTTTTTCATGGTGCTGTGCAATAGTGACTAGATCTTCACTGCTTGCAAAGTTCTGCATTTCTTCAAGCACCATTATAAAGTCCTCTTTAGTTAGAGTTCCATCACCACGGTCCATAGGAGCAAAGACATCTCGCAATTCTTTTTCATGTTCATAAGACCAGTCATGTAATCTGATAGCCCAGGGTGAATTTGGATTTTTAACTCCAGGCTTGGCTAATTTTTTGGCAATTCTCTCAGCTTTGCGTATTTCTTTGGATGCTGCCTTGAAGCCACTTTCTTTAGCAACATTTCTTGGTGTCTTGTGGTCTAAGTTCTTCCATTTTAGGTCACATCCTAAAAAAACCCACACATTTCTTTACTAATTGGGCAAAACACCGGAATGGTTTTTTTGTTGTTGTTCTACAAGCACTACAAAACAAATTTGTAACACTATTCAAGCAATTATTACATATTTATACTTACAGTTTCTAACATAATCATAATGGCTATTTCTATAGTGCTGAAGACATTTATATAGAAATAGAATAATACAGGTTTCAATTCTTAAAGAATTGAAACAGCATTTCAACAACATAGGTAATCCCTCCTCTGACTCAGATTACAATCCGTCTATGCTTTAGTAAACAGTCTTTTTGAATTGTGATAATAACTATTCATCACCCTTCTGCCAACCTGGTGATGGGCATCTCTTCAAACTCAACTAGGATATTCTCATAGAGATACATCTATGTCCTTCACTTCCTGCAGGCTTTCCAATTTTGCAGGACAGAGATAGCCTTCGGGAATACAAGCACCTCCATGCTAAGATGAGGCATGTACCAAGTCCTGAGCTAGGCACTATGAATATAAAGATAAAAGTGAAAAGTCTCTGCCTTCAGGGAACTTGCAGTCTAGCCAGCAAGACAACATGAAAATCTATTGGTGTATACAAAATAGATATAAATGGGTACAAGGTAGCTCTAGGGAAAGGGGAGGGCACTGGCTACTGGGGAAGATGAGGAAACAACTCATATAGAACATGGCACTTGAAGGAAATTGGGGATTCTGAAAAATGGAGGAAAGAAAGGAGAGATTTCTAAAGATTTGAAGACTGAAGATGCCATGTCATGTATGAGAAATATCAAGGAGAGTTTGGTTGGACTATATTGTGTAGAGAGGAATGATGTATAATAAAGTTGGAATGCCAAGAGAGATTTATAGATAATAGAAAGCTATTATAGTTTATCGAGTAGGAGAATAACTTGGTCAGGCTCACTTTTCAGAAAAATCAGTTAGGCAGCTATGTGGAAGATGGATTTGAAAGGGGAGAGATCAATTATTGCAATCATCCAGGCATATGGCAAGAAAGTCCTAAACTAAAGTAACATCTGTACAAGTGGAGAGAAGTGGAGATTTGCAAGAAGTGTCATGGTGAGATAAAGAAAGGATTCAGAAACTTACTGGCTACGTGGAGTGAGTGAGAAGGAGATGAAGATGACCACTGAGGATGTGAACCTGGGTGATAGGATGGATAGTGATGCCCTTGACATAAATGGGTAAGTTCTGAAGAGGAGTGGGTTCACTGGGGAAAGTTAGTGAGTCCTGTTTTGGACAAGTTAAATTTGAGACATCAATGGGACATCCATTTTGAAATTTCCAGTAGGCAACTGGTGATGTGGAGCACTTGAGAAAGTAGAATTTTTGAACTTTGTAGCCTTTGACCACAGAAACCAGCTGGGATAGGGGATGGAAGGAGGACATTCCACAAAAAGAATGGGAGAAGAGGAATTTTCCCCACATTTCATTTCTCAAGAATGCTTTTCTACAAGATGGTAAACTGAAAAGTCATGGATTAAGAAATGGTTTGTGACAGTAAACAAAAACGTTCAAGAAAAAATGTCTACATATTGGAATCCAGGCTTCACTCCTCTGGGGAAAAAAACAAAACAAAACAATTTCCACTAAAAACTTGCTGATATGTATGATGGCATGTAAGTGACCATGAGTTCTTGAAGAATTTGCTCTAGTAGGCCCTATAAAAGCTAGAAAGGTTTGAAGTATGGACCTGATGATGGATAATACAGCTGACATCTGAGGACCTGTCTAGCTAAGGTGGAGTAGCTTACTTCATCAGCTTGATTACCAGGTGGTGAAATTAAGCCTTAGTACTTCAGAAAACCTATTTGTTAAGTCAAAATGGCATGTTATACATATTGGTGAAGGGATGCTGAAATGCTACCATAGCATAAAAAGTACTTTACTTGTGGTATATGAATATAATCGAATATTGCTGTGCTGTGAGAAATGACAAATACACTGAATACAGAATATCAGAAAGACTTACATGAATTGATACAGATTGAAATAAGCAGCTAGAAAACAGTCTACAAGATTAACAATGTAAAAGAAAGAACAGTCACCACAAAACAATCAAAAGTAACTGCTGCAAATTACAAAGAATAAACATGGCCCCCCAAAAAGTGATAAGAGAAAACATCTCTGTTCTTTTAAGGTGAAAAGTCCACAAGAGCAGAAGATAACATGTATTTTTGGATATTCTCAATGTATTTACTAATTTTGCTGATTTTCTTCCTCTTTTTTCTTTTAAATATTTCTTTAATTATATGAGATGGCTTTTGGGGTGTGTGTGGGGGGAAGCAACACAGACAGAAATTTCAGTGATGTCAAAACAAAATATATCAATAATAGCTGGTAAGCCAAGATGGCAGAGTAATATGATGAAATAGGGTTGAGCTCTCCCCACAATTCCTTCACAAAGATCCAGAAAATGTACTAGATGAACTCTTCACAAGGAAATAAGAAAAATTCCCAGTGATACTGGGCACAGGGAAACACAGAGAGAGAGAGAGAGAGAGAGAGAACCACAGAGACTGGGATCTAGTCAGGAATGGCCGAAAGAGGTTCTCCTATTGAGGGATATTTTTCCTATTATATTAATTACCAATTATTAAATTAGGATTAAGGATTTTTATCTTTATCTCCTCATTCAGTGTCCAGCCTCTGTAGGTCATTCAGCCAGTCTCTGAAGGACAAGGCTGATAGATGACATTGCCCAAATCTTCCTGAAACCTACCCCTTGATCTTGGATGAGATCCCACCCAACCAGGAGACCTTACTTCTGTTTATAGTATAAACAGAATGTAATCTAGGTGAATTCCACCCCCAAAACATTAAACCCATGTCTTTGCACCCCTCTCCATTGGAGTTTAGGGTAACCCAGGTCATGAAGAAGAAAACCAGCCAAGAGTGGTCTGGGAAGAAATGGATCCTTTGTGCAGATTGCTGGAGGCAGCTCAGTCTCATGATCAAGCCATGTACTCAGCAGGAGGAGCTGAAGACTTACCCACCTTCTCATTAATATGCCCACCCTGCCTCATTAGTTTTTCACTAACCTGGATTGATTTTCACCTATTGGAATACCCCCTTTTCGAAAGGTATTTAAGCATTCAGTGATCTCCACGGTTTTGTCTTTGGTTACCAAGAGAAAACATTGATTATCACTTTATTGATTACCAGCCACCCTACTTAATAAACTGATTATTAATTATCCAGAAACTCTATCTCTCGGCTTTTCATTTGTCTCACTACATAAGGACTGAAAGAGGGCTGAGGCTGTACACTAGGTCAAGAAGGGAGGAAAAAAGCATTTTATTAAGCACCTACTATGTGCCAGACAGCTAGGTGGTACAGTGGATAGAGTGCTGGCCCTGGAGTCAGGAGGACCTGAATTCAAATCTAGCCCCAGACACTTAGTACTTGTGTGACCCTGGGCAAGTCACTTAATCCTGTGTGCCTCAGTTTCTTTTCTGTACAATGAGCTGGAGAAATAAATGGCCAACCATCCCAGTGTCTTTGTCAAGAAAGCCCCAAATGAGATCACTAAGAGTTGGATATGACTGACTAAACAACAACAAAATGTGCCAGGTACTGTTCTGAATACATTGCAAATATTATGTTATTTGATCCTCACAACCGTGTGAGGTAGGTGCTATTATTCCTATTTTACAGTGAGGAAACTGAGGCAAACAGAGGTTAAGTAACTCACCCAGGGTCACACTTGTTGCTAAATGTCTGAGATTGGATTTGAACTCAGGTCTTTTTGACTCTAGGTCCAGCATTCTATTTACTGTATCATCTAGTTTCCAAGAAAAGGTTTCAGACCAACACAGAGGGGTTTGGCCTTGTGAAGGTCGCAGGAAGACCTGTCACCTGATAGTTCTGACCTTTACTACTTAGGTCCAAGACACAGATCAAGGGTAAACTGGGAGAGTGACTGCCCCTGGGGTAGTGGTCTGAAATAAGGTGTGGTCACAGATTCTACGATCAGAAGTAAGCAGCAGCTGTGTAACTGACTCCAGGAGTGGAGTGTGGCCACAGTTTTAGCCACAAACTCACTCTAAAGCCTAGAGTGAAATATCCAGGACAAGAATCCTAGATCAAAGGGAAGCCTTCAGTTTTGTCACTCAGAACCAGAAGCACTTTCTGGCTCACTAATAGTGACTAAGTCTATTAGCAGTCTACTGAAACTCATAATAGAACAAGTCCACAGTTCTGTGGTTTGGTAACAAAACCAGGTCAGGAAATTTCAGAGCTCAGAATAGGCCAGCATCAGACCACTCTGGGACTTTAAAAGCTTGGAGGTCCCCAGCCTGAGATCCCAGAATCCAGAGATTCTGGAATAAAACATTCAGTACCTCAAACGAACAATAACAAGACTGAAGAAGACACAAATTCAGCAACACATTCCCTCCAAAAGTGGGCAGAGCCCAGGTCTAACACAAAGTCCAACATCAGAAGTAGCCTAGAAGAATAAGCACACTTGTTAAACACACACACACACACACACACACACACACACACACACACACACACATACACACGCACGCACGTGCGCACACGAAGAGAATTACTCTCTTTTCTTTTAAATGTTTCTTTAATTATATGAGATGGCTTTTGGGGTGTATGTGTGGGGGGGAAGCAATACAGGCAGAAATTTCAGTGATGTCAAAACAAAATATATCAATAATAGCTGGTAAGCCAAGATGGCAGAGTAATATGATGAAATAGGGTTGAGCTCTCCCCACAATTCCTTCACAAAGATCCAGAAAATGCACTAGGTGAACTCTTCATAAGGAAATAAAAAAATTCCCAGTGATATTGGGCATAGGGAAACAGAGAGAGAGAGAGAGAGAGAGAGAGAGAGAGAGAGAGAGAGAGAGAGAGAGAGAGAGAGAGAGAGAGAGAGAGAAAACCACAGAGACTGGGATCTAGTCAGGAATGGCGAAGAGAATGAATCTAAAACATCTTCAAAGCTTCAAAGAGAAAGGAGCTTGGGTACAAATTCTACTATAATTACTGAAAAAGATGAACCAAGAGTTTAAAAAAAGCATTTAAAATGATTTTATATTTAAGTGAAATGAGAACTCTAGAGGAAAAAATTGGGAAAGAAATAACAGCTATGGAAGAAAGAAATGGAAAGGGAATTAATACCTTAGTAGGGGAGTTATAAAAATCTTGCTTGACTAAAACTCCTTGAAAATTAGAATGGATCAAAGAAAAGCCAATGTCTCCAAAACAAGATCAAAACATTGAAAAAGAAAAAGAACATGTGAAGTATCTCAGAGCAAAAACTCCTGACATAGAAAACAGATCAAGAAGAGAAAATTTAAGAATCATTTCACAATATCTGAAAGTCATGAAAAAAAAGAGCCTTGACACTGTATTTCAATAAAACACAAAACTACTCAGATCTCTTATAATTAAAAGGCAAAATGGTAATAAAAAGAACACACCAGTCTCAACTGGTGTTGGGAGTTCAATGGTGACATATTGCTACTTACACCCTTCCCCCCAAAGAATTACCTCTACAATATCCCCAAGAAGTGGTCTTCCAGCCTCTACTTAAAGATCTCCAATATGTGGGAACATACCATTTCTCCCAAAGCTGCCCCATTTCTGGGCAGCTCCACTTATTAAGAATTTTTCCCTGATATCAGGACTAACTATGCCTAAAAGGCAGCTCCACATACACTGTTGCTGGTTCTGTTCTCTAGAGCCAAAAAGAACAAGTTAATCAAGATTCCACATGACAGCCCTTCAAACCCTTGAATACATCTACCATCTATTCTCCTAGTCTTTTCTTCTCCAGGATCAAGATTCCTCTGTTCTTTTTAGTGTTATATTCATTTACATAGTTGTAAAGGTGAATACATTATTCTTTTGGTTCTGCTTTTTTAACTCTGCATCAATTCATACAAATCTTGCCTTGTTGCTCTCAATACCTTATATCTATTTACATTCAAGAGGCAGCTAGGTGGTGCAGTGGAGAGCCAGGTCTGGAGTCAGGATGACTTAAATTCCAATTCAGCCTCAGACATTTACCATCTGTGTGACCCTGGGTAAGTCACTTAACCCTATTTGCCTCAGTTTCCTCATCTGTAAAATGAGCAGGAGAAGGAATAGCAAAGCATTCACTCTAGTATCTTTGCCAAGAAAATCCCAAATGGGGTCACGAAGAGTCATATACAACTGAAATGACTGAAAGCATTACCTCCCTATTCCTAATAATGAAACATTTCAATGTAGTCCAAGATCACATTAGCTTTTTTGATTTCAATATCATACTTATAACTTGTACTGAGTTTGCAGTTCACTAAGACCTCTAAATCTTTTTCAAAGTGCTGTCTTGTACATGTGAAGTTTTTATTTTTTTAACCTGAGCATAAGAATCTACATCTATCCTTACTGAATTTCATCTTCTAAGATTAAGCTCAATATTCTATTCTCTCAAGATCTTTTTAGATCCTTACTCTTTCAGATAGTATATGTTAGCTACTCTTAGCTTAGCATCATCTGCAAACTTGATGGGCATGCCTTTAATCTTGGATAGAGTTTAGTTCCATAATTATAGATTTCTTCCATTGTAGATTTATATACCATATTTCAATATTAAATATAGGGTAAAAAAGCCATGTGTGATCAAAAAAGTAGAGACTCCACACATTGAGAATGAAAATGTGAGCTTTTATTTTAATTTTAATTTTGCATTTAAACATGAAACAAAGCTCATTCCATACACACACAAAATACCTGATGCAACAAAAAATACAATAAAATAAATCCACACAATGGCCATGTTCAAAAAGCTATGTTTCTTTCTGTGATTTGGTTCTATCACATCTATGTGAGGAGGTTGGAAAACATACATTAACGAGTCCTCTGATGTGAGGAGGTTAGAAAACATACATTAACGGGTCCTCTGGAAACATGGTTAGTCATTCTAATGACTGAGGTTCTTAAACCTTTCAAAGTTGTATTCTTTCAGGAGTGTTTTTTTCAATATTGTTGCCCTTGTAAAAATTATTCTATGGTTCTTCTCACTTCACTCTGCTTCAGTTCATACTACTCAGGATTCTCTGAAGTAGTGTCTTTCATCTTTCTAGGTTTCTCTTGTATTCCAGAATTCTAACAGAGCTCTGATCTTTTCATCAAGAATGTTTGAAAATCATTTATTCCAATAAAGGTCCATTTCCCCCCTACTGTAGGATGATACATAAAACTTTTCAGGGAACTCTCTTGTTGCTTACAAGTTTAATCTTTTAACTTTTGGAATAATGTATTTGAAAATCTCCTCTCATTTTCAGTAGGAGCTTCCAGGTCTTATATGATCCTGTGTTTCTTTAGTATTTGACATGTTTCTTTTAGGAGTCATAGTATTTTTCTTTGACATGGGAGCTCCTGGGAATTTTCCTTTTACGGTTTTTGGAGGAGGTAATCAATGTTCTTTCTATCTTCACTTTGCCTTCTGGTTCTAATAGATCTGGGCAGTTTTCATTTACTTTTTTTGAAAAAATAGCAACCAGGCTTTTTGTTTGTTTTTCTTAAATCATGGTTTTTCAAGAGATCAATGATTTTTAAATTATCTCTCCTTGAACTGTTTTCCATGTAAGTTGTTTGTTATAACAGATATTTTATGCTTTCTTTCAGTAATAAAATCTTGATTTTTTTTTACAAATTTTTTTTGCCATTTCATGGACCCATTGATTTTTGTTTGATCAATTCTAGGTTAAAGGGAGTCATTACATAGTTAAGATTTATCTCTTCCTCTTCTAAGTTCTTTATTTTCCTTCCAATTCTTTTGTTTAGAGTTTTTATTTCATTTTTTTCTTGCTTCATTTCTTCTATGTATTCATATAGTATTTGTGGGAAAATCTATTTTTCCCATCTTAAGTCACTGCTTGTATTTGTTACAGAATTGCCAGATGGCACAGTGGATAGAGTACTTGTTAGGACTGGAGTCTGGAAGACCTTATTTCAAATCTGGTCTTACAAACTTACTAGGCTTTATGCCTCTGAGAAAAATCACTTAAACTTCTGTTTGTTCAGTTACCTCAACTGTAAAATGGGAGCAATAATCTCATCATTTGATGAGATAATATTGGTAAAACACTTGGCACAGTGCCAAGAACATAGTGGGTACTTAATAAAATCTTGTTCCCTTCTTTTGGGTGTATTTCTAGATCTATAATAGTTTTTTTTTAAATACTGGTCAGTGTCTTTATTTATCTCTCCACCTTTATTTCCTGAATTGAGGTCCCTGCTGTGATTTTTATGTGACATGTTTGGCCTTGCATGGTGCTGCCTAGGATTACTCAGGTTCTTGCACTAAACTTCTTCTCCTTGGATTTGCTTTTCCTTGGATCTATGAGGTTTAGGATGCTGTAACTTCATGACTCTCTGCCACATCAGAACAGAGAGTGCTTGGAACGGAGGAAACTTGGAGCCCTTTGATGCCGGGGCTATCCCAATTTGAGCAATGCACAGCACTGACACCACACCAGGTGCTGTTTCTCCCCAAGCCTGACAAGGACCATGCTGTGAGTTTCTACATATCCTTGGGCTTTATGGCTACCCAGAATCTTTCTTGTAGGTACTCCTTTGGATATAGAATCTTGCAGATTACTATTGTCTTTGGCCCTTCTTTGTTCACACTTGGGAGGCTGCTGAAAATGGACCTTTAATGAAATAGAAGACTTTCCATGAATTCCTGATAAAAAGACCAGAATTGCTTAGAAACACTGAAATGCAAACACAAGAGTCGAGAGAAATATAAAAAAAGATATATATGAATGAACAATCATAAGAGACTAAAGGAAACACTATTCACATTCTAATATGAGGAGATGATGTATATATCCTCTCTGAATTCTATCATTATCAGTGGTCATAGAGGGAGTCTAATAAGATAGAGAACCTGAACATAGTTCAGCTATGTCTCAATGATCATAAAAGAAAAATGGAAAGGCAGAGGAAGAGAAATACACTGGGAGTGGGGGGGAAGACAACAGAAATTATCTCACATAATTGGGGTACAAAAATAAAAGCATGTATAAACAGAATAAAAGGGTAGGGAAAACGAGAGACACTTGAATTTCACTCTCTACAGAAATACATTTCACTCAAAAGGGAAACGAGAGAAAGGAGAGAAGGAAGAGGTGGAGGAGAAGCGTAAGAGGGACAGTAGATTAAGGGAGGGGTCAGTTCTGAGCAATATAAACTCTAAGGAGGGTGGCTCTTCATGAGGGGTTTAAAAGGAAAGAAATTATAAGAGTCCATGATTGTTCTCTGAGTGAGGCAAACAGAAGGGCAGAGAATCAGAGGCAAACTGAAACAAACCTAGAGCTCCAACCTCTTCTTCTTAATAAGGAGGGAGAGAGAGAGGGAGAGGGAAACAAAGAAAAGGAAGAGTATAAGAGATTAGGATGGATAGAAATGAATGATAATATCTCACACATTAATGATAATATCTGTGAATGTGGATTAGATGAACTCACTCATAAAGTGGAAAAGGCTAGCAGGATGGATTAGAAAGCAAAATTCAACACTGTTTACAAAGACATGTTTACAAATGTGTAAATACATGTTTTAGTTTACATGAAACAAAGATGCTAATGGAGTCATGATAAGGAGCTGGCACAAAATCAATTACGCTTCAACTGAAGTAAAAATAGCAGGAGTAACAATAATGATGTTAGACAAAACAACAGCAAAAACAAAATTAAAAGAGATAAACAAGAAAATTACATTTCACTAATAGGTATCATGGACAACGAATTAATATCAATAGTAAATATATATATATATACACGCACTAAATGCCATAGAGTCTAAATACTTAAAGTAAAAGTTAAATAACTTACAGGGAGATACAGACTGCAAAATTGTAATAATGGAACACTTCAATTTACCCCTTTCAGAACTAGATAAATCTAACCAAAAAAAAGCAAACAAAAAGAAGGTAAAGACCTGAATAGAATTTTAGGAAACTGAGATATGATAGTGTTTTGGAGATTACTGAATGTGAATAAAAAGTATATATATATATATATATATATGTGTGTGTGTGTGTGTGTGTGTGTGTGTGTGTATAGATATATCTATAATAATATACATATATACATACATATATACATATATGTGTATCAGCTCTACATAGTACTTTCATAAAAACTTACCATGTATTAGGGCATAAAACCATAAAAAACATGCTGTAAGCCAGCAATAGTAAACATATCTTATATAGCCTACAATGTGATTAAAGTTATATTTAATAAAGGACCAATGAAAAAATCAATAAAAATTAACTCAAAACTAAATAACTCATACCTAAAATGAGTATGTCAAAAATAAATCATAGAAACAATAATTTCATTTTAAAATGACAACACTTAGAGAACATACTAACATTTTGAAGTTGTAGGCAAAGAAGCACTCATGGGAATATTTATATCTCTAAGCACTTTCATTGATACAAGAAAGAAAAAGCAAATGAACAAATTGCTTATGCAACTGAATTTTTAAAAACCTAGAAAACCAACAAACTAAAACCCCTTGAATTAAGCTCCAAAATAGAAATCCTAAAAATCAAAGATGAGATCTACAAATAAAAGCAATAAAATGAAATTAATAATATATAAAACAAGGAATTGTATAAAAAGAATAAAATAGGCAAATCATTAGCTAATTGAATTTTTTTAAAGATAGAAAATTAATTTGCTGGTATCAAAATTTTTTAAGAATTAACAATGAATAAAATAAATTACTGGAAACTGTTTTGCTCTGTTACACACCAAAAATTGATAATCCAAGTGAAATGGCTTAAGATTTATAAAAATTCAAAGATCAAAATAATAAGAAATAGAGGATTTATATAATCTATTCTCAGAATAAAGAAACTGAACAATCAATGAGCCCTCTCTCTTTCATTCTCTCTCTCTCTCTCTCTCTCTCTCTCTCTCTCTTTCTCTCTCTCTGTCTCTCTCTCTCTCACACACACACACACACACACACACACACACACACACACACACACAGAGAAAAAGGACCAGATTAATTTATAAGCAATTTCTACAAAACATTTCAATTTCAATAATGATTAATTCTAATACCACAAAAACTAAGAAAAAAATGGATCCTACAAATTCCTTCTATAATATGAATATATAATTTTTATCACTAAATCAGGTGGCATCAAAACAGGGAAAGAAAATTAAAGACTAATATCAATAATGAAAATGAATTCAAAAACTGAAATAAAATATTAGCAACAAGACTACAGTAATACTTCACAAAGCTTATACCCTATGACTTCTTTGGATTTATTCCAAAAATCCAGGACTGGTTTAATATCAAGAAAACTATAAACATAATTCACCATATTAATAAGAACAACACAATAATATAACCTTATCAATAAATTTACAAAAAAAACCCTTTTATCACTTATTTCTATGAAAAAGACATTAGAAAGCACAGAAATAATTGCATCTTTTCTTAATATAAGTAGTATCTATGTAAAACCAAGTTCCATCATTCTCTGTAATGAAGATAAACTAATGGCCTTCCAAATATGATTAGGCATAAAGAAAGTGTATCTATTATCACCATTACTATTTTACACAGTACTAGAAATGCTAGCTATAGTCATAAGACAAGAAAATGAAATTGAGGGAATAGGTAAAAAGCAAATAATTATTATTTTTTTATAGATGATAAGATGATTTAGTTAGAGAGCCCTAAAGAATTAAAATAATAGTT
Source organism: Phascolarctos cinereus (assembly GCF_003287225.1). Classification (NCBI taxonomy): domain Eukaryota; kingdom Metazoa; phylum Chordata; class Mammalia; order Diprotodontia; family Phascolarctidae; genus Phascolarctos; species Phascolarctos cinereus. The sequence goes on from NW_027555625.1 coordinate 169,333,778, forward strand.
GAAATAATAAACAGTTTCTACACATTTGTAGGATATTTAAAAGCCCAAACAAATTATCAGCATTAATACATATTACCAACAAAATTAAGCAGTTAAGAGATAGAAACAGAAACTCCAATTAAATACAGAAAGTCTAAAATATATGGGAGTCTAATTGCCAAGGCACACACAGGAACCATATAAATACAACCACAAAAGTCTTTATAGAAAGACATTTCTAAATAATTGGAGAAATACTAATTTCTCATGACTAGGCCAAGACAGTATAATAAAATGACAATATGATCTAAATTATTCATTAACATGCAAATCAGACTACCAAAGAATTATCAAATAAAACTCAAAAAATAATAACAAAGTTCATATGGGTTCCAAAAAAGGTCAAGAATCTCATGAAAAAAAAGAAATGAGGGAAAAGGGAATCTAGCCATATGAAATCAAACCATACTACAAAGCAATAATAATCAAAACAACTTGGCACTCATTAAAAAATAGATCAGTAGAAGAGATTGGGGATACAATATATAGAAGCAAATAAACCAAATAGTTAATGAACTTTGGGTTTAGTGAACCCAAAGATCCTAGATCTTGGAAGAAGCACTGATAATTTGACAAAAGCTTCTAGGAAACTTGAAGCAGTGTGGCAGAAATTAAGTACAGACCAACATCTTCCACCATAAGAAGATAATCTCCAAGTGGTTACATAGCATAGACATAAAGAATGACATATTAAGCCAATCTGAGGAGCAAGGAAGAAATTATCTGTCAGATATAGGAATAGGGGAATAGTTCATGATGAAGTAAAAGATAGCAAAGATTACATAAGTTAATTATATTTAAAAAAAATTTTTTTAACAAATAAATTAAAAAAACCAAGATTTAAAGGGAAATGATTAACTGGAGAAAAATCTTTTCTGCAAGTTTGTCTGATAAAGGCCTCACTATTACGATATGCATACATATATAATATATGGATACTATATATATACATATATGTGCATATGTTTCAAATTTTTAAGAGCCATTTTTCAATTGATAAATCATTTAAAGATATAAACAAACAGCTCTCAAGGGAAAAAACCCAGGCTACCTATAGCTATATGAAAAAAAAATGCTCCAAATTACTAAGTAGAGAAATGCAAATTAACACAATTCTGAGGTTCAATCTCACACACATCAGATTGGCAAAGATTAAAATAACAAATAATGGAAGGTCTGTGGGAAAACAGGCATATTTATGCACCACTGGTAAAATTGTAAACTTGTTCTACCACTGTAGAAAACAATTTTGAATGAAATGCAAAAAGTTATTAAACGATGCATGCCTTTTGACCCAACTATTCTACCATGAGTCCTATACCCAAAAGAGATCAAAGAAAGGAAAATGTCCTATACGTATAATATTTTAGCAGCTCCTTTTGTGGTGGGAAACAAAAAAGAACTAGAAACTAAAAGGATGCCCAACGATTGAGGATTGGATGAAAAAAATCATGATATATGAATATGCTAGAATACTACTGTGCTGTAAGAAATGAGCAAATAGATAATTTCAAAGAGACATGAAGAGCCTTGTATGAACTGATGCAAAATGAAGTAAGCAGTAGTAGAAAAAATTTATAACAATTTTAAGTTTTTAAAACTGATGAAGAATGAAATGTGCAAAATCAAGAGAACTAATCCATACAATAAGAACAGCATTATAAAGTCAAACATCTTTGAAAGCTGTAAGAACTCTGATCAATGCAATAACTATCCACGATTCCAGAGAATTGATGATTTCAAAGGACTGATGATTAAATTCGCGATCCACATCCTGACATAGAGAGGTAATGGATTCAGGTTGCAGAATGAGAAATATGTTTTCTAAATAAGGCCAACAAAGTAATTTATTATGTTTTACTATGGGAATTTGTTAAAAGGAATTTATTTTTCTTTTTTCAAATGGGATATGGGGTGGGAAGGAGAGAAAATAAGATTTCTGCTCATTAAAAATAATATTTAAAAAATGAAAAATAGAAAAGTAAACTTAATTCTACTTTTAAAAGAGAAGCAGGTAAATGGGAAAAATCTTTGCTTGAAGTTTCTCTAAAAAAAAGATCTTATATCTAAGGGAACTGATTTAAATTTATTAAAAAAAAAAGCTGTTCTCCAAATGTTCATGTCAAAGGACATAAACAAGCCTTTTTCAACGGAAGAAATTTTAGCTATCAATAGCCACATAAAATGCTTTAAATCATTAATAATTAGAGGAATGCTCATTAAAACAACTCTGAGGTGCCATCTTATACCCAACAGATTAGCAAGTTGACAAAAAAGAAAAATGACAAATTTTAGAGGGACTGAGAAAATAAGTACATTAATGCACTGTTTGTGGAGCTGCAACCAGGTCCAGCTGTTGTAGAATGCAATTTGAAACTTTGCCCAAACAGTCATTAGACTGTGCATGCCCTCCAATCCAGTGATACTGCTTCTTGGTCTATGCTCCAAAGAGATCAAAGAAAGGAAAACAACCTGTAATTATAAGTAGTTAGAGCACTTATTTTCATGGTGGCGAAGAACTGGAAACTGAGGGAGACCCACCAACTGAGGAATGAATGGCTGAACAACTTATGGTATACGAATCTGATGGGATCCTATTGTGCTATAAGAAATGATGAAAAAGATGGTTTCAGAGAAACCTGGAAAGACTTGTATGAACTGATGCAAAGTGAAGTGAGCAGAGCCAAGAGAACAATTTATACAGTAATAACAATATCATAATGATAAACAACTTTGAAAGATTTAATTTCTTACTACCTATGTGTCCTTTGGCAAATCACTTCATCCTCTAGGCCTTAATTTCCTCATCTGTAAAGTGAGAAGATTAAACTAGATGTCCTCTGAAGTCCGTTCCATGTCTTCTTTTCCCAAAGGGCACTGGCATTTTCACAAAAGGAGGCAAAGTCATTCTCTTTTTTTTTTTTATGGGATCCATCTTGTTGATTTTATATAGAAATTTCTGAATGGGAATGTTCCTGTCCTGTTGATCAGGAGACTAGGAATGGGATGAGTATTAGCAGTGAGATCCATTTATTCCTGTAGCAATTAGAAATATGGAGTTTATTGCCTTGCTTGCTCAAGAGACTTAAAATAGGGAGATGAATAGGTTGAAATATTTTTAAGTCTGAAGTCACTCAGCTCTGTGACCTTTAAAGCCACAATGGCTATAAAAGAAAGTATGATTCAATATGGAAAGGTAAGAATTTAAATTCACCTGAATTCAGGATATAAAACTATATTTTTGTCTCATTATCAAATTGTTGAAAGCCATGTAAATTTTAATTGAATTTCTGTTAATCTGATGCTATTTAATTAAATCAGTTATCTCATCCTATTGGCAGAAAAGTGAGGTCTGTAAGATAAGAAAAAGAACTGCACATAGAGATCATATTCTATTTGTAGGTGAACTAGCCTAGCATTATTGCAAGAAGACAATAAAGTACAAACTTTTTTCCTCAAGAAAATGGTGAGACTACTAGCATATTTATGGGATGCTTCAAATTATTTTTGAGAGCAGAGAACTCACCCCAAACTCAACAATCTGCAAATACTATCAAAAGAAATATGCTACTAGGATGACCCAACATATCCTTAGACTTAAGAAGTATCTGTACCTCAAACATTTTAAAGTGGTTAAAGTATTTTATGTATGAAAAGGAAGGCGCACAATGGAAAATTACTGGTGATTGTTTTTAGCTTTCTCAGTTCAGAATTCCTTCTTCTGCAGATGATTTAGTTATAGTGATATCATCATAAATAGCTGCCCACTTAACATCTTTAGGTAAATAAGCATTGTAAATAACTGCATACAAAAAAAGCCATCAATGTTTTTCACCTTTACAAAAGGAGATACATCAAGATCAAGAAAAAATATTCAATCATCTCCAGGATTTGCATAGAATTCTTCTGGGAAGCATCTGCCAATAACTAAGAATGGATAGTAACAGGAAACTTTAAAGTCACCCTAAAAGTGGCCTAACATGTCTCTTTTAGGGTACTTTTTAAAATTCAGAATCCAAATGGAGAATGCAATCAATGGTAGGAACAATCAGTGAAATATTACTGTGTCATACAATACTTATAAGTGGATGGACAAATTCACAGGGAAATAAATCATGATTATAAAATCTCTGAAATAGGTGAAAATAAGACACCTAACAAAGAGGAAATCAGTTGCAAAAGACATTAAGTCCTATGGACCTTAGAGACTGCAAAATATTTACTTTGTTGGTTGACAAAGTAGCATGAAATCTAGATAGGAGATCATACTTCAATACTTCTGTGCATCTCTGATGTCATCAATGTTCGGACTCCTTGCAATGATATAGATTACAATCCATCCACGGCTTCTTATCCTTGTCCATTACTCTTAATCATGATCCTCAATAAATGTTTCCACAGGAAAAGAACCACTGCATTTTTATCTATATCAACTGATATAATATGGGTACCCTACATCTCTCCATTGCTCCTTAGGTGATCTATTTTGTGAATTCTTCAGACTGTGGTATTCCATTCTTTGTAGCCATTTAGCATAACCAAAGGGATTACATATGGGCTTTTGTTTCAGGAGAAGTTTAGTATCATTAAAAGCACTGTGCAATATTACAAATGCAATTCAGCCCTCACTTTTCCTCTACTTCAACTATAGGCTGAGCTTATTACTTTATGCAATGTTGTTTGTTTTCAAGATACGTACTAATCGAACAACTATGGGTTACCTGTCCAAAAGCATATCAAAATTTGGACAACAGTCATCCTTTACCTACTTTTTTAATCTACAATTTTTTTTTTGTTCTGTAAAGTTTAGATTCCGTCAAAAGGCTGCACAGGCTGCACTTGAGGAATGTTAGAAGCCCAAATGTTTTGGGTCTGCTCTCATTGATGAAGAACATAGTTACAGAAAGCTTGGCAGATCTTTGCCATTTGTTTGTTATGCCCTTCTAGGTTTTATCCTTAAATGCTCTTGAGATGATTTGGTTTATCCTCCAAGATCGTTTGTCAACCCTTTCATAAATTTGCTTTTTTTTTTCTTTCACATAACACTGTTTCATGTAATGATGTTGATAAAAGTCTTCTACAATTCTACTCCATAAAATTTTGCAACTGAGTTTACATTCCAAACAAGTGTTACTCTTGGTTATCATCTTCCTTTGCAAGATCATCAAATTTTTCAAACACAGAATCTCAAAGGCCATCTAGTTCAATCCATCCCTCCTTGCTGATGTGTTTTCTAGAATCCTTCGGCCTTCTCACTGTGACAATTAATTTACATTGGTTAAACTTCCCTGATAAGTAGTGATAATTAGGTTCTAGTCCATTTCCCATTTTCACCATTGATAGAGTTGTTAAGGTAGGTCATGTAAAAGTTACCTCAACTGAATCCATTATCTTCTAATTTGGTATTGAATTTTGCTCTAAGAAGCCAATGGCTTAATGGAACAGAAAGCCAATTTGAAAATGACTTCCCTATTAGTAACCAGCCATTTCTAATTTGTTAAAAGATAGTCAAGATTTCATTTATTATGATGCAATTCAGTGTTTGCTATGTTCAGCACTTCCCAACTTCTCATCTTGAAGAAAGTATTCATGATCATAGGTGTTAAGACTTCTGTGTAGTTTGCAAGCTTTTGGCCATTTAAAAAAAATAAATCCTGGTATGCATTTTCTAAGATATTTTTTCATAGCCTTCACCTATAGCCTCCCTTTGAAGTGCAGTTGCTGTATACTAAAGTTTATGTTGGTTGAATTTATAGAGTCTTACTGAGTTCTTTGTAGAATTTCTTTACTGCCTTGCCATACTGGCACACGAGCTTTTTGCAAATGCTGATCACAGATGTTGAACTACATGATGAGATGAAGAGATGCTCTTCATGATGCTTCTTGTTTCCTTTGGATGCAAGGTAAAAACTAATCTTTTTAATTTCCTTTCTAAGGAGATCATGGGACCCAGGTTCCTGCAACTTCTTTTTGTCTTATTTCATTTATAGCCAAAATGCCAATAGCACTATCATTCAATTCTTCCAATAGTTTGCCAGCTCATTGTTCACTGAACAAGGATCTCCTAAAGCAACAGCACTTATTAATATAGCCCACCTTTTGGTATGTCCACAAAAAATTTGGACACTATGACAGTATGACATTAGACAGTATGAAAGGAGATAAGAGACACAGCCAATGTTTGAGGGGAGGACCTTTCTCCATTTCTCTAAGTTATGAGAGGATTTCAGATTTTACCTGAGGGCAAAATACTAGAGAACCTTTTAACTCTGAACTTTACTTTACAGGGGCTTCCTGGAAAGAAAAAGGAAGATTAAACAAGCAAGCAAGAACAGAGAATGAGAGTCTTTGACCTTGGTCAACAGTAGAGAAGACCAGAGGTTATAGATTATAGTAGTCCCAAACACAGTCTACATTCCCAACTCTGATATTGTCAGCTTTCGAGTTTGAGACTCCCTCAATGGCAAGAGGTACCTTGAGGTGCCAGGGCAAGAATTGCAGAAAAGGCCTGTGACATCTGAGATGTAGAAATGTTGGCTATTCATGAGACTGCCTTGAAGACTTTTTTCTGTTTTCTTGGGGCACTGAGTTCCATTCCTCTATGTTCCTCATTTTCTCCTTTACTTTACCAGTTCTCTAATAGAGAACCAGACTGAAGGTAGGCCAGTTACACTTCTCTAAAACTATTTTTCTAAACATTATTATTTTACGTGTTTCTAAATATGTATGTGACAATGAACCACAACCCAAGTGACCATTCAAACATTGTGCCAAGTCTCACTAACACTGAGGCTTGAAATAGAAAGAAAACACACCCTGAAAGGGAGAAAAGTTCAAGTATTGAAGTTTTATACAATTAATCTGGAATGAGAAAAAGAGAATAATATTTGAGGCCAGATTCCTTCTGAGACAGGAATAGATAGAAAGACCTAGACTAGAAACAGGCAAAGCCTGAGGAAACTTTTTCACTTTTAAAGTCTGCATAGTTAAGAAGATTCTGAGAAGATGGCAAAGTAAGTCAGAAAATTTCAAGCTCTCAAGATGTTCCTCCACAAAAGAGATAAAATAGCCTCTCTGGGCGAACATAGAGTTGTGAAAACAAATAAGAGTAGGGACAGAAGAGGCTTCCACCTGGGACAATTACAGAAGATCTGAAGAAAAATCCTGAACAAGATCTCCTCCTTGTGAAGAGTAAACACCTCCAGGCTAGGGTCCACTTCAAAAACAGGCAGCCAGCTGCTTAAACAACAAGCCTCAAGCCCTGGGTTAGATGGTTTGGGAGGCTGCCTTGGCCTCAGCCATAGGAATTTTTGCCACAGGAACTTTTAATCCAGGAACAGTGAGGGTAGTTGGGCATCAGACTTGGAGAAGATCGAGATAACCTCTTCTGACAAGGAACACCAGATCCAGCTGTGCTGCGGAGAGGGAGCTGGGTAAGAGGGAACCAGCACATGCCAGGAGAGTGTAGAAGCAGTGGGGTGAGGATGCCTCCACTTAGGGCACTTACAGGAGGCTGGAGGTCTTGGTTTGAGTTCAAGTTCAGAAGGGTGAACTGAAGAGGATTAGAGGCACCATCCCCCATATCCTAGGACTAGAAGTGATTATAAAAACTAAATGATTACCAAAGAAATGCACAAGCAAAGGTGAAAGAATCCAACCATAAAGTTATTATAGGAATGGAGAAGATTTGGGTTTGTCTTCAGAGGGGGCTACTGAAGCAAAGAAACCCTCTTCTGTCCCAAAGAGTATTATCAAATAGACACCTGCCCAAAAAGAACTCATTGAAGAACTTAAAAAAAGACTTTGAAAATCAAATGAAAGAGACTGAGGAAAAACTAAAAAGAAAAAATAAGGATTATACAAGAAAAAAAGAAGATTATGAAAAGTAAGTCAACCAATTAGAAAAGTAAATCCAGAATCTTAAGGAAGAAAATGACATCTTGAAAATCAGAATTTGACAAGGGGAAGCCAGTGAAGTTATAAGGGATGAAGAAATAATATATATATATATAAATAAAGAATGAAAAAATAGAAGAGAATGTGAAACATTTCATAAGAAAAAAATGGATCTAGAGAACAAATGAAAAAGATAAAATAAGAATAATTGGACTACCTGAAAGTTCTGATCAAAAAAAGAATTTTGATACAACACAAGAAATAATTGAAGAAAACTGTCCTGAAGCATTAGAACAAAAGGGGAAAGTAGAAACAGAAAAAATTCACTGATCACCACCTGAAAGAGATCCTATGAGAAAAACTCACAGGAATATTATAGTCAAATTTTGAAACCCCCAGATCAAAGACAAAATATTACAAGCAATAAGAAAAAAACAATTTACATATTGTGGTACAACAATTAAAATCACACATAAGACATGGCAGTGGCGACACTAAAACATTGAAGGTCTTGTAACACTCTTTATCAAAGAGCAAAAGAACTGGGCTTTTGGCCAAAAATATTATACCCAGCAAAGCTAAGCATAATTCTGAATTTAAAAAAAATGGACATCTGATCAATTGTTAAGACTTTCAGGTCTTTGTCAAAACAAAAAACAAAAAATAAAAAAACAAAAAAAAAACCTTGAACTCAATAGATTTAACATATAAGAGCCAAGAGAAATATAAAGTATGTACTAATGACCAATTACAAGGGATTAAATAAGTATAGAATGCTTACTTTTTTATGTATGAAAAATGTAAAACCCATGGTTTTTTTTAAAGATTGTTACTAGTAATTAAGTAACTTATAAGGAAGATTGGGGTAGACCTGAGTATGATATGACTCCAAAAAGTAAAACCATTCAAGGACAGCTAAAATAGTAATTATCTTTTACAAATGAGGTGCAAGAGGAAGAACCAATAGAGAGGAATTAGATGGGGAAGGGGAGCTGTTAGTTCTAGAAATCTACTCTCATTGGGAATGGATTAAAGAGGGGAAAATATATATACATTTAGAAGAGTATAAAAGTCTTCTGAATTTAGAAAGAAATAAAACTAAGGGGATAGAGAGGGTGGAGAGTATAAAGAAGGGATCTTTAGAGGGGAGGGTATGGGAATAGGATAAAAGGGGGATATAGAAGGAGGTTCTAGATTTAGGGGAATGGGAGGACAAGGGAGGTATTGCTGGAGTGGGGGTAGGTTAAGCAATAGGGTAAGGCAGCAGGTAGAAGTAAAAGTAGAAAAAGTTAAGAAAGATAGGAAAAATAAAGAGATATGCACAAACATAAAATCAAAGATTAGATGGAGAATCTCTTAGGGAAAGTATATGTATATATGTATGTGTATGTATATATCAATACCTATATATAAATATATCCAATGCTTAACTGTAGCCTTGGGGTGGTGGATGGGGGGAGAAAAGAACAAAGTAAAAAATGTACAGTAGTGAACAAAAGAAAACCTACAAGGAAACAAAGAAAAGATGGACAGCTTTCAATATAATGAATAGCATTTAATATATAGGCTTTCTTGAAATGAAAAGTTATCGCTATATAATTTGAATGCTCTCCTATGTTCTGCTGTGCATAAGACTTTTTTTGTTTTTTTCTTATTTTATATTTAAGTTTACAAAGTTTCTTTTTCTTTTCTTATTATGTATCTAAGTTTTATCATGCCTCAAATAAAAAAAAGAAAAAACAAAGAAAAAAAGAAAATTTACATAGTCTTTCTTGCTGTACTGAGTTCTGAAAAGGAAAATTCTACTTCTGAGGAAGGAAGGAGGGAGCTGAAAGAAATCCACCCCTCTAGGGAAGACAGTAAGAGTGTGTTTTACAAGTATGCTTAGTAGTTCCTGTAATATAATGGATTACTGACAACTCAGTCTGCCTAGCTAGCTAGGGCTACCAGCTTCTTATGTTAAAGTTTATAGACCTAAAAATGGTCTAATTCTTAATACCCTCATAATGAATGTTCACATATTACTGCAGTAGGCTGTTAATTCATCCACTAAAGTCTTCCTTCAAGAGCTCACTGTGATATAGAGGTGGCCCTGAATTCTTAACAGCTATTACTAGGAAGTATTAGCTCTGGTTGCTGTCATCAAGCTGGAAATACTTCAGGTATGGTCTTGGTAATAATAAATTGTGTCTCTGTGTCTGTCATCTGAGTATCAACTAAGCTATGCATTGAGCCTAGAGAGGCTTGTCACAAAAGGCTAGATACTAGATAATGAATTATTTGGCTGTAGGAAACAAGGTAAATACTTTTTTTCAATTACCTCTTCTAAGGTATGGTCTTCCTTGATGGAGGGATTATCCAAAGCAATAAAAGTCATATTTTTAGGGAGGATGCAAATTTCATGGCCTAAACTTTTTCCCTTAAGATCACTTGACAGACATTCTTCAAAGATCTCATAATGAATGAAAAAGCAAATTCTAAAGTGAGCAAAAGATACTCATATCGAAAGATAATATGGCATTGTCTACACAAAACTAGAATCAGGACATTTGAGTTCAAATTATGCCTCAGATGCTTACTAGGTATATTGTGAGGGAAGTATTTTGCCATTATGATTATTATATTGTAACTGCTGTCTTCAAAAAGAGAAGAGTAGAAAATAAAAATAATGACCCTAAAATATTCTTTAGTAAAACAGTGGAGTGAGATACCAAAACACTTTGAGAAATCATTACAAAGGAAGACGGATCCTTAAGAAATAGCAATAGTCATGGATCTATAAGTACAAAGAATCATAAAGAACATTACACTTTATTTGTACATTTAATGGTTTCAAATATAGAATTTTCAGAAGATTCTATGACCAATTTTTATACATCCTAGTATTATTCATTATACTTAAAAATCTATATAGAGCTTTACTCATAAGCAGATAAAAAGGTGAGACTTAAGAAATGAGAAAAAGAAAACCATTTTGAAAGTTGGTTCATACCAGTCAGTTAACCAACATTTATTGAGAGCTTACTTTGTATCAGGTACTATACTGCTGTGATAAAATAATGGCTTCCAAGATCCAAAGAAAGAAATATAAGTGATAACAGGACAATTTCTGCAATTCATGGGATTATTTTTTTTAAAAAAGCCAGCAGTGCATTTAAGGCTTTATATTGGAATTGTACCTTGAAAAATCTAGAACGATCAACATTCTTGTTCAAGGTCCTCCATCTCTAGACTCCAGGTACTTTATTGGCTATCCGCCCATGCCTGGAATTCTCTCCCTACTCATCTGTCTTCTGGCTAAAACTCTCCTTCTACAGGAAGCTTCTCTCAATCCTTCTTAATTCTAGAGCCTTCCCTGTGTGGATTATCCCCTATTTGTCCTGTATATAGCTTATTTATGCATAGTTATTTGCAGATTGTCTTCCTCATTAGATTGTGAGATACTTGAGGATGCAGGGATGGTCTGTCTTTTACCTTTCTTTGTATCCCCGGCACTTAGCACAGTTCTTAACACAGAATAGATACTTAATAAATGTTTTTTGACTAACTTAACATCCCTGAGACTGCTGGTTCTCAGAAATACTATCTGGGATTCTGTAAAATATTTCTCTCTTTTGCCTCCTGCAGCAAGATGGCAAGGCCTGTGAAACAAGAGAATGTTAGACTCTTCTTACTTCCCTCATATTTTTTCATACACATATAAAAGGACAGTTTGATCAGGGTTTATAAATACTTGTATCAAATCGTAATATAAGTTAACATGTCAAGTGATAAAGAAACTTGATTTAGAGCAAACTTTTTAGCTTTCAGAAAGAAAAATTTCATTAAGAAAACTAAAATACCAGAAAAAGTAGAAATATCTGAGAAAAACAATGTAGAAAATGAGAAGGGAAATGTTAATTTGGTAAAAGTTAAATTCAGGAAGGGTTTTTTTCCTCTACTCTTTTCTGAGCACATTTTCTAAAAACTGGCTAGCACTTTCTATATCAACTTAACTATGGTGGACATTTAGTCTAGAAAATGAAATAGGACCAAAAAAACCCCATCCTCTTTATTATAAGGCATCAACGTTCAAGTTCTGGACTATTTGTCAAACACTGGCCAAAAAAATTCTTAATTACTTACATGAAGTCTTTCTTGACTCTCCCAGATGCTTATTCCCTCCCTTTTATTTTACAACCTTATGTAAATTTTCTTCATATTTATTCTGTACAAATAAAAATGTATACACATATATGTATATACATATAAAACATGTATACATATACACATGACTATATATTTTACATACATATGTGTGCTTATATACATATAGACATATATAGAGACCTGTCCCTTCCATTATAGTATAAGCTCGAGGGTAGAGATTGTTTCATTTTTTTGTACTTGTTTCCCCATTGCTTGGTAGAGGGGTGGGGCACCCGTGGCCTCAAGGCCACATGTGGCCTTCTAGGCCCTTGTATGTGGGCTTTTGACTGAGTCTAAGTTTTACAGAACAAATCCTTTTATTAAGAGGATTTGTTGTGAAATCTGGATTCAGTCAAACGGATGCACTTGAGGATCTAGAGAGCCATATGTGGCCTTGAAGCTGCAGGTTCCCCACCCCTGGACTAGTACATAGTGGTTGCCTAATAAGTGTTTATTGACTGAGAGAGGCTGCCTAGCACATAATAGGTACTTAATAAATATCTGTTGATTGGTTAAGTTCAACATCATAATAAAAAAATGAAAAACAATGGAAAGCATTAAACATCTTGTACTAATACACCATGTAATTATTATTTATGTATCACCTCCACTGTAATGTCTCATTTTGTCATGCATGTGATTTTGACTACTTAAAGACTATATCAGCAAAGTATCATACTACGACAGGTCTTACCAAGATGGAAAAAAATTGAATGTGGACCAGCTGATGGATCAACTATACCTGCTGTCTGAACATAAGTGAAGTGAAGTTTGTGGATGTTTACTATGAGGTTGGGTCTAGGATAATGCATTTATCAGTCTCAGTAATTCTCAAAGACCATCTATTTATTCAGAGAGGATTACAATCAGCACTGGTGGAGCCAGTGTTCACACTAAAAAAAGATCTTATATTCTTAAAATAAATCACATTTAATTTTAATATACAAATTTTTTTATAAGTAAGCCAAGCTATACTTGATTTTCAATGTTCTTTAAAAGTAACTCTGGCATAAAGAACACAGAAAAACAAACAAATAAGCTCATCAGAAATGGACTGCCATTTTGGATTTATCTCTTCATTGCTTCCCCCCCGCCAAAAAAACCCCACATACATTTTAGTAACTGTTCTATCATATATTATGTTGGGTTTTAAAAACAAACTTCCAAAATAACTATTAGAATTTATGTACTCAGAAATCTAATTAGAATTTGTTTACTAAGAAACCTAATTTATTCATAGTTGACTCAACAACTTTTTAACCCTTTATAAGTTCTGCTGAATTAGTGAAATGGGGCTCATATCTTTCTCTTGTGAAACTATGATAATCTAACAAACTGAGAACATACTAAATTACGATCTCAAAAGTAGAAAAAAGGACTTTGCGTATCATCCGATACAGGCTAGACCCAAAGAATCCCTTTTAGTACATATTGGCAATTGTAATCCAGCTTTTGCTTGAATCCCTCAAGAAGGCCATTCTACTGTTTGGATTGCTCTAATTATTATGATCTTAGTTTCACGAAGCCTAAATTTGATTACCTAAAACTAACATCATTACGACCAGTCCTACTACATGGGGCCACGCAGGAAAATGTATAATCCTACACTTCCCTTTCATAGCCAGTTAGATACTTGAACATAGCCATCAAGCTAAGTCTCCTTTTCTCCACGCCGAGTATGTCCAGTTCATTCAAATGATCCAACTATGGTATGATCCTTCAGAATCTTGGTCATCCTCCTCTGGACACTATTCAGCCTAACAACATCCCTTCTAAAATGTGGAACCCAGAACTGGACACAACAGGCCAATGACTATAGTGGAAACTATCCTCTTCCTAGCCTTGGATACTGTGCCTCTTCTTATGCAACCTAGAATTTATGATTGCTTTATGATGCTGTTAACTCACACTGAATTTACAATTCATTAAAACCCCAAGATATTTTTCAAATTAGCCACTATCTAGCTATATGTGCTCCAACTTATATCTGTCAAGATGACTTCTGGTACTCAAGTGTAAGATTTTACATTGGTATCTATTAATATTTCACCTTATTGGATTTTGCCGAATGTTGTAGGTAGTGTAGATTTTGTTTTGTTTTGTTTTGTTTGTTTTTGACTCCAATGGTATCATATAACATTTTGGCACATTTCCTAGCATTGGGTCACCTAAAAATATGATGAACATGCCTTCTATGCCTTTATCTCAATCACTGATAAAAACAATGAAAGGCCCAGGTTTAAGGTATTACAACTCTATTATCATTTTACAAGTTGACATTGAACCATTAATGACTATTCTTTGGGTACAGCTATTTAATTTGTTCCAAAACCACCTAACAATACTTAAATCTAGACCACATCTTTTCCTATTAGCAATAAGAATAGCATGTGAGACTTCATTATATGTTTTGGTGAAATCTGGGTAAATTATATAATTCTACAGTATTCTGCTGATGTTCCTGTCCAGTAAATATATCAAAAAAGGAAATGTGGTCAACCATTCTTTAGGAAGCCATTCTGTCTCTTTGTGATATCATTGAATCCTTTCCAAGATATTCATTAAACTTTTCTTTAATAATAAATGCTAAGAATTTTGCAAGAAATTAAACTCCAATTCATTAGCCTAGAATCTTAAAGTTCCACTCATTTTTTTTTAATCAGGACCTTTGCCTTTCTCTTGTCCTACAGCATGCTTTGTACATGCCACATACTCTTTCAAGGATTTCTTAAGGTAGTTCAGTAAACACACTTACCAGTTTCTTCACTATTTTTGGTTGTTATTTGACTGTGTGTAATAACCTGAACTCACTGAGGGTAATTGGATGCTTTTTTACTCTCTACTTACTTATCCTGTGTTTCAACTCCATAGTATTTATTTTTGTTCTATCTTGGAAGTAAAAAAGTTCAGTACATGATATTTATTGTCATGTTCATATCCACCTTGAGCAGTCCTAGTATACCTTCTTTCCATAAATGTCTAGATTTTTAATACCACTCTTATTTTCCTTATAACATTCCTTATCAGCTCAGATCATTCAAAACTTTAATGTTGCAACAATGATAGAAAATGCCATGATTTTGTATTCATCATCTTCTATCCACCTTTATTTATGTTTTCTGTATGTATCTTTCAAAATCTAAGTTGACAGATGAGTTCTTTGTCATCCAAGTCTGCCTCTCTAGACAACTTCCTTTTTTAATCCTCACTGGAATTATTTCCCTCTTTGTCTTTAAAATTTCATTATTGAGAACTTTGATCCTTCCTGGGCTCATCTAAAATTTTAATAGATGCGCTCCTTGAAACCAGCTTTTTAAAAATCTAGGATGTATGTCAGACTCTGCCTGCCTTTCCTCTCCCCCTATCTATCATCATTCTAGGATGTACTTACTCCCCAAAAGAGGTTTCATTTCTATTTCCACAACCAGTTCCCCTTATTTTTGATAACAGGTCCAGAATAGCTGGTCTTCTTGTTGCTTTTTCTACCTTCAAAAAATGAATTTGGGAACTAAGGTCATGGATTTGTCTGTGAGAAAACTCTTCCCATTTTCAGGCTGGATCTGTAGTTTGCTAGTTAGCTGTTTTGTTGTTTAGTTGTTTTTCAGTTGTGTCTGATTCTTTATGACCCCTTTTGGGGTTTTCTTGGTAAAGATATTGAAATGATTTTGCATTTCCTTCTCCAGCTCACTTTATAGATGAAGAAACTGAGGCAAGCACGGTTAAGTAACTTGCTCAGGGTCACACAGCTAGTAAGTGTCTGATTTGAACTCAGGAAGATGAGTCTTCCTGATTCTGGGTCTGGCATTCTATCCACTGAGCCACCTGGCTGCCCCCTGCAAAATAAAAGTAGGTCACTTACTCTTGAGGGGCCTCAGTTTCCGGATCTGTAAAATGAAGAGCTAAGATTCTATAACCCTCATGGCTCTTATGTTCCATGATATTATGATCCACCTCATTTCTTACCTGGTCGCACTACTTTAGGACTTCTTTGATTGATTTCTCCATGCCCTCACTTTAGCTACCTTCTCCTCCCCACACCCCCACCCCAACTTTTTACCTTTTTGTGTTTTTGCCTAACCCCTTTGCTCCATGAGGGCAGGGACTGTCTTTCTTTTTCCTTATTTTACTTCTATCACCAGAGCTTAGCACGGTACCTAGCACACAGTAGTAGCTTAATAAATGTTTATTGACCATTGATTATGACATTTAAAGTTTCTTCCAACTCTAAAAAATTTATGATTCCATGATTAAGATTTGATAACTGAACACAATGTGTAGAAAATATTATAAATTGACAAGATGTAGGCCCATATCCTTTGCTTAGCTACAATATAGAGAAATTTAAATTAGAAAAATTTACCTCGTTGAGCTATAAATCTACAGCATTCTGCGAAACCACCCATGGCAGCGTAATGGAGTGGTGTATTTCCATTCATTGCAATAATCCCCACCACATCTCCATTATAAGCAGAAATAAGCTTCAGTATCTAAAAGAAAATGAAAGTTTTTAAAGAAATATAGAAAATATAATAAAAGAACTAGACAGGGATGGATTTTAAACATAGTTTTATTGAGATAATAAGCCTTAAAGACAAAGAATTAAAATGTTAAATATCAAAACTGGGTAAAGGAATTCTAATCGACTGAAGTTGTTTTTAGAAATAGGACAGTCCTTATACCCTTTCAATTTTGTTATATTTGTTTATTCTATGTAATTTTACCCATGAATTGTTATTTGCCAATACAGTTACATGATTAAAATCTAGAGGAGTAATGGATTCACAAAAGACATTTTAGAGAGGTTACAGTACGATATTTATGTTTTCTTGGTAACAAAGAAATAACCAGTGTTGACATTGCTGAAACATGTACCATGCCTCCAAGTTGGCAGAATATCAAAATCTGTTACAGTTTAGCAGATTGAAATAAATTATCAGTAAAGTATAATAGATGAAACAATCACTACAAAACATATAATTGAACAAGATCATAAGGCAAGGAAAATGCTTTTAAAAATTTTCCTGAAATTGATTTTTGCAGCTTATAATCTTTTTGGGAAGTCATAGTGGCATTCAAGAGACACGTAGCTCAATTTTTAAAAATCTCTGTTTACTAAAAATAGTATGTAAGGCCTACGGAAAAGGGAAATGTAAAATCTACGGTAGGAATCTTGGAAGTATTTAGCAAGATTATTACATCAAAATAGCCTCCTTTGGCAGCAAAATGTGAAGCATGGAGTCTCTCGTTGTCATAAGCATTAACATCTCCTCCTCTTTCAAGTATACCTCGAACCACATCTATCACTCCTTCTCTTGCAGCTTCCATTAATGCAGTTCTACCTGTTGACTGACATTGAAAAATGCAGGTATCAATTACCTCAGTCATACAAAGCAAGTGTTTACCAGCAGAGAGCAAAATCTCAATTTTAGCTTTGTGCTCTGCAAACTCCAAATCATGGTGTCCTTCTGAATATAAGATTCAAAAACTATTAAGTCCTTAGGTTCTAAAATTTTTATAAGTACAATTTAAGTGACAGGATAAATCATTAAGCCTAAAAATCTGAGACTTAAAATGAATGATGTCAAAAAAGGAGTGATTATTAAAAAAAAAATACAACTAATGTTAAGGAAAGTATGTGTTGCAAAGTTAAAAAGAGCTGATCAATGAGTTGTGATAGAAAAAATGATGAAAGGAGATAATTAAACGAAAGCTAAAGAGCTTGTAGGTATTTAATAAGTAAATTTTAAAAATATTCCAGTGACATAAAATAACAATTATGATGTAAGGAAAGAAAATAACAGTTAAATGAAAACCTAAATAAATGTTTTTTTAATACATAATTGAAAAAAATAGCAAAACATTTTATTTCTATTAAAATAAAATTTATATGAGTAGTGGTTTTCTGTTATCATTTTTAAACTATTTTTCTTTAATCATATTTTACTTTTTTGCAAAATTTTAATCACTTTTTTTCCAAAACAATTTTTTAAATGTCAACCTGTAATTTCATTAGTGTAGGGAGGACCTATTAAGGAAACTTCCTCTACCCATCAGATCAACAACTCTTCTCCAAATTATAGTCTTAGAGAGGTGTATCTAGGGTACTATAATGTTAAATGACTTGTCCAAGGTTACACAGTTAGTATATACCAATAACGGGATTTTAATCCAGGTCTTCTAGACAACAAGGACAACTCTTTATCCACTGTACCACCCTGTGTCTCTCTCAAATAAATTTCCAGAACACCAATAGAGAATAAATTGCTGAATGGCAATAGGAAAATATGAGGAAAGCATGTCTTCTTCAGGTACTCTTAAGCCACAGGTGTCAAACATGTAGCCCATAGCATGACTGAGTACATACTGAACCTGATCAAAATATAATTGGGAAATATTTAGCAAAATTAATATAAATACAATAAAATAGATATTATACTTTAAAATTAGGTCACTATGCAGCCCACAGGGATCCTCATGTACGGATTAGTAACTGCTTTTTCTGAGTTTGACACCACTGTTCTAAGCAATTACAAATTACCTCCTACTGTTTAATAGATTTTAAATGTAAACATTATGCTAATATAATATGTAACTAAAAGAATATTTATAATCATAGTAAGCTATACCAAATTAATTGCATTTGGATTGGCTCCTTTTTCCAAAAATCTCATACACACGTCTTTAATTTGATGTGCTTCTTCACAAGCGTTAAGAAATACTGGCTTTCCATCAAATGTACAATTGTTGACATCTGCCCCATTGTCCAGGGCAATCAGAACACAGCGATAGTGTCTTTTGGTGGGCAATAAGCAGTAAAACAGAATTCCTGCAGAAAAATCAGAATCACATAACTGAAAAAAAAGTAATAGGGTCTGCAATACATCAATTTCTGAAATGCAAAAAATTTCAAGTCAGCAAATACAGCATATATTTATAATTACATATTTAACTACATCTCTATATGTATGTAAATGTGTATACAGATATAGATATAGATATGTAGATATGCATCCTGATAAGCCCACAGAGATATGTCAAAGGCCAAATCAAATCCCTCAAGCATAAGTTTTCTAAACACTAGTTTCAGTAAAGGCTTAACACCACAGCTTTATTCTACAACTTAAGTTTAGATTCTGCCATTTACTTTGATCACAAAAAAGGACTCTGCCTCATATTATAAAATTCAGATTACCATACAAAATTTCTCCATGTATTTAAGATGACTTCACACAAAGGAGCAACTGACCTTAATGGTTTTGTAGTTTTGTTAACTTTTTTAGGACATGGGTAATCTTGCCAACTCACTAAAACCAATAGCTAAATTCCTGGGGCTGATCTGGTCTATTTATGGAGTGAACCCTAGATTGGGTGTTGAGAACCTTCTATCCAGAACTACTCAGGGACCTGACAGGAGGAATAACAAGATGTCAGTATTGGGATGATTAATGACACAGAAGAAGCAGCCCAGGTCTGAAAATTCAAGTCCTTTTCTGACAGATATGACTATAACAAAGCAGATTCACAAGGTCTATTAAGAGCAATCAAAATACTAGGAATGGAGTGCCAGAACCAATGGGATCTTTCTCTGAACCCTGGACCTGAAGGTTTGAGCCTGGTCTAGGGTATGGGGCTACTATGGAGAGGATAAGCATCCTCAGGGAGGGTCCTGGCTTACAGCAGTTCTATTAGAACTACCTAAAACATGGAAAGGAATAAGAATCTGGACAATAATATCCCTAAGTAGGACTTCTTCCAGATGTGATGGTCCCTGCTGCTGGAGAGACTGAGGCTGGTTGATTACTCAAGTCCAAGAATTCTGAGTCACTGCATGGCTAAAGACGAAGTCTGGCACCAATAGAGTGACACCACCACTACCATAACTCTCCACTATCCCCCAGAGCAAGGGACACAAGGTCACCTACAGAGGGATAACCAATGTAGAAAATGAAAAATGTGGAACAATGCAGCAGCTTAAAGCTCTTTTGGCAACCAGTATTAATATCCAGCCTGTGAATGGCCAATGTACTTCTTCCAAGCCTGGGTGAAATAGGGAGATCCAGTCTCACAATAAAATAAAATAAAATTAAAATAAAATAAAATAAAATAAAATAAAATAAAATAAAATAAAGAATGAGTAGGATATCTTTGTCATTACAAATATAAGACAGAATATCATCCTATGTAATGCTGACAATTTCCTACATTTAAAATCAATTAATGTATTAATTTTTCTAATGCTGGTTTCTTTTACCTTAAGAAAAACACTGAAAGCTAAATTTCCACACAATAACTATAAATTGAATTACATTAAGATTTTGGTCATTGGAAAAAGCTTTGAGTAAATTGCTTAGTGATGGAAATGTTGCGTTTTATGTAAAATCAAGGACATAACTTAGAAAATGAGAAAATAATGCTTCTACCTCTTGGGATCTATTGTAAATACACTTTTGTGCTTGATAATCATGTTGAGATTTTTACCTTTTCCTTCATTATCAACTATGGTCATGTCCGCCTGTGCTTTGGCCAATTTTTCCATAGTTAATTCATGGCCCAGCTCTGCAGCTCTCATAGTTGGAGTACAGCCCATTCGGTCTTGCACATCAGGATGAGCTCCCAGCTCAAGGAGAAAACTGACCATATCAACATCATTTGAGACAGAGGCCAAGTGAAGGGCACTATCACCATTAGTAGGCTCAGTGAAATTAATAAGTTCAGGGTATCCCAACTTGGTCAGTTTCTCTATCTGCTTCTTATCTTTTTCCCGGACACACTGAAGAACTTTGTATATCTGCAAATTTTCAAGTCGCTTATCAGATAAAGCCATTCTTGATCAACTTCTTCCTGAAAACTGTTTCTAGACAAAAACATGGAAATATAAGATCATTACTTTTAATCATTCTGTGTTTTACTAAAATTATATTTTTTGGTTATTCTTTCCTAAGAACTGAATTTTTCTCATTTTGACACTGGATCATTTCATTATGCAAGCTGGGATTAATATACTTAGGAATTAAATATAGGTATTCCAGTGGGAAAATATTATGGAAAGCACATATAAAATACAATAACTAAGTCATTTACCTTCATTTTAATACTTATCAAAAGGATAGATAATCTCAGAATCAGAAGAGAAGTTCAAAGGTTTTCTCAACCAATCTCAATCACCATTTGAAGCAGGAATCCTTTTGACAATACCTTCATAATTCAACCACACATTTGAGACAAAATGCATTTATTAAGCATCTACTCTGTGCTTGGTGTGAGAAAAAGACAAAAAAAATTCCCTGTCTTCAAGAAGCTTATGCTTTACTGTTAAATTCTTGTAGAATCTAAAGATTTATCTTCACATATCGAAGACAGCCACTACTCTTGAAATCACTTACCTTGCAGTTCCTTGAATGCTTCCTAATTTAACATAAGATTCTGACTTTATAGAAATAAGCCCTATTCTTCCAAATATAATTTTTTTTCATCCCATTGTGGTAATTATTTAATTATGAAATAAATCAGATTTACAGAGCTATCTACGCAACTTATCTAAGGTGATTACTATGCTCTTGAATCTTCTTTAGGAATTAAGAACAGAGCAAAATGTGGGTTATTTTCTCATTTTAAAACATAACACTAGGGTGCCACCTGCTTCTTTCACATGGGCAAAAATGTTATCCCAGGTTCTAAGAACCCTGCAGGTCTGAAGCCACACAAACCATAGCTCACAAGTCTCCAGCAATGTATTTACTTTTATCAGTCAACCAGAAGAACCAGTTAGCTAAAACCAAAAGTATTAATGAAATAACATAGCAAGAAAAGTATCAATCGGGGCAGCTAGGTGGCGCAGTGGATAGAGCACAGGCCCTGAAGTCAGGAGGACCTGAGTTCAAATCTGGTCTCAGACCAAATACTTGACACTTACTAGCTGTGTGACCCTGGGCAAGTCACTTAACCCCAATTGCCAAAAAGAAAAAAAAAAGTAGCAATAGAAAATTTCCCCCATAGATCTAAGGAATACTCACCCACAAATAAACACATTCACAAGAGCATGAAGACATCTGTAAGGTTCACATATGGGAGTATACACAAAAAGAACACACAGGGAAGGTCATATTTAGGGAATACAAGATACCCAAGCACACACGTGAAACAGTACCTCACCCTCCAAAAATTCAGGGTTGCCATTGTTTTCTGTTGCTATTCTCAGACCTACGTCATGCTGGGCTGTATCTGGGCATCATGTTGTGTCTCTGCTGCTCTCTCTCTCTCTCCTTTCTTCTGGTGCTTCTCTATCAAGTACATCTCGTGATCACTGCTCAGCATTATTCCTATCTTCCAGGCTTTATCTCCTCAGGGCCACCTGCCTGTTTCAGTACTTTGGAATGTAGAAACTAGAAAGCTTCTCTATAATGAGGGCAGGCTGACAGTTCTTTAGCCAGAATCACCATGGCAGAGTACCCTAAGAGCTACAGATCAGGACCAGAGACCCTATCACTTCCACTTAGGGTAAGATAATCAATTCATCATCAGAATTGAGCCTGGGACAGAACTGCCCTCGATAATGTCTTCACAACAGACTATCCAGAGGGTAAATCTATTACCAGAAATATTACAGACCCCGGCTTCTTTTCATGTAGCCTCTAGCCTTTGACTTTCGCCACCAGACTAGAACCAGAGGATAAACCAGACAGGTATCTTGTCATATGAACCCCATCTACCTTTTACACAGGGAATGGTTCAATTTTAAGTTGAGAACTAGGGCTCAACTACCATTGCTACCTGAGAAGCCCACAAAAGTCTCCTGTCCTAATGATCAATCAATCAAAAAGACTTTATATGAAGCCCTTACTACACACCAGGCATTGGAAACTAGAAACTAGAAAACTTTTCCTTCCACTCAGAATCCCTGTGATTCAGAGCCACAGGGTGTCCAGGTGAAACCTCCCTTTCTAAATTACCTCTCTCCTCCCTCATACACATTTATCCGTCTGCCTTATCCCTCCTATTTTCCTATCCCACTCCCCACTTCCATTCTATTGGGCCCAGTGCAGCCTGGGTTCTATTGTGGACCAACTGCCCTTAACATTAGACTTCTCATGCTCCTTCCATTTTCCTGAAAACCATAAATCTGGTTCCCATTAAAATGCACTGAGGCAGCGATCACCCTCTCCAAAGTCAACCTTCTCTCATGTGGACTAAGAGGAGCAAAGGTGTTTCTTGTTCTTCTCTACTGACACTTCTAGACTCTCACATTGTCACTCAGCAACTTCTCTTCCT
Organism: Phascolarctos cinereus; assembly: GCF_003287225.1. NCBI lineage: Eukaryota > Metazoa > Chordata > Mammalia > Diprotodontia > Phascolarctidae > Phascolarctos > Phascolarctos cinereus. The sequence continues at coordinate 169,357,169 of NW_027555625.1, forward strand.
TATGGTTCACCACCTCCAGATATATTACCCTATCTGTATCCTGGTGGCTATTGGCTACTGGATTCCAGGTCATTCTCCTTCCTTCTTCTAGGAATTCAGCGCCTGGCTTACAGTCTTCAGCTCTATCCTAAACCCTTTTCTTATGCTTGAGGACTTCAGCCTCAGCCTTCTCAACCTCCATAATCTACGCCTTCAATCTATCTTAGTCTCATAGGGATAGTCATAAGTCAAGGTCAAACCTTGATCTCATCAATACCTGCAAGTCATCCATCTCTATAATAAATGACTCTAAAATTCTTCTCAACAAAAATCCTTATCCATACATCTCCCCTAAATAAAATTTCTGTCCTTATCAAGGCTTCCTGCTTTCCCAAGACATCAGACCTACTCTGGTCTTATTTTCCTAATAGCCCATAAGTTGATCAGTTCAAAATATACTGTCCTCTACCCATGAATCCCTTGTCTCTTTGCCCTGACACTTTTCATTCCTTTTCAAACTCTAGTCTTTATTTACTCTTATCAATCTCCTCCACTCACACTTACATCCTACAGAACAGTGCTAAAGGAAGCCATACAGCTATACTGACTGGATCTCCTCCAAATCTGTTATCTAATCTCACCTAGGCCCTCATTTTTCTTCTTATTTTTATCAGCAATTTAAGAATGAACCTGAAATTGGTATTCTGCCTGCTAAACATTTATTTTTCAATTCAATTCAATAAACATACCTGCCTTCTTTGTGGAAAGCACTGTGTTAGGTACAGGCAGAATCCCAAACTGGAAACAATACTGTCTTTAACCTCATGGAATAAAGTAGTGGAACATGATACATATACAAACAAATATACTAATTTTAAGTGGGTCATTAATTTTGGATTTTTTGAAGGAGGAGAGGGGGGGTCTCTATCTGTTATTTCATTGGTATAGGGAAATCCTAGTGAGGCTGCTACGCAATTTCTATATAGTCTGGAAGAGTTACCTGGTTGGCACGGAGAGGTTAAGCAACTTACTTGCCCAGCACCACAAAGCTAATATATGTGTCATCGTTCCTTGTTTGGCCTTCATTCTTGAAGAAGACCATGACATCAGGAAGGTGATGCCATGACTTGCAAGTGAATAAGATTTAAGTGAGGGAGGGCTGTGCAAAGTCACCAGCCTCACTTTCTTTTCCAGAGCCATGTGGTTTCAGTGGCAAAATATTGATCAGGATGACAGGAGATGGCCCAGATGCAGTGGGAGATCTTGGCCTTTTTAAGCTAAGGTCTTTCCCAAGGCTCAGTTTGACCATTCAGTGATTAAGACTAGGTAAGAAATGAGGCAAAGTATGGCCTCTTTTACCTAGTCAAAAAATTCAATTGGGGAGGGGAAGACCTTCAGGGTTTCTGGCTAAAACAGAAATAATTGCTATTTACACTTACTCTGAGCCATCAGTGACCAAAAATGACCAAGTGAGGCTTGGGCTGGAACCTATTGTTGGCCAATCAATGAAAGCCAAAGTGATTTAGGTTTAAGGTATGGTCCTTAAGAAAGAAATCTAGCCTGTGTGTCATAGGCAGTATTTGAACCCACGTCTCCTGATTCCAGGATCAAGTCTTCATCTACCACTCCATGCTGTCAATAAATGTAAATTAAAGCTAGGATGACAAAGTAAACTTTCAAATAAGGAAATCTACCCCAAATTGAGCTGATAAAAAATATTAAGATATATAATTAACACACATGGATAAGACCAAAAGGCATTCTCCTATAAATAAGTGGTCAAAGGAAATAGACAAAATTTTAATTAAATTTGAATTTTCAAAACTTTTTTTGGCCTTTATATCCTCAGCACTTAGCACAGTGCCTGGCACATAATTAACTTAAAAGAATTAAAACTATAAACAACTATAGGAAAGACTGCTCCAATCACTAATAACCAGAGGGAAAAAAAAACAACTCTGAGTTTTCTACCAATACCCCCAAAATTGGAAGATGATGAGAGAAGACAGAATTGTTTAATGTTAGTGGGGTTATTGACATGCTGCTGATGGGCCTGCAGATTGATTCAACTATTCTTGTAAAATTTTGGCACTACATAAAGAAAATTACTAAACTGTTCATACTCTGACCCACAGATCCCACTGTGGCAAATATATTACAAGAAAGTCAAAAGAAGAAAGCCTGACATATACCATAATATTCATAGCATCACTTTTTTTTGAGGAAGCAAAAAGCAGGTAAAAAGATTGGTGCTTTCTACAAAGTAGAGAAAGTCTGAACAAATTGTGGCATATGAATATAAGGGAATTTTATGACATCCTAAGAATCTAAAAACGTGAGGGATTTAGGGAAATACAGAAAAACAAGTATGAAGAGATAGAGAGTGAAATAAGCAGAATCCAGATTCCCAAGTAACAGACAATGATGCTCACTTAGAACAATGAAAGCGAACAGGACATTGGAACAAAGCTAAAGATGATGTTATACAATGTCCAATTCTCACCCAGGAAAGAGGAACTGTACCTCTTTCTTTTCTTTGGAGATGTGGGGGGGTTATGGGTGCAGAATATTACATGTGCTGTCAGACAAGGTTTTGCTGTCGTGTTAGTTGCTCTTATTTCAGTGGTTTTTGCTTGTTCATTTTTCCATGTTCTAAGGAAAGGCTTATGGTGTGGAAGTATCTTTGGAAACAACTGTGAAGTAAAAAGAAAAGGTATGAATAAGACTTTTAAAAAAGTTTAAAACTGAAGATCATGAGAGACAGCATGGTGTAGCAGAAATGGCCAAGGAAAATCTGGGTTCCAATCTCCCCTATGGAAAGCTGAGTAAATCAATCATTCCACTTTTCTGAATTTCCTTATCTGTAAAGTGGAGACAAAAATGCCAGTGGTCCTCCCCTCACAAAGTTATGAAGATCAAATGATCCCATATATGTTAAGTGCTTTGCTAACTTTAAAGCACTCACTATATTAACTTAATTTTCCCTATAGCTTCTTGACCACTCCCTTTCAGTCCTATTTGCAGGATCATCTATCTCCTGCCAACATTCGATATCTCCCCAGACATTCTTGGTACAGAGTTTCTCCTTCAGTGATGTCATCTGTTCCCAAAGGTTATATTATAATATCTTTGCACGTGACTCCAAATCCATATATAGGGTATCTTAGTGCCATTTTAAGTTCATTAAAGCTTATACCAAGTAGCTAGGTGATGGAGTGCCTAGCATGCCAGCCCTGGAATCAGGATAATTCATCTTCCTGACTTCAAATCTGGCCTCAGAAATGTATTAGCTGTGTGACCCTGGGCAAGTCACTTAACCCTGTTTCCTCTCAGTTTTCTCATCTGAAAAATGAGCTGGAGAAGGAAATGGCAAACCATTCCATTATCTTTGCCAAGAAAACCCCAATGGGGTCATGAAGAGTCAGACATGACTAAAATGACTAACAACAACAAAGCTTACATCAGGATACATAAAGGGTACATCAGGTTAGATGGCAATGCCATGCTTATTAAAGCTTAAAATGCCACTAAAACTTTTGGGACACTCCTCTGTGTATCTATCCCAGATCTCTCTTCTGAATACAAGATCCATATTCCTAATTGTTTTCTGGATATCTCTGCCCAGGTATCCCACTGAAGCTTTAAATTTAACATATTCAAAACCAAATGCCTAAATGCAACATATTTTTCCATAAACCAGCCTCCCCATATATATGGATATATGTATATACGTGTGTGTGTATATGTACATATATACATATATATGAATTATGTGGATTGCCAGAGATGGAGAGGAAGAAGTAACAAGTTTTAGCAACTAATAATTGTGGACATTGGCTTGGGGAGAGGGAAAGGAAGATGGAAGAAGCTATGAGCCTGAGTTGTTGTTGTGTTGCCTTCAACAACAACAATGATCCTATATATGCATGCGTATATATTTGTATGGGCATACATGAATATATCTGTGTATATATTCACATGTAAATATATGAATATATGCACATATGCTCACTGTTATTGTTGAGGGCAACAGAATTCAAGTTCATAGCTTCTTTCCCTCTCCCTCATCCCCATCTCTAATTAGTTGCCAAAATCTATTGACTCTTCCTTCATATTTTTGACATCCATTATTTCTCTACTCTCCAGCATTTTTTTGAAAAGAAAAAAATTTCTTCAGCTACAAATTGTTTTCTCACTAAAAATACTTAAAAATTAATATGCCTTAAATTATTTGTAAGGATAACTTGTTGAAGACAACAATGAATGAAAAAGTATTGTTAATCACTATGCTCTAAGTACTATGCTAAGAGCACTGGGGATACAAGGGACAGTCCCTGCTTCCAAGGAGTTCACACTTTAATTGGGGAAGACTTTCACATAAGAGAATTCAGCTGCAGGGCAGATGTAAAGACCTTTATGTCCTAAGGATATAATGGAGGTTTAGATAAAAAACCCAGTCATCCTTGGAGTACATCTGCAGGTTAGATGGAAATGCCCTGGGGCAGGGGTGGGGAATCTTAAGCCTGGAGGCCACATGTGGCCCTGTAGGTCCTCAAGCGCAGCCCTTTGACTGAATCCAAGCTTCATAAAACAAATTCCCTCAATAAAAAGATTTGTTCTGTAAAACTTGGACTCAGGCAAAAGGCCACACCAAAGGCTTGGGGGTCTTTTCAGCACAGCATCTGATAAGGTCCTGTGGACCTTAGGATACAGGAGTAGAAATTTTGGTGAGTACTAGTGATTCTCTATCTCACCTTAGAAGGATTGCAGTTTGTGACTTGTCACTTAGCTTATCCAAGTGGTGTGACTGGCCATGTTGCTCTTTTACCCTGGCCATCCCGGGATAGGATTTGGGCAGTAGAGTTGTTAGAGAGTGACATTAGGTAAAACCTCATATTTCTTTTAGTTTACATTTCTCTTAATATTCATGTAGCATGAGTGGGCTTGGCCAGTGAGGGCAGTCCTTAGAGCATGTACAGATATCCCCCTGCCTATTCTGAATTCAATTGACTATGTGGAAATTTGAGGAAATGTCTTTCCAGCTATGCTTGAATGAGAGACTGGTACTATATGATGACAAACACTATTCTAAATGGCCATGGATTCAGAAAAATTAATGACTTGAGATTGTTGAGCTGGAACTCAGTCAGAATAGATGAATGCCTTTCATTGCTCTATACTTCCTTTGCAGCTCCAAGTGAAGTAGGACTACTTTGAGCTGCCTACCTAAGAGTGGGAAGAAGAGTAGTTGCCCTGTTTCCCAACAAGTCATGTTGGCTGTGAGCATATGGATGTTTCTATTGCTATGTTCTTTTCTGATCTTAGGAGAATGAGTATTTTGAGGTAGAAGTGTCCAATCAACTTTGTAAGGTTGAGAAATCCAGGGTCTTATCAGCAGTCTGAACTGAATGGTGGTGGTAGTAGTAGTAGTAGTAGTAGTAGTAGTAGTAGTAGTAGTAGTAGTAGTAGTAGTAGTAGCTGCCATAGCCATGGAGGCAGTAGTGGCCAATGGTGTGGAAATGCCTGCAATGGATGGAAGTGTGCTCCATCATAGTGGAGAGAAATGCTATCTATGGATTCAAGAAAGGCATGGATGCTGGGAGTCTAGCTGAATTACCCACCCAGTAGAGATATACACAAAGAGAACTTCATGAGGACTCTATGATTGAAGAAAAGGACTTCCAACTGAAGCTTAAAATTGAAGGTGCTGACTTATTGTTAATGGTGAGCACACTGGTTGGGGCTCAGCAATAACACTATTAAAAGCAGTCACGTGCAAAGTTATTTGTTCGTAGAATCCTGAAAGAATAGTGATCACTCTTTGGGGACCCCAAACTACAAGGGCAAGTGCAGGTTAAGAAAGTAGCCCCAGATATGGTACCATATCAGTAATAGGAACACATCCCTATCACTATTGTTTATAGTTTCAATTCTTTTGAAAAATTTTTATTTATCCATCAACTTCTTGTTCTTTGGGAAATGTCTCTTGCGCTGTCATATATTTGTTAATTCTCTCTATAAATCTTAGATTTTTCTCAGAAATGTTTGATTAAAAGTTGTTCCTCCCCACCAATTGACAGCTTCCTTTATTATACCCATTTTAATTTATGTTTGTAGGTGGCCTGTCATAGTAGATAGTGTGCTGCCACCCTAATTCATGCCCTTATTACTTCTCTTGACTCTTTTTTTTTTGTGAGGCAATTGGGGTTAAGTCACTTGCCCAGAGTCACACAGCTAGTAAGTGTTATGTGTCTGAGGCTGGATTTGAACTCAGGTCCTCCTGACTCCAAGGCCAGAGCTCTATACACTGTGCCACCTAGCTGCCCCTCCTTATTACTTCTCACCCAGATTATTACAACAGTTTTTTAACTGGTCTCCATGATTCTGGTCTAACCTTTTCAAATCCATCTTTCATACAATTGCCAAAGTATTCTTAAGGCACAAGTCTAACCAGGTCACTACCCGGCTGAAAAAATCTTCAGCGGCCAACTATTCCTCTTAGATAAAATATAAACTCATTAGCCTTTAAGGTTCCATACAATTTGGCTCCAAACTACCTCTCCACCTTTACTTCTTCAAGTGCTCTCTGTTCCAGCCACATTGATCTCCTGACTATTCGTCAAACTCAACATGACATCTCTCATCTCCATGCATGCCTAGAATATACACCCTCCCCATTCTCCATCTTTCAGAAAATTAACTATCCTTCAAGTTGCAGCTCAAGTATAATTTATTTTTTAAATTAATTAATGTTTATTTTTAGTTTTCAAAATTCACTCTTATAAGATTTTGAGTTCTAAATTTCCCCCCTCCTTCCCCTCCTCCCTCCCCAAGATGGCATGCAATCTGATATAAGCCTTACATGTACAATCATATTAAACATATTTCTACATTAGTCATGTTGTGAAAGAAGAATCAGAACAAAAGGGAAAAAACCATGAGAAAGAAAAAAGAATAACAAAAAAGAGAAAATAGTAAGCTTCTTTCTGCATTCAGATTCCATAGTTCTTTCTCTGCATGTGGAGAGCATTTTCCATCATGAGTCTTTTGGAACTGTCTTCGATCCTCGCATTGCTGAGATCTGTCTAACAAAGTCGGTCATCGCACAATGTTGCTGTTATGGTGTATAACGTTCTCCTGGTTCTGCCCACTTCAATCAACATGAGTTCATGCAAGTCTTTCCAGGTTTTTCTGAAATCGCCCTGCTCACCATTTCTTATGGAACAACAGTATTCCATTACATTCATATACCACAACTTGTTCAGCCATTTCCCAATTGATGGGCATCCTTTTAATTTCTAATTATGTCACTACAAAAAGAGCTGCTATAAATATTTTTATACATATGGGTCTTTTTCCCTTTTTTATGATTTTTTGGGACACAGACCTAGTAGTGGTATTGCAGGATCAAAGGGCACGCAGAGTTTTATAGCCCTTTGGGCATAGTTCCAAATTGCTCTCCAGAATGGTTGGATCAGTTCACCCACCAGCAATGCATTAGTGTTCCAATTTTCCCACATCTTCCCCAACATTTATCATTTTCCTGTTTTATCATGTTAGCCAATCTGATAGGTGTGATGTGGTACGTTAGGGTTGTTTTAATTTGCATTTCTCTAATCAATACTGATTTAGAGAATTTTTTTTTCATATTACTATAGATACCTTTAATTTCTTCATCAGGTATAATTTCTTCTGAGAAACTTTCCTAACTATCCCCGGTTCTTAGTGCTCCTAAAAGTTCCTCAGATTTTCTTAAGGTCTGCTCCCTCAATCCCTCAACTGTCTGTCTACATTATTCTTATCTAGCATGTATTACATGCCCCTGGGTAGAATGGAAGTACTTTCACAGCAAAAACTTTTGTTTTTATCTTTGTATGGTACAAGGATTCTTAACCTGGAGTCTGTGAAATTGATTTTTAAGAATATATGTTGATAACTGTATTTAATAGAATTGGTTCCTTTGGATTACTATGTATTTTAGTTTATGCATTTAAAAACATTCAAGGGATCCATAATATGTACTTTGCCCTATAGCATCTTCTTCCTACCATCCCCTCTTACTTTCTTCTAATATACTGCCAACTGGAGAACCAAACTTATCAGAATTGTCAAAAGAAAAAAAAAATCTCTGAATGAGGTTCTGAAGGATCTCCTATGAAGTAATGTTTTAATGGAAAGCACTGAGCAACTGAGCTACAGTCTGGATTGATGAGGTTGCTGGACAGGTGGGTATATGAGATTTTTACTATATACATATATCATTGTGAAGTATTTCAAACTGCTTATGAATTTTGTTGAAATTCTTACTTTGGGAATGACTAAGGTGGTCCTTCCTACTCCTTCCCATCACCTCTTTTAATAGCGAATTGAAGCATTTGGGCACGTCAGGGAGGAAAGGCAGCAGTGAGGTACAGTGGAAAGAGTGATAAGAATTGGATTCAGGCAAAGCTCAGTTCTGAATCTCAGTTCTGCCAATTACAGCTATTTGTTGCTGTTGTCTGACTCTTTGTGACCGCATTTGGGGTGTTCTTGGCAGAGATACTAGAATGGTTTGCAATTTTCTTCTCCAGTTCATTTTACAGATGAGGAAACTGAGGCCAACAGGATTAAGTGATTTGCCCAGGTTCACACAACTAAGTGTCTGAGGCTGGATTTGAACTCATGAAGAGGAGTCTTCCTGATTGAAAGCCCACTGCATCATAGCTATATGTCTATGGTAAAGTTTCTTTACCTCTGAGTCTCAGTTTTCTCATCTGTAAAACAGGGATAATATTTCCTTACCTATCTCCCAGAGTTGTGAACAAAGCACTCTGGAAAATCTGGAAGTGCTATATAAAGACTTCTAGGATTTTATCCTTATAGGCATGTCCTCCACTTATAAAAGACTTCATGGAAGCAATCACAGTAGAGGTTTTCATGACCAAAAAATTCATGATCCTGTAGCCAACTTGGTGATCAGCCTCTCCAAAATTAAAGGGACTGATGCTTAGATGACAATTATATAGTCAGTTTATCACCAGACTCATATTCAAACTCTTTCCAGTTTGGTAGCACCCTTCCCCCTCCCCCCAAAACACACACACACACACACACACACACACACACACACACACACATAACTCCCTTCTCCCCCAGGGCTTGTGCAAAGTTTGCATAACCTTCAAAAACACAAGATTACCATCACATCAGATGGACTTAGTGGAAGATAGGTAGTGAAATTTGCCAGAGAAATCAGAGCTATTACAATTCCATAAATGTTAGAATTCACTGAAATGTTATCTTCAGCTTTTCAAATACCACTAAAATTGAGTAGGGTTCCATCTCCCATCTGGCCAGTAATAGGGGTGGGGAGGCAAAGCTCTTTGGACATGGGTCGCCCTAGGATTTACCCTAAAGCAGTGTGTCCATAACTCCACATCGCCCAAACTTTACAAAAAAAGTATTTTCTGTTAGCCTGTGTTCCCCCCTTCCCACCCCCTTAGAGAGGAAGCTGAGGTATGTCCCATGAAGTCTCATTTCACAATCAACTGACATAGGGGCTTCAGTGTAGCAAGGTGCCTTAAACTTCCCTCCCCCAACCTGAAGTCTTAGTTTTAAAATCCTAGTTTTAAATCTGGATTATAAACAAACAAAAAAGACTGTGTGTAAGGGAGTGGGAGAAAGATGGATAAAGATCTCAAGCGGAGGGTTTTGCAAAGGAGCAACGGAAAAGCGGTGTGGCACTTACCTTTCCAGCTGTTTAGCTCTAGAGAGCAGAAAGCGTAGTGCTCTGGGGACAGCTGCCAGTAGGGCTGTCTTACCCTCTCAGGTGACTGGCGCTCCCGGTTCCCTCCCTCCCTTCTCTCTAATTCTCCCAGCACCAGCTTCAGTCTTTGAAGCAGGGCTGGGCACCTCGTTGCCACCGATGGCCTGCAGGACTGGAGGCTGGGAGCTGTGGGTAAGAAGAGAGTTCTCTATTCTTAGGGGACAGGTTTCTGGGAGCCAGGGGAAAGGGGGGTCTGTTGGGGCAAGGGGTTGGGGATGGGGACAGGGGTCAAGGGACAATTGTTCGCCTTAGCCACGCCTCCGGCTACCATAGCAACCAAACCTAGGGTGTGCGGCCAACGGGGCCATGCACGCCCAATCTCAAACGGATGCAACCAATCAGTCACTCTCCGTACACGCCCCTCCTCCTCGGTGGAACGCGAACTCGGGGTGCGGGGTTGAGTTGCGCATGCGTGTGGGGACCACCTTCTCCCCGCCCACTCCAGGGAAAGAGAAACGCGGGCGAGCGTCTGCACCATCTGGCGTGGATTAACTCGTGCGTACTGGGCGGAGCGTATGGGAGTTCTCTGAGATTCCAGGGCCACTGGTGCTTAATGATGCTTCCTCAGTCTCCCATTCCCTTCCTTACCCTCCCGCTCCAAAGCTGCACAGCTTTGCGTTTGTAGTCAGAGGTCCGGGGGTTCGAGGTCTCCCTCTGACATTTATCTTTGCGTGAGACTTTGAGCAAATCAGTGAACCTCTCTGGGCCTCAGTTTCTTCATCAGTTAACTGGAAAAGGTGGAACAAAAACACCTCTAAGTTCTCTTCTAGATCTAGATTTATGATCCTATAGGCCCTTCACTCTGCTCTCTACGGTTAGGTCCGTCTCCCCAACCCCCAAACATCGCGATTGCGTAGTGAAGACCGGCAATCCGGTTTACAGCTGCATGTATCTGCTCTGGGCCCTAAATCTCTTGCAGGTCAACCCACTCCCTAGTGGCCTGGGGGAGAGAGGCTCGTGCTATTTACTGATGAGCACCTTTCTGCCATTATCCATTGCCAAAAACACAACTAGGGAAAGAACTTATCGCTAAGGGAAAGGATTGGTATTCTGCTTCTCTTCTAGAACTACTGGATCTGCGTGGTGTTTGACATCAATCAGATACCTTCGATTTGGAGGGTTTATAACCACAGGTATTTATTAAGTTGCTACTGTGTGCCAGACTTGGTTCTAGACGTGGGGTTTGCAAACTTCACAACCTTATATAAATGTCAGCTATTTGTGGAAACACTTTATCCTTCTTGAAAGAGAATTGTTATGCCCACTTAATCAATATTTATATGTGATTTTTTTCATCACTCTTACTCCTGAGGAACATCCCCTTTGGGGTGAAAAAAAAATCCAATTTCCTATTGTATTTTTCAGTGGCTAAAACAAATGGCAGAAGATTCATTTTACTATTAAATGTGAAAAGAATTTCCACAGAGGACAAAAGCATTCTTAAAGTTTGAAATCAAAAAGTAGTTTCTGCTAGGGAGCCATTTTTGTAGATATCTGCTCAAAGAACCAAAGTTAGTGAGTTAGTGCTTTAATAGAATTCTGATAGCTCAGAGTTGAAATCCAGCTTCATGCACTTACTAGCTATATGACCTTAGCCAAGTCATTTAAGCTCTGTATGCTTCAGTTTTCTCCTCTGTAAAATGGGGATAAAAATAGCTTATATATAGTCCCACCTTTAATCACAGATGAAGTTGTGGCAATCCTTCCAATAGTCTCTTGCTTGATGTGCTTGCTAGTAAAAGTGCCATAGAGGGGTGGGTTTTTGTGGAAGAAGACTTGCAATTTGGGGAGTACTGAATCTGGGCCACCCCTGCTTCGAAGACCTGTAGCCAAATTCTGTAGTCTGTTCAACAGCCCATCTGTTCCTGACCCTGAATAAAACTTCCCTGGAAGCTTTATGAACTCAATCCTTGTCCAATAAGAAGTTCCCCTGTAACCCACCCGCCCACAACCCCCTTCCCTCACTAACTCAGTAGTTATAGAAACATTAGATAGGCATACACTTAAGTCCAGATCTGTGACCTAGGAGACCCTGAGGACCCAAGTGAGAAGGCATTGTGACATACTTGACCTAATTACCACTTGCTCACCCATTTTCACACTTGTTTTGAAGGTCCATTGGCTAGGAATGCATTGTATATAACACAATATTGTATAGTAGGGTAAGATGTTACTATAACATGTTAACTGAAACAGATGTATACCACTTTCTGCTATGGCTCTCTTGCTGGATCACAAGCTAAAAATCCCTCCTGAGCAAACACCAAAACTTAAGAAATGTTTTGTGAACACTGGGGACCAAGAAGTTATTTCTCATTTGATCATAGGATTCTGCCCTGAACCTGCTCTTAGGAGCTCTGACTCTAGGGGGTTGGATCTACCTATGGACCAGGCCAGTGCCTGCAGTTTTGCAGAAATCTCTGAAAAAGACAACATGAGAAGTTTGTTTGGACTTCCATTTTTCCTACTAGACAACTAGTATGGCTTTTCAATTACCGAACCTGGAACCATCACCAGCCAGGATGGCTATTCCCTTGACTTAATAGATTATCAGCTATACTAACTTGTAAGGGGACTGCATCTCTTGGGAGCGCAAACTCTGAACTGGATATAGGATGATGACAAATGACAGGCAGCCTTCCCAATCCTGGTATGGGCTATATGAATTTTGGGATGTAGGCTTTAGCTTTTTACAAATAGTTTTTATGAAGTTCCTGAACTCAATTTTCAAGGCCTTTTGGACTGGGGATGGAGTGGGGTGATAGTTGAGCTTGATAATATCTTAATCTATATTCCTTTCAAGCAGAATTGACCCAGACCATCTTCTATAAACCTGTATCAATCCTGACTACCTGACTATGTGCATAACCAGAGAATTGCTCATTTGACCAGGAAGAGATGGAATTTCTGAGAAAATAATAGGCCAATTGGGCATGATTTTTTTTTTGTAAGTTCACCTTCACTATGATCTTTATTCCAGCACACCAATTATTGGACTGATGCACAGTATTAAAAAAGCCAGAATTTGGTTGAATTAGCGATTAGCTACCAAAATAGACACTTCCATATAGATCTTGTAATTAGCACATAATCAAATTAACCCTGCTATATCTGATCCATCATCAGTAGGCACAAAATTGCTAGACACAATTTAGGTATCTTTTCTCCAAGCTGGCATGACTCTTATACCCAGATGGGTGGAAAGTCTTGCCTTCTCTACAGCCTTTGATGTTGTCAATCCACCCTCTTCTCCTCAATACTCTCTTCTTTCTAGATTTTCATGATATTGCTCTTTCCTGGCTCTCCTCCTACCTGACAGACTGCTCCTTCTCACTTTTCTTTTCTGGATCTTCATGCAGGTCATCTCTATGTAGGTGACTCTCATATTTATTTGCCCAACCCTAACTGGTCTCCTGACCTCTAGGCTCATACATCCAACTGCCTATTATATATTGCCAATTAGATATCTCATAGACATTAAAAAATAATATTTTATTTTTCCCAATTACATGTAAAAACAGTTTTTAACATTTTTTTAAGTTTTGGTTTCCAAATTCTATCCCTCCCTCCCTCCCCTCCTTCCTCCCTGAGAAGATAAGCAATCTGATATAGGTTATACATGTGTAATCATATAAAAACATTTCCATATTAGTCATTTTGTGGAAGTTAACTCAAAAAGAAAGAAGAAAGAAAGAAAGAGAAAAAGAAAGGAAGGAAGGAAAGAAGGAAGGAAGGAAGAAGAAATAGTATGTTTCAACCTTTATTTACATGTCATCAATTCTTTTGCTGGAGGTAGATAACATTTTTCATCTTAAGTCGTTTGGGATTATCTAGGATTTTTGTATTACTGAGAATAGCTAAGTCATTCACAATTGTTCATCATACAGTATTGCTGTTACTATGTATGATATTCTTCAGGTTCTGCTCACTTCACTCTATATTAGTTCATGTAAGTCTTCCCAGGTTTTTCTGAAATCATCCTACTTGTCATTTCTTATAGCGCAATAATATTCTATTACAATCATATACCACAACCTGTCCAGCCGTTCCCCAATTGATTGCCCTCCTCTCAGTTTCTAATTCTTAGCCACCACAAAAAGAGCTGCTATAAAGATTTTTGTACAAATAGATTCTCTCCCTCTCTCCACTTTTTTTTTTATCTGTTTGGGATACAGACCTAGTAGTGGTATTGTTGGAACAAAGGGTATGCACAGTTTGATAGCCCTTTGGGCATAGTTCCTAATTGCTCTCCAGAATGGTTGGATCAATTCACAACTCCACCAACATTGCATTAGTATCCCAGTTTTCCCACATCCCCTCCAATACTGATCATTTTCTTTTTCTGTCATATTAGCCAATCTTATGGGTGTGAAGTGGTACCTCAGAGTTGTTTTAATTTGCACTTCTCTAATCAATAGTGATTTAGAGCATTTTTTCATGGTCTCATAGGTATCTTAAACTCAACATATCCAAAATTGAACTCATTATCTTCCCCTTCACCTTGAATTCTCCCCTCTTCTTTACTTCCCAATTACTATGGAGGGTGCCTCCATCCTCTCAGCCACCCAAGCTCAAGCTCATGTTATCCTCAACTCTACCTCCTTCTAATAGCCAATCTGTTGCCAAGTCCTGCTGTTTCTAGCTTCATAACATCTCTGGAATATACCCCCTTCTCTTCTCTGACACTGCCACTAGTCTGGTTCAGGTCTTTATTGCCTCACTCATGGCATATTGTAATACCTTGCTGGTTGGTCTCCCTGGCACAAGTTTCTTCCTATTCCAGTCCACCCTTCACTTAAATGTAAAATTGGTCTTCCTAAAGGGGAATTCTGACCCCCTCAACCCCACCCCTTATTATTTCTAGGATCAAATATTAAGTCCTCTGTTTGTCTTTTAAAACCCTCTATAACCTGATCCCTTCCTACCTTTCCAGTCTTCTTACTCTATACACCTCTACCCACCTACCTGCCACCCCTCAACACACAGATACTCTGTGATCTAGTGACACACTGGCAACCATGATGTTTCCTAAATAAGACACTCCATCTCTCAACTACAGGTATTTTTCCCTGGCTGTACTCCATGACTGGAACTCTTTTTATCCCTGGCTTTTCCAACTTCCTTCGAGTCTTGGCTAAAATCTAACCTTTTACAAGTAGCCCTTTTGGATCTCCTTTAAAGGTCGGGATTTCCCTCTGTTGCTTATCTCCAATTCATCCTGTCTATATCTTTGTTGTACAGAGTTGTTTGCATGTTTTCTCCTCATTAAACTGTCAGCTTATTGAGAGTAAGGACTGGTTTTTGCCTTTACTTGTATCCTCAGTGCATAGCACAATCCTGGCACATAGCAAGTGTTCAATGAATGTTGGCTGACTGACATCTCTCTCTATATATATATCTATATATGCATGTATATTTATACATGTGTGTGTTACGTACACACAGAGAAGAGAGACAGATTGAAGGTCATGTAAAAGAATATCTTCCTGAATATCACTCTATATCAGAGTTGTTTTAATGTGCATTTCTCTAATGATTAAAGATTTAGAGAATTTTTTCACATGGCTTATTGGTAACTTGATTTATTTTGCTGAAAACTACCCATTTGACCGTTTATCATTTGGGGAATGTTTCTCCTTATAAATTTGACTGTTGTCTATTGCCTTAGAAATGAAACCTGGGGGCAGCTAGGTGGCGCAGTGGATACAGCACCAGCCCTGGATTTGGGAGGACCTGAGTTCAAATCCAGCCTCAGACACATAACACTTACTAGGTATGTGACCCGGGGCAAGTCACTTAACCCCATTGCCTAGCCAAAAAAAAAAGAAAAGAAAAGAAAAGAAATGAAACCTATATTAGAGAAACTCGTTTCGCTTTTTCCTCAGTTTCTTGCTTGGAGTCTAATGTTAGCTGCATTGATTTTGTTTTTGCAAAAACTTTTTAATTTCACATAACCAGAATTGTGGACAGCTAGTGACACAATGGAAAGAATGCCAGGCCTGGAGTCAGGAAGACCTGAATTCAAATCTTGCTTCAGATGCTTATTAGCTGTGTGACCCTAGGCAAGTCGCTTAACCCTGTTTGTCTCAGTCTTCTCATCTGCAAAATGAACTGGAGAAGGAAATGGCAAACTACTCTAGTATCTTTACCAAGAAACCCCCAAATGGCATCACAAAGGGTTGGGCACAACTGAAATTGTTGAACAACAAATTAAAATCATCCATTTTGCCTTCTGTAAACCACAATATCTCCTGTTTGGTCATGATCTTTTCCCTTTTTTATAGATCTGACAGGTAATTTTTTTTTATCAAATTCCTAATTTGTTTACGAAGTCAATCTTTATGTCTAAATCATGTACCCATTTGAGCTTATCTTCACATACTGTGAGTCTATGTGTAATTTCTGCCAGACCACTTTCTAGTTTTCCCAGAAATTTTTGCATAATAATGAGTTTTTGTATAGGCAGCTGGGATCTTTGGATTTATCAAACACTAGGTTACTACACTTTATGTTCTTGACCTTTTGTTCCTCTAGATGAACCTCGTTATTTTTTCTAGCTCCATAAAATAACCTTCTAGTAGTTTGATTGTTATATCATTTAATAAGTAAATTAGTTTAGGTAGTTTTGTCATTTTTAATATGTTGGCTCAGCCTACCCTTGAGTATCATTATTTCTCCAGTTATTTAGATCTGTCTTTATTTGTGCAAAGAATATTTTGAAAGTGTGTTTATTATGGTTCCCATGTGTGTTTTGGCAAGTAGATTATCAAGTATTTTATATTGTCTATAGTTATTTTAAATGGAATTTCTTTTCTCCTCAATTCCTATTGGGTTGTGTTGCTTACATATAGACACACTGATGATTTGTGTGGGCTTATTTTACATATTATCGGTTTGCTGAAATGGTTTTTCAATTAGTTGGTTTTTTTAAGGAGAGTTCTCCAAGTAAGCCATTAGAACATCTGCAGAAACGTGATAGATTTGTTTCCTCTTTGCCTATGCTTATTCTTTCAATTTTTTTTCTTGTCTTATTGCTACAGCTAGCATTATAGCATAATATTGAATAGTAATGGTGATAATAAACATCTTTTTTTTAATCCTTGATCTAACTGGTAAGGCTTCTAGTTTATTCTTTTTATAGATAACATGTTTTTCTCAGCTCTTCCGGGCAGCTTCATATAAAACTGACCATGTATTAGGACATAAAACCTCACAAACAAATGCAGAAAAACAGAAACATCAAATGCATATTTTACCAACCCTCATGCAATGAAAATAACATTGAAAAAGGGTCCTTTAAGCAAAGATTAAAATAATTGGAAACTAAATAAAGTAATCCTAAAGAATGATAGAAACAATAATTTCATTAAAGAGAATGACATCAATGAGACAACTTACCAAAATTTGTGGGATGCAACCAAAAGCAGAACTTAGGGGAAATTTTGTTTCTCTAAATACTTTCATCAGGAAAAGAGAAAAAAAGGAGATAGATGAATTAAGTATACAACTAAAAAAAACTCTAGGAAACCAATAAATTAAAAATTCCCAATTATACACAAAAAATAGAAATCCTGAAAATCAAAAAAGAATCAAAATTGAAATAAAAAATACTGAGTTAATAAATAAAAGTAGGATCTGTTTTTTGTTTATTTAGAAATAGAGTAGGGTTGTGAACTGTGTCATCTCTTATCTGATTATTTCTGGTCTTATGACTCTAGCTCAGCACTGGTGATAAATAAAACATTTAATTGAGCTATCTCCAGAAATCATAATGGGAAAACCTATGCAATAAAATAATTCTTAAGCCCCCTCACAATCCAACCAACAATGATTCCCCTCTCCCTATGGTGAAGAAAAAAGGAACATCTTTTAAGAGAGAAGAAAATCATGCTCTGAAGACACTGAAGGGAGCATAGTTCTCCCAATAGCTCTTTGCTTCCAGTACTGCCATTTGCTAGGGCTCTGCCTTTGTTCCTTTAAATTATAGGTAGTTCTTGTTCTTAACCATTCATTTCTTCAGTTCTACCTCATTGAAATTCCCCAGTCATCTCTCCCTTCTAAAGCCCCGCCACTCCATGCCTACGAAGCTGAACATTATATGTTTGTTTTTGCTTTTGCTTTTGCTGGTGAGGCTTTGTTCCTATTCCATGTAAGGATTCTTTTAGGTTCAACTTTCTAGGATGAATTCCTAGGGGCAAATGTTTAATAGGCTTTCAGCATTAGGCATTTCAGACATTGTGCCTGGGAACTCTTCATCACATATTTGAGTCTGTATTTTTTACCTGCTTCTCAGCTCTACTAGGCTAGGATTCTAAATGGCCCCTTCAGGAATGTCAGTCTCCTCTATAAAGGAGATTTCCAGCCCTGACTCCTATTTCAATTAGGGCAAATGATTTTCTCCCACATATTCTTTTAAAATATTTTATTGATAATTTTTTGTTTTTATATCAACTAGATTCTCCCTTGTATGCCTCCCAATTCCAACTCCCAGTTGTTTTTTTTTTTAGCAAAGACCTCTTAATAAAACGAGAAAGAAAAGAAGAAAATAATCACAACCCATCAACACAATGAAAAAATGTTATATGTGATGTTTAACAGCATGAGTTCTGCAAAGGGGCAGGGAAAGATATCTTCTCATATCTCTTCTTTGGGATCAAACTTATTTTTTTAAATAATTTTCCAACATTCAGTTTTGATTGATTTGTAGTTGTTCTCCATTCATTTACACAGTTGAGATCTTTGTGTACATTGTTGTCCTGGCTCTGCTTGTTTCGCATGGTATCAGTTCATGTAAGTCTTTCCATGATTTTCTATACTAATGTTCATCATTTCTTACAGCACAATAATCTATTCTTCTACATCTTTTCTGCCTCAGGGGCCAAGCAGTGAGCCTCCCTACATCATATGAGTCACCCACTGCATTTTTGTGAGGCTGTAGATAAACATCCACATTCCTCATTTTCCATCCTTTTAATTTCCATGCATGCTAAAGGCTGGATAACCTTCAAGGAACTGCCAAAATATTAATGGAAGTAGGGGCACAACCAGTGATTCTTCCACTGGAATCTGCTGTCTAAGCAAAACCCTTGATCTCACTACATAGATAGATCCAGGTTTACTAAATTGCCTTTCAGAATCACAGCAGAGCAACCTGACTTGTAGGAAGTGACTGACCATCTCAAAACATTCTGGGATCAGGGTGGAGGTGTCTGGCACCATCTAGAGGTTGTATATAGTTATACTAGGAAGACAGTGCTGTTGGTCCTAAGCCATTTGTGAGGGATATACACTGGATAGCTGATGAACTTATATTCAGTTGATCTATGGATCAAAGATTGATATATGTAAGTCATAGTAATAAATTCATATATTGGTGGCATGTAATATTTTCTTAATGATAAATTATAAATAGATTGTTTCTGTCATGTGGGAATATAGGTTGGCTAGTTTAATCAGGTATCCATTATCAAAAATGCACTATGTTAATAGTGTGACTGAACCATGGTTAATGTTATAGTGTTGCTAACTATTATAGATAAATTTTCTAAGATCATAAGTCATTTAAATAACAGTACATTTAGATGCTTCCTCAAAAGCTCAGTTGGGGAAATTTCACCAGGTACATAGTACAATAGTAGCTAGTCAATCAGTCAATAAATATTAAGTTCCTACTATGTGCCAGGCACTGTGCTAAGTGCTGGGGATACAAAAAAGATAGCTCTTGCTCTAAGGAGCTCCTAGCCTAATGGGGGAAACTACAGGATTTATTCAGGATAAATTGGAAATAATCAAGAGAGGAAGGGTACTACCATTAAAGATCAAGAAAGGCTTCCTGTAAAAGGTGAAATTTTGGCTGGTACTTGAAGGATGCCAGGGAAGGCAGGAGGTGGAGATGGGGCGGGAGAGAATTCCAGTCATGGAAGACAGCAGGGAGAAATGCCCATAGTTGAGAGATGGAGTGTCTTATTTGAAGAACAGTAAGGCTAGCATCATCGGATAGCTGAGTACCTGGGCAGGAATGTAAGATATAAGAAGACTGGAAAAATATAGGGGGAGGGGGCAAACAGGCTTTGAAGGGCTTTGCACAGCAGAGTATAATATTTATTACTGTGAAACTTTGCTATAACAATTACATTTCATAGTTAGTTGTAATGGGACTTGAGCTTTGTGAATAGAACCTATAATGATTATAACAAGAACTGACATTCATGTTCCGTTTTAAAGCTTGTAAAAACACTGTACATGTATTCATTCAACCAACAAGCATTTATTAACCACCTGGAGGTACCAGACATTTAGCTAGGTACTTGGCATGTGAAGACAGTAGTAAAACCCTCGTTTCCCTTAAGGAGCTTAAATTCCATTGGAGGAAGGAGATACAATAACAAAATATATTTAAAGTAAACACAAACTAACTTCCCCAGGGAGGACACTTGTGACTGGGGAAATCAAAGCAGGCCTTATGTAGGAGGAAGCACTTGGTCTGAACCTTGAAGGAAGTTAGGGAATCTGGGAGCCAGAGGTGAATAAGGAGTATATTCCAGGCATGGGAGGCAAAGTCATAGAGACAGATTAAGTAATTAAGAGATTATTGGTAACCTTGGAAGAACAGCTTTAGTGATGAAATTAGAAGTCAGATTAGGAAGCACTGAGAAGTGAGTAAAACAAGAGGCAGTGGATAATAGCCTAATCTTTATTTCTTCCAAACAGCATTAACATTTCCCCAGCAGTTCTTGCCAAATAGAGAAATCTTTCCTGAGTAATTTGTATTTTTAACAACGGAATACTTTATTTGCTTAGTTAACCTCTTCACCTGATGTTTTATGTTTTATATTTTTATATTTTAACTAGTAATAGTTTCGAGAATTAATGCTTTATAATACAGAATGAGAACAGTGAGAGTTGTGTTCCCTGAATTTATTCTTTCTTTATCATTTACCAGAAGATTCTAGATTGTTACTCAAAATGATTTTTATTATTCTGTTAAAATTCTCACTTTGCATTTTGAGCAGTATAAAATTAATATGTAAATCTGTTTAGAAAGTATAATTACATAATTTTTATTATATTTCTGTTGACTAATCACAACAAATGAACATTTCTCAAATTACATAGGTTTTCCACTATTATCGTAAGGATTATTTCTAGTTTATGTAAGTCTTGAGTGTTTTGGTAAGTTAATATACAGATATTTTATGCATATTGTAGTTATTTAGAATACAAGTTTTCTTTTGATAATTTATTCTTGGTTTTTGTAAGTATTGAATAGAAATGTTGGAGAATTTTTGCATTTATTTTGTACCTTTCTGCTTACTAAACCCATGTGTTTCAATTACTTTGATTATTTTTGGGGGAAGGGGGGTTGCTAGGTAAACTATCATGTCATCTGTAAAGGATAATATTTTTTGTGTCTTCCAATGTCTAGATCTTTCTAGATCTAAATTCTATTTCTAGAACTAAATCAAATTTCTAGAACTAAATCAAATAATAGTGTGAAAGAAGCACCCATGGTTTAGACCTTTGCTTATTTGAAGACCTTCTGGTGTCTTCTTGTTGAATATAATACTAGCTTTTGTATTTTATTGTATTTGCTTTGATGGCTTTTGTCTTTATACAGTAAATTCTGTAGGAAAATAATCCATGCCCCTCACTTCCAAACTGAACATTGCTATGGTAATGAACAATAATTAAACTCAAATATCTCACACAATGAAGGATTCTGATACTACATACATTTTGTTCTAGAAATTTCCCTTCTTTCTACCATTATATAGTCTCTGAGGCCACCATTCATTTGTTTTTAGTTGCTCAGAGTTCCACTTCCTCCCCCCCCCCTTCCAATACCCTAAAAAAGGAATGGATCTGAATGTAGACTTTATTTCTTTTCAGAAAAGTAGTATATAAATCTGAATGAATGAATATATGCTTAAGGCTCAGGAAACCCACATAACATTAATTTTCAAAACTCATTTGACCATGGAACACTTTTGGGCTTCAAATATACTGAAAGAATTCTTCAATCTAGACCTATTGGTCTGGACCTATCCAACATGCCCATGATAAAGGAAAATTGGGAATACACTGGAGTAAAATAGAGGAAATTATGCCTTATTTCCTACTGAACAGTATTGTCATATCTAATAAGTATTTTTGATACAAACCAAAAGAATGCTAAGCTGCCTTGGCTCAATGAGGTCTGTGGAGTTCTATAACTGATAATAGTAAATTGGCTCTGAATACAATGTAGGTGGGAGTACTTGCTTGAACATTCTTCTCTCTGCACTATTATTGGTTTTGCTTCTATTTGCTTCTTTCTGCAGCTTTTGACATAGTTGATCACCCCTTCTTTTTGGACCCTCTTTCATCCCTTGGCTTCCATGATTCTCTCATTTTTTTTCCTCCTAGCTTTCTGGCTAAGACATACTACCCCTTCTGCTTCTTTCCTAGATCCCAAATCTAGTGCCCCTTAGTCTAGGTATTCAACAGAGTCTTGTCCTGGGAGCTTCACTTCTGTCTTTACATTTTCTCCCTCGGAGATCTCATCATCTCCCATGACTTAAGGCAAGACCTGTAGCACTGTAGTCATTATGCCATTCTCTTGCCTCAGTCAGAGTCCTTTAGGATCCATCAATAAATCTTGCTCATATACCCTTAGCCTCTAAGCCTCCATTAAGACAGTGAGCTCCTTGAGAGCAGAGACTATCTTCTGTCTTATTTTGTATCTCTAGTGCTTAGCACAGTGCCTGTAATATAGTAGGTACTCAATAAATACTAGTTGATTGACTGACTACTCTGAGACAAAATAAAATTATATATGTATTTTATATACTGGTGCTCCCATGTTCTGCCCTGTCCTGCCCTTCTACAAGCTTAAGGGACAAAGATCCTTCTGAACTCTTCCTGCTGCTGGTTTATGAACATAAGCTTGGAAAATTTCTTGCAGAATGCTTCCTCTTTTCCCATAGAAAAAAGGGGTTCTGAGGTACATGATCTAAAAGAATATCACAGACCATCATCCCAAATAGTATATGAAGGCCAAGAAAGATGAGAACCCAATTCAGTGACAGTGTACTTGAATCCTACTTTTTGCTCTTTGATCCTGCGGTGAAGTCTGCATCAATTTCTGACATTAGTCTGTTGCTGCGGAAACAGTAATGGTGACGCACACCTAGTATTATGACTTCGCGATAGCATCCAGTAGGAGCACAAGACATACTGACGTTATTATCTCTCTTGCCAAGTTATGGAAGACATGCAGTACTTGGAAGTCCTGGGTCATCACTGCATTGACCAGAATTCAGAAGTCTTTCAGTGTTGTTTTCCTTTACATTTTTTTTTTTTGTCGTTTTGTAACTCCTCCATCCTTCAGTCTTTTGTCTTGTGGAAATACAGTGCCCTGTTGCTCTAGGTTGAACATGAATTGTTTATTCTTCTATTAGACTATAAGCTCTTTATGGGACACTACTCATTACTGGTCTTTATGCTGCCTACCTGTCTGTGGGCTCCTTCTCTTTTGTTC
This sequence comes from Phascolarctos cinereus, assembly GCF_003287225.1. Lineage (NCBI taxonomy): Eukaryota > Metazoa > Chordata > Mammalia > Diprotodontia > Phascolarctidae > Phascolarctos > Phascolarctos cinereus. The sequence continues at coordinate 169,380,472 of NW_027555625.1, forward strand.
AATCTTTATCCAGGTCATGCCCATCAGTGGTGGGTGTGCTCCAGGTTGTCCTAGGCCTTATTTTGTTCTTACTCTATACATTCTTTTGTTTCTTTCTTACTCCATACTGTTCTTTTTTGTTTCTTTTGTTCTTACTCTATACTCTGTATCTATTCGGTTGATTCTCAAATCTACTTATACAGCCGCAATCAGTCCCCTAAACTTTAGACTCACATCTCTAACTGCCTATTGAACATATTGAATTGAATGTCCAGTAGACATTTTAAACTCAATATGTCCTAAACAGAACTTCTCATCTTTCCCTTCAAATCCTCCCTTCTTCTGAACTTAACCATTACCATTAAGGATACCACCATCCTCCCAGAGTCATGTAAGCTTGTAACTTAGGTGCCATCCTCAACTTCTTACTTTCTCTCATTTTACGTACCCAATCTGTTGCCAAGTCCTATCAATTCTACCTTTCTAACAAGTCTTTTATATGACCCCTTCTCTCCGGTGACACTGGTCACCACCTTGATGCAGACCCTCATGCCTGGACTATTGCTATCTCTTTTGGTTGGTTGGCCTGCCTTAAGTATCTCCCTACTCTAGTCCATCCACCGAGACTCCACTACTCAAGTAAACTTTTTTTTCAGCCAAAGACAAAGTTTATTAGAACATCTGTCATATTTGGCAGACTCTTAAGGAGTCTGAACATTAGTGAGCTATTGGCTAAATTGTAAGAATCTAAGCCCATGGCTAGATTATAAGAATCTGAGTCTCCATTTCCTTTTAATAATCTTTTCATTTACATTGCTATGTCATTGTGTATTTTGTTCTTTTCATTTTTTCTATTTTATTGAATCAGTTCAAAACATCTTTCCATGTTTCTCTGAATTCTGCATACTTATGATTTCTTGATTATATAATAGCATTCTATTACATTCATAAAGATTATTTTTGTTTTTTAAAAATTATTCCAGATTTGATGAGCACCCACTTTGTACTCACTACTTTAGTAGCACAGAATGGTCTTTGAATATTTTTGTATATATTGGAACTTTTTTCTGTCTTTGATCTTTTCCGAATATATGCCCAGTAGTTGGATTGTCAGTTCAAAGGGGATGGACAGTTTAGTCACTTTTCATGTGTAGTTCCAAGTTGTAATCCAGAAGAACAGTTGGTCATCAACATACCTGTAACAACTATTTATTTCTTCACTTGTCTTCAGGTGACCTTTCTGATATTTTCTTCTCAATTTTTATCTTTTTCCCCCAGTTTTTAGGCATATTTGCAGTATGCAGAAATGAAGCATTTGTCTTGTTTTAATTTGTATTTCTCTTACTGTTAGATATTTGTAACATATTTTCATAAGGACATTAGTAATTTGTAAATCTTTGAAAACTTTGTAAATATCCTTAGGCCACTTGAATATTGAGGAATGGCTGTTAGTGTTATATAGTTGTGTCAATTCCCTATAGAGCCTGGATATTAAAATAGCAGATAGGAGTGATATTTAATGCAAATATTTTCTTATTCTAATGAGTTTTTTCTTGCAGTTCTCAGAAAGGGAGTCTCCTTTGACACTTCCCTTTATTTTGTTTTTATTAAATATTAGGCTATATGTTAAAAATTATATCATGTGTGTATATATATATACATATTTTTCAAATTAACAAGTATTAATTTCTCCTACCCATCCCTCCCACCTGGGGAAAATGTTTTTGCTTCTCTTTCTTGATTATGTAGTCTCTTCCACTTCCCTTACTTTTCAACCAATGCTAAATAGTTTTCATGATTATTGCTTTATAATATAATTTTAGATGTGATAATACTGTGTCCCTTTCATTCATACTTTTCCTCATTATTCTCCTTGAGATTCTAGAACTTTTATTCCTTCAAATAAGTTTTGTTATTGCTTTCTTCAGCCCTATAAAATTATTCTTTGCATGATATAACACCATATCTTTACATTGATCTAGTTAGCATGCTCATTTTTGTAATATTGACATGGTCTAACCATGAGTAGTTTATCTTTCAACTTATTTAAGTCTTTCTTTAAAGAGTATTTCAGTTGCATTTATATAAATCTTGTGGTTGTCTCGGTGGGTTAATTTACAAATATTGTAGTTTTGTAGTTATTTTAAATAGAATTTTTCTTTTTTCTTGTTATTTTTGGTACCATAGTGAAAATTAATTTTGTGGATTTATTTTGTATCCTACTACTTTACAGAAGCTATCAATAATCTTGATTAGCTTGTTCACAGATTCTCTGTAGTTTTCTTAGCATATCCTCAAGTCATCTGCAAATAGAGTTTTTTGGTTTCATCTTTGTTTATATTTTTAAAAATTTTGTTCTCTGGTCTTATTGATGTAGCTGGCATGTATAGAACTACATAAAGTAACAGTTGTAAGAGAAGGCATATCTTTATACTTTACATTTATTGGGAATGTGTCTAGTATTTCTCTGTTGCAAACAATACTAGTGCTTATTTTTAAATATGTGTTTTATCATATTATGTAAGAACTCTTCACTGCCTTTGCTTTTAAGTTTTTTTTTTGGTTAAACATAAACCAATCACATTTTGTCAAAGGCTTTTCTTCATCCATTGAAATGATCTTATGAGTTTTGTTGTTTTTGTTGTTTATATTATTATGCTAATTGTTTTTCCTAATACTTTCTTTCCTTATACAAATCCAACTTGATCATAGTGAATTATTTTCTGGATATATTACTGTGATTTCATTGGGAAGATACTATGTTAAATTTTACGTAGATAGTCATTAGTAAGATTGGTCTATAATTATATTTCTCTCCTTTTTCTTTAGTCTAGATGTCAGCACCATACATATCTCATAAAAGGGATTCTGTTTCTATTATGGAGAATAATTTTTGTGGCATAAATCTAACCTTTGGCTCAAAAGGCCCATTGCACTCTCTTCTCATTGATAAATATCAATGTCACATGCCTGCATGAGGTGAAAACAGAGTTAATGAGAGTAAGAGAGGAGAAAGATCCTCTTGGCTCTTCTGGCTTCCAGCTTTGAAAGAGAAAATCGTGCACCATTGTAACCTTTCTTCAAAATCACTGAAGACAGACAGACTCTGGGAAGAAAAGGATATATAGAGGAACAGAAAATCTGTCCTGCCCCTATCCCAAGCTTGTTACATTAGAGACTTTGAGGAATTTCTCCTTGGGTGAAATCGGGGACTCCCTCTCTCTCTCTTGAGCTTTGTTACCTCATTTCCAAAAGAGCTCATTTGATTTGTATTGTCTGGCATATATTCCATATGCATATTTTCCTTTGATTTCTGTTTGGCTCTTGACTTGTATTTTAATATGCTATTTTGTTTATTTGTTATTTGCTATGTATGTTCATTGTGTACCTGGAATCTGGAGGGTAGGGGGTCAAGTCCTTAATATAAAGCTTGAGACATTGCTTTCCCTTTAAAAAAATTGCAATATGGAGCTTGGCTTGAACCTGAAATCTGCTTTCTCTAGACTAATGATATTTAAGGAAGCAAAGAGATATAATTTTATCCCAGTACCTTCTCCCTCTGAGAAAAAAAAAAAGGGGCCAGCCTCTAGCCCCTACCTCCTGCGTCCCTTCCTGGCAGGAGTTAAAGTCCCCTTTGAAAAATAACTGGGGGGCATTAATGCTAGAGAGATTTATTTTTGCCTGCCTACAAGCCACATCTAAACATATCCATGTAGACGTGCATAAACTATATGGGCCAAAATACCCACGTGGGGGCTCAGCATTAATTACTTTTTAAATGTTTGATAGAATTCTCGTATAAGTGCAATTGGCTCAAGACATTTCCCCCTCTTTGACAGTTTATTTATGACTTTCTTGATTTCTTTTTCTAACATTGAATTATTTAAAATATCTTTTTTTGTTAGTTTAATTTTGTAGTTATAATATTACTTTTAAATATCAGTTTTACTGCCATATAATTGCATTTGGCAGTTTCTGATAATTATCTTTATTTCCTCCCTGGTTTTTGTGAATTTACTCTGTCCATTTTTTTCTCTTTATTGGCTTGGCTAATGGTTTGTGATTAGTTTTTTTCTTTTTAAGAAATAATTCAATGTTATCCTTTCTAAAAATTTTTTGCTCATAAGTTACATTATTCTACTTCTTACTGTTAAGATTATTTTTGTACTTGGTTTAGGGTTGCTAATTTGCTTTTAAAAATTTTTTAAACTGAATGCTTAGTTTATTATCTTTTTTCTATTTTGTCAGTGTTTTCGGAAATATCACTTTTCCTTCAAGTACTGTTTTCACTTTATCCCATAAGGTTTGCCATTTTTGTCTCATTATCATTATAGTTAATGTAATTTTTCATTGTTTTGTATAATTTGTACTTCATTTTGCTAATTTTCATTACTGTAGCTTCCCTTTTAGGTCTCTCTTACTATATTGAAAAAAAGGTAAAGGAATATTGAAGTTGCTGTAGCTGAAGAGTTAAAATTTACAAGAGAAAAGGCAGATCTTTGAATAGCAAGTTACTTCCATCCAAATACAGGTCTCAGTTCTTCCTAAACCTCTCAAGATATTTAGAAAACTTTATCTTCAGAAATACCTGACCTCATTTCTGCAACCATTTTATCTCAAGAAATACAAAATGATAAAGAAATGGTCCTTGAAGTAGAATCTCAGTGGAATTCATTAGACACCAATCAGAGGAGGAGGGTATATCCCTTAAGAGGCCGTAAGAATGCCAAGCTAGCAGAGAAAAGATCAAAGTAATAAGGGAATGATCTAATGATCTGAGGTACCACATTGTCAGGATGACAGTGTTTACTTCCCAGGGTTTGGGCTAGGCTTTTGCAGGCCTGTGTTTATCTATGCCAGTGGGATTAGATTGAGGCTAAAAACAATAGAGACAAGACATTCAGATGTCTGAATATTTGGTGTAGAGGGCAGAAAAAATATGTGTCAATGTCATAGGAATGAGAGGAAAAAGAAGTGTCTTCCTGAATGTAAGTTTAAATTCATGGACAAACTTGGAACTTGAGTTGTGTTTTGTACCACAAGCTTGTTCTCCATAGCTGCTAGTCAGAATTATGAGGGGGCACAAGAAAGGATTTAAATGCATTTAGGTTTTCTTTATGGCCCCAAATGGCCATGAAAGAAGGAAGGCTGGTAAGCATGCATATGGCTACAAAGACTATTTGATGACGCCAGAAAGACATCTGTTTGTAGCTGCTGAGAACATGAAGAAATTAGAAACTTCTATTTCACATCTAAAAGGAGACTTGTACATCTCCCTTTTCCTCCCCCTACACATGTATTCTTTTTAAAGCAGAAGAAAATTAGTGGAGAATAATACATACAATCCTACATCTTTAGTTTTGTTGTCTAATTTTGCTGAACTGGTTTCCCTCCTCTTTTTTTATTCTTCTCATACACTATGACCAGGCTGGCTTTATACCAGGGATTCAAGGCTACTTCAATATTAGTGAAACTATAAGTGTAATTGACCATATTAATGACAAAAATTGTATGATTATTTCAATAGATACAGAAAAAGCTTTTTGACAAAATACAACACTTATTCCTGTTAAAATCATTAGAAAGCACAGGAATAAACAGAACTTTCCTTTGAATGATAAATAGTATCTATCTAAAACCATGAACAAGCATTATTTCTAATGGGGATAAGCAGGAAGCATTTCTAATAAGAACATTGTGAAGCAAGGATGTCCATTATCACTAGTATTAGAAATGCTAGTTATAGCAGTAAGACAAGAAAAAATAATGAAAGAACAAGCCTAGTCAAAGAAAAAAACAAAAGTATCACTTTTTTGCAGATGGTATGATGGTATATTTAGAGAACCCTAGAAAGGCAACTAAAAAAAAAAACAACTTGCAAGGGGGCAGCTACGTGGTGCAGTGGATAAAGCACCGACCCCTGGAGTCAGCAGGACCTGAGTTCAAATCTGCTCTCAGACCAGACCCTTGATGCTTACTAGTTGTGTGACCCTAGGCAAGTCACTTAACCTCAATTGCCTCCCCAGACACAAAACAAAAAACTTGCTATTGCTTCTGTTTCTATGGTGTTGGTTTTTTCCTGTTCTTAAGTGAAAGAGATTGAAGATGGCTACAATCTTGTGAGCTCCAAAAGGTCGTGAGAGTGAGCCCTTAGACGTCCAGGAGATAAAATCCATACCAAGATTTTCTGAAAGGTAAATGGTGAGGAATGAACTTCAGAGTGACCTGCTTGACTCATCTCAGCACTAGCAAAGATGAGGACTCAGCAATCCATATTTGGCAGTGAACTTGGTAAGGGAAGTATTATGGAGAAATTGCATAAAGTCTGAGCCCACTTTTTCCTGGGACAGAGGTCATCCACTGCATCCTAAGCTGCCACCGGACTTTGATGACTCTGGGAGAGAGAGTGAGGCTGATGACTTTGTGTAACTCTGCCTCACTTCAGTCCAATTCATGAGCAAGTCAAGACATCACCCATGATATGTCATTGATCCTCTTCGAAAAACAAAGGATGAACACCATAACACAGCAGAGAGTGCGCCTGCAAGTGTGTGGAGGGTTTGGGGGGAGAGAAATATTTGTACTTCCATTCTTGCTATATATTTGTAGTAAATGTCCCTTTAAAATAATTGGTATTAATTGATTAATGGAATGGAGGTGCTAATCACTAGATGTTAACAGTAAGGAGAACACACCAGAATGAGAGCTTAAACCAGTAGTATTAGAGAAAGTCACTCTTGCTTCCTCAGCATTACCCAAGAATTCTAAGTGGGTGATGTAACTGAGGAGAATGAGTCCAGGATCTTGCTTCATATGAAATCCATACAAAATAATTTTGGGGAAGAAAGATGGCAGTAACACCTGAAGAAATCAGGGAAGTCCTTTTGTAGGAGATAATACTTGAGCTGAGGGTTCTAAGAATTAGAAGTGAGAAAAGACAGTGCTAGTCATGGGGACCTGTCTGTGCTATCTCTATAGCAAATAGAATTAAGTGTGTGTGTGTGTGTTTTGCAAGTAAGCAATCCATCTTCCATTTAACTAGCTGCATGGAAATTCATTTCCTAAAGTGGAAGACTGACTATTGGCATTCTTCTGATCAACAAACATAATAATAATAGGATAGCTAGCATTTATATAGTGCTTACTATGTATCAGGCACTGTGTTAAGCACTTTACAAATATTATCTCATTGGATTATCACAACAATCCTGCTTTTATTATCCCCATTTTACAGTTTAATTAAAGTTATTAAAGAGGTTTAATAACTTGCCCAAGGTCATACAGCTAGCAAGTATCTGAGGCTGGATTTGATTGCAGGTCTTTCTGACTCCGGGCCCAGCACTCTATCCACTATACCACCTAGCTTTCTCTATTATTTCTATACACACTGCCCCTCTAAAGGCATAAGCTTATCTGCATCATGAGGGAAATGTCCACATATGGATATTTCCCACATGACAAAAATCATAGGTTTATGGCAAGGATTCTTAAACTGAGCTCAGTGGACCTCTGGGGGTCTGTGGATAAATTTCAGGAAGTCCGTGAACTTGAATGGGAAAATAGAAATTACATCTTCATTTTCATTAACAATTAACTCAGAGATTCTTAACTTTACTATGTCTAAGATGCCTTTGACAGTCTAATGCTGAAACCTGCAAATTTCTTCTCAGAATAATATTTTTAAACGCATAAAATAAAATGCCTAGGATTATAAAGGAAACCAATTATATTAAAATATAGACATCAAAATATTTTTTAAAAACAAGTTCACAATATGTTTTGCAAGACTGCGTGTGTACAACCCATATCAAATTGCCTACCACATTAAGGAGGGGTGAGGGAGAGAACTTTGAACTCAAGATTTTGAAAAATGAATGTTAAAAATTGTTTTTACATGTAATTGGGAAAATATAATATTACAAAATACCCCCCAAAAACCAAGTTCACAGCCCCCAGATTAAGAACCCTTGCTCTGACTAAAAATGAGCGTTTCCAAATATTAAACAAGTATGGCTTCACAAGACTCCCAAAGGAGTCCAAAGTACAAAAAATGTTAATACCTCCTGGTCTACACTATGGTTAAAAAAAAAAAGGCTTAGTAAGCTCATATAAAAAAGGAGCAAGTCACTTTACCTCTTTCAGTCTCAGTTTCCTCCTCTGTTAATGGAGGTGGACTAGATGGACCAAGGACCTTTCCAGCTTTAAATGTATAATTGTATGACTGGTAAGAGTCTAGAAAACTGTGCTGAATAAAAGGTGAAGTTCAGAAAGGATAAAAATACCAAATCCTGCACTTGAGTTCAACAAAACAACCTCAGAAGTGCTAGGGTGGGCTGAGGAGGAAGCTGTAGCCTTAGCAGTTGCATAGAAAAGATCGAGGAATTTCAGTGGACTACCAGCTCCATATGAGTCCACATAGAGGCCCCAAAAGCTGATGTAAGCCTTGGCCAAATTAAGAAACGTGTACCTTTCAGAAATATTCCAGGTAATAATGTACCACTGCATTCTTTCTTAGACCATATGTGAAGTCATGTGTTCAGTTCTGAGCACCATGTTTTAGGAAGGATATTGATAAGTTAGACAATGTCAGAGAAGATTGACCAGAATGGTGGAGGGGCAGTAGTAGCCCATGCCATACATTGATTGAAGTTACCTGGCATGTTTAGCCTGGATAAGAAGAGGATCACATGACTATTTAGCACATTGAAAATTCATTTATTTGAATTAAATGTGTGGTCAGATGTTTGTTCATATTTCAAAAGTTGTACAAAACTGACTGCTCAGCTCTAAATAAACTGGATTTTCATGTTAGTGGCTTTAACAATTTAAAAATATATTTTCAGGCATCTTGGCTGTTAGATACTATATGATATGATTTTTAGTGTTTTTCTATTTTTGATAAATGAACCATATAATTACCATGGTATTTTTTAATATTTCTTATTCTTTAAGACTCTTTAAAGAATTATTTCAATATGAACAAAGGAATAACTCTAGTAGGGATGCTGGCAAATAGCAAAAAGCATAGACCAAACATTTTTCCTTAAAAGTAGCAACCAAATATCTTCTTTTTGGCTCTTGATTCACTAAAGCATCAATTATAGCATCAATAACTTCTTTTGAGTCATGCTTTCCATTTTTTAGTATTTTGTCCACTTTGTTAGCAAAGAATTGTAGGTATTCTTTACTATAGCTTGCTTTAGTTTCATCATCATCAAATTTGTTCCAGTATTTTTCCAAATTGTGTGTTTTCAAAATATTAGTAGCAGGAGCATAGTTTCCTGGTTCAATAAGAGAAACCTGAAAGATAAAATTAGGACATTCAGATTTTGTGAAGTTAATCAAACACTAATCATTCATCCATATCCTCTCTTCTACATGAAGAGATTGGACTCTTGTGAGAATAAACAAGAGTTTACTGCTTTTCTCAATACCGTAGATTCTATTTTATGATACCATTTTTTCAGACTTATTACTGGGCAATGTTAAAATGAAGGATATACTAAAACTATGATAATGGTTTCAGATATTTAATCTGTTTGAAGCAAATGCATAGGAACAATGACAAAGATTGGAAAAGTGACCCCGGAGAGGTAATTATTGGACTTTTCTAAAGACCACATTTTCAAATGTCTGGCCAAGATGGCTGCCTTAATGGAAGAAGACTCACCCAACTTCAATATGCCTATTCCATCCAAAACTTGAAATTCACACCAGATGAAATAATTATCAAGAAATTCAATGAGAAACTATGGTGACTCCTTACAACTCATAACCGCACAAAAGCTCTCCAGAACAAAAATTGTAAAATTTAATAATTTTGAAAGACTTAATATTTCTGATCTTAATCATTGTCAACAATGATTCCATAGGACCTCTGATAAAGTATGTGACACAGTTTCTGACAGAGAATGGACTAAATATGTAGATTTTGTTCAGTTACTTTTTTTAGTCATATTTGACATGATCCAATTTGGGATTTTCTTGGCAAAGATACTGGAGAAGACATTCTTTTCTCTAGCTCATTTTTCAGATGAGGAAACTGAGGCAAACAGGGTTAAGTGACTTGCCTATGGTCATATAGCAAGTAAGAGGCCCTCCTAATTCCAGAACTGGCATTCTATCTGCTGTGCCACCTACTGCACAAGTATGCAGAATAAGATACATTTTTGACATGGTCAATATGAATATTTGTTTTGCTTGACTATACATACATTTATTAAAATGATTGTGCTTTCATTTTTTTCCAGTGGGGGAGGTGGTAAGGGAGAAAAAAATACATATATAATCTTCTTTAAAAAAAAACAACATACAAAATTTTAAAGTCAGCCTGAAGACTATGGCCAATAGGAAAGGATGACAGCAAAGCCAATACCAGTGAAAACAACCAAGTTATCAGATTCCCAAAGTGAATAGAGAAGGACAAGAGACTCTTTAGCCTCAAAATTCTATGTCCAGAGGCATCAAGAGGAGAAGACACCTTTAAGAAAGCCAGTGTGATCACACAGCCACAACACATTCAGAAGCCCCCAGTAGGGACCTTGTAAGTCCTGAGAAGTAGTAGCAATCAGTGTGGAATGCCTACGCTCAGATTGGGATGTCTCAGTCATCAAGGGGCTCCAAAATTCCTTGCACTCTGTCTTGAGATGCCACAGTGGACCATAAACATACATCACTCTGAACCTCAAAAATTCAGGTGGGGTCTAATCGCAGAAAGAAGAGATAAGTTCAACATCCAAGGCAACCCTGGGCAAGGCCAAACAAGGCCATAGCCATCACTCAAAATAGTAACAGGATATGGATTCTGGCCCTGTCACAAAGCCCCAGTTCAGGAATTCAAGATGGAGAGATAAGTAAACCAAAGAAGACACAAGCTAGTACCAAAAATATTGTGGACTAGAGATACTCCCCAAAGCAGAATAATTTCAAGACAAATGCAAGCAGATACTTGACTGTCTCTAGATTTCCATAAGGACTATACGAATGCATAGAAGATATAAAGCAAGTGCCAAAAAAGAGGAAACAAAATCTCTGAAGGAGACAATTGGAAGAAGAATAAGTAGCTTAGAAAAAATGAGGTAAACTTTAACCAAGTAATGGATTCCTTGAAAACTAGGATAGACTAAATAAATGAATGAGTACAATGAGATAGTAAGGTTAGTGCTTAGATTACAAGCACTTGGATATTTATTAGTTGATTTGATGGAGAGAGAAAAAAAGGGAGAAAGACCATCAATAAAACACTTTAAAATACAGGCAAGCAAACAAACAGAATTGAAGAATAGAAAAAAAAATAGAATTTTGTCAATGGTTTGTTAAATTTAATATATGCTATTGGAAATAAACTGTATATGAATTCTTATTTCATATGCAAACTCTACACTATCCTTTTCTCATTAGTTCCTTGCTCCCTTATCATGTCACCAATTGTGCCCTGCCAAACCTTATTCTTAGATCACTGTCACTGTGATTTAATTACTGCCTTTAATTACTACACATGAGCTGCTGAACAAAGGTGGAGAAAATCAGCCATTTTGAGTTCACTGCAAATTTATGCTACCCAACCTAACTAGGCCCTCACTGCTGCTAGGCAATACTTCTACACTTTCCTTATCACCTCATTATCCCCACTCTACATAGCAGCTGTTCCAAGCCTTTCCTTCCTCAAACCTTTCCATGAAGCCTCCCTCCCTACCTTCTCAGCTGAGAAGCTTACCTTACATTTTAAAGAAAAAGATGAGGCTATTCACCATAAGCTTCCTCTTCTCCCTCTTCCTCTTCTCATATCATTCATGACCCTATCTCCTCTTCCAGCCCTGTCTCACACAAAGAAATGAGTGGCCTTACTCCTTATGAATACTAACTCCTCCGCCTGCACAAGCAATCCCATTCCATTCCATCTCTTCCAACAGATTGTCCCCTATGCCAACTATACTCTAGCACTTGTCTTCAATCTTTCCCTGTCTACTGGTTCTTCTCTACTGACTACATACAGGTTCATGACTCTTCCATCCTCAAAAAATCCACACTCAATCCTTTCATTCTTCCTATTGTCTTATATCTCTTCTGCTCTTTGTGGCTAGTTCCCTGAAAAAGCAGTCTACAATAGGTGCCTTTACTTTCTCTCATTTCCCTCTGTTAGTGTCTTACAATCTGGTCTCCAATCTCAACACTCCACTAAAACTACTCTCTCCAAAGTTACCAATGATCTCTTAATTGCTAAATCCAATGCCTTTTTTTCTTAATTCTTATTCTTCTTAACTTCTCTAAAGTCTTTGACATTGTTGATCATCCTCTTCTTACTACTTTCTTCCCTCTAGGTTTTCAGTACACTGTTCCCTACCATCAGACTACTCTTCAATCTTCTTGGTTGATTCTCATCTAAGTCATGCCTTCTAACTCTTAAGTATCCCATGGTGATTTTCCTAAAGCACAGGTCCAACAATATTACCCACTCTACTCGATAAACTCTAGTGGTTCTCTATCACCTCCAAGATAAAATAAAAAATGCTCTATTTGGCATTCAAAGCATTTTATAACCTACCCCACCCTACTTCCAGTCTTCTTATACTTTACTCCTTCCCATGTACCCTTTGATTCAATGATACTAGTCTTACTCCATCTTTCCAATTGGAGGCATTTTTTTTCTGGTTGTCTCCAATGCCTGGAATGTGCTCTTTCATCATCTCTACCTACTACCTTCTGTGGCTTCCTTTAAATACCAAATAAAATCTCATCTTCTTTCCTTAAGCCTTTCTGAGTGCCTTCTCTCTTTTGATTATTTCCTGTTTATTTTTTATGGGGTATACAGATGTTCAGGGAAGACTAGGTACCTCTTGGGGATGGTTACCAACTGTCATCTGTGCTTCCAAGAAGCTGTAGCATATGCAGTGACTGTACCTTGGTTAACCACTTCAGCAGATGAGCTAAACCAGATTGAAGGTAACCAAAGGGTTTCAAATCTATTGGTGAATAAGAAGGGTTAAATTTCTCCTTTGCTTATTCATTTTTATTTTTATTTTGTTTTTAGCAGCTATTAATAAAATCAAGTTTTATTCCCAAGTTATGGGGAATGATGCCCCAAGCCTCAGGTTCTTCTTACTGTTATTTTCTGAGATTTTTCTTGGGGCCTTGGGCTTTCCTCTCCACTCCTAAACCATGGTTAGTGCCCCCAGCCACACTGCCCTGCAAATGAGCTTGCTCCCTAAGGTCCCTCCATTGGCTGAAAACTACAGCTGTCCTTTCTGCCCTGGAACTGAAAGCAGCAATTCTGCTCTCTTGCAAGTGTCCATAGGCAGCAGGCCCCACACCTCTGCTACTGCACTCACTAGGCATGTGCTAGCTCCTTATCCCCTACAGCCTCAGCCCAGGACAGGTCTGGTCAACACAGCTATGCTTGGTGTCCCTCAACAGTGGAAAGTCCTTCAATCTTCTCCAACTCAGCCTTCTGACCCCTACTGTCTGTGAGGTGAAAGTTGCTGAGGCTGCCTCCTAACCTAGCTGTCCCCAGTGTTTATCGTATGTTGATTCAACAGAAGCAGCCTAGAAGTATTTGCACCTCACTCAGGGTCTGCTTCTGGAGGTCAAGTCTTTCCTGGGATCTTCTCAAGCTGTCTTAGGAGGACAACTGCTTTACCTCAATTTTTGTTTATTTTTGCTGCCCTACATTCCCCCAAGGCAATATTCTGTCTTTTGGGGGAGGAAATTTGGAAAGCTGAAAATTGTCTGATCTACTTTACTATCTTCCCAGAATTCTCTTGGGGTTGGTTTAATATTAGGAAAAACATCAGTATAATTGACCATATCAACAAAAACAACAAAAACCATGATTATCTCAATAGATGTAGAAGAAACGTTTGACAAAATATAACACTCATTCCTATTAAAAACAGTAGAAAGCATAGGAATAAATGGAGCTTTCCTTAAAATGATAAGTAGTATCTATCTAAAACCATTAGCAAGCATTACCTATAATGAGAACAAGTTAGAAGTCTTCCCAATAAGATCAGAGGTGAGATAAGGATGCCTGTTATTGCCACTATTATTCAGTATTGTACTAGAAGTGCTAACTATAGCAATAAGAGAAGAAAATATTAAAGGAATTAAAATAGGCAATGAGGAAACAAAACCATCACTCTTTGATGATGATGCAATGGTACAATTAGAAAATCCTAGAGAATTGACTAAAAAAACTAGTTAAAATAATTAACAACTTCAAGATTTGCAGGGTATGAAATAAACCCACATAAATCATCAATATTTCTACATATCACTAACAAAATCCAGCAGCAAGAGATAGAAAGAAAAAATTTCATTTAAAACTGTAGACAATATAAAAATACTTTGGTATCTACCTCCCAAGACAAACCCAGGAACTATATGAATACAATTAATTTTTTTTCACACAAATAAAGTCAAATCTAAACATTTGGAGCAATATTGTTTGTGAGTGGGCTGAGCCAATATAAAAAAAAATAACAATTCTACCTAAATTAATCTCCTTATTCAGTGAAACACCAATTAAACCACCAAAAATTATTTTATAGAGTTAGAAAAACAGCAGCAAAATTAATCTGGAAGAACAAAAGGTCAAGACTCAGGGCAGCTAGGTGGTGCAGTGGATAGAGCACCGGCCCTGGATTCAGGAGTTCAAATCTGGCCTCAGACACATAACACTTACTAGCTGTGTGACCCTGGGCAAGTCACTTAACCCCACTTGCCTAGCCAAAACAAAAACAAAAAAAAACCCAAACCAAACCAAACCAAACAAAAGGTCAAGACTATCAAGGGAATCAATGAAAAAATGTGAAGGAAGGTGGCCTTATAGTATCAGATCTCAAACTGTTACAAAGCAGTAATCATCAAAACAATCTGGTTCTGCCTAAGAAATAGAGTGATGGATCAGTGGAATAGATTAGGTTCACAATATATAATAGTAAATAACCATAGTAATCTAGTATTTGATCAACACAAAGATCCAAGCTTTTGGGACAAGAGCTCATTATTTGACAAAAATTGCCCGAAAAGTTAGAAAGTAGTTTGGCAGAAGCTAGGTATATAGACCAACATTTCATACTATATATATCAAGATAAAGTCAAATAGGTAGATGATTTAGATATAAACTGTGATATCATAAGCAAATTTGGGGAGAATGGAATATTTTACCTGTTAGATCTGTGGATAAGGGGAGGAATTGTGACTAACAAGAGATTTGGTACTATAAGATACAAAATGGATAATTTTGATTACATTAAATTAAAAAAAGTTTTGCACAAATGAAACCGATGTAGCCAAGATTAGAAGGAAAGAAGAAAACTGGGGGGTGGGGAGGAGTGGATTATATCAAGTTCCCCTGACAAAGGTTTCATTTCTCAAATATATAGAGAACTGTGTCAAAATTATAAGAATACAAGTCATTACCCAATTGATAAATGGTCAAAGGATATGAATAAGTGGTTTCCAGAAGAAGAAATCAAAGCTATCTATAGTCATATGAAAAAATGCTCTCTATCACTACTGATTAGAGAAATGCAAATCAAAACAACACTGAGATACCACATCACACCTATAAGATTGGCTAATATGACAGAAAAGGAAAATGAGAAATGTTGGAGGGGATGAAGAAAAATTGGGAAATTAATTCATTGTGGAGTTGGTAAGAATTGTGAACTTATCCAATCGTTCTGGAGAGCAATTTGAAACTATACCTAAAGGGCTTTAAAACTGTTCACACCCTTTGACCCAGCAATATTACTTCTTGTTCACTTATTGTAGTCTTGCTCTGACTCTTTGTGACCCCATTTGGGACTTCTTGGCAAAAATGCTAGAGGGTTTTGCTATTTCCTTTTCCAGCTTATTTTACAGATGAGAAAACAGTGGTAAACAGGGCTAAATGATTTGCCTAAGGTCACACAGCTAGTAAGTGTCTGAGGCCAAATTTGAACTCAGGAAAATGACTTCCTGAATCCAAGCCTGGCACTCTATATACTGCCTCACCTAGCTGCCCCTCACAGTAACACTACTAGGTCTGTATCTCAAAGAGATTTTTTTTTTAAAAAGGGTATACACACATATCCTTTTCATTTTTCTCAATCTTTTTGGAATATATATGTATACATACATATATAAACACACACATATACAAAAATATTTCTAGCAGCTTTTTGTGGTGGCAAAAACATTACAAATTAATGGAATGTCCAAATTGCTGTGATAAATAGTGGTATATGATTGTGAAGGAATACTACTGTGATTTAAGAAATGGTAAGATAGTTTCAGTAAAACCTGTGAAGACTTGTATGAACTGAAACAAATTGAGGTGGCAGAACCAGGAGAACATTATACATAATAACAGCACTATTGTATAACAATCAGTTGTGAATGACTTAGCTGTTCTCAGACATACAATGATGCAAGACAATTCCAAAAGACTTATGAAAAATGCTATCCACCTTCAGTGAAGGAACTGATGGAGTCTGAATGGAGATCAAACCACACTTTAAAAAAATGTTTATTTTCCTTGGGTTTTTTTGTGTGTTTCTTTCACAATAGGCTAATACGGAAATATATTTTGCATGACCACACATGTATACCCTAATTTTTAACATATAAAATTTAAAAGTTTTTGCATAGACAAAACCACTGCCACCAAAATTAAAAGGAAAGCAGAAGACTAGGGGGAAATTTTGAAACAAGTATCACTGATGAAGGCCTCATTTCTCAAATACATAGAAAACTAAGTCAAATTAAAAAAATATATATGTCATTCCCCAATTGAAAAATTGTCAAAGAATATGAACAGGTAGTTTTCAGACATGGAAATCAAAACTATCTACAGTCATATGAAAAAAGTGCTTGCCTTCCCAAGGAGAGGGGAAGAGGGAGGGAAAGAATTTGAAACTCTATTTTAATTTTTTTCTTTTTTTCTCTTAATAGTACTTCATTTTTTCCCAGTTACATGTAAAGATAGTTTTCAACATTCATTTTTGTAAAATGTTGAGTTCCAAATTTTTCTCCCTGCCTTCTTCCGCTCTCACTTGCCCAAGAAAGTAAGTAAACTCATCTAGGTTACAATCATGTTAAACATGTTTCCACATTAGTGAGGTTTTGAAAGAAGAATCAGAACAAAAGAGGAAAACCACAAGAAAGAAAACAAGGAGAAAATAATATGCTTTGATCTGAATTCAGACTCCATAGTTCTTCCTCTGGATGTGGATAGCATTTTTCATCATGAGTCTTTTAGAATTGTCTTAGATCATTGCATTGCTGAGAAGACCTAAGCCTATCAAAGTTGGTCATCATACAATGTTGCTGTTACTATGTACAGTGTTCTCCTGGTTCTACTCACTTCACTCAGCATCAGTCCATACAAGTCTTTCCAGGTTTTTCTGAAGTGTGCCTGCTCATCATTTCTTATAGTACAATAATATTCCATCACATTCATATACCACAGCTTGTTCAACATTCCTCAATTGATGGGCATCCCTTCAATTGCCAATTCTTTGCCACCACAAAAAGAGCTGCTATAAAAATTTTTGTACATGTGGATCCTTTTCCCTTTTTCATATTTCAGGGACACAGATCTAGTAGTGGTATTGTTGGATCAAAAAAGGGTATGCACAGTTTGGCTGTCCTTTGGGCATAATGGAACTCTACTTTAAAAATGTTAAAAAAAATTTTTGCATGTAATTGGAAAAATAAAAAATAAAACATTAAAAAAAGATAATTTAATTCAGAGATACCTTAAACAATGAAGTAATATCAATTCCAAATGTAAATTAATGGAATGGAATATGATCTAAATTAACAAAAGAACACTTAACTAAAAGAGAAAAAAGAAGCAACAATGCCCATTATCACCTTTTGCAATAAAAATGTTAGCTATGGCAATAAGAGAAAAAAAGTAGAAGGAATTAGAATAGGCAATGAAGAAACAAAAACTATCACTATTTACAGATGATGTGGTATACTTAGAGAATTCGAGAAAATCAACTTTAAAGCTACTTGAAATAATTAACAGCTTTAGCTGTAGAGGACCACAGGTGAGTAGGACTCTGATCCTGATGGCTGTATAAGCCCTCTCAGGTGAGGAACTTACTCCTTGGCCTGGATCAGTTCTCCACTCACCAGAAAGAAGGGCAGCTAGGCAAGCTCAACCATAAACAATGTTGCTAGCTCAAGCACAGCTAGCTCTAGCACAAACATGTATCAAGTATTGCTAGCTACCTTATGTATTAAGTATTGCTAATTCACGTATCAAGTATTGGGACATTCCAGAACAAGAAGTGCATGGTGTTTTCACAGGAACAGCAGGGGAGAAGGACACAGCCAGGACAATGTTGCAAAGAGATGTGCTTGTTGATACTTTGATTGGTATTCGCATGAGAAAACTTCTCGGTGTTGCCTATTGGTAAAGATATGTAAAATTTGTTGCTTTGTCTGCTGTTACATTGGGGTATATTCCCATGAGTCAAAGATATAAAACTGCCTCCTGTGCTGTGATAAAGTTGACTCAGTTTTCCATCACGCTTGGAGTCCCATCTCTTTCGTATTTGCCTCGCAGTCTTCAGTCAAGAACCCTTTTCAGAACTCTTTCACAGACTTTGCTGCTGGTCAGCGAAGCTGCCCCAACTCACATTTAGCAAAGTTGAAGAATATAAAATAAACCCACATAAATCACCAACATCTCTACATAAAAAATCCAGTGGCAAAAAAAAAAGAAATTCCTTTTAAAACAATTGTAGACAATATAAAATATTTTGGTGTCTACCTGTCAAGACAAACCTAGGGACTATATGAATACAATTACAAAACACTTCTCACACAAATAAAATAAGATCTAAACAATTGAAAAAAATAACAATTGCTCATGGGTAGGTAGAGCCAATAAATAAAAGTGATAATTCTACTTAAATTGATCTCCTTATTCAGTGCCATACAAGTCAAACTAACAAAAAATATTTTATAGAGCTAGCAAAAATAATAACAAAATCCATCTGGAAGAACAAAAGCTCAAGGATATTAAGGGAATGAATGAAAAAAATGTGAAGGAAAGTAATATAGTCATACCATATCTCAATACTATAAAGTGGTAGTTATCAAAACAATTTAATAGTGGCTAAGAAACAGAGTGGTAGATCAGTGGAATAGATTAGGTACACATTTCATTATAGTAAATAACTATAGCAATCTAGTATATGATAAACCCAAAGATCCAAGCTTTGGAAATAAAAACTCACTATTTCACAAAAATTACTGGGAAAACTGTAAAACAGTATGGCAGAAATTAGATATAGACCAACATCTCATTCCATATACCAAGAATAGGTCAAAATGGGTACATGATTTACACATAAAGGGTGACAACTATAAGCAAATTAGGAGAGCATGAGATAGTTTATTTGTCAGATTTGTGGATAAGGGAAGAATTTAAGACCAAAGAAAATATAGAGAACACTAAAAAATTTAAAATAAATAATTTTTAATATATAAAAGTAAAAAGTTTTTGCATAGACAAAACCAATGCAACCAAAATTAAAAGGAAAGCAGAAAACTGGGGGGAAATTTTGCAACAAGTATCTCTGATAAAGGCCTCATTTCTCAAATACATAGAAAACTGAGACAAATTTATAAAAAAAAAATATGTCATTCCCCAGTTGAAAAATGGTCAAAGAATATGAACAGGCAGTTTTCAGGCATAGAAATAAAAACTATCTATAGTCATATGAAAAAATGCTCTAAATCACTATTTATTAGGGAAATGCAAATTAAAACAATTCTGAGATACCACCTCACACCTATTGGATTGACTAATATGACAAAAAGGAAAATGGAGAAGATGTGAAAAAACTGGGACACTTATGAAATATTGGAGGAGTTACAAACTGATCCAATTATTCTGGAGAGCAATTTGAAATTATGTGCAAAGGGCAATCAAACTTTGCATACCTTCTGATAACGGCAATACCTCTACTAGATCTATATCCCACAGATATAAAAAAAAAGAGGCAGAAGGACCTATCTGTGCAAAAAAATATTTATAGTAGCTCTTTTTGTGATGGCTAAGAACTGGAAATCAAAGTGATGCCCATCGATTGGACAATGGTGAAACAAGCTGTGTTATATGATTGTGACAGAATATTATTATGGTATAAGAAATGACAAGCAGGATGATTTCAGAAAAACCTGGAAAGATTTACATGAACTGATGCAAAGTGAAGTGAGTAGATCCAGGAGAATACTGTAAACAGTAACAGTAATATACTATGGTGAAGAATTGGGAATGACTTAGCTTTTCTCAGTAACACAATGATCCAAGACAATCCCAAAGGACTAATGATGAAGCATACTATCTGCCTCCAGAGAAAGAACTGATATTGTCTGAATATAGACTAAAGCATGCTATTTTCTCTTCCTTCTTTCCTTCCTTGCTTCCTTCCTTCCTTCCTTCCTTTAACTCTCTCTCTCTTTCTTTCTTTCTTTCTTTCTTTCTTTCTTTCTTTCTTTCTTTCTTTCTTTCTTCTTTCTTTTCTTTCTTTCTTTCTTTCTCTCTCTCTCTCTCTCTCTCTCTCTCTCTCTCTCTTTCTTTCTTTCTTTCTTTCTTTCTTTCTTTCTTTCTTTCTTTCTTTCTTTCTTTCTTTCTTTTTTTCTTTCCCCAGAGAAAGAATTGATATTGTCTGAATACAGACTAAAGCATGCTATTTTTTACTTTCTTTCTTTCATTCTTTTTTAAAAATTTGAGTCTTGTACAAAATGATTAATATGTAAATGTTTTACATGACTGAACATGTATAACCTTATTGCTTGCCATCTCAGGGAAGGGGGAGGTCAGGGAGGAAAGGAGGGATAGAATTTGGAATTCAAAATTTTAAAAAGAAACTGTTTTAAATGTAATTAGGGAAAAATAAAATATTGTTTAAAAAAAGAAAAAAAAATCCATCAATCATCATCAGAAAGAGATCCCCAAATGAAAACTCCCAGGGATATTATAGCCAAGTTTCAAAACTCCCAGGTGAAAGGAAAAAAAAATTTAGTAAGCCAGAAAGAAATAGTTCAAATGCCCTGGAGCCACAGTCAAGATCATACAAGATTTAGCAGTTGCCACATTAAAAAAGTTGAAGGCTTAAAATATAATATTCTGGAAGGCAAAAGAGCTGGGATTACAGCCAAGAATAACCTACCTAGCAAAGTTGAATATAATCTTTCAAGAGGAAAAATGGATATTTAATGAAATAGAATATTTTCAAGCATTCCTGATGAAAAGACCACAGCTGAATAGAAAATTTAACTTTCAAATACGAAACTCAAGGAAAGCATAAAAAAGGTAAACATGAAAGGGAAATAATGAGGGACTCAATAAAGTTAAACTGCACCTTTTTATGTGGGAAGATGATACATGTAAAAAAAACTTTATCATTACTAGGACAGTTAGAAGGATTCTATATAGAAAGATTGTGTGGGAGTGATTTGACTATGTTGGGCAATATAAAAAAATGGATAAGCAAGAAAGAGAGATCCCCTAGCAAAAGGGGGAAGGGATGAAGAATGGAAAAATTTACGTCATATAAAAGGGGTGCACAAGGAAAACCTTTTACAGTGGAGGGGAAAATGGCGGGTCAGGATGGGCAAAGCTTCAACCACACTCACATTTAAATTTTTTCAAAGAGTGAAGATGATAGATACATAGATACATAGATACTCATTTGGTAATAGAAATCAAAAAGGATTAAGATATTGATCACAGGGAGACCCCTTTTGATTATTCTAGGAGTATAATTGAGGTGAATGGCCAAAGAAAGAATTAAGCAATTATTATGCAATTATTGTTCTATTTATTGAAATAGAATGTTAAACCCTAATCTATAATTTAACATATTGTCACCTTTTTTCTTCTTCAAGATGGCTATAAATCAAATGGTATTGGGTTTGTGAGAGATGTCTGAAGACATTGATAGACTATGTCAGTTTGAATATTTCTTTCTCTAAATTGAAGATGCCTAGATTTGGAATGATGTTTAATTAATCAGTGTTTCTGGCAGACTTGTGACCAAAACACAGAGCATTCATATCTTTTCTTTAACATTCTTTAACATTATGGATTATTTCTTTCATCCCAGAAATATCCAACTAGAAACTAATACAGAGCACAATTACTTATGTTAACATTTTATATTGTATCACAAGACATATGTTGAGCAGGTTAATTTTGAGTCATAAAAATAGAAGTCACTCCTTTGTGACCCTTTTTATTGGTGATAATCAGGATGGGCATTAATGTATTAATTTTGCATCTCAGAGGATACTTATGAAGCACTGAATAGCAAGAACTAATAGGAATATTCTTCATCATTACCCAAGATTTGAGTGTGTTCTTTCCTAAATAGTTCCATAGAATCAGCCAGTTAAAGAAATATGGCATCAGACAGATGTCAGTTCTATGAGCCAATGTGAGTTCACAATTGGTAAGGTGAAATGCTTCACATCCATTGACCCTAACCCTTAGTGTAAGTCACTGAAACCTTAGGAGGCAACATCCAGTTGCTTCCTCTCTCTAGTTTACATTACAGACTAATTTTCCCATGTAAATAGAAAAGCTGTCCATTTCTGAAGTAGAGGTGTTCAGGTATGCTGGAAAACCCTTATTTTAATTGTGGAATTATTTTAATGGGTAGAGAAATTAATAAAATCACTTACCTTAACTCCAGATTTCTTTAGTTCAGCACTTAGGTGTTCACCAAATTTTTCCAATAGAATTTTTGATAAAGAGTAGGAGGCACTTCCGAATCCTATAAATGCACTTATACTAGACATGAAGATTAAATGTCCTAAAAAAAAAAGAAAGATCACATCTATTATAATTAAATGAACAAAGGAACACTACATTGCTCATGGTGAAGAACTTAAGAGATATACAATATGTACCAGCCCTTCAGAAGCTTATAGTACATCTAGAATAATGAAACTATTAGTAAAAGGTTATTTTTTCATATTTTATTAGCTAAACAAAAGATGTATATACATATACAGATAGATAGATAGATAGATAGATAGATATAGATAGATAGATAGATCAAATAGAGAATAATCTAGAAAGGTATATAGTAAGGGTTAAAGAGTTTAAGACAGATAAATTCTCTTCCTTTTTTTTTTCTGTCACTGTATTCCCAGTGATCAGCCAATCTTGGGATTTAAGGCCAATTCATTTTATCTTGGTGCAGAAAATTGTTCATCTATTCAATTGACATTTATGAGTTATGTATTATACTACGGGAGATCTATTACCTAGGGATTCCTTATAAGAACCATGTCATAACATCATATTTGGCCCTCTGTTACTTAGAGAAGATGATGTAGGCAGGCTACCTCTGTGTATTTTCATACACTATGCTAGTCCAAGCTGATTTGTGGACTGGTTGGCAATAGTAAAATCAAATGGATAATGGGGCACAGGAAGTTTTAAGGATACCTATGGTCGGGGGGCTATAAAAGCATACTCAAATTCTCTCTGTGTTGCTGTGTTCAAGACCAAAATATTAGAATCTCCCCAACAAAGAAATTCTGGGAAAGGATATGTCCACTCTGGCATTTTTTTTCAATATTTATTCCATCACATTAATTAAAGTGTTTCTTGGATTTGGAGACAGCAGTGAAATAAAGGGGGAAAAAAACATATTTGAATGGTTCTCTTGACTAGAAAGATCAAAGGTGACAAATTGCTTATGGGTTGGCTGATGGTAATAAGTTATATTTGAATTTCACATTACGTTTGGATAGTTTGACATGAAATAATCTGTTAAACAATTTATTATTTGCTTTGCTGACTTCCAAGGTGATTTGAAGTAGGCTACAAGGTTACAAGTCTATAGTCTACAAGATAGGAAATAGCCTAATTTGGGATTAGAAAAAAAAAAAGAAGAGAACATCCAAAAGGAGCAGAGGGAATAGATTCTTCTTGTTGTCCAGTCATTTCAGTCACGTCAGACTCTTCATGACCCTATTTGGGTTTTTCTTGGCAAAGATACAGGAGCAGTTTACCATTTCCTTCTCCAGTTCATTTTACAGATGAGGAAACTGAGGCAAGCAGGGTTAAATGACTTGCCCAGGGTCACACAGCTAGTAAGTGTCTGAGGCCAGATTTGAACTCAGAAAGATGAGTCTTCCTGACTCCAGGCTTGACACTTTTTCCACTGTACCACCCAGCTGCTGTATAGATGCTAGCAGGCGTTAGAAATGAGCTAATTAGAAGTAGGCCCCATATTCAGACTCAAGTTTCCTGATACATCAGGAGTCTAACTGTTTATTTAGATTACTTTGAGTCAAAGACTAAAAAAACCCAAAAACCAAAACAAAACAAAACAACAACAATCAGGAACAATGTTATCCTCTTAAAATAAGATGCTCATCTTCCTATTTCCTAGAGCAAGAAGACATGTATCTAATTTTCTAAATAGTTGTATCAAAGAGTTTACTGTAGTAACAAATTTTAAAAATTTTAAAAAAATGCTTGACACAACTTAAGAATGTTCTTGCTTCTTCCATAAAACCATTGCATGATTTTTCATTATGGTTTTAGCAATGGTATTTTGATGTGAGCATAAAATTAGCAGCCCAGGAACTGATATTAAGGTTATGCAATTTGTGATAAATGGTCAAAAGATAAAAGCAGGCAGTTTTCAGATGAAGAAATTAAAGATATCTATAGTCGTATAAAAATGCTCTAAATCATTATTGATTAAAGAAATGCAGATCAAAACAACTCTGAGGTACCACATCACACCTATCAGATTGGCTAACACGACAAAACAGAAAAATGATAAATGTTGGAGAAGATGTAGGGAAATTGGAACACTAATGCATTGTTAGTGGAGTTGTCAACTAATCCAACCATTCCAGAGAGTAATTTGGAGCTATGTCCAAAGAGCTATAAAACTGTTTATACCCTTTGACCCACAATACCACTTCTAAGTCTGTATCCCAAAGAGATCATACAAACAAGAAAGGAATTCACATGTCTAAAAATATTTATAGCAGCTCTTTTTGTGGTGGCCAAGAATTAGAAATTGAGGGGATGTCCATCAATTGGGGAATTTCTGAACAAGCTGCGGTGCATGAATGTAATAGAGCACTATTGTGCTATAAGAAATGATGAGCAAGTGGACTTCAGAAAAATCTGCAAAGAGTTACATGAACTGATGCTGAGTGAAGTGAGCAGAATCAGGAGAACATTGTGTGAAGTAACAGCAACATAGTGTGATGACTAATCTTGATAGACTTAGCTCTTCTCAGCAATGATCCAAGACAACTCCAAAAGACTCATGATGGAAAATGCTATCCACATCCAGAAAAGGAACTATGAAGTCTCAATGCAAATTGCAGCATACTATTTGCTCTTTATTTTTTTTTTTTGGTTTCTTCTTTGTTGTGGTTCCTCCCATTGGTTTTAATTCTTCTTTACAACATGACTAATATGAAAATATGTTTAATATAATGTTTATGTATAACCTGTATCTGAATGCATGCTGTCTTGGGGAAGGGAGAGGAAAGGAAAAGGGAGAAAATTTAGAACTCAAAACCTTGTGGAAGTGAATGTTAAAAACTAAAAATAAATAAATAAATTTTTTAAAAAGAGGAAAAAAAGGTTATGCAATTTGGCCCATATGTAGCTTATAGTGGTTAAAGGCTCATGGTAGATTGACAAATGAAGGAAAGAAGTGAATTGAATAGAATGAACTTACATATCTCAGCTCCACCTCCCAAGTTTCAGCTCAAGGAGTATCTATAATATTATTTTTGGAGTAAAAGCATATGAAAAAGGATAAGATGAAATTTGATCAGATCTTGGTTAAAAAAAAAAAAGAAAACTTTCCCTGTACATGAGACAAGACATGAATAATGATGTGTATATTAAAACAAAGCATTGTAAAATATGAATCACCAGGGCAGCTAGGTGGTGCAGTGGATAGAGCACCGGCCCTGAAGTCAGGAGGACCTGAGTTCAAAACTGACCTCAGACCAAATACTTGACTCTTACTAGCTGTGTGACCCTGGGCAAGTCGCTTAACCCCAATTGCCTAAAAAAAAAAAAAAGGAAAAAATATGAATCACCTCTGACAGATGAAGTGGAGAAAGGTTTGAATCATTGACCCATCTTTCTAAAAACAAGCAAAGTTAAGTCCCATTGACTAAATGATGTCAACCATATCTTTTTGTCGACAGTCTCAGTACTAAATAACTTGGAAGAAAGGCCAAATACAGTAGATGCTTTCTTTTCGGGTAGGAGAATTAATAATCAATGAATAGCTGTAGTTTAAAAATAACTGATGGTACCAGACGTGTATTATCTAGCTGTCGATAACAGATTGGGAACTGTAAGTTTCAAATTGATCTTAAGAATATCCCTTCCTCCTATCATCTTTTTTAAAAAGTCCTATAAAACTCAGTGCCACATTTAGTTTGTATACTGATTCAACTACTTTCCATGATGAGGTCTGAAAATTCAGAAGGAAGATTGACACTTATATGGTTGATGTTCCAAGGTAATAGCTGGAGGATCTTGATTCTTTATTTTCTGACTTAGCTGAGATTTCTGTGATACTTGAATGTTTATAGAGCTTTTTGACCATCTGTTGTCTTCTGGCTCTCCAAGCAGTGCCCAGAAATGGGAGAGCCCAAAGTCAAAAACAGTAGTTAAAAATCTAAATAATCAAACCTCAAATAGTATACAAGAAATCAAGCACACATATATGCAAAACAACAAACAAAAACATAAAAAGAAATAAGACTAGCATTTTTTTTCTGGTGGGAACAGAAGTCTAGTGCTTTCATTTCATCCATTTAGGAAACTCCCAGTGTGGAAACTATCTCCACTGATGCAGATCAATCATTTTTTGGCAACTTATAGTCTTAAGGAATTGTCTGGGACCCTGAGAGTTTAGATGATCTGCCTCTGGTCACAAAGGTAGTATGTGTATGAGGTAGGTTTCTAACTCAGGTCTTCAGACTCTTAAGTTCACCACCATGCCATAAACCTGTAATCAACAATTTTGACATCTAGGGAAAGTGACATTACTTAGTGTTGTAATTCATGATCAAATGATGAATTAACTAGCATTCATTGAATATCTACAGTGTGTAGGCACTGGGGAAATAAAGATAAAATGAAGTCAGCTTCTGGGAGCTAAGATGACAGAGTAAGAAGTAATTCACTCTCACCCTCCCTTATTGACTTTTGAAAGCCCAGAAAATATTACCCCAGAAAAACCCTGGAACAGCTGAACCAGCAGAAAGAAATGGGGCAGCAGTCTTGTAGCCAAGGAAGGTTGGAGGACTAATAGAAAAGGCCCAGGGAGGAGGAGCAGTACAGAACGGGAGGCATGCCAACAAGACAGCAGAGAGCCCCACTTCAGCATACCAGTGGGAGATCTCGAACATTAGGGCAGTGGAACAGGCCCAACCAATACCAGAACCCCTGAGTGCCTCAATACAGTAAGGGGAACCTGTAGACCCCAGCTCAGAAAACCACCACATGTGATGGTGTTCTCCAACAGCCAAATCTCCCTGTGCCTCAGGAAAACTCTGGGAAGCACAACTCAAGAGGTAAAGCTCCAGGCTTATAGACATCCTCCAGCAGGTAAACATCCCTGTGCAAGACCCAGGTGAGAAGACATCCCCCAGAGGCCAGATGCCCCACCCTTATCCCTAGAGCTCCAGTGTTGCTGATCCCAGCCCAATAACAGGTAAGCTGCCAGAATCCTACAGCCTCTAAATGCCAGCACATGAGCCCCCAGCACACAAAGACATTGACCAAGCCCCAGGCTCCCAGTATAAGAAGTTTGGGTAATTGCTCCCTGCTCTCCAGCAGGGGAGCTCATTTTTTTTTTTTAAAGTCAGGAAATAAGCAAACACCATGAGCAAAAAGAAAGGGACAAGGACCATGGATTCTTATTACGGGGAGAAGGAAGATCAAGGCAGAAATTCAGAAGAGGACAATGTTGTCAATATATCCACATCTGAAACCTCAAAAGGGAATATGAATTGGTATGAAGCCCAAAAAGCCTTCTTGGAAGAGCTCAAGAAGGATTTTAAAGGTCAAATATGAGAGGTAGAAGGAAATTGGGAAAAGAAATGAGAGGTATGCAAGAGAGAGTCAATAACTTGGAAAAGGAAGAACAAAAATTAACTGTAGAAAACAAGTCTCTAAAAAATACAGTTGGCCACTGGAAAGAAAAAAGTACACTGAAGAAAACAACTCCTTAAAAAGCAGAATTGGCCAAATGGAAAAGGAGGCACAAAAACTTACTGAGGAGAAGAAGTCCTTAAAAAGTAAAATGGGCCAAATGGAAAAGGAGGTAAAAAAATCTAATAGAAGAAAACAATTCATTAAAAATTAGAATTGGGCAAATGGAAGTTAATGACTCTATGAGAGAACAAGAATCAGACAAACAGAAACAAAAGAATGAAAAAATAGAAGAAAATGTAAAATACATCATTGGTAAAACAAGTGAACTGGAAAATAGTTCCAGGGCTGACAATTTGAAAATTACTGGTCTACTTGAAAACCATGATGAAAAGAAAGACTCTGGGCAGCATCTTTCAGGAAATCATCAAGGAAAAATTGTCCTAGAACCAGAGGGGAAAATAGTCAGTGAAAGAATCCACTGATCACCTCCTGAAAGAGATCCCAAATTGAAAACACCAACGAATATTGTAGCCAAATTCCAAAATTACCAGGTCAAAGAGAAAATACTGCAAGCAGCCAGAATGAAACAACTTAAATGTCGTAGAACCATAGTCAGGATTACACAGGACCTTGTAGCTTCTACATTGAAAGATCATAGGGTGTGGAATACAATTATCTGAAAGGCAAAGGAGTTTGGATTACAACCAAGGATGAACTATCCAAATAAATTGAGCATAATCTTTCAGGGATGGAGATGGATATTCAATGAAATTAAGGACTTACAAACCTTCCTGATGAAAAGACCAGAGCTCAACAGAAAATTTGACCATCAAATAAAAGACTCAAGAAAGGCATAAAAAGATAAACAGAACAGAAAAAAACCAACATGTTATTGATAAGGGCAAACCATTTACATCCCTAGAAGGGAAGATGACACTTGTAACTCTTGAGAACTGTATTGTTATTATGACATTTAAAAGGAGTATACATAGATAAATTGAGTGGGTATAAGCTGACTTTGATGTAATAATAAAAAATCTAATTAAGTGGATTAAGTGGATCTAATTAAGTAGATTAAGTGGATCTAATTAAGGGATTGTACTAGGAGAAAAGGAAAGGAGGAGGCAGACAGGGTAAATTACATTAATGAAAAGCCACAAAAGCCTATTATAGTAGGGGGAAAGAAGGGAGGGAGATGAGCATTATTTGAAACTTACTCTCGTCAGATTTGGTTCAAAGAGGGAAAAAACGTAATCAGTTAGGTATAAAAATCTAACTTACCTATAGGAAGTAGGAGGGGAAAGAGAAAAGAAAAGGGAGGGGTGAATAGAAGGGAGGGAAGAAGTAGTAAGGGTAAAGGGAAGAAAAGAGGGGTGCTAATAGAAGAGAGGGCAGACTGAGGGCGGTGGCCAAAAGCAAAACACTAATGAGGAGGGAATCAGAGAAAGGAGAAAGGAAAGCATGAACAGGGGAAAATAGGATGGAGAGAAAGACACAGATAGTAATCATAACTGTGAATGTGAATGGGATGAACTCTCCCATAAAATGGAAGAAGATAGCAGAGTGGATTAAAAACCATAATCCTACAATATATTGTTTACAAGAAACACATTTGAAGCAGAGATATGCAGAGAGTAAAAGTAAAAGGCTAGAACAGAATATATTATGCTTCAGCTGAAGTAAAAAAAAGCAGAGGCAGCAATCCTGATCTCAGACAAAGCAAAAGCAAAAATAGATCTATTTAAAAGAGATAAGGAAGGAAATTACATCCTGCTAAAAGGCACCATAGACAGTGAAGTAATATCATCACTAAACATATATGCACAAAGTGGTATGACATCCAGATTCCTAGAGGAGAAGTGAAGGGAGTTATAGGAAGAAAAAAATAACAAAACTACACTAGTAGGGGGACCTCAACCTCCCACTCTCAGAACTAGATAAATCTAACCACAAAATAAATGAGAAAGAAGTTAAGGAGGTGAATAGAATTTTAGAAAAGTTAAATATGATTGACCTCTGGAGAAAACTGAATGGGAATAAAAAGGAATATATCCAGAAGAGACAATTTCAAAATTATTGATCTACTTGAAAACCACGATGAAAAAAAAAATCCTGGACAGAATCTTTCAGGAAATCATCAAGGAAAACTACCCTCAGGTCCTTGAACCAGAACATAAAATGGTCAGCAAAAGAATCCATCAATCACCTACTGAAAGATATCCCAAATTGAAAACACCAAGGAATGTTGTAGCCAAATTTCAAAATTGCTTTTTTTTTTGGCAGTACATGGAACCTATACAAAAATTGACCATGTACTAGGGCATAAAATCCTCACAATCCATTGCAGAAAGATAGAAATATTAAGTGCATTCTTTTAAGATCATGATGGAACAAAAATTACTTGTAATAAAGGGCCATGGAAAGATAGACTAAAAAAAAATGCGAAACTAAATAATCTAATCCTAAAGAATGAGTAGGTCAAACAAGAAATCATAGAAACAATCAATAACTTCATACAAGAGAATGACAATAATGAAACAACATACCAAAACTTATGGGATGCAGTGAAAGCGGTGCTTAAGGGGAAGTTTTATGTCTCTAAATACTTATATGAATAAAATAGAGAAAGAAGAGATTAATGAATTGAGCATGCAACTAAAGAAGAAAACCAAATTACTAGTATAAAAAATTAAAAGGCTGGATTCACCACCAATGAAGAGGAAATTAAAATAATAATTAGGAGCTATTTTGCTCAACTGTATATCAATAAATTTGACAATCTTACTGAAATGGATGAATATTTACAAAAATATAAATTGCCCAGATTAATGGAAGAGGAAATAAAATACTTAAACCACACCATTTCAGAAGAAGAAATTGAACAAGCCATCAATGAATTTCCTAAGAAAAAAATCTCCAGGGCCAAATGCATTTACAAGTGAATTCTAGGGCCAAATGCATTTACAAGTGAATTCTATCAAAAATATAAAGAACAACTAAGTCCAATACTATATAAGCTATTTGGGAAAATAGGTGAAGAAGGAGTCCTACAAAATTCTTTTTATGATACTAATATGGTGCTGATACCTAAACCAGGAAGAGCCAAAATAGAGAAAGAAAATTATAGAGCAATTTCTCTAATGAATATAGACACAAAAATTCTAAATAAAATATTAGCAAAGAAATTACAGCAAGTTATCTGGAGGATAACACACTATGATGAGGTAGGATTTATAGCAAGAATGTAGGGCTGGTTCAATATTAGGAAAACTATCAGCATAATTCACCATATCAACAACGAAATTAACAGAAATCATATGATTATCTCAATAGACGCAGAAAAAGTTTTTGGCAAAATACAACACCCATTCCTGTTAAAAATACTAGAAAGCCTAGGAATAAATGAAGTATTCCTTAAAATGATAGATAGCATTTATCAAAAACCATTAGCACACATTTTATGTAATGGGGATAAGCTAGAAGCATTTCTAATAAGATTGGGGATGAAACAAGGATGTCTATTATCACCACTGTTGTTCAGTATTGTACTAGAAATGTTAGCTTTATCAATAAGAGAAGAAAAAGAAATGAAGGAATTAAAATATAGGCAAAGAAGAAACAAAGCTATCACTGTTTGAAGATGATATGATGGTATACTTAGAGAATCCTAGAGAATCAAGTAAAAATTGACTTGAAATAATAAAAAAAATTATCAAAGTTGCAGGATATAAAATAAACCCACATAAGTCACCAGCATTTCTATATATTACTAACAAAGCCCAACAGCAAGGGATAGAAAGAGAAATTCCGTTTAAAGTTACAGTAGACATTGTAAAATACTTGAGAGTCTACCTACCAAAACAAACTCAGCAACTATATGAACACAGTTACAAAATACTTTTCACACAAATAGAGTCAGATCTAAATAATGGGAAAATATCAGTTCCTCATAGTAAGGCTGAACTAATATAATAAAAATGACAATTCTACCAAAATTGATTTACTTATTCAGTGCTATACCAAAGCACCAAAGATTATTTTATAGAGCTAGGAAAAACAATAACAAAATTCATCTGGAAGAACAAAAGGTCCAGAATATCAAAGGAACTATTGAAAAGAAATGCAAGGGAAGGTGGCCTAGCTGTACCAAATCTTAAATTGTATTATAAAACAGCAATCATCAAAACTACTTGGTACTGGTAAAGAAATAGAGTGGTGAATCAGTAGAAAAGGCTGGGTATGCAAGACATAACAGTCAATGACTATAATAACCTGCTATTTGATAAATTCAAAGACTGCAGCTTCTGGGGATAAGAGCTCACTATTTAACAAAAACTGCTGGGAAAACTGGAAAATAGCAGAAACTAGGCATAGAGCAACACCTTATACCCTGTACCATGATAAAATCAAAATGGGTCCATGATTTAGATATAAAGACTGACTCTATACACAAACTAGGAGACCAAGAAATAGTTTACCTATCAGATCTATGGAGAAGGGAAGACTTTATGACCAAACAAGAGATAGAGAACATTGTAAAATGCAACATGGATGACTTTGATTACATTAAATTAAATAACTTTTGCACAGACAAAGCCACTGCAACCAAGATTAGAAGGGAAGCAGAAACTGGGAAACAGTTTTTACAGCCAGTGTCTCTGATAAAGGCCTTCTTTCTAAAATATATAGAGAATTGAGTCACATTTACAACAATACAAGTCATTTCCTAATTGATAAATGGTCGAAGGATCTGAATAGGCAGTTTTCAGAGGGAAAAAAGATATCTATAGTCATAAAAAATGTTCTAAATCACTATTGATTAGAGAAATGCAAATCAAAACAGCTCTGAGGTACCACGTCACACCTATCAGATTGGCTAACATGACAAAACAGGAAAATGATAGATGTTGGAGAAGATGTGGGAAAATTGGAACACTAATGCATTGTTGGGGGAGTTGTGAACTGATCCAGCCATTCTAGAGAGATCAATTTGGAACTATGCCCAAAGGGCTATAAGAATGTGCATACCCTTTGACCCAGCAATACCACTTCTAGGTCTGTATCCCAAAGAGATCATAAAAATGGGACAAGGACTCACATGTATAAAAATATTTACAGCAGCTTTTTTTGTAGTGGCCAAGAATGGGAAATTGAGGAGATGCCCATAAGTTGGGGAATGGCTGAACAAGTTGTGGTATATTAATGTAATGAAATACTATTTCATAAGAAATGGTGAGCAGGTGGATTTTAGAAAAATCCTGGAAAGCCTTGCATGAAGTGAGCAGAATCAGGAGAACACTGTAACAGTAACAGCTACACTGTGTGATGACTGACTTTGATAGACTTAGCTTTTCTCAGCAATGCAAGGATCTAAGACAATTCCCAAAGACTCATCATAGAAAATGTTATCCACAACCAGATAAAGTACTATGGAATCTGAATGCATGTGGAAGCACGCTATATTTTCTCTCTTTCTTTTGTTGTTTCATTTTGATTCTTCTTTCTTGTGGTTCCTCTCATTGGTTCTAATTCTTCTTTACACCAAGACTAATGTGAAAATATGCTTAATAAGAATGTATAAGTACAGCCTATATCAAATTGCATGCCATCTGGTGGCAGGGGGAGGAGAGGAAGGGGAGAAAATTTTTTAAAATCTAAGGAAATGAATGTCAAAAACTAAAAATTAACAAATAAATAGTTCAGTATAAATGGAGAAGTCACTGCTGTCAAGGTATTTGTATGTGAAAGTAATATAAGAAATAATTAAAATAAATTCAGTTCATTAGGCAAGAGATGCCCTTAATAAGGTCAGGGTTTTGCTGCTGCCAGCTCTAACCAGCTCGAGAGAGCCAAATGTTAGATTACACTTCAGAAAGCAGCAATTGATACAAATCATCCATTGATTTATTGTTCTATTGACTAGACCTAAGAAGGTGTTAATAATGTAGATGAAAAAAGTCTCCATAATCTTTTCGAAATTAGTACATTAGTAGTATATTATATGACATTTACATTTTACTCTGTTATTAAAATTGCTAATATTAAATCAATATTAGCATTACTAATTAATTAGTAAAATCAATATAAAAATTACTGATACTAAAATATACTGTTACATTGTATCACTGGTTGGGAATTTTATTTCATGTTAATAAATCACAATTATGTCAGTTTTTTTTAAAAAAGTGTGTCCATACACCCCCCTTATCCCTCTTATTGTTAAACATTTATCAGCACACCTCTGTATTGCTCTATAAAAATTGCTTGAGCTCAGCAGAAATGCTCCAGACAATGAAGTCATCACCAGATTGTTGAGGCCTGGTGGCTATGTGCTAATAACACCTAACAACAGCAATAACAACAACATCAACTGGCATTTATATACTGCTTTAACATTTGCAAAGTACTTTCCACCAAGTATCTCATTTGATCATGACAACTTTCCTAACTATGTTTACACATACATCAATATTTTTAATTACACTGATGATCTATCTGGTAGCTTCATATTTTAATTAATTGCTTTTTCTAAGTATGTGCTAAATAGAAGCAGTTTGGCATAGTGGGTAGATGGCAGGCTTAAGAGTTAGGTGTGCAAGTCTCACCTGACACATAATGGCCATGTAACCTTAAATAAGTCAATAGACCTCTCAGTAACTCCATGCAAGTCTTTAAGACTAGGAATTCCAAAATAAGTTGATTTGCATTGGAAGAGGAGTTTTTTTTTTTCCTCCACCAGTAGATTCGTAAACCAATAACATCTCAAATCTAGGCCAGGAAGCTAACCAGGCACTAAATTCTGAGCTAGTATTTTTATACCAATTCAAGGGTTACATTTTTGGACTTTTAATTTTAGTGTCCTAGGGCAGAGCTCCCGTAGTGATGACTAATCCCAGTGATGGCTCTATATGCCAATAACCCTAATCTTCTTTCTCCCCCAGAGATCTTGCTAGAGATGGAAGCAACTGGATCTTTTGAAAGCTGCAGCTGCTTCATCTCTGATGTACATTCATTTTTTAAAGATCTAACTCAAGAATCACCTTTTAAAACAACTATTTGTTATTACCTTACTCCACTTTAATAACTTTCATATTTGTCATTCCACAGAATATTTGCTTGGCAATACTTTGATTCATTTTACTCAGTTTATATTGATGTCTCTTTTATGATTCCCTTCCTCCTACAATGTGCAGGGCATCCCAAAAATCTCAGAGCAGTTTTAGGCTATTAAAGCTTGAAGCTACACTAAGACTTTTGGGACACCTATTAGGTGAAAGCTCTATGAAGCCAGGGACCATGTTTCCAAATCTTTTTATATATATTCACAGCTTTTATTAGAATATAGTACAAACCAGAGGTCCTTAAGCGTGCTTCCTGAATATATATTGCAGGAGTAGGGAACCTGCAGCCTTGAGGCCACATGTGGCCTTCTAGGTCCTTGGGTGAGGCCTTTTGACTGAATCCATGTTTTACAGAACAAATCCTTTTATGAAGACATTTGTTCTTTGAAGTTTGGATTCAGTCAAAGGGCTGCACTTGAGGATCTAGAGGGCCACATATGGCCTTGAGGCTGCAGATTCCCTACCTCTGTTATATTATATGACTGTAATATTCACTCATCCTTGTGATCAGGGGATAAGAAACCAGATTGACTAGTTAATTCCTAACATTCATTGCTACAGCTGGTCAAATATTTTTATGAACAGAAGTTCATCCAGGCTAGGCTGTGAAAAGAAGTATTTTGTTTTAATGATCAAATAACTGTTGAGTTACCATTTATGTTTCTTGATCTGAAAGAGTAAGCTCAAATGTGGAGTCTTGGAGCCTTAAATTATTGACAATTTGCTTTTCCTATAGTATGGAATGTAAATGTTTGAAATTAGCCTTTGTATCATCTAAAGCCCTGACTAGGATCCATTATTTGACAACAGTAAAAATATCAGACTCACCTTGACTCTTTTTTATAAGAGGAAGAAGTTTTAGAGTTGTCCTGATGCTCCCCAAAGCATTGACATCTATAATTTTTTTTATTTCTTCAAAAGATTCCAACTGCCCAAACGGTGCTAGACATGCATTGTTTACTAGACCCCAGAGACCTAAAAGTAAATAATATATTTTTAGAGTATCAGTTATTATAGGAATGATTGAAGAAGAGAACTGTTGTCTACCAAAGCAACACTATTAGCTATATTATGGTACTCTGGTGAAATGTCATACCTTCCCAGCTTGTTTTTATTCAAGTTTTTGAAGGAGATGCCATATGATTGGGTAAATTAAAATTATTCTGTATCATTTGATAATTGATTGTATTCTGTAATTAACCCTATTCTGTATTACTGCCCCATTTTATATAATTGCTCAAGCCAATTTCTCAGTACCTGAGTTAAGCTTAGGAACACAGCTTTTCCTCTTGGCAAAGACACTGGAGTGGTTTGCCATTTCCTTCTCCAGCTCATTTTACAGATGAAGAAACTGAAACCAACAGGCTTTAGGGACTTGCCCCGGGTCACATAGTTGGTTAGTGCCTGAAATTGGATGTGAATTCATGTATCCTTGACCCTGGGCTGAGCTCTCTATCTACTGAGACACCTAGCTCCCTTCTGAGCATCAGGGAGTCTGCTAACTCAGGTCTGCTAGAAAGGCTTGTAAGATGCTGATAGATCTCATAAAATAATTGGCATTCATGTCAGAGAAAGATGGTCACTAGCCCCACATGGGTATGCCAGCCTGCTTTCTTTAAAATAAGCAATCATGTCCCCACCCTTATGATGCTGTCTACTGTGGAAATAAAAAAAATAATCAGCAGAGGGAAGACACTAAAAGTAAGAGGAATTGGGAAAGGCTTCCTATAGAAGGTAGACTTTTTGCTGCAACTTGAAAGTCAGGGAAGCCAGGAAGCAAAGAAGAGGAGGGAAAGCATTCTACACATAGGAGAGAGCCAGTGAAAATGCTCAGAGTAAGGAGATGTTATTAGATAAAAACTCACAAATCAATCACTTAATTAAATCACTTAATCTCTCTGTCCCTCAGTTTTTTCATCTGTAAAATAAAAGAGTTGGACTTGGTGACCTTGTTTTAGAAATCCTTGAGCTCCACCCCCTACCAAGGTATCTAACATTCTTCTCCATTCTACTTGGAACCATGCTGGAAGTTCATGGGGGATGAGAGGTGGGAGGAGATGGGGGAGAAAACAGGGGGAAGGGGAGTGGCTTTGTTCTTATTAACTTTCACTCAAAACTAGTTCTGGAAAAGATCAGTTCCTCACAGGATTATTGTGAGAAAATGTTCTATATGAGTTATTAGACAAAGACACATCAATCAACAAACATAAGGTGCCTAGTGTGTCAGACACTATGCTAGGCACTGGAGAGATAAGTGCCAAAAAAATGAAACAATCCCTCCTCTGCAGAGAAAGTTTAAGAGGAGTGAAAGAGATCTAGTATGAAAGAGGCTCAGGGAGGGAAAGAAAATTTCTAGCATGTTCCACCACTATGTTTCCCCTAGGGACAGAATATAACTGAGAATTTTAAACTGGGAGAAATCCCAGTGGATTGTGCTGATATTAGGTGGCAGTCTTAGAAACTACTCCTTCCTCCTCCATACACCTTTCTCCCTGAAGCCTGGGATCCAGACATTAATTAGTCTTCATTCTTATCTGTAGCAAATCCTGCCTGGGTGCAAAGTTAATACTCTTTGTGAGGGTAGGTGTCAGCTTTCAAGGTGTCCTGGGGACATGGAATAGCTAGGAGTCTGCTCTGAAGGAAGGGAAAAAAATACCGTTTTCAGGCAGATTCTTCAGGAGGAAGTCCTTGGCATCAGCCACATCTTGATCCTGAGTGACATCAAGTTTGAAAACATGTAGACAATGGCTAGTTCCTGCCTCCTGCCTCAGACTTTGTGCTCCTTCCCCATCTGGAAAGAGGCAAGTAGCAAATACAGTGAAGCCAAGATGGAATAGTCTCAAGGCCAATGAATGCCCAAAGCCAGTATCACAGCCAGTGATGAACACTGCTTTGCCAGTCAGATCAATTCTTTTCTGATGAGATGCTACACAGAATGCAACTTTTCTCCAGGCTAGCAGTAGTAATCCTAGAATAGTTATCCAGAGCAGGTAACTCCAGCCATGAATTAACCCTAAAGCCATAGGGACAGCAAAGAGGGAGAAACTGAGGATTCCAAACATAGCCTGGCTTCTCTTCTTAAAATATATTACAAGATAGAGAAATGTACCTTCTTTATACAATTTCCTACTAATGCTCAATGCCAACTGGAAGGGCAGAGTAAACCATGGGCGATCTTCCCCACCCCTTCCTTGACAATGGAGTGATTGCTACAGGCTGTGCTAGGGGTGAAAAGGCTATGCTGGTAAACAAATGGCCTGTGTGTGGACTTTGGTTCACCAAAGTGACAGCCAGCAGATTTGTTGCAGTCGCAAATATTAAATTGTTTAAACAGGCTTCTCTAGACTTGCCCCTGGTATTGTTCATAATTTGGCCCAAATTAGGGAGAAGAATAAATTGAATTGGGAGCGATGAGGAGGCTAACAACAACAAACAACAACAATAATTCTTACAGAATGAACAAAGAAAAAAGCAACAGAACTCTGAAGATGAATGGAGGTAGTGTGGAAGAATGTTGGTTTTGAAATTAGAGGAAATAGACTCAAATCTTGACTCTGTAACCTATTTGATTTTGGACAGATCACTTCAACTCTCTGTTCTTCAGTTATTTCATTTGTAAGATGAGAGCTTTGGACTAGGTAAAGTCTAAGATCTCTTCCAGATTTAAATCTGTAATACTAAATAATACTTCCCTCCCACAAGAGGGTAAACTCAGTCCATTTACCAACACCTAAAGTCAAACTCCACTTGTAAAATAACTCCATGGAATTTTGACAAATATTTATGTGACATTAGAAAATGACAGAGGAAATAAATGGTGAATGATTTTATAAGATCTTTCTTTAACCCACTAATAGATACACACATGGGTTTTTCAAGATTAAATTAATTACCATGACATTTTTAAAGTGTATTAAAACATGCTGGATTCTCCTGTGGGATAGTTTAAAAGAAACCCAAAACCAAACTTGGTTAGTTCTGTCTTCACGTTAGGTTGAAGAGAATTATATCTGACAGACTGTCTTACTATAACTTTATTACTCTTAATATAAATAGAATTTCAAAACACATGTTAATGAACTATGATTTCTTTGGTGTGGAAATACTTTCTCTCATGATAAATCACCTATGTGTTGGTTGTGCGTCTGTGTTTCCCATGTCGGTTACATGAATGTCCACTTGGGCTGACTAAATGCAGCTCACAGTGAGGCTTTAATAAATATCTCAGGAATCTTGCTCACTCATCTCCAAGAGAGACAGTGCATGCTTATGAATCTTTATTCTAAGAATTTGTTTTGTAGTAGGAGAAATATCTAGCTGTCTTATACTTGGTATCTACTACTTACTACATTAACAATTTTTCTTTTTTTAAAATTTATTAAATTTATTTTTAATTTACAACGATGACTTCCAAAAGCTTTTGAGTTTTAAATTTTCTCTCCCTCCCTCCCTGAACAATTTTTGTAGGACTCTATAAATTCCTTTAGGAGAGAGCATAGACCCTAAGCTTCGTGTAAGAGATTTTCTCTAGGTATCCCTGATGGGGCCAGAGAGCAGGGATTGGAAGAATTGATTCTCCCTTAGCAGTTCAGCTCTCAGGAGTCAGATTCCTTGCAGAAGGCTGGCTCGAGTGAATCCAAGGTTGGCATGCCTTTGTAGGCAGTGGCCTCCTAGGCACTGTTCAATAGAAGGATCATAAATACTCTACCCCATTTGAAAATAAAACCCAATTGCTTTTCCTGGTTTTCCTTTCACAAATAGGTAACAGCAAATAAACAAACTTAAAAAAATTTTCAAACTTTATTAATGCTACTTCATGAGAGCCATAAAAAGGGGGAGGGGGCTGACTAGGACCTTGGAAGAACAGACATGGCACCTCTCTATCATAGTCCAGAGATTTGGTCCTGGGTGACGCTTAGTCTGAAAACAGGTAGAGCCTGTCTTATGCTCTAGGCATTTTTCCTCTTCCCCTTCACTGTCCTTTACTACCCTGTGAATGCCCTGAGATGGTGCAGAATCCTCTTGCTCAGTCTAGGCTGCCATTCCTAGGATTCCATTATTATTGTAACTCTCCCAGTATGGTCTTTTTCCTTAACCATTTGGACACGGATGGGACTCTGTTGGACTGTGCTGTAAGTCAGCCATCCTCTTAAACTGTGTTGTCCCATGTGAAAGACTTTCTAGATATGACTCAACATTTCAATAATTTCTTTTTGTCATATGAAATCATGGTGTCTCCATGAGTTTGCGTAATATCTTTCAAAGAATGGAGAAATCTCCCAGGCCATCAATCCATAGTAGACAAACGTGGCATTATTTTTGAAACACAAAAGGAGCAAAATGTTCTTTTAAATGACCAGCTTCATATTCCCTGTTCATAGGCCTCTTAATAGAATCACAGAATCTGGGAGTTGGAAAGGACCTCAGCTATAGGTAGCAACAGTATAGCAAGTCTAACCCATACTCAAAGGCATCCTTACAGTAACATACTTAACAAGTCGTCATACAGCTTATATTTGAAGATTTCTCCAGGCATCTCATTCAATTTATGGAATAAATCTTGCTATTAAAAATGTTTTACTGATATTTGAGCCCAAATTTGTTTCTTACTACTCTGTTAGAAGGAAGATCAGCAAAATATAGGATTAGAACTATACTTCCCTGTTTATTGGTGTGGCCAGCCAGGCAGGTGTTTAGGAAGTTGACATGTTTGGGTTCAAGGCCTGCCTCTGAGAAACTAGCTGTGTCACCTTAGGCAAGTCATTTAACCTTCTGTACTCCCAGACAATTTTCTTTTTTTTTTTTTGTTATGGACACATGCACATTAATTTTATTTTTTGTTTATTTTTTTAATTTTTAAAAATAATTTATTTATTTTTAGTTTTCAACATTCACTTCTATAAGATTTTGATTTTTAAATTTTCTCCCCTTCCCTCTACTCCCCCCTCCCCAAGATGGCATGTAATCTGATATAGGCTTTACTTATACATATACACATATATAATATACATTCTGCATATTTTCACATTAGTCATGATGTATAGAAGAATTAGAACTAATGGGAGGAACCATAAGAAAGAAGAAATAAAATAAAACAACAAAAGAAAAGGAGAGCAAATAGTATGTTTCCATCTGTATTCAGACTCCGTGGTTCTTTTTCTGGATGTGGATAACATTTTCCTTCATGAGTCTTTTGGAGTTTTCTTAGGTCCCTGCATTGCTGAGAAGAGCTAAGTCTATCAAAGTCAGTCATCTCACAATGTGGTTGTTACTGTGTACTGTGCTCTCCTGGTTCTGCTCACTTCACTCAGCATCACTTTGTATAAGTCTTTCCAGGTTTTTTGAAGTCTACCTGCTCATCATTTCTTATAGCACAATAGTATTCCATTACATTCATATACCACAGTTTATTCAGCTATTCCCCAATTGATGGGCATCCCTTCAATTTCCAATTCTTGGCCACCACAGAAAGAGCTGCTACGAATATTTTTATACATGTGAATCTTTGTCCCATTTGTATGATGTCTTTGGGATACAGACCTAGAAGCGGTGTTGCTGGGTCAAAGGGTACACACATTTTTATCGCCCTTTGGGCATAGTTCCACGTTGCTCTCTCCAGAATGGCTGGATCAGTTCACAACTCCCCCAACAATGCATTAGTGTTCCAATTTTCCCACATCTTCTTCAACATTTATCATTTTCCTGTTTTGTCATGTTAGCCAATCTGATAGGTGTGATGTGGTACCTCAGAATTGTTTTGATTTGCATTTCTCTAATCAATAGTGATTTAGAACATTTTTTATGACTATAGATAATTGTATTTTTTCCTCTGAAAACTGCCTATTCAGATCCTTTGACCATTTATCAATTGGGGAATGACTTGTATTCTTATAAATGTGACTCAATTCTCTATATATTTTAGAAAGGAGGCTTTTATCAGAGACACTGGCTGTGAAAATTGTTTCCTAGCTTGCTTCTTCTCTTCTAATCTTGATTGCATTGGCTTTGTTTGTGTAAAAACTTTTTAATTTAATGTAATCAAAGTCATCCATTTTGCATTTTATAATGTTCTCTATCTCTTGTTTGGTTATAAAGTCTTCCCTTCTCCATAGATCTGATAGGTAAACTATTTCTTGGTCTCCAAGTTTGCTTATAATGTCAGTCTTTATATCTAAATTATGTGCTCCTTTTGACTTTATCTTGGCATAGGGTGTAAGATATTGATCTATGCCTAGTTTCTGCCATACTATTTTCCAATTTTCCCAGAAGTTTTTGTTAAATAGTGAATTCTTATCCTTACTGGAGTCTTTGGATTTATCAAATCAGACAATTTTTTTTCTAAGTAGCGATATTGGACCTCCAGCTCTAAAATCCAGTGTCCCTCTCTGTATAGCTTTTGAGCTAGAAGGGGCTCTACAGTTCATCTGATCCAATCCTTTTATTTTACAGATGAGGAAATTGAAACCCAAAAGAAGTGAGAAGTAAATGACTTTGCCAAAGTCACAAAGTTAGTTAGTATACGGTACTTCGGCTTTAGAATCAAAGTGTCTCAACCCTCAGTTGAATGCTATATAGCATCTAAGGAGAATTCAGAGAGAGAGAACTGTGTAGAATTTAGAATTTTGGCTATATCAGTGAGGAAATACTTGGTTTCATGACTAGGAAAATAACAAAAGATAAATGATAGCAGGAGAGACAATTGTCACCTCTTTAACCAAACTAAGTGGAAATGATGGGTGGCCCCACATAGGGAACTTGAGTGACTATATTAAGCCAGAAAAATAAAATAAAGATAATTCCATTGAGAAGAGGAGGAAAGGGAGGTGACAAAGAGAGGAAAGGAGGAATTCTGGAATGCAGATTAGCATTCCAGCTTAGGAATTCCAGATTAGGAATTAAGTTCTAATATTTAATTTTGAGACTGTTTGGGCTGTCTGATTTTATAAGGAACATTATACAACTACTTTGTTCTTGTCATTCTTTACTTCACAGTAAGAAGATTTCTAGAGTGGGTGTTGATAGTTTATTCTTCCTCCTCACCAGCTGTGTAGATTTTCCCACCCTTCCACAGAGAGGCGTACAGAAAGGGTCAGCCAAATTAGAGGAAAAGTTGACAAAAAGAGGTGGTGGGCATGGGAGGAAGAATTTACCATGGGATTAGAGTTATGCTTCAGTAGCTCAAGCAAAACTAATGATAGGGATAGAATAATGACTTAAAAGAGGAATAGAATATTTTTTTAAATATTGAAGAAAAAAATGGGGAAATAATAGACAACTCCTATGACTTTAAATATGAGTTGACTAAACCCAATAGAATGATAGAGTGGCAGAATGAATACAAAAATAATACCAAAATCTATTATTTATAAGAAACATATCTAAAAAGAAAAGAAACACAGAATCCAAATGACAGACTTGAACAATATTTACTGTGCAGCATATGAATCAAGAAATCAAGAATTGCAAGTCTGATGTCAGATAAAAGAAAAAATATTCACAATATCAAAAAACAATGAAAT
This sequence comes from Phascolarctos cinereus, assembly GCF_003287225.1. Classification (NCBI taxonomy): domain Eukaryota; kingdom Metazoa; phylum Chordata; class Mammalia; order Diprotodontia; family Phascolarctidae; genus Phascolarctos; species Phascolarctos cinereus. The sequence continues at coordinate 169,424,269 of NW_027555625.1, forward strand.
TACTTTTTGTTTAAAGGTACCACAGACAATGAGCCAATATTAATACTAAGCATCTATGTAAAAAATAACATCTAAATTCATAAAAGTTAACAAAAAGGCAAAATGACATAGGTAGTTAGGTGACATTAATGTTCTACTCTAAACCTAGGCAAAGATAAGGAAAGATTTTAAAAAGTGAAAGCACAGACCTGAATAAATAGCTACAGAATTTAGAGCTAAAATATTTATGGCTTTTTCTGGATGGGAACATTAAGAATATATGGGAGCCCAAGGAAAGGACATAGATCTAAATGCAGATTCAATAATGAAATGTTAAAATAATGAATGAGCCAAAGAATAAATCACATAGAACAGGGATCAGCCAACTGTATCTGAGGGCCAAATCCAGCCCCCTACCTGCTTTTCTATGGCTGCAATCTAAAAATGATTTTACATTTTTAAATATAACAAAACTTTATTTTAAAATGTGAAAGCAGTTTTAAACTTGGTAGCCCATACAAAAGCATCTACAGACCACATTCAGTCTATTTACCATAATTTGCTAACCCATTACATAGAAAATCATGATGTCAATGACAATGATAAAGATGAAACATACTCAAGTTACTGCAACAATAATAACTAGCATTTATATGGTGCTTTAAAATTTGCAAAATTCTGTATAAATGTTATCTCATTTGATCCTCACATCAACCTTTCGTATAGGTGATATTATTATCATCTGCATTTTACAGATGAGGAAATTGAAGTTAAGAAAAGTTAAGTGACTTACCCAGGATCAGACAGTTAATATTTCAGGTAGAGCTTGAAATTAATTTTTTTTTCTGATTTCAACTCTAACACACTATCCATTGTACCACCTAGATACTTCTAAAGCATCTAGATCAGGGGTGGGGAGCCTTTGGCCTCAAAGCCACATGTGGCCTTCTAGGTCCTTGGGCATGGCCTTTTGGCTGAGTCCAAGTTTTACAGAACAAATCCTTATATTAAGGGGATTTGTTCTGTGAAGTTTGGATTCAGTTAAAAGGCTGCATTTGAGGACCTAGAGGGCCACATGTGGCCTCGAGGCTGCAGGTTTCCCACCCCTGATCTAGATGTATCTAGACTAGTCCTCAAAAGAAAAAAATATGCCCCTAAAATATACATTAACAAAAGCAGTAAAAGAAAGGATTAATGAACTAAATATGCAACTAAAAATAGAAAACCAACATGTAAACCCAAAGTAAGCAAAAAAAAAGGAATCTTGAAAATTAGAAGAGAACTAAATTAGTAATCAAAAGAGCCTGAACTTATCTATTAATCAAAATATTCCTTATATTAAAAAAATATTTGGAAGGATATGCAGTACTCATATCTGTGCTATGACAATATATAATAAAAATGACAATACTACCAAAATTAATTTAGGACCCATGGTAGATCAATCAAATGATCAAAGAAATAGGTTTTTAAGTCAGAGAAAATAATACCAAAACTCATGTGGAGAAAGAAAAATATATCAAGCTAAATAACAAAGAATGTAGAAACTAAAGGGGAAGACTATCTCCAGACCTCAGATTTATAAAGCAGTAATCATAAACTGTATTTTATACTTCTTTAAAGTAGAAAAACAGATCAATGGAACAGAACAAAAAAGGAAGAATTAAAAAAAAAGAATTGAACATCAACCAGACTGGTGCTGAAGTGAATAGATCATTGAACCTGCAGTCAGGAAGATGTAAGTTAAAATATGGCCTCAGACACTAGTTTAATGACTTTGGACAAGGCATAAAACTGAAATGACAATAGCATATAGCTCATTAGGTTGTTGTAAATTCACTATCCCGTTCTCCACAGCGTCTCTCCCAAACCTTTTCATCCCTCCCCAAACCTCCCATGACTCCTCCTCCCCTGCTTTCTCAATTAAGACCCTTGTGTCATATTTTACAGAAAAAATTAAAGCCATTTACCACAAACTCCTTTGTCTCCCCTCTTCCCCATCTCCTGTCTCTCAGATACCACTTTCTCCTTCTTCACCCCTGTTTCCCATGACGAAGTGGCTTTACCCCTTATCAAGGCTAACCCTTCCATTTGTTCAAGTGATTCCATTCCATCTTGTCTTGTTTCAATAGATTGCCCCCTCTCTCTTCCTCATTCTTTCATTTACTTTCAATCTATCCCTCTCTACTGGATCATTTTTTGCTGCCTATAAAAATGCCTATGTCTCCCATCTTCTGAAAAAAAACCCTCACTTGATCCTTCCGTCCTGCTATCACCCTAGATCTCTTCTGCCTTTTGTAGTTAAACTCCTCAAAAAGACATCTACAATAAGTACCTCCAATTTTTTCTCACTTTCTTTTAAACCCTTACCATCTGGCTTCTGACCTTATCTTTTTTTACAGAAACTACTCTTTCCAAAGTTATCAATCATCTCTTAGTTGCTAAATCCAGTGGCCTTTTCTCAATTCTCATTCTCCTTGATGCCTCTGAAGCCTCTGGCATTATGATAACTCCCTCCACTTTGATGCTCTCTTCTCTATAGGTTTTTGGGACAACACTCTCTCCTCGTTCTCCTCCTACCTATGTGACTGCTCCTTCTCTGTCTCCTTTGCTGTATTCTCCTCCAGATCACATCCTCTAACCATAGGCATATACCATGGTTCTATCTGAGCCCTCTTTTTTTCTCACTCTATATTACCTCACTTGGTGATCCCATCAGATCCCAGGGATTTAATTACCATCTCTGTGCTGATGATTCTCAAATATACCTGCCTCAATCTCTCTGCTGACATCCAATTTCACACCTCCAAAAGTGTTTCAGACATTTCCAATTGAATGTCCACTAGACATCTTAAACTCAGTATGTCCAGAATAGAACTCATTATCTTTCTCGCTGAACCCTCTCACACCCCACTCCTTCTCCTATTACTGTAGAGAGTAGCACCATCCTCCTAGTTTTTCTAGTTTGCAACCTAGGAGTCATCCTAGATTCTTCACTATCTCTCACCCCTGATAGCCAAGCTGTTGCCAAGGCCTACCAATTTCAACCTTGTAGCAGCTCTCCAATATATTCCCTTCTCTCTTCTGACACTGCCACCACTCTAGTACAGGTCTTCATCACCACCAAGAAATGCCTTGATTACTGCAATAGCCTGCTGGTGGATCTGCCTGCCTCAATCTCTCTCTACTCCAATCCATTCTCCACTAGCCACTAAAGTGATTTTTCTAAAGTGAAGGTCTGATCATGTCATACTCCCATCCCCATTCTTCTTCCATACCAAGAAACTCCAGTGGCTTTCTATTGCTTCTTGGATCAAATAGAAAATGCTCTGTTTGGAATTCAAAGCCTTCATAACCTAGCTCCTTTCTACTTTTCCAGTCTTCTTACACTTCATTCCTCAACACATAATCTTTGATCCAGTGACACTGACTTCCTGGCTGTTCCATGAACAAGACACTCCATCTTTTGGTTCTGAGCATTTTTGGGGGCTGTCTCCCATGCCTGGAATGCTCTTCCTTCTCCTCTCTGATTACTGAATCTCCCTGGTTTCCTTTAAGTCCCAAATAAAATCTCACCCTCTACAATCCTCTATCCTTCTTAATTTTAGTGCCTTCCCTCTCTTGTTTCCTATTTTTTTCTGTATATAGCTTGCTTTGTATATATTTATTTGTATAGTGTCTTCCTCCATTAGATTGTTGGCTCTTTGAGGGCAAGAGCTGTCTTTTGCCTTTCTGTGTCCCCATCACTTAGTGTCTGCACATAGTGGGTGTTAAATATATGTTTACTGATTGATTGATTATGGGATTCAAATTAGGTAACCAATATAAAGTACTTTGCAAACCTTAATGTGCCATAGAAATGTTAGCAGCTGCTATTAGCTATGACTAGGAGGTGAAATTTTAAACAGATATAGGGTATAGATATCTACAAAAGAAGCACATCTGTGTAACCCAGGCTTGTCTGGGTATGCCCAGATCACCTAATATGGATGCACCCATAAGAGGGATTACCTTGTGCACCCATATTTCCTAAGACAGAGGTTCTCTTCATCCCCCTCTCCCCTTACCAGATGGGTGAGTGTAGCCTTTGTTAGTTGGCTATACAGCTGGAAAGTATGTATTTGAAACTGGTGAGACTAAAGCAGTCAATCTTTTTCTGGCTTGTGCTCTTTCCCATACATCCTTCCTGCTGCATCCAGAAGGAGATCAGAGTGTGGGCAGGGCACTGCAAATCAAACTAGTCAGAAAAGAAAGACTTCTTAACTTTGTTCCCTCTTTTACCTTATGGCTCTGAGAACCATACTTGGTGATGTTTGCTTCTGTACTAAAACTATTTGTTTTAGGTATTCAGTTTTAGGTACAGGCAGTTATCCTTGAGGGCTCAGGAGTTCAAGTCATGTTGACTTTGGAGTCAGTACTGCCTGCAGGATAATGCAGCCAATCAAGTTGGTACAGAAGCCAGGAGAAGTCAGGGTGCCTCACACTTGAGCCTGAGTGGAGATTTTGATGGAGAATATGTCTGTATATTTGTTATTATTACTTTGAAGTAAATATTCCTTTTTAAAAGCAAATTGGATTGTTAGTGGTTAAATGTAACTGGGGTATTGGAGAGACAGTCCCACCTTTACACTTGAAGAAACACCATTGGTGGGAGCTGGAGCCAGTGAGAGAAAGCCTCAACTCTGTTAAGGGTATCAGGGGATGCTCAGGGATGAAAAAAACATAAATGACTTTCAGGCAATAGGAGTGTCGGTCAGCTAGTGTTACATATCTATCCATCCATCTATCTATCTATCTATCTATCTATCTATCTATCTATCTATCTATCTATCTATCTGTCCACAAATATATGTATATAATTGCAGTTACATGAAATGGAAAAGTTCTTAGCTGAACAAAATTGATCGTACTGAGATAAGGGAAACAGTTAACTCGGAGGTAGGGAAATGATTTTGCATTTTTATTTGTACCAAATATATCTGATAAGGATCTCATATCTTGTATGTATATATGTATATACACATACATATATATATATACTCACATGCACATATGTGTGTATGTATGTGTGTATACACATACGTATAACAGAAATATCTAAGACCAAAAGTCATCTATCCCTGAACAAAAAAAAAATTGGCCAAAGGATGTGAAAAGCAGGTCTTAAAAATAATTACAATCTATTAAAAATGTATGAAATAATATTCTAGATTAACAATAAAAGAAATACAAATAAAAACAATGGTAAGGTCTTACCTCATCTCTAACAAATTAGCAAAGACGACAAAAGGTGGGAAAAATCAAGAATCACTAACAATATATTGCTTTAAGGTTTGCACAGCCTTTTATATATGTTATCTCATTTGAATAGTCATTGTTGGAAAAGTGGTGGAAACACAGACACATTAATATATTTGTGGTAGAGCTGTAAATTGGTCTGCTAATTATGGGAAGCTATCTGCAATTATGAAAAATTAGTGACTAAAATATCTATAGTCTTTGACACGGAAATTTCCCTAGTAGGCTTATACACCAAGGAGATCAATGACAAAAAGGGCCAGTTTAGGAGAAAATATTCATAACAACGCTTATTTTGGTGACAAAGAAATAAAAACAAAATGTATGCCTAGGCACTGGTTAGGGTATAGCTAAACAAATTGTGGTACATGAATGCAATGGAATGTTACAGTGCTTTAAGATGCGAGAAATGTGCTAACCACCTAAAGCACAGGAAGACATGAATTGGTGCAAAGAGAAGTATAAAGAAAAAATGCAAAGAAAAATAGCAGTAAAATACCTGAATCAGAGAAGGCATCTCCCAACCCCAAACCCTTGCATAACTGGGGGACTATAAGTGTGGAACATAGCACACATCATCAGATATTTTTAAAAAACATTTTGAATAGTTCTAATATTTTCCCCTTTTTTACTCCCATATGTGTACATACGTGTATGTATACACATGTATGTATGTGTGATGATTGTATATATACATACATATGTGTGTGTGTATAGATTAGATACAGATACATATATAGATGGGATGACTGAAAGGGAGAGATGAGAAGGAAACAGTGAGACATACAGAAGATGTAAAAACAAAAGATATAAATAAAAGTATATATTTTAAAAAGACAGGAAGTTCAACTTCACTGGAAACCTTCAAGCAGAAGGTCACTAAAGGGATCACTACATTAGAATGTTGTACACGGATTGTCACTCAGGTTGTACTAGTGACTTCTCAGATTCATTTCAATTCTAAGATTCCATGATTCTGAAAATGAGAGCTCATGATACTGACCAGGCCAGAGTCTTATTCTGGCTAACTATGATATTTTCCTAATTAAAGAATTCTGTAGAGTTATTTGGGAGGAAAAACATTATAAGGAGATGTTGCCCAGCAAAAGTCACTATGGTTAACTCAAGATGTGACCTTCTCTTAAGGTTTCCACTCTCTACCTCTAGTAGAGAAAACAAAACAAAAACAAAGCCTCCTGGCACAAATTGACCTATAAGCTGGGCTGTAATAAAAGCAACTCATGAAGATTTTAGTCTATCAACCAATCAACTTTTATTGAGTGCTTACTGTGTGCTGGGCACTATGCTAAGCACTAGGGATACTAAAAGGAGCCAAAAGACAGTCCCTGCCCTCAAGGAGCTTATAATCCAATGAGGGAGACAACACTCAAACCAAAATATGCAAACCAAGGTATACACAGAATAAATATGTAATAATTAAGAGACAGAGAGCACTAGAATGAAGAAGGGTTGGGAAAGGCTACCTGCAAAAGACAAGATTTTAGTTGGTACTTGCAGGGAAGTCACCCCTAGTCAGTCTGGGGTGAAGGTTCTGTTTCCAAGTGGCTTCCTTTCTCTACAAAGCTTAAAAAAAAAAAGAAAAGAAAAGAAAAAAAAAGAACATGACCCCCCCCAAAAAAAAACAACCTGAAAACCAAAACCATTAAAATGAAAATTCCAAAAAGAATTTATAAGATACTTCAAGCCTCAAGGCAATTTCTTGATTCCCCAACTGGAATGGTGATCTCTCAGATTTAGTTCAATCAAATATCCACAGGTTTTCCTTCTCTCACACTTTCTCTACTGAAGAAACAAATTTGAGATGCCATTAAAATTATCTTTATTGGACCATTATTTTAAAAATAAAGAAGTAGTAGATAAAACATTTAAGTATCAAGCAACCTTTACTAATTAAGCTTGACATCTATTGCCTTAGGCCTAGGCAATAAAACAAAAATGGAGTACATTCCCAGGGTTCCACTGATTTTTGCAAAAAGTCAGAATTGTCACTCTCTGATAGATTTTCATAGTAACTGGAGCGGAGGTTGGAAAAGTCCACAGACACTAATTCTCCTTCTAAGTCTCCTAAGGGGAGTCGACCATCTGGTGCTAATGTTACCCTTACTGCAGCACTCCGGAGCTTTTTCAAATTCCTGCTGTGGCTGAAGCTTTGCCTCCATCACTTATCCTGAGATGAGTTTTTTTTTTTTGTCTTGGCTTAGAAGGAACATAAGTCCCAGAGTCCTGTTTGACTTGTGCCTGCTCAGAGGCAGCCAGTTTTGCCTTGTCAGGAGGGCTGTTACAGAGACAAAATTAAGTAGGTGGAACTTTAATAAAATGAATGTAAGAATTTCATTTTTAACACAAAGGGTGAATCTATTTCCTATCACCTGATTACTGTTAGGTACAAACTTTCTTTAAAGTTCTCAAATCCAGGGGTAATGTACTATTATATTTCCAAGGGATTTTTCTTGGTTTGGTTGTGTCTGTTCCATGTTATTCCCATTTTTCCTGAATAAGCCAAAATTAAAAAACCCAGTAACTAAATTGAATTAAATTATATGAATACTGCCTTGTACATCCATTTGGCTTTAACAGAAAGACAGAAAGAGAAGAAATACATCACCAATCCGAAGAAGCACCAACTCCTGAACATCTGGCTGGGGCATCTGTATCACAGCCATCAGGGTTTCAGCTGGGAAAGTCCCTAGGGCAGAGCGTCCTCTTCGAGGGAGGCTCCCAAAGTCACTTTCCCAAGAAAGGCCCTTTTTTATCATCCTCACACAAAGAAGGCAGGTGATTAATCCTAAGGACCTGAAAGTTTTGGCCGAAACTCTCCAACCTCAAGAACAATCTTTGTTATGTCGAAAAATGTCTCCAGTCAATACCCAGGAACTGGCCAAGTCCCTGGATGTTTACCTCAAGACCTGTTTTTTAAGGAATAATTCCCCAAGGTGGGTCCAGGTTGAAACAAATCCCAGAATAATATGTTAGGGAAATTCCTTGTTCCATGGCTTGGGTTGTGGGTAGGGAAGATCTTATACATTAACCCTTCAATGGCTTTCCAACTGAGGGGAAAAAATCTAAAATGTTAAAAACTACTACATCCATAAGATCCTGAATTACACCATGCCAAGACTCCCCTAAGAAACAAATATCAAGGCTTTTCCAAAAGACCATGATAGGTGGAAGCCCAGGTGCAGGTCGGGCACAACTATTATCAAAATCAAATAAAGCTGCTTCCATTTTGCTCAGGGTAAGTGTTCTTAAAATTCACAGCAGTATAACACTATCACCCAATCTTTATTAGAAAAAAAAAATCAATCATTAGTGGAGTTGTGACAAATATAGCTGTTGGGCTGTCAGACACATACTCAGCTGACTTAATTATTCTGCCAGCCTTTGGTTCTGGAAGTAATTATTTCAATGTCATACAAACTGAACTGTTTTTGTTTTTTAATCTGGATGGATGGAAAGGCTTTTTTTTTTTTGTTACACCATTGAATCTGCCTTTCCCATTATGTTCAATCATTCCTTGGCTCTTCATGCAGGAACTGCCTCCTCTGGCCAAGGATCAGGAGAACAAAACTTAGGACTAGTTCTGGTGGTCATGCCTGCCTTCCCTGCCACCCCATCTAAGTGATTCCTCCTCTGGGACTTGGATCTCCCTCCTCTCAGCTGCCAGAAACTATAAGTTCTGATTCCAAATTTGTTCCCAGGCTTTATGCAAGCCCCACAGAGAGTGATCAGCTTCCCCAGTTAATCAGAACAGACCCTAATTCCTATCATAGCTAGTGGAAATGCCTTGACTGAATTGTTCATTTCTGACTAACTGATTCCATGGAGATGTGATTTCGTTTGACAAAGACATTGGGACCTAAAGCCTCACTAGTTACTTTAAGTGGGGTAGGGTGATTTAATTGATTCAAACAATCTCTACCTTTGCATATATATACATACATACATACATAGATGCATACATACATACATATATATACATGCATGCATATATACATATATATGTATATGTGTGTGTGTGTGTGTGTGTGTGTGTGTATTTTTTTCCCCTGCCTTCCACAAATGGTAATCTCCCACCTTTCCTCAGGAGACAATGGTATTCATTTTATTTTTTAAATTATACTTTTTTTAATCAGCAAAAACCTGACTTCTTCCCTTCCAACCCTATCCCCTCAATTGAGAATGAAATGAAAACAAAACTCCTGATACAAACAAGTATCACCAAAACAAACAAATCTCCACATTGGTCATGTCTAAAATGAAATAGGTTAGATAGATAGACAGATAGATAGATAGATAGAAAGAGAGAGAGAGATGGTAGATGATAGATATACACACATTCATGTACACACAACACATACATTATTCTGCACTGTCTTTCACATGTTTCATCATTATTCCTCTGGAATTGTGGTTGGTCATTATGCTAATATGCTGATCAGAGTTTTAAGTCTTTCAAAGTTGTTTATTTTGGAGATTTTGCCATTGTACAGATTGTTCTTGTTCTGTTCATTTCCCTCTGCAACAGTACATCCAGGCCTTCCAAGAGTTCTCTGTAAACCAACTCCTTCATCATTCATCACAATAGCATCCATCACATTTGTATATCAAAACTTGTTCGTCCATTTCCCAGTTGTTGGGCTCCCTTTTATTTTCATTTTTTTTTGCCACCACACAAAGAGCTATAAATATTTTTGTGTATGTGTCCTTAGAGCTTGTTTTGCTTAATTCTAGTCCTTCCCTTTAATCTATCCTCCCTTTAATTCTCCTTGCTTCCCTTTCCCTCTTATCTCCCAGTTAAAAGAAACATTTTTTCTGCATATAACTTTGTGTTTATGGTCTTCTATCTTTTGACCAATTCAGATAAGATTGAGGTTTAAATATAAGCCCTTCCTTGTTGTTATAGACTTCTATTTGTGTATCCTGACAAGGTGAGATAATTTTCCCTTCCTTTCTCTTCCTCTATTAATGTATTCCTCTTTCCCTCCCTTTCCATTCTTCTTTTAAGAACATGAAGACCTGACAGAAACTCCCAGGCCTTGTTTAATTATTCTCCCTCTGTAATGTTAACCTTAAAGTTTGGTTAAAGAAGGCAAACAAGATAGGTGATACATGATTATATAGTTTATTCCCTCTTAGCTAGCGAATCATGTTAACATGGAAGACAGAATGTGATTCTGACTCAGAGATTAAGCAAAATGAGAGGGGTTTTACACAGTTTATAGTGATCAGACTCAGGTTGTCTGTGTTACAAAAAAAGTATAGCCTCCATATGTTTCTTAACATACAGTATAAAAAAAGGAAGTTACCTAATTGCATAGATTGTAAATGCAATAGAAGAATGTCAAAGTATCAATCAAAATCATAGATTAGAATATATGTTTCCTCTACATAACATATGTGTATAGGATATAAAAGAAGGAAAAGTCTCATTAATCAAGAGAGTGTCCAGTCCCAGACATCCTGGGCTCAGTGACGACGAACAGGAAGAATGTTGGTGAGCTCCATCTGGTCCTGAAATTTGCTGACACAGGAAGGGGTGTTTTCAGTTCACTCAGAGAGCAAAAGATTAATTCAGGTTTTGGGCCTCTACTGGGGCCCAATTGATCTCAAATGATTATCAGTAACCTTTTGTGATAGGGCTCAAAGAGGAAATGTTTCATCTCCCCATATTTTAATGTAAACAGTTTATCTTTGGTCTTTTATCATAGTTTGTTCTTATTTACCTTTTTATATTTGTCTTAATTCCTGTGTTTCATCCTCAAAGTTTCTACACAGCTCAATAATTCTTGGAAGTCCTGGATAGTAAACAAAAATATTTGATTAATAAGCAGTAAAACATACCATGGCTAGGTCTTTATCCCAAAGAGATTAAAGAAAGGTGGTGGTGGTGGTGGGGAGAACCTATTTGTACAAAAATATTTATAGCAGCTCTTTTGGTGGTGGTTAAGAATTGGAAATTGAGGGGATGCTTATCAATTAGGAATGGATGAATACATAGTATATGATTGTAATGGAATGGCATAATATTGTAATGGAATGCTATAAGGAATTACAAGCAAGATGATTTCAGAAAAATCTGAAAGGACTTACATGAACTGATACAAAGTGAAGTGAGCAGAAGCAAGAGAACATTGTGCATAGTAACAGCAATATTGCACAATGAGGAACTGTGAATGACTTGGCTATTCTCAGCAGTACAATGATCCAAGACAACGCCAAAGGACTCATGATGAAAAATGCTATCCACTGACAGAGAAAGAACTGATGTTGTGTGACTATAGACTGAAGCATACTAGCTTTCTTTCTTCTTTCTTTCTTTCTTTCTTTCTTTTTCTTTCTTTCTTTCTTTCTTTCTTTCTTTCTTTCTTTCTTTCTTTCTTTCTTTCTTTCTTTCTCTTTCTTTCTTCCTTCCTTCCTTCCTTCCTTCCTTCCTTCCTTTTTTCCTTCCTTCTTTCCTTCCTTTCCCTTCCCTCAGTCCACATAGGGTATCATGCTCTTATCTGTGGCTCACTAGATATCTTGAGGTTTAAGGGCTAGATTTTTATTCTTAAGGACCATGCCTTAAACCCAGATCACTCTGGCTCTCATTGATTGGCCAACTAGTGGTCCCAGGCCAAGCCCTACTTAATCATTGTTTGGGCCCAGACTGGCTCATCATGAATATAAATAGCAATTGTTTCTGTTTTGACCAGAAACCCTGAGGTCTTCCCCTCCTGGATTTATTTTTTTTTTTTTTGACTAAGTGAAAGAGGCCATTCTCTGCCTCATTTCTTACCTAGCCTTAATCACTGAATGAGCACTACCTCAGTGGAACTGAGACCTGTTAAAGACCTTAGCTTAAAAAGGTCAAGGCCTCCTACTTTGTCCTCAGCCAACTCTAGTCATACTGATCTGCATCTTGCCACTGGACCCAGATGGCTCCAGAGAAGAAAGTGAGGCTAGTGACTTTGCACAGCCCTCCCTCACTTAAATCCAATTCATTTGCATGTCATGGCATCACCTCCTTGATGTCATGGTCCTCTTCAGAGCAAAGGACAAATAACAACAACCCATTCCCCCAGGTGGCAGTTGTCCCTAGGAGTTCCAACTCCACCCCCCCCAGAGGTAAGATAAGTAGACTCTTCAACTAACAAATCCCCCAGATCATACCCAGAGCAAGGTCCCTGTCTCTCTTCACAGATCATCTCACTTCACCCAAAGAAGTATTCATCAGTTGAACCCCTTACCATCATCAAAGCACCTTTTTAAATAGTACCTGCCACCTTCTCCTTATCCACTCCCCTGTAGGTTTTTCTCTTTGTGAAACCACAAGGGTCACTTTCCCCTCATTGCTAGCCCTTAATTTGACCCTAGCACATCACACATTCCTATATCCCAACTCTCCTCCTCTCCCCCCTTTCACGTACTTTGTGTAGGAATGTGGTGCTACCCAAAAAACAAACAACAATAAAAAAAAATTGACTTACCTAAAGGCAAGGTGTTGCAAGTTTCTTTCTATAATGTCTGCTATGTACCTTTTCACTGTTTACCTGCTCCAGGCTTTTGCCTTCACCCCACTCACTTTATGTACATTTAGAAAGACAGCACTTACTGGTATCTCTGCTGGCATTATGCTGATATTTGTCTTTGGCCTCAGTATTTATTCATCTACTCTGCATTTCTATTGTTTGAGATGTTTGAGAAGCAAGTAATCTCTTCAGTTCTGATTTTCTTTCTAAAATACTTTAAATGCCTCTTTATTATTGAACATTCATCTATTGTTTGCACAGTTGAGCTCAGATTTGCAGAGTAGCTAATACTGGCTGCTTCCTGAGCTCTTTGGAACACATTATTCCATTCTCTCCTGCATTTTCTGATGAGTGCAAATAGTCTTCAATTATTTGAATTTCTTTTCCTTTGTTTTGAAGATCATTCTCCTGATTGTTCACAGAAGTTTTTGTTTTTGAATCAAATCGTAAAATTTAACCATTGTGTGTCTTGGATTTTTTTTTGGGGGGGTGAGGCAATTGGGGTTAAAATGACTTGCCATGGGTCACACAACTAGTAAGTGTCAAGTGTTTGGTCTGAGGCTGAATTTGAACTCAGGTCCTCCTGACTTCAGGGCCAGTGCTCTATCCACTGTGCCACCTAGCCCAAGATATTTTCTCCTGGACGTGATCTGTGGATTCTTTTAAATGTTATTTCATTTTCAGAAGTTCTACGAGTTCTCTTTGATTATTTCCTGCATTATAATGTTAAGGTTTTTTTGTCCTGCCATGTTCTTCTGTAGGTTGTCTCTACACATCCTGCCTTTGAGATCAGCATGTTTTGCTTTCATAGTGAACATATTTTCTTTTAATATTATTTTTTCTTCTTTCCTTTTAGATTGTTCTTCACCTCTGTATATTTGCATTCCCAATCTATTATTCTCTCTTTTGTTTCTTTGGAGATGTGGGTAGCCAAGAAAACTAAAGCCAACTGATTTTGTCTGCAGTTCCTCAATTTTGTCTTTGACCTTATTTGTATTGCAAACCCCACCCTGGCTGAAACCTTCCTTACAGATGAAACAGTAAGTAGGTATGGAAGTATGTAAGTACGTACAGAAAATAGTCCTCTCTGTTTGGGTGGGGTTACAAGAGACAGCTAACCTAAAGAAAAGCCTTTCCTGTTATTAGCCCTAGTAATAGGCCCTGTCCAATCAAGGGTTACCACATCCTCTATTCCTACCCTACAAGCCCCCAGCAACAAGGCCTGTCCAATCCAGAGGTATCTCCTACCCAACTCACCGTCTGCCTAAATTGAAATCTGTATGTTTTGTCTGTTTTTCTTTCAGAAAGTCTCTGCCTGTCTGGGGTGGGGGGGTCCCTTGCTGGTGAACACACCCTCACTGGTTCTCAAATTTTTGGTTTGGGTTCTGGTTCTGGTTTTGGTCTGTTCTGATACTGACAGTTTTACCCACAGTGAGAAGGGCCAACACAGATTCCAATTTTTCTATTCTACCCATTATTTTTTATTGTGCAGGCCATAAATTCTGCTCTCATAATTCTCATTTCTCTTTTGAACCACTCAGAAATGGTGCATTGTGCTTGCATGTTCTCCTCACATTCCATAGTGTTGGCTGTATCATCAAGTGTTGGATTATTTTCATTTGTTTTGTAGTGTTTATTCATAGATGTCTGAACTCATTTATTTGGACTATATATTTTTTTTCTGTTGTTAAAGTTTTCCCTATTGATTTATCTGCTTATATCCAAGATTTTTGAGTTTTCTTCTTCCTGAAATCTTTGCAAATTTCAGTCTTCAGCCCCACCTGTGGGTAAGGGGCTTTGAAGCCAGTATTGCTGCTTTTTCTCTGATGCAGTTTAGCAGTACTAGAATTATTGTTCAGTTGTTTTAGTTATGTTCGACTCTTTGTGAGCCCATTTGGTGTTTTCTTGACAAAGACACTGGAATGGTTTGTTATTTCCTTCTCCAACTCATGTTAAGGATGAGGAAACTGAGGCAAACAAATAGAGTTAAATGACTTATCCAGGGTCACACAGCTATTAAGGGTCTGAAGTCAGATTTGAACTTAGATCTTCTTGATTCCAGGCGTGGTGCTGTATTCATTGTGCCACCTAGCTGCCCTCCCTACCTGAATCATTACACCAGTGTTGAAGGGGAAGGAGTAAACCTTGATTGATAATGGCCCTTTTATAGACAGGTTACAATCTGTATTTGTGGATGGAGTATCCACACCACTGTGATAATGAATTCATCTAAGTGTAAGGGGAGATTTTCCAAAAAACCCTGTCCTTACATACCTGCATAAAGCACACCAATATCCTTGACTGATATAAACTCTCACCTGGAAGGATCAAAGCTTAGTAGAAATTACAGCAAGTCTGATCCCACTCTCCCCAGAGATCAGAATGGTTTAGGGGGAAAATGTGATTCATAGGTGTTGTGGGGGGAGCACTGTTTATACTTCAGTTCTTGCTATGTCTTACAAGTAAATATCCCTTTTTAAAAGCTAGCTGATAGGGGCAGCTAGGTGGCACAGTGGATAGGGCACTGGCCCTGGAGTCAAGAGGACCTGAGTTCAAATCCAGCCTTAGACCAAATACTTGACACTTACTAGCTGTGTGACCTTGGGCAAGTCACTTCACCCCATTGCCTTGCCAAACGGAAAACGAAACAAACAAAAAAAAAACCCACTTTATTTTGGGGCAGCTGGCTGTTGCAGTAGATAGAGCACCAGCCTTGGAGTCAGGAGGACCTGAGTTCAAATCCTGCCTCAGACACATAACGCTCACTAGCTGTGTGACTCTGGGCAAGTCTCTTAACCCCAATCGCCCTCACCAAAACAAACAAGTAAAAACTAATTGATGTTAATTGGCTAAATGAAATTGGGCTATCCATCATAGGCAACTAAGAGTAGAGGGAATACACTGAAATGGGGGTTCAAGCCAGGAGCAGAAAAGAAGAGATTCCCCCATACCTCAGAGTTGCTTCTAGAACCCTGAGGAGGCTATGTAGCATCTTGACTGTAGGGATAGCAGACTCAAAAAGAATACTTAGTAAATAGAATATAAGCTCCCAGAGAACAGTGATTGGTTTTTGTTTCTTTCTATGCCTACTCCAACCCAATTAGGTGGCTCAGTGGATAGAATGCTGGCCCTGCAGTCAGGAAGATCTGAGCTCAAATCTGGCCTTAGACAATCACTAGCTATATGACCCTGGGCAAGTAACTTAACTTCTGTTGGGCTTAATCCACAAGAAGGAAATGGCAAACTACTCCAGTATCTTTGCCAAGAAAACCCGATGGACCACACTTGGTCCCCCAGGTCACAAAAGAGTTGGGCACAACTGAATGGTGGAACAACCACAACTCCCTCTCACCCATCCTGGAACCTAGGACAGTTCATGCCACATAGTATTGAATGGGATGTCCCAGTGAAGACTTCTCAGTGTAATTAAGGTAATGAGTTCAGAAGGTAGTGTGAGAAATGAACTCTCAGAAGTGAAGGTTCCTCAAAGGGTCAAATAATTCTTGATTACTACTTTCAAAATCCTCCCCCACTCAGACCCTGTTTTTAAGCACTTAACAGAAAGAATAAGCCCTGCTCCACCCCCAACCTGAGCCATTTGTCCTTGGCTTTGAATTTCGTGCCTGGAATGTAAGCCCCACCTCCCGGTTAAGGGGATAGGAAGAAACTTTCAAGCTTAGAATGTAAGCCCACCCCCAGTTAAGGGAGTAAGGGATAGTGGTGGGTGGAGACTTGTTTTCATGGTGGGTGGAGATTTGCTTTTATAAGGGGGCCCCTGTTAGGCGGTCTCTCTCTCTCTCCACGTGTAATGGAGGAGCAGACAGCCATCTGGAGAGATTGTAATAAAGGTAGCCTTTGCTTTCCACTTTGAGAAGTCTCTGAGTTTAATTTGGGTTGGGATCGCTGTCCCACACAGCTTTGGAGGTCCCACCGAGATTTTTTGTCCATCTGTAAGACAGACTACTGTCTGGATTCTGGGGGTCAGGGAGCCCTTGGAGATTTCTCCGTAGCCCTCAGACCAGATTTAGGGAGCCTGTCTCCATTTGGGTAGTCTCTGAGAGAGACGCTCAAGGGGGAAAGCAAGCACAGGGCAGCTATAAGATTGTGTTAAGCCGGCGGCCGCAGTGAATAGAGTGAAATAGAGTGAAGAATCGGATCAGTCATGTGAGTTGTATGCATACAGCCCGACAAAAGCAGCTCTCAAATGTCCCCTTTATTCGGTAGGTCCCTGACCTGGAGGGAAGGCAACAACCCTCAGCTAAATTAACTAATTGCTAAGTCTCTGACTTGGGGCTGGGGGCGACCCCGCCCGACTAAATTCTGGGAACACTGAAAGAGCATTCGGGTGACTGTAAGGCGGCAGGATGACCTGTTAGTTAATCTGTTGAGTCACTGACTCAGAGAGAAGAGCAATCTCTCTCAGCCAAATTCATTTGTGTAATTGCATATAGGTAAGAAAATTATGGGCAAACCGCAGTCTGAAGTAGTAAACCAGAAGCTGCCATTTGATATTCTGGAAGATAGCCTTTTAGGGAGTAGACTCCAAGATTGGAATGAACTTCCAAAATAAAAAGGGAAAGATACAAAAAAAAATGTTTTTTTGGATTCAATATGATGTGAGGACTCTGCAGCAATTTGTTGTATGTCTGTTTTGTGTTTCTGTTTGTGTCTGTGGTATGAATGAGAGTGAATGGAGGGTTTGAGAGTAAAAGGTTTGGAAACTTTTGGAATAAATAAATAAATAAATTTTGGGGACTTTTTTCTTAGTTCCCTTTAGGAAGTAGGAGAGAAAAGGAGGATTTAGAGCAGGAACTGTTACCATGTGTCTTTTCAAGGGAATATATAAATTTGTGGAGGATATTTCCTTTAAAAGGGCCAAGAGTATTAGATTTAAAACAAAAATGTTTTTAATTGTTTATTATTAATGATTATAAATTCAGATCTGATTGGATTTAAGTTTACTGTTAAAAAATGGTTGTTATGAGATGTGGCATTATTAGTTAATGTAATTGTTGAAAGTACTAAGAATAATAAGATCGATAATTTTCTACTTGTGATAATCTGGAAATGCAACTGATGTTATCTGAGTTGTTTAATGAAACTTTATTGTTTAAGTTATTACTATGTTTCTAAATTGTACTGTATTTCTAAAACTCTTAGATTGTAAAATTTGAGGAACCACTGTGAGGTAGAAATGGTGTTTAGGTGACTCTTGAATGGGTCTTTTAGTGATAAAGATGAGATAATTTAAAACTGTTAAATACCAAGCAAAGTATATTTGATTATAAGACTGATAGGTGATTTTCATTTAAAATCTTGACTATTATAAAAAATATATATGTGGAGGTTTAAAGTTATAGTTTCAACATATTAATGATGAGATGAATTATTCTCTCTTCAAAGTGATTGGGAGTGCATACATCTAAATTGATAATGGGTTATTTTAAAGTTTATTACAATTTTGGGAATAATTTTCTAATGTATGCCCTGTGATACAAACATATTTTATTGCAAAAAAACCCCCAACTTATTGATATGTATTTGGAATTAATGAGGTATTCTCTCATATTAGGACCTCAATTAGAAATTGGAAAAATAAAAAAATTATATGTGCGTGTGTGTGTGTGTGTGTGTGTGTGTGTATGTGTGTGTGTGTGTGTGTGTATACATATTTGTTTTTCAACCCAGGCCTTCTTTAGGCCAGCTACTGGGTTTGTTGAGGGATGGGCCACGTGGGCCAGACTCAAGGCAGGGACTAGTAGGCCTGGGGGAAATCCAGGCTACCAGCCACCAAATTCCCGATTGGGAGTGTCATTGTGGTTGAATCAGGATGTGGCCTGAGGATATCTGACCAGTAAAAAGACAATGATGGGCTAGCATAGATAATAAAGAAAAGCCAGTCTAGTGGGGTGGGAGTGGCCCCAGGAGACTGGACCTGGTGAAAGAATTCAGAAAGAAAGAAAGATCTTTACTGGGTCTGTTCTAAGTTTTTAACGTACTGCTTACATATTTCTGAATGTGATGTAGGTAAAGGGTGTGCATTTCAGCTGGAAGTTCACCTGCCTAAAAGGGCCCCAGTTTCACCTATGTGAGGTAAAAATTCATTTCAGATACAGGATAGACTTTATTTTACCCCCAAGAAAATGCAAAACAACACAAAGGACTCATAGGTGACTGGAAATGATGTAAGAATGCAAAGGACTCTCAGGAACCCATTCCAGTGAAGAAGAGGATAGAATGGAGATGGTTATCTAGATATATCAAGATAGGTTCCTTCTCTAAGGAAAAGGACCTCTCCAGCTTGCCCCCATCTCTATCCAGGTGACTGGATCACATGAATGTATCCTCTATGTGGAATATGTGGTTGAAAGGCTCTGTCATTGCTTCTTATGATCTCTCAGGTCAAATCATTGAGAGCTTGTGCAATTTTTCACATTCTTGTGCTTTTGTTTCACCAAGAATATAATGAGTTTCTTCTCCCAGGGAAGCCATGCATATTCATAGGTTTTTTCCCCTTACTGAGACCCAGGGCTGCTCTTCATTCTGCTGTGCTTCTCTCTGGTCTGTTGTCAACTCCTTCAGTATCTTCCCAAAGGCCAGCTCTTCCTGTGGTTCAGAATCTTCATCAAAAGCAAACATACTTTGGGGCTATATTGTGTGAATAATTCATGGCAACTGAAGTCTTCTGATCCATACTGTGGTTTTGAGTCACTTATTGGCCTTCCAGCTGCTGAGCACATATGGTCAATCCTCACCTATCTCCAAAGGACATGATAGTCAGCAATGACCTTTTCCCTCTGAAAGTCCAGATCCCTGAACTCTCTAGCTTTTGTTTCCTGTCAACGCAACTCTTAAGGCTGACATTGCATAAGAAAACTCTCTTATGTTCCTCATGTTTAAAACAAAAATTTCCAGAGTATGTTCTGAGTGTAAATAATAACAAATCTAAGAGAAAATGACTTTCAAAGAAAGGCTCCAAAAATCAGACTTAGCAAAGATGGTTTTATATTTTTCTCTTTTAAGATTTTTGAAGTAAGATTTTAAAAATATTTTCCCTTTGCAAAATTATCTTGAGATAGGAGCAAGAAAAAAAAGAAAGTAGTTATTTAAAATACAGAAAATTATTTAAAATGTGGAAAGCATTTTAACCAATAATTGGTTGATGAAAGCCATTTAAAATATATCTATAAAGTGATATTTGACAGATGATGGCTTTCCATTAGAAGGAAAAGTTAAAATAAGTAGCTACAAAATACTTAAGAAGTAGATAAATGGATAAACAGTGAAAAAAAAAAGATAGTTGTTCGCCAACCATCAGTGCCAAAATATTGTTCAAAGTCAGGACCTCCTAAACCTTGTATAGTATGGCATTTCTCCTACATGTCAATATTCTTCCTGCTCTTCATTGAATTCGACTGAACTCCACCATGCTATGACTTAGAAGGACAATGGCTGGGCCATTTACTCTATTCAATTAATCAACTAACATTTATTAAGCATCTACTATGTGCTTATGAGACACTGTGCTAAGAGCTGGGTTTATAAAAAGGGGGGAAAAACCTTTCCTGACCCTCAAAGAGCTTACAATCAATAAGAGAGACAACACACAAACAAATATGTACAGAGCAAGCTATATAGAATAAATAGGAAATAATTGAGAGGGGAGACACTAAAATTAAGAGGGGTTGTGGAAGACTTAGGGCACCTAGGTGGCACAGTGGATGGAGTGCTGGGTCTGGAGTCAGGAAGACTCATCTTCCTGAGTTCAAATCTGTCCTCAGACACTTACTAACTGTGTGACCCTGGGCAAGTCAGTTAATCCTGTTTGCTTCTGTTTTCTCATCTGTACAATGAGCTGGAGAAGAAAATGGCAACTACCCCAGTATATTTGACAAGAAAACCTCAAAGAGGATTACAAAGAGTCAGACATGACTAAAAAAGGACTCATCAATGACATCTGGGTTAAACTTGCTGTGGAAGATGGGATTTTAGTTGGGACTAAAGTGAAGTCAGGGGAGTCAGTACTCAGAGAGGAGGGAGAGCATTCCAGCAATTGGGGATGGGCTAAGAAAATGCCCAGAACTAAGAGGTGGAGTGTCTTGTTCATGGACCAGCCAGAAGGCCAGTATCACTGAATAAGTATGGTGGGGAGTAAGGCACAAGAAGACTGGAAAGGAAGGAGGGCGCTGGGTTTGAAGGGCTTTGGATATCCAACAGAACACTTTGTATTTGCAATTAGAGTCAATAGTAAGCCACTGGAGTTTCTTGAGTAGTAGGGTAACATGATTAGACTGCACTTTAGGAAAATCACTTGAGTGACTGAATAGAGGATTGATTAGAATGGGTAGAGACAAGGCAAGCAGACCTATCAGAAGGTTATTGCAGTAATACAGATATGAGGTGATAAGGGCCAGAACAGTACCAGAATGTAGTGACAGTACCAGAGGAGAGAAGGGAGTGTATTCAAGAGATACTGCAAAGGTGAACTCATCAGACCTTGACAACAACTTGAATATGGGATGGGGTGTGTGTGTGAGAGATAGTGAAGAATCAAAGATGATTCCTAGGTTGTGAGCCTGAGCACCTGGAAGGATGGTGTTGCCCTCTACAGTAGTAGTGAAGATATGAGGATAGGGAGTATTTAGGGAGAAAGATAATGGGTTCTGTTTCAGATGTAATGAATTTAAGATGTCTATTGGACATTCAGTTTGAGATATCTGAAAAGCAATTGGATATGCAAGATTGAAGGTAAGAAGAGAGATTGGGGCAGGAAAGGTAGACTTGAGGATCATCAATGAGATGGTAATTAAATCCATGGCATCTGATGGGATCACCAAGTGAGGTAGAATACAGGGAGAGGAAAATAGGGCCCAGGACAGAACCATGAGGTACACCTATGATCAGAGGATATGATCTGGAGGAGAATATAGAAAAAGAGACAGAGAAGGAACAATCAGATAGGAGAAACGAAAGGGAATAGTTTCCCCAAAAACCGAGAGAGAAGAGAGTATCAAGGAGGATGGAGTGATCAACAGTGTCAAAGGCTGCAGAGAAGTTAAGGAGAATGAGGATCAAGAAGATTGGGCTGGACAACTAAGAGCTCATTAGTAACTTTGGAGAGAGCAGTTTTTTTTGTGTGTGGAATAATAAGGTTGGAAACCAGAAGGTAAGGGGTTTAGAAGAGAACGAGAGGAGAGAAAGCAGAGCCCCCTATTATAGACAGCCTTTTTGAGGAGTTTAGCTACAAAGGACGGAAGAGATACAGAATGATAGCAGGGATGGAAGATTCAAGTGAGGGTTTTTTCAGGATAAGGGAGAAATAGGCATGTCTGTAGGCAGTAGAAAATGAGCCAGTAGAGAGGGAAAGATTGAAAAATAAGTGGAAGAATGGGGATAACAGAGTGGGTAATCTGTTGGAGAAGATAAGATGGAATGGGATTATTTCAACAAGTAGAGGGGTTGGCCTTGGCAAGGAGTAAGGCCACTTTATCATGTGAAACAGGAAAGAAGGAGGAGGAAATGACAAGTCATCTAAGTCATAGGACATGAAGAAGAGAGGAGGAGTTCATGGTAAATGGCCTCAATTTTTTTCCTGAAAGACATGAGGGAAGAGAATTCTGGGAAGATGGTGGAATAGGTCAGAAAATTTTTGGCTTTTCATGACAGAACATTGCTTCAGAGCAGCAGAAATAAAGACAGGGTAAACCAATCGTCTTCTTAAAACAATTTGAGAAGACCCCAGGAAAGACCCTACTTTCAGGGGAAGAAGTTTGGCCTGAGTAAAATGCCAACACCTCCAGGCTGACTTTGCAGAGAATCAACAAACAACAGACTCTGGGGGTAGCTGGGTTGAGAGGCAGCCTCAGTCTTAGACACTTATGTTTTGCATTCAGGGTGGGTGTCTGATGACTGAGTAGGAGAAAACTGAAGGACCTGGACTTTCAAGGGACCAAGCACAGCTGTGCTGACCAGACACATCTTAGGCTGTGGCTGCAGGGAGGAGTACAAAGGGGTGTGGTAGGGGTGGGGTCCCTGTGGGCTGTGGACACGTGCAGGACAGCAGAGTCCTGGTTTCACTTCCAGGGCAGAGAGGACAACTGTTGACTTATTTTCATGATTTTCTTACATCACTGTCATTCCTCTTCCCAATTTTTCCTCTACTTCTCTTACTTGATTTTCAAAATCCTTCTTGAGCTCTTCCATGGCCTGGGACTAATTTACATTTTTTCTTGGAGGTTTTGGATGTAGGAGCTTTGGCTTTGTTGTCTTCTGGTCATACTTTTGATTCCATAGTCTGAGGTTTTTTGCCTCTGTTTGCTCATGTTCCTAGCCAATTACTTTTT
This sequence comes from Phascolarctos cinereus, assembly GCF_003287225.1. Taxonomy (NCBI): domain Eukaryota; kingdom Metazoa; phylum Chordata; class Mammalia; order Diprotodontia; family Phascolarctidae; genus Phascolarctos; species Phascolarctos cinereus. The sequence goes on from NW_027555625.1 coordinate 169,447,418, forward strand.
AACTTTTTGTTAAGGTACGGCTCTATTTCCAGTGTGGAGGGTGTACCATCTCAAGCTTCAGGGTTTTATGCAACTGTTTTCATAGCTACTTCTAGGGACCTGTAAGTTTTCAGTTCTTCCAAGGCGGTATGATCAAAGGAGAGGTGTTTATTCCTTTTCTGGCCTGTGCTCTGATCTATGAGTAAACACAAGCACTTTTTTTCTGCCTTGGAACTGTGAGGAGGATTCTCACTTTACCACCACAAGCTACCACCACACCTCCTCACCTCAGGACCTCCACCCAGCACAGATCCAAGCACAGGCAAATCAAGAGAATCCTGCCTCAGCACCAGGAAGGAGATCCTGGCAGTCCCCCTCTGATCAGCCACCCTTGTCTGTGGGGTGAGAGCTGAAGCAGCAACCACTTCTGCTGTAGCTGACACCTGGGGCTGCACTAGGGTCAGAGCTAGACCATGTTCCATTCTCACCCAGGTCCGAAGAGACCTTTCCCGCTGACCTCCTAAGTTGTCTTTGGCATTTGTGGGTTGAGAAGTCTGGAAACTGCCACAGCTTCCTGTGATTCAGTCCCCTGATACCTGTTCTAGGTTTCCTCTGGCCTCATCTTTGCCCATGTAGCCCATGCTGAATTGTGCTCCTCTCCCAGCCAAACACAACAGACCTTTCCTAGCAACCATCCAGGTTGTCTTGGGCTGGAAATTAACTTCACTCTGTCTTTTTGTGGGTTCTGCTCCTCTAGAATTTGTTTAGAGTAATTTTTATAGGTTTTGAAGGAGTTTGGGGGAGATCTCAAGCAAGTCACTGCTTTTATTCTGCCATCTTGTCTCCATCCCTGCTTTTGCACATTCTAAAAATTCATCTTTTTTTTTAACATAACAATAGTATTGCAATATATTTATGTAATGTACTTTATTCAGTCATTTTCTAATTGATAAATATTTACTTTGCTCTAATTCTTTGCTACCACAAAAATTGATCCTATAAATATTATGGCTTATACGGAATCTTTATTTTTCTCTTTGGCCTTTTTTGCGTTTTTGCATAGCAATGAGACTTCCGGATCAAAGAATATGTATATTTTAGTTATTTTCATCACAAATTCAAAATTGCTTTCCAGAATTGCTGGATCAACTCACAAATCTGCCAATAGTATCATAGTATCCTCATCTTATAATAACATCTCTAAAATTGACTATTTCCATCTTTTGTCATATTTGCCAATTTGCTGGGTATGAGGTGAAGCCTTAGCATTGTTTTGATTTGCATTTCTCTTATTGTTAGCTATTAAGAGCATTCTTTCATATGATTATTAATAGTTAGCAATTATTCTTTCCAGAACTTCTCTCATGGAGAAGGGACCAATCATTACCACCAACTACCAACTGACTTTAATACACAGTGCAGAGAAGTCAGCCTGGTTGAAGAAGAAAGGAATCCTAGGGGAAAGAAAGGAGGTAGCATATGTCAGCCAAGTCAAACCACCACCACTTAACCAACATCACCCCAGATTCTCATAGAGACAGCCCAGAACCCTGGACCCAAGATCCTTGAGAAGGGTAATGCTTCCATCCCAGTGTTCTCAGTTCTCTCCCTGGATAGCAACCCTTGTAGAGATGCAGCTTGGTGTCTGTTCCTGCAGTGGCCATCACTACTAAAGACTCAGAAAAGAAAGTTCTGATCACCAATGTTCTTGGCACTTTCAAATGATTCAACTTCATAAACTTATATGACTTTTTCAGTGGAAATAACACTAAATAAGAGGAATTAGTATTTCTTTTACTGCTGCATTTGAAGGACCATGGGACTCCCCCATCTGGCTTTTAGATAAACCTTTGCCATGCATTGTCCCTCCTTATTAGAATGTGAATGCCTTGAGAGCAGAGACTGTCTTACTTTTCTTTTTGTGTCCCCAGTACTTAACACACTACTTCACACAAGTAAATGCTTAACAGATTTTTTTGTTCATTTGTGACCTTTGGCTAATTAGTCATTGGAGAGTAGATCTTAGTTTTATATATTTGTGTTATATGCGTATATATTTATGGTGCGTGTGTGTGCATATGTATATATATGTGTGTGAGTGTGTGTGTGTGAGTATATATATACATATATATGTATATTAGATATATGAAATATCATACCCTTATATTTGATGAAAAGATTTTTTCCCTAACCACTTCACTTTCTAACCTGGTTGCACTGTTTTTATTTGTGACAGCTTTTCAACTTCTTGTAAATACAATTGCATAATTTATTTTTATGATCACCTCTGTCCCTTTTTTGGTTAAGAATCATCCCTCTGAATGAGTGAATCTTATTCTCATAGTATTTGGCTTAAGGAGGAAATAACATACACAATGGGGTATGAAAAATCTATCTTACCCTACAGGAAAATAAGGGGGGAAGCGGACAAGAGAGCAGGGAGTTGATAGAGAGGAGGACAGATTGGGGGAGGGGATAATCAGAAGCAAACACTTCTGAGGAGGGACAGGGTCAAAAGAGAGAATAGAATAAATGGGGGGTAGGATAGGATGAAGGGAAATATACTTAGTTTTTCACAACATGACAGTATGGAAGTGTTTTGCATGACTACACATCGCTAACCTGTATCGAGATGCTTGCCTTTTCAATGAGGGTGGGTGGGGAGGGAGGAAGGGAGAAAATTTGTAACTCAAAGTTTTAAAAACACATGTTAAATTAAAAAATTAAAAAAAAATAAAAATAAAAGAATCATCCCTCTATCCATAGCCATGAAACATATATGCTTCTGATTATCCTCTGATTTTTATGGTGGGTTCTTTTATATACAGGTCACATGTCCATTTTGAGTTTATTTTACTATATAGTATAAAATATTGGTCGAAAGTTTAGACTCTAAGCCTAAATTTCTGCCAAATCTCTTCCTGGTCTTCCCAGAAGTTCTTATCAAATAGGTAACTCTCCAAGTAATTTCACATGAAATATTCTTAATTCAAATGGCAGACTATGCTGCTTGCCTATTTTAGTTTCAGATTTTCTTGAAATTACAATTCTTAGTAAAAATATTTAACTTATCCTGACATATTATTCCCCCAGTATTTATTACTGATATTTAAATACTTCAATGGACTTGTGACTCACTGATGTGTATGCTCCCTCCAAAGGTGTGCTACCAACCTCTGCCTTCTCATTTCATATGCTATTTTTCCATGTCTTCCTCTCTCTGTCTGTCTCTGTCTCTGTTTCTGTCTCTTTGTCTCTCTCTCTCCTGTCTTTCTCTCTGTATGATCTACCCAATTCACCGAAGATCTTACTATTTATCCTTTAACATTTCAGAAATACCAGTTAATGACTCTGGTAATCTGTCTGCTATTCCTTGCTCCTGACACATGACCCACCCCACCTCCTTTTCTGAGCTACACTTCCTTGATGGTAACTTATGATTCTTATTGTGTTCAAAGACTGGCTGTTAAAATGTTACAACTTATTCTCGTTGTGTGTTTCTTTATTATCTTTTGAGTTACCTGCAATTTGAAGAATGGGTTGTTCCATGATTTAGAGATAAATAGCATTACTGGAAGAATATTAGTGTTTAAAAGACGAATGTTTGCATCTAGAAGTATCTAGAGATACTGAAAATAGCTGTACAATTCCCCAAAGGAAATCTAGCCTCATCTCTTAGTCTTCTATCTAAGTCAGAACCATGCCCATTGTCTATCTGATGGACCAGCTCAATGAGCTGTACATTTAACTATATATCAAAACCTGGGGAAAAGACTTTTTTTTTCAAGTACTTGTCATTGGTTTGTTTTTCTTGTGTAGAGTATTATATCATCTTTTCTGAATAGAGGAGGATTTTAGGGAAGAGGTTCTATAGTATTCCAGGACTTGATCTAATTAAACAGGAACATTCAGAAGACTTCACTATCTTAAGGGGTAATTCCTTTTGCATTTGGACTTTAACCAGGACAGACTATATGAAAATAAGGAAGGCCTTTGGTAAGCAGGTGTCTCCCTGAATTGTTCTTGATATTGATAGAAGACCATTAAACAACTCTATTCCTGAGTTTGTATTTATAACCTTATTCTCTAAACTCAAACACCTTCTAAACTTCCCTTTTCTTTTGAGAATACTACCAAACCAACCTTCCCATCACCCAGATTCATAAACTTGAAGGGAGGATCATGTGTGACTTTTTTCCTCTCCCCCACTTCTGGTATCTAATCAATTGGAAAACTCAGTGTATTCTATCTCCACAAAATTTCTCATATTCATTTTTTTTCTCTCAATTCATTTGTCTCCATCTTAGTTCAGGTCTTCATCACCTCTGACCATCTTGATCATCAAAACAGTTTCTTAATTTATCTCCCTGGGTCCAGTCTCTCACTTCACCAATGCAGCTGCCACACAGCTGCCAAAATAATTTTCCTAAAACACAAATTTGACTATGTAATTTGCCTGCTCAAAAATCTTTAGTGTTTACTTGTTTTTTGAGTAAAATCTAGCCTTAGCCTGGCATTTAGGGCTCTCGACAGTATAGCACCAACTTATTTCAGCCTCATTTCACAGTATTCCCATATGCTTTATATTCCATCCATGCTCGACTGCTAGTTGTTTCTCAATCTTAAAATTCCATCTTCTATTTCCATGCATGAACTGAAGAAACGAAGTTGGAAGGAAGGTCAGATTTCAGATGAAGGTTTTCAGCTTTGGATATATTGAGTTACTGGGTCATGAAGCAGTTGGAAATGTAAGACTGACTCTTGGGAGAGATCAATGCTTGAGCCTGAGTATAAACAATAGGGAAAGATTTAAATAGAGAGGATTATTAAATATGAGTAAAAGTGAGAGAAAGAGAGGGAATAAGAGGAAGGAAGAGAAGGGGAGGAAAAGGGAGAGAGAAAGATAGGAAAGATAGGAAAGAGAGAGAGAGAGAGAGAGAGAGAGAGAGAGAGAGAGAGAGAGAGGAAGGAATGATTAGTGGGGAGAATAGCACACATTTCTATAATGCTTTAAGGCTCATAAAACACTCTTTGTGTAATCTTGTAAAATAGATGTTGATAGTATCATTATTTTCATTTTATAAATAAGTAAACTAAGGATCAGAAAGTAAAATGACTGAACAGAATAGGGGTCCTGCATTTGTTCTTTCATTGTACCATGTTGGGAGGGGAATGGGATCAAGAGACTAAATAATGCATTTAAACTGACAAGGAAGAGGTCCCTCATCCTGAAACCAGAAGAAAAGAGGAGTGCCTAGCATTCTGACTTGCACAAAGTAGACATTTGCTTAGTGAATGATTGGAACAAAAGTAACAATGCAGATAGACTATTGGGTGGGTGTGTATAAAGGGTTAGGGACTGTCATTTGTAAAGGTGGACATGATTTGTAAAAAAAAAAAATGGAGCTTTTTTTTTTAAAAGAATCATATTCTGGACCAACTCAGTAGATTTTGTTTTAATCCAAACCCTTTTTTTTTTTTCTATACTGTGAACTCTGCAGTGATTCATTTTTGGAGAACAGGCTATATCTTGGTAGTTTCTGCCTACAGAATCAAAAGTTTTGTTCATTTTAGAGTGTTGCTAGCTCCATAGCCAAATGTGCAGAATTTCCCAAAAACATTTGCTAATGAATAAACAGTCCTAATATCTTCTGTGTAAATTAGCTTTTCACATATTAAAGCAAGATATAAAGTTTACCGTTTAATAAGAGAAAAAATCCTTCAACTCATTTTAAAATCTAAATGCTATCAGCCACAAAAACTTTAATTTATATTACTTTATCAGATTCATCTAGTAGGGTCTTGAAGAGACTAAATGCAGGATAGGTATAATTTAATGGATTTTGGAGAAGGAAGGAAGTAATGCACGAAACATTCTTTAAGGACAGAAAGACCAAATAGAAAACCATGAGGCACAGAAGCCAAGGAACAGCCTGAGGGCATTACATATTGAGAGAGAAGGGCCAAAAGGAGCTTGAAAGGACACCAAATGCCCCAGACAAAGCCTATGTCTTGAAGGCTGGGATAGTGTACTATTCAATGTCTTAGAGTTATTTAGGCATATACATTCTCAGATGCGTAACCAGAGACACAGACAAGTGTATGAGATGACTTATACTGTGATAAACTGACATCCCATTTAATATAGTCATTCCTGACATCTGATACATACAGATATTCCTCACATTTATAATAGTCTTGCAATCTTTTTTTTTTTTACTTTAAACAATCTCAGCCAACATATGCTTATGTTTACCCTCAGTGAGGCAGCAAATCTTTTCTTCATGTCTCCTTAGATTTTTGCTTGTTTACTGCATAGACAACTCTATTTCATTGGAAAAGAACCTTGTGGACTTCAAAGGATCCGGAGGATTTGGGACTTCCCATCCTCGCATAGGTGTCCTAACAATATTCACAGATCAGCTGATGATTGGATCTCTGTTGTCCCCAGAACAGTGAATGACAGTACCTGCATTGGGAGCAGAGGATAGATTAGATGCAGATTCAAGGTTCTACAAACAGCAAAAATAAATAAATAAATAAATAGATTTTAAAAAGACTCAAAACTACACTTTAAAGGGAAACCTTGAGAGCTCCCAAAACTAAGGGATTTCTAGGAGCTGTGAGTTACCTTTTTTGCCTCATGAGCTCTAAGCTCAAGCTGACTTTTACTTTCCCCTAGAGAGTATGTCAAAGAAAGGGAGGGGTAAATAGAGGGGGGATGTTTTGTGCTCTATTTCCATACTATACCACTCCTTTCTAAAAGGTAACTACTTCTGACTGATATCAACTAGAAATCATGGTGGGAAGCACACAAGTGGAAGATATGGCATTAGAAAGATACACCCAAATTCCTCAGGGATGTAATGGCCACAATCTGGGCGCCCAACTCATCAGTGCAAGCAGGAGCTAGGATAGTCACTTCAGATCATGCTATATGTAAAAAAAGAAAGCATTGCATCTAACATTCAAATATGCCTATCTACTCCTTTGGGGAGTTGAGGCCTTTTTGCCAAGGCTGTAAGTCCTAGGGATTAGTGGTGCAGTGGATGCAGGAAGACCTCCATTTAACTCTGGCCTCAGACACTGACTAGCTGTGTGACCTTGGGCAAGTCACTTATACTCTGTCTGCCTTAGATTCTTCATCTGTAAAATGGGGATAATAATAACACCTACCTCTTAGAGTTGTTGTGAGGATAAAATGAGTTAATACTTACAAAACATTTTGCAAACTTTTAAGTGCTATATAAATGCTAGCTATTATTAATAATCAATGAAATATAGTTAAGTTCAAGGGAGGAGATGGATTAAGTCCAGTAGATGGGGGTTGGAGCAAATTCTGATTGGGTAAATCTATACTTAACCATATCCTCTAAGTTAACATGATGGTAAAGTCACTTCAAAGGAGTCAGGGCTGGGGTTTACAAGATCATCTACTTTCTGAGAACCATAGAAAATGCAGCACTTTCCCATGACTTTTGCTTAGTTCATAATTACCAGGGTTAAGTGTGAGACTCTCTGTGTCTTAACCTTTCCTATTGAATAGGAACAAATCATGTTCAACAGCAATGCTTGGCAGTTAAATTCCTATACATGGTGGCTAGTGTCTTTCACATAGTAAGTATGAAATAAAATGTTCATTGAATGTCATTAATGTGATTTTTTTCTCTTCTGTACCTCCTTAGTATAAAGTATTTTCTTATTTACTTCCTTTCACTGGAAAAGAACTTTGTGGACTTCAAAGGATCAGAAGGATTTGAGACTTCCCATCTTCCCATCGGTGTCCCAACATGTTCACAGATATACTTTCTCATCCCATATCTAACAGAGTCTAGTTTTATTCATTATGAGTTCATCTTCATTCTCTCCTTCCATGTAAACTGAAGGTTGTTTTATCTTTATTAAGTAACTGGAATGAAATCAGTAGAGTAGAAATGGCAGAGGGATATCATCTATCCTGATCTCACTTTGAAGTTTTAAGATCTTGACACCAGAATATTGGAAAATTTTAGATAGAAACTGGAGGGCTTTGCAGCAATCTCAACTATAATGACCTTTAGAAAAACTCGTATCAGGGATGTTTGTTTTAAAAGTGAAAGGAACCTATCATCTTTTAAATTTAGCTTTATAATGCAAAATAATTTTATTGTAATAATATCCACTTCAAAGAATTCTTCCAGTTCTTGAATGAAGAATTTAAGTGTAGGAGACTTATTAGCATGTAAATGGTACCATATGATCCAGCCAAAATAATTTTCCTTGATTTCTCCCCCATCATTACAAAGACATACTCCACATAAATTAATTAATTATAGAGCAGAGCTCTTCAAGATGGAGACTTCCCTACAAAATCACTTTTTTTTTGTTCCTTTTGGGGTTCTCCTTTAGAAAACATAATTTCTTTCTGCAAGATTTAGGACTTTGGGGGCAGCTAGGTGGTGCAGTGAATAGAGTATCGGCCCTGAAGTCAAGAGGACCTGAGTTCAGATCTGGCCTCAGACCAAACACTTGACACTTACCGGCTATGTGACCCTGGGCAAGTCACTTAACCCCAATTGCCCCAAAAAAATTGAAAAAAAAAGATTTAGGACTTTGCTGTGTACTATGTGAACCAGTCAAATCAGATGGTTACCTACAGACTCAAAGTGTTGCCTAGACATAGGAGCTAAACATATAATTACTGAGGTGGAAAGAAATATTATCCCAGAAAACATGTCAGTCATTTCTCTTATATTATAAAGTGTACTCATCAACATAACGTGAAATGGTGAATTGACATAAATCATACAATAATTCAAGCAAAAATCAAAATATGTCTTTTTGCTGAATTACCTAGATATTTTGAACTGCAATATCCAACTATATTAAGTTATCAAGATATTTTGGTCTCCAGTGTTCAGATAGTTATTTCATTTTTTCCATTTCCCATCATGTATATTGTCACTACCTTCTTTTCAAATAAGCTGTTAAGAATATGTATACTTTCTCATTCTGTATAGATCCATAAGAACACAAGGAAAAACATAAATTCATGATAGAAGTAACTGAACTATATTAGTTACCTCAGAACATCTATTTTCATTTTGTTCAACTGATGTCGGATAGTGTGATCAGACACTTTTAAAAAATGTAGCGATTATAAGACCATCACCTTAAATTTATGACTTATTGGTAATTCATCTCCATTTTTTCCACAGCCTGCTTTGGTCAATTAATAAGATTAATTAAGCACTGGAAGTAATTGTAGTTTCCATTTATTCTGAATTAATGTCAAGTCAATGGAAAAAAATTTTATTTGTTCCAATTAACCATAAAAGAAGAGTAATATTTTCCTTTTATCCCACTGATTAATTCTTAATTCAAAAGAGATGGTATATTGCTAAAAAATGAATAGGGCATGTAACCCATATATCTGACCCTCCTCATACTTAGGTATAGGAGGGGTGAACTGAAATAAATAAGAAGAGTAAAGCAGAAGGCCTACAGGAATTATGGCACAATAAATCTCAACATATGACTATGATCTCATGGGAGTAGGGACTGTACCTTCTGTAAACTGGGGTACCTAGCACAGTACTGTGAGTGCTCTGAGCAAGTACTTAAAAATTTGCTGCGTGGATAAATATTAGGCAGTGCCAAGTGCTCAGGGAGGGTGTCAACAGAAAGGGTAGGACTGTTGTACTCATTCCAGAAGAGTAGAACCCCTCACTTCTATCTATGATAGTTTCATAGAAGGTTAAAGGCTTCCAAGAACATAGCTTTCAAATATTATATTCAGACAGTACTCGGGAAAAGCACCAACGCCCCCTCTGATGGCTCACAATGGTGTGGACATGGCCTTGTTTTCTTGAGTGGTTGCCCGTGGAGCACAAGGTCTGATTGGTCAATCCAAATTGAAAAATATGGGTCCAGTGACAGAACAAGTATCTGGTGTATAAGGACTAGCCTCCTTGGCTAAATTTAGAAAGCTCATCATGAAATTAATTATCTAGATGATTATTTGCCATACAACTCTTGGCAACCATCTCCCCTGTAGTATGCAGTGCCCATACCAGTACAATCATGATTCTTGACATTTAGAAAAAATTGTAATAACTTTTTAACTGTCTTATTTTTATTACTTCATGTTACTTCTGAAACTGCTACTACTGATCTTTTCTGGGTTTTTTTTGTTTTTGTTTTTGTAACAGATCTGTGATATGACTGATATCAGGCACTGATGAGGAAATGGGGGGAGGGGGTGCAGCTAAGTGGTGCAGTGCATAGAGCCCTGGGCTTGGAATCAGGAAGACTTCTCTTCCTGAGTTCAAATCTGGCCTCAGACACTTACTCGCTGTGTGACCCTGCGCAAGTCACTTAACTCTGTTTACCTCAGTTCCTCATCTATAAAATGAGCAGGAGAAGGAAATGACAGTATCTTTGCCAAGAAAACCCCAAATAGGGTCACGAAGGGTCACAAATCAATACTTAGGAAATTTAAATTCCCAGGGCAGATCAGTACCTGCTCTGCAACTTACAGTCTTAGAGAGTTCTTTGGGCCCTGAGAGATTAAATGATTTACACAGCATCATACAACCAGTATGTGTGGGATTTGAATCTAGATCATATCTACTTATAGCTGTTATTCAAAAAATATCTTCAGGGAGTTTGAAGCTTACATGTTGTTGTTCAGTCATTCTCAGAAATGTCTGACTCTTTATGACACCATTTGGGGTTTTCTTGGCAAAGATATGGGAGTGGTTTGTCATTTCCTTTTCCTGCTCATTTTACAGGTGAGGAAACTGAGGCAAAAAGGGGTAAGTAGGGGGCAGCTGGGTGGCACAGGGGAAAGAGCACTGGCCCTAGAGTCAGGAGGACCTGAGTTCAAATCCAGTCTCAGACACTTGATACTTATTAGCTGTGTGACCCTGGGTAAGTCAGTTAACCCCATTGCCTAGCCAAAAAAAGAAAAAAGGGTTAAATGACTTGCCCAGGGTCATACAGCCAGGAAGTGTCTGAGACCTGCTTTGAACTCAGAAAGAGGAATCTTCCTGATTCCAAGCCCAGCGTTCTATCTTGTGTGCCACTTAGCTGACCAAATTAAATTAAATTAATAAATTAAATAAATTAATCAAAATTAAATGTTAACTAATGTAAACATCTAATGCATATACATGTGAGTCAGTATATATAACCCTGGAGCAAAATTTTGAGTTGTTTTCATATATTTAAAGTTAAAAGGGATCTTGGATCTAGTACAATCCCTTTATTTTATAGACCAGGAAATTGAGGCCCAAAGAAGTAAAGTGACCTATTGAAATCACATAGAGAGCAAGTGGCAGCAGCAGAGTTGGAACATTGACTCTTTTCATTGTGTCAATTCAAACAATCTGGATAATTTGCCTTTACAAAAAAACAAACACCAAAAACGAAATGAAACAAAAATCCACAAAGGGTTACACCATTCACAGCTTTGGTCATGGTTGAGATAGGCCTAAATTAATAGTGGATATGAAGAGGCCTTCACCTGTATGCGGACTGATATGATTTAATCTCATGTTATTGCTAAAATGTAATTACTTCCAGCAAAGGTGTTCTTCCTAGTTGTAAGAAATAAAAGACTAGCAATAGATGATTTAAAATGCAAATGAACTAGGTTGTCTAGATTCATAAAAAAACATTAAAATTAATATTAAACCCAGAGATTTTATGGAACCATTTGAATGTGAAAAATACCTTTAAGAATTATGTATTATTAAGAACTAGTGCAACTGGTTGTTCCTAATTTATAAGACCCCAAAACACAGTGCCACATTTATGGACAATAGCACGTGTTAATGCAGGATTCTGTCAGTACCCTCTCTAGAATGGATGAAAATGAGAGCTAACAGACAGGAGGGGGTCTAACCCTGCTCTTACAACCCTGGCAGTGCCAGCAAAAAGCGTGCACTCAATCAGTACTTGGTGTCAAAGAACTGACAAACAAAAGAGATCTTGCAGAATGTTCAGTTCGATTACCTTATTTCATAAACAAGGGAAACAGGTCCGCAAGTACATATACCCAGCTATTTGGACATGAGCTGATTCTTGTAGAAATTTGGGTATCTAAGAGGTGAATTCCAGTCTTGGGGGGAAAGTCTACGCACATATACGTACATACATACATATATATGTAATATATGTGTATCTATACATGCATATATGTATGGAAATATACCAGCTGATTTTATGCAATAGACATGTTATATGATATTACATAATGTCAATACATATATATATAATATACAATACATAATAATCCATTAACATATTAACCAGCTTTATAAGTTTTCTATCCAGCTACATACCTTTTGCAGAGATAGTTCTCTCTGCTTTATGTTTTGCTTAATATTAATAACATGATTTCACTGAACATGGCTATCTCTTTTACTTATTTTGACATATACACATGAGACACAGTGGAGGGAGACAAAATGCCAAGTTCCAGAAATGGCAAGTAGGCCAGTTTAACTGGAATATTAAGTGAATGGAGGAGAATAACAGGGAAGTAAATTGATAAAGAGAAAATGGAGACAAATTTTGACAAGCTTGAAAAATCATGCTGTGGAATTTGTGCTTTGTTTTAGAGGCCTACACAAATAGTCTATTCCAATGCCTCTTTGTGTCATGGATGACCCCTGATTTCTCAAAGGCTGTAACATTAGAGCTTTAGTTCTATCAGGTTCTACTATGACAGACTCTACTATGACAGGTTCTACTATGGTCCTTTCTGAGGACAAACTCTGCTCAATAAAGAGAAACTCGTCTTCAAGAGACTGACCAGTAGGTGATTGATTTTTTTTGGCTATCACAACCCATGAAACAAACAAACAAACAAACAAAAATACAAGTGTCGTGTAGTCCATTGTGGCCCCTTTCCACTTGGAAAGTCACCATGGCAGAGTAGCAGAAAAGGGGACATCAGACATCAATACTTTTTAAAGCAGTCATTCTTAATGTTTTTTTGCATCATAGACCCCTTTGACAGAATAATGTATTTAAATACATAAAATAAAATCCAGAGGAGTAAAAAGGAAACTGGTCATATTAAAACACTAATTTTTTTAAAAAAAGTATACAAACTCTGGGTTGAGAACCTCTAATGCATTCTGACTTTAGAATCACATTCAAAATGGGACTGAAGAAGACAATGATGAGAAAGGCAGCTGAATTAGACCAAATATATACAGAGGAGAGGAGGTCTATCTTAGAGATATCAGAGTTTGGGAGATTGTAAAGGATCAGTTCTCAAGGTATCTAAAGAAAGAGAAGATACTGAAAGGGTGTGTGTGTGTGTGTGTGTGTGTGTGTGTGTGTGTGTGTGTGTTGGAGGGGTGAGAATCCCATGCCTTATCACTACCAAAAAAGAGAGAGAGAGAGAGAGAGAGAGAGAGAAAATCAACTACTGACCTATATGCCTTTTTCTATCTATTTTAATGAGAATAATCTACATATCTTCACATTAATTCTTAATGTTTTTATGAATCCAGATAAATCAGTTAATTTACATTTTAAATAATCTGTCACCACTCTTTTGTTTCTTATAACCAAGAAGACACTCTTTGTTGCAAGTAATCATTTCAACACTGGCAACAGATTAGAATAAAGTTGAAGCCACAAATACTCATTAGTGTCCAAGCCAAGGCATCTTCATGGCCATGATGTGTTTGGAATATTCTAACCATTACCTAGAACATGAGCTTCATGAGTTTATTTTTTTTGTGGGGTTTTTTGGTAAGATAAATTATCCAGGTCATTTGAACAAGAAACTTTGCTATTGAGAAAAACATGAATATCCTCTGTGAGGGTATTAGAAGGGAACAGGTAGGCTTTTATATCTGATATTCCACAGTAAAATACATCTTTAATACAATTGACTGACAGGTATAACAAATACAAGATGCCACTATGCTTATTATTTTTAAAATTGATTATTTTTTTAAAAAGTTAATCCAGAAAGACTCTCTTTAAGATACCTATATGACTCATGTTTACATCAAAATAAATAAAAGAGATAAGCATATTTAGTGAACCCATGTCTTTAATATTTAGCAAAATATAAAGCAGAGAGGGATATAGTTAGATGGAAAACTTATAGAGCTGGCTCATATATACACACATACAGACACATATTTATAATCATGTGTACACTGTCTTGAAGGAAATCCAAAGCAGAGACTCTCCTTTATGCTACGTATTCAATTAGTTGTCAAATCTTGCCGTATATATACCTTTACAATATCTTTCACATTTGAACATTTCTCTCTACTGACACAGCTACCACCTTAGTTCAGATTCTCATTAATTCTTGCCTAGATTATGACAGCCTCTAAATTGATCTCCCTGCCTCAAGTCTCTCCCCCACTTCAGCCCATCCTCCAAATTCTTACCAAGTTGATTTTTCTTAATCATGGATCTGACCATGTCACCCCTCTACTCACTGGCTTCCTGTTCCTTCTAGGATAATATATAGCCTCTTCTCTTTTAGCTTTTGAATTTCGTCAAAACTATGCTTCAACCTATCTTTCCAGTCTCATTGCACAACATTCCTCCTCCCACACTCTGAAGTTCAGTCAAACTGGCCTTCTTTCTGAGCCTAACACATGCCACTGGATTTCCCATGCTAGCCTTTACATCCTAGCCTTTACACTGGCTACTTCCCATGCCTAAAATGCATTCCCTCTTCACTTCTCCCTGTATGGTGCCTCACATATAGTAGGGATTTAATAAATTCAAGTTGATGGAACTTTCTCTAATACTGCTCAGACAGCATAGGGATTTCAAAAGTTAAAACTGAATTTAAATATACTTTAAATAGCTCTTTAATGAGAGAGTGCATTATAATAAATATTGAACTCACTTTATTGTCACTAACTTTGTTTCCTGAGGTAGAAATAACATAGAAGACAAAAAAACACATTCTAGGATAAACATTCCTTCCCTCACCTTGTCGATTCAGGATACTCTCTTCATTTATTGCCTTGACAAGGACTTCTTGTTTCAAATCTCTTATTTGCCTCACAGCACCTTCTTCTAACCTCTCTTCCTTCATCTTTAGGTGAGGCAGGTATGGTTTTCTTACCCTCCTAACCCAAGTAGTGGGAGAGATGGTGATCTCTAAGGATGTACAGCTACCTAGAAATGCAGAGGTCCTACTACTTTGGTCCTATTTTCAGTCAAGTCCTGGTTCCCACCTCAACTTGCCCAAGAAGACAGAACTACTGCCTTCATCACCTTAGGCACTGCTGCTATCAACATTTCAACCCACCAAATTTACTCAATCTTTCTTTAAAAGGAGATTTATTCCCAGAGTTTTCATTTATCAAGGCATTCCTGTATTTGTTCTCATATTTGTATTGGCTACGAGATTATAGATTTCTCCAAATATTTAAACTCACCTGACCTTCCAAATAACAACATCCACTGGGAAATTATTGAACATCTGTGTGAGTCATTTTGGGCTGAATTAAATTTTTGATGTGCTGTATAATTGGGTCAGTGCCCTGGAAATGCATTTTGGTCATTATGAATGCTCTAATAAAGTGCTGTACTTCACTGAAAATTGGCAATGGTCCTAGATTTGAGAAAGCTTCTAGGAAATGACTTTCTAGATGCATGTGATCAGCTAATAAAGTATAAGAAGATAGAGAGGACATGTTAAGAGATCTTTGTTGAAGTGCCCAGTAAGGCTTATATAATTTTGGTACTTAGGAGTGTTAAAATCTACTACCTAGAGAGGTAAAGTTATTCAATACCTTGAGTAACAAGTGGAAAATTCAAGGAATGGAAGCTTCTTCTTCTTTTATGTCATTCATCAGATGGCTATTTTTTCTTTTGATCCAGAAAAGTAGAACTAGAGAAAATGAATGGTAGCAACAAAGGAGCAGTCTTTGGCTCCATACAAGGAAGAAATTTCTAATGATGAATAAGGAAGAACAATGGAATGAGCTGCTTCACTGAGGACACTCCATTAAAGAATAGTTTAGCCATGTTTCAACGACCCTCTGTTCAGAATGTTAGAGAAACGCTTCTTTCATAAGGTTATAGTTTGGGCTTGATGACATCGAAGGTTTATTTCAACACTAAGATTCTATTATTCTACAAAGTGAAAAATGGGCAGATAAATATTCTTACAATTGACTCCCAGAAACTTACATAGACTGAAAAGTAAAAGCAGAACCAGGAAAATAATATACACAATAATTATGACAATGAAAATGCAAAGAACAAGAAAAAGAAATCAAAAATTGTGTAGTAATAATGACCAGACTCAGTCATGAGGAAGAGTTGAAACATTATTTTCTGTCCCTTCTTTGCAACGATGAGGGACTATCAGTGTGGAATATTGCTGATATACTATTAGATGAAGTTGATAGAGTTTTGTTGAACTGCTTCTCTCCCCACCCCTCACCTTTTAAAAAATCTTAGAATAGATGGCTCACTAAAAGCGAGAGCAGAAAGGAATATATATTTGGAAACAATAGTGATGTAAAAACAGAAGGTATTAATAGAAACAAAACTTAAAATAATAAAAGATATGAGCCTCAAACTGTCTTTTTTTACGTTGTAAAAGAAAAAAAAGTTTACTCAAGTAGAATTAGGTCATCATCCCACAAAGATTCCAAAGAGATTCCACCTCATGGACAAGTTATTGCCAAGAGCACATATAATCATGACTATATTGGGAAAAGGAAAGGAGTTAGTGGGGACAGCAAAGGGGTTACCAAAATGGAAAAAAAAGAATTAAAATGAAGAAGCTACAGTTATTGGAGCAATTACAAAACACATAGAAGAGAACAGAGTGAAAGTCTTTAAGAAACAAACACACAGGACAGCTACAAAAATAATATTGAATTTATTATGTAGTTAAAAATAAAGGCAAGCTGTTCATCACATACATTTGCACTGTCATGTATAATCCTCTTGCTGTTCAATTTTGTATATGGTAATGCTCATCTTATTTGGTATTGGCTTAGTTCAGAATCAAAAAAAAATAAAATGAAGGTAGTCAGATGGTGTAACATGCTTCCTTTTTCTGAACCCTTAATCTGCTGGTCCATTGGTCAGCAGAAGGTAAGTGGATTGTAAGGGAACTGGGGCTAGAAGAGATGTTCTTATCCTTTTTGTGTCATGGATCCCTACTGGACTCCTTCTCATAACAATGTTTTCATGTGAAAAAATAAAATACACAGGTGAGAGAAATGATTATTAATAACCAATGATTTGGGGAGATCCAGAGTTGCCCCCTTTTTTAAAGTCCACATTTCAAAAGTTCATTCTCTGGAGGACATTGCTGATAGTGAGATTGGATTAACTTAACAATATTGTTCAGATCCCACCCAGGTGGGGAAGTCCATTGTGATCTGCTCAGTTTTGGATGGAGATAAATTCTTTGAATAGATTGCCCAAGACTGGGTAATTTGGAAGATTGTGAGCCAGAGTTGTTAAAAAAAACACCTAGGTTGGGTCCTTGCCCTGATCAACTGAGGCAAACTCAGAAAGTAAGACAAAAGGAATGTATTAATACACCAATACAGCCCACCTTGGTGGACTCACCAGGATTTAATCTGTGTTCTGATTTTTATAGAGAGAAATAAGCAATTTCCATGTAACAGGAAGACAGTCTTGATGGATTCAAGTTTCAAATAGGAGATGGGATTAGATCACCTCAGCCCCTCCTTCATTACAATATCACGGGGAGATGGAGTTAGTGAGCATGCCCATGGACATCTTAGGCAGCTGCCTGCCCCATATTCAAGGTCAAAACAAGGTTTTAAAGTGGAATCCCCCAGATTGACTATCACAATAGCTGACTTCCCACAGAATGACTGAGAAGAAAGCAGGCCCTCGACAACTATAAGGCAGCTAGGTGGTGCCATGATGCATAGAGTGCTGGGCCTAGAGTCAGGAAGATTCATCTGACTCCAATCTGGCCTCAGACACTTACTAGGTAGCTGGAAAAGTAACTTAACCCTGTTTGCCTCAGTTTCTTCATCTGTAAAATGAGCTGGAGAAGGAAATGCAATCCAGTCTGGTGTCTCTGCCAAGAAAACCATGGGGTTTTCTGACAATGAGTCAGACATAACTGAAATGACTGAACAAGAACAACAATAAGAAGTATGGAAAGAGTGAGGATTTGGGGAGAAAAGATACAGATTTTAGTTTTGGGCATGGTGAGTTTAAGATTTCTATAGGACTTCCAATTCAAGATTGCCCAATAGGTGATTGGGCGTATGAGTCTGGAGCTTAGGAGAGAAGTTAGGTTGATTGAGGGGTGTAAGGTATATTCAGGTAAGCCTCTGGTATGAGGGCTGCTGGGCCCTTTTCAGGTTTGCCTTCCACCTTTGGTGTCTGCCTAATTTACCCAACTCTCACCTGTGGCTCCAAGAAGCTGTAGCACATCCAGTGGCTACATCCTAGTAAAAATATCTGGGCAGATGAGTTAAACCAAGTTGAGGGTAACTGAGAGGTCTCAAATCCTTCAATGAGTTAGGGCGGTGTCTACCCCAAGCATATTAAGATTTCTCCTGGCGGAATGGGTGTATGAGAACAATCTGTTCTAATGGCTGTGAAGGCAGCTGAAACAGGTACCGTAGAGTGTTCCCAGTTTGGTTAGACATCAAAGATGCCAAGGTCATCTACTGCACCCGGGCCATGACCAATGCCTTGATTTTATCTTGCCACTGGACTTTGATGACTCTAGAAGAGAGAGTGAGGCTGATAACTTTGTGCAGCTCTGCCTCACTTAAATCTAACATGTGCAAATCAAAAGATATCACCCAATATCATTTTACCATTTTTACCTATCTCACAGTCCTGTGGTGATAGGCAAGTGATGAAGCAGCAGGTGTGGATACATTGGGAGCTATAGTCACAACTCTGTCCACAGGTGGCCCAGGGACATCTCCTTACCAGAAGTAGTAGTGGGATTTGGCAGCCCCCGGGTGTCTAAGCAGCCTTTCAAGGACTGCCCTACTCACCTCCTAGTGTTAGGAAGGGGCTAGAAAAAATGCCCTAAAGATTGTCTGCTTTACCCAGCCTTGGCCTGCTTACTGCAGCAGGCAAGTATCCCACACTGTGGTCAACACACACACACACACACACACACACACACACACACACACACATACAAAAACTTGTACGAAGATGATTCCACTCACCATTGGTACATGGAATGCACACATACTTACGGACAACGTGAAATCCAGTAAACCTGAAAGACAAGCAGTTCTTGTTGTCAGAGAACTCAGCAAGTATTACATCCAAATAGCAGCCCTGAGTGAAACAAGGCAAATGAAGGCTAGCTTACCAAAGTTGGAGCTGGATACACATTTTCCTGGAGTTGCCACAGTGAAGAAGAGTGCTGTGAAGCTGGCATAGGTTTTGCAATCAAAACTCATCTAGTCAACAAGATTGTATGCCTACCAAAAAGAGTGAATGACAGACTTGTGACAATGTGATTGCCATTTGCAGGAAAGCACTATACCACCAACATCAGTGCCTATGCTCCCACCATGATGAACTCTGATGAGGTCAAAGAATAATTTTATGAAGACCTGGAGACCCTCATCATCAATGTACTGAAAGTGGACAAGTTTATAATTATGGGTGACTTTAATACAAGAGAAGTTACAGACTATCAAACGTGACAGAATCCTTGGGAAGAATGGCGTCAGAAACAGAAAGAGAAAGAAAAACAGTCACTTACTACTGAAGACTTATGCATCTCATGACCTCATCACCAACACTGACTTCTATTTACTTAAATGTAATAAATATGGATGCATTCTCACAGCAAACTTTGACATTTAATAAACTATATCATTGTAAGGAGAAGAGACAAGAAATATCTGAGATTGACGAAGGTAATGTTCGGTATAGTGTACTGGTGGTAGACTTATCTTCTCCAAACTAAATTTTTGCCCTCAACAAAAGCAGAGGCCCCAAGGCAAGCTAATTACCAGAAGACTTAATGTCAACAGATTACAGCATTTCTCCAAGGGTGAATAGTTTGTTGCTAACTTGGAGGGAAAGCTGAGCCAACACATGGGTGGCGACAGTAGAGCAGAAAAGAAGTGAGCAGGCTTTACAGATTTTGTGTACGGCGCTGCATTTACTCATTTGGATCAGAACACTTGCGAACATCAAGACTTTTTTGACAAAAATGATGGAGAAATTCAGAAGTTGCTAAATGAAAAATGAGAACTTCATAACAGGAAAATTCATCTGTCTCTGAGAAGGAAGTGTTTAACTACACCGAAAGCAAAGTGCAAGCAAAGCTAGGAGAGATACAAGAGTCTTAGATCAGTAAGCAGGCAGACGAAATTCAGTTTTACATTGACAGTAACTATCCAAAGCACTTTTATGATGCCCTGAAGGTTATTTATGGACCAAAGACCTATGGCGCATCTCAACTGCTCAGGGCTGATGGAGCCACATTGATTAGTGATAAGGACATGATCCTAGAGAGACAGGCTGAACACTTCCATAGTGTTCTCAACAGATTGTCATCAACCAATGCTGAAGCCATTGACCGTATACCACAGGTTGAAATCAATCCCTTTCTGGCTGATTTTCCAACTGGAGGAGAGGTTTTGAATTAGGCTCCTCTCCTGTGGCAAAGCACCTGGTGCTGTTTCTAATCCACCTGAGATTTACAAGGGAAAGGGTCCACTGCTCATACAAAAGCTGACTGAAATTTTCTGAGTTATATGACAAGAGGAAGTTATCTCCCAGGAATTCAAGGTTGCCTCCATTATACATCTCTATAAAGGTAAAGGAAATAGATTGTTCTGTGACACACAGGAGGGTCTGTCTCATTGCTGGCAAGATTCTTGCCAGAGTCTTCCTTAATATGCTGATCCTTTACCTGGAAGATGGTCAGTATGACTTCCCAAAGGGCCCATGAAAGATCAATATAGTATTTGCTGCCTGACAACTCCAGGAGAAATGTCAGGGGCAGAACAGAGGTCCTCATACAACATTCATCAATCTGACCAAGGCCTTTGATACTGTCGTTTGTGAGGGATTCTGGAAAATTATGTCAAAATTTGGTTGCTCAAAGAAGGTCATCAATATCATACATCAATTTCATGATGGCATGCTTGCCTGGGTTCAGGATAATAGACAATACTCTCACAGTTTCTCAGTCACCAGAAGAATGAATCAAGAATATACACACAGATGATGAGGTTGATGCACATGCCAGAGGCAGCTCAGTGTTTGGGATGCTCTGAGGGTAAGTGTGGGAGAGAAGAGGTAATTAGCCTACCGACCCAACTGAAAGCCTATAGAGTTGTGCTGACTTCATTATTGTATGCCATGTGAAAAATGGACAGTCTACCAGTGCCATGCCAGGAAACTGAAACACTTCCATTTGAATTGCCTTAGGAAGATTGTGAAGATCACCTGGCAAGATAAGGTATCAGACACTGAGATTCTTCCTCAAGTTAAACTGCCAAGCAGAGAGCACAATTCTGAATGCCTGGTCATGTTGTTCAAATGCCAAACATTTGTTTGCCTAAAAGACTATTTTACAGAAAACTCACACAAGGCAATCACTCACATGGAGGTCAGAAGTAACAATACAAGGATATTCTCAAGGTCTCTCTGAAGAACTTTGGAATCAATTGCATGGCATGGGAGATACTAGCAAAGGACCACCCAGAATGGTGTGCCCACATGAAAGAAGGCACTGTGCTCTATGAATAAGCAGAACTGTAATAGCTTAAAAGAAATGTGAGATGCCCAAATTTAGAAATGTCTCCTCTCCAAATGTTTATATGGACTATTTGTGCCCAACCTGTGGTAGACTCTTCAGAGCTGGTATTGTTCTGCTCTGCCATAGTCAGACATACCATACCCTTGACCTCAATATAGTGATTTAATTTTGATCCTCTTCAAGCATAAAGTACAACACCCAAGGTTGAATAAGGATATTTGAGAATTATTGACATAGAGATGACAATTAAGTTCAGGGGAGCTAATGAGATCATTAAACGAAATAATATAGAGGGAGCAGAGGGCCCAGTTTAGAGACATCGGTGACACTCCCCAGTACTGGGCATGACTTGGATAAAGATCCAGTAAAGAAGACTGAGAATGAATGGTCATACAAGTAGGAGAAAATCAAGATAGAGAAATATATCAGAAACCTAGAGAGAAGAGAATCAAGGAGAAGAGAATGATCTACAGTGGCAATAGCCATAAAGAGGTAAAGAAGGATGGAGATTATTATTATCGTTATTATTAGATTTTTATCCTTTGAGGTGAATGATGAGTGTTTACCTACAATGTACCATGCATGACCAAGAAAGAGGGGCCAAAGAGACACTATGAGGGCAAGGTTACCAGCAGAGCGCTACTTGGTAGCATAATTGTTGGAATTATTGTTGCCAACAAAAAAAGTTAATTATGGAGGCCTATGGCCTCTACTTCAGTCACCACTTGATTGTAGCTATAATCAGAATAAGAAATGGAATTGCAGGACAAAAATTAAAAACTGTCACATTGTGTAATCTACTAACAGCTATCCTGGAGTTTCTCGATTTTTTCCCCCTCTCTCCTTTCCTTCTCACTGAAAGATTCTTGTTGAGGCCACTGGGTGGCATCATGGATAGAACAGTCAGGTTGGAATCAGGCCTACCTGAGTACAAAACTTGTCTCAGGTACTTATCAGCATTGTGATTCTGGGGAAGTCACAACTTTTCTCAATATACTTTCTTGTCAATAAAATTGGGATAATAGCATCTACTTCATATCATTGTTTGTAAGGGTCAAATGAGGCAACTTATGCAAAGTCTTTGCAAGTCTTAAAGCACTGTGTAAAAGTCTGTGATTATTAGTGACCTGGAGTTCTTACATTAGAAATATAGAATGAAGGGGGCATACATGAAGGCAGGAGAATGCTGAAAGGCAATGGCAAAGACCACAAGGAAGTGGTGGTGACCCTAGTCTGGTGACCAGCATTCCTATGGGGCAGGGTCTCTTAGTCCTTGACAGGAACATGTTTTTTTGCTCCACACTTACCCGTGACTATGAAAGGAAATATTGAAAGGAAATAAAAGTCCTATTTCTAGTGGCTTTCTACATCCCTTTCAGCAGCCCTCTGCTGTATGCTCATGTCTCCTTCTCCATGACTCTTCACTTATTTCCCTCTTCTGACAAAGTCCTCATGTTCTGAATCTATTTGCCTGTTACCAGGGGTGGGGAACCTGTGGATTTAATAGAAGGATTTGTTCTATACCACGTGGACTCAGTCAAAGGGCTGAACCCAAGGACCTAGAAGCTCACACGTGGCCTCGGAGGCTGCAGGTTTCCCACACCTGATCTATACTCTCCCTCTTTCAAACTTAATTATGTTATCTCTCATTCCCTTAGCACTACATCCTCACCCCAGAGATCAGGTTAATTTGAAGCCATACTAACACAATCAAAGAAGTTTATACACAGAAAGATGTTTCACTCCCTTTCCCGTAAATAATAAAAACAACAACAACAACAACAACAACAACAACAACAAAAACATGTCAAGTGGTGTGTACAGCCACTCAGAGGTTTCCCTGGCTCATTGCTAGCCATCCCCTGAGACTATTTTCCTGACAAGTATATGTGTGTATATACATGCACACGTGCACACACACACATACACACACACACACACAAACACACACACACACACACACACACACACACACACTATACTGGCTTCTTCACACCACCCTATGTTACTGATAGGGCAGGTAGGTGATGCAGTAGATCCAGTGCAGGGCCTGAAGTCTGGAAGACTCATCTTCCTGAGTTCAAATCCAGCCTCAGAAACTCACTAGCTGTGTGACCCTGGGCAAGTCGCTTAACCCTGTTTGCCTCAGTTTCCTCATCTCTAAAATGAACTGGAGAGGAAAATGGCAAAGCACTCCAGTATCTTTGCTGATTAAATCCCAAATAGGGTCATAAAAAGTTGGATACAACTGAAATGACTAAACGGCAATATGTTCCTGGTGCCCACAGAGATTGGAATGGAAATTTAATGAGAAGAAAAAGTTTGTTTTCCCAATTCTCCTTCAAGTGCATATTGCTTGCATCATCCCACATATACAAGTGAGAATCAAACTGATTATTCCACAATACTGCCCTTAAAAATACCTTTTTAGATCCATGTGCTTTTGATCAGATTTCTCAATGTCCTGGGATATGCCTCCTTACATGAAATGAATTCTTTTTTCTTTCCAGGTAGCAAGTATTCCTTTGTCAGGCCTGATGTTGCTTCTGTGGCAAATAAGACAGAAAGCATCCTGTATCAAATTTCTTAGAAATCTCTTCACAATTGTGTCGCTGGACCTTAAAATCTAGATTCTTCTCTCATTGAATGCAAGATTCTTTCTTTCTCCCCATTGAAAAAATAGAAATAGAAAATAAGAAAATGAAGAAGGTGGCCACCATTAAAAAAATAGTATACAGTGTAGTGGAAACAGCCAAGGCAAGCCATACGTCTAAGATGCAAATGGCCAATTTGACCAACATGTCTGCCTTCAACTGCAGGTTTGATTTTCCTCCTCTATCCTGACAGGACAACCTAGACATGCAGTCTGAACAGCTTGTAGCTGTGTTTTCTTGAAGTGTTAGGGGAAAAATAAAATATTCCGAAATATGCCGAAGTATGTTGTAACCCCTCTAAGAGAATGACTCATCATGCTAGAGATGGCGGTGTAACAACTCTCTTGATTTCCCAACTTGTACAAAACAATAGCCCAAAGTAATGTTCAGGATGTGAAATGTTGCTACGTGAAAAACACACTATTGGGAAAGAATCCAAGAATTTGTTTCACCCAGGGAATTTCATAGTTTATCTTACATGGATTGTGATCTCTTAGGGCATTAGCATGAAATTATCATACGCACAAAATTTTAGTTTATTTTACGAAGGAGACTTTACAAGAGGAGACATATTTTACACAAAACAGTGAGGTCAAATCAGATAATATTTTTTAAAAAGCACTCAACACAGTGCCTCACACACAGTAGGTGCTATATAAATGCTTGTGCCTTCCTCCTACTGATGTGTTCCGAGAAGTCTGATGTGTTCTGGGAACTCTGAAATGGCCCCAGTTTCCAGTGGCTGAATATATTAATGACATACTATATTGATAACCAAGAAGAGTTAGCTCATTCTATTCTTTACCCCACACTCTACCCCATACCCTCCCCCAAATATATATGACGTTCTAGTGAAGCTCTCAGGGAGAGCAAGGGGCAGTAGTGAGGTTGCGAACGGGTGTTCATCAAACTCAAAAATGCTCTTGGCATCCAGGGAACTTGGAATTTCCAATATAAGCAATAATTTTCACTAAATACTACAGATGCTAACATTGGACAAGGGTACTCAAAAGCAAAGGTTCTTCTTTTTTTTTTTTACAAAGAGGAGCTAGTTAGCAAATAAACTACAGTAGTTTGTGTAGCATCTTGAAACGGTGGAAAAAACACTGGCCTTGGGATCAAGAGAGACCTGGAATCAAAGCCCATTTCTGACACTTACTAATAATTATATGATCCTGGGAAGGTCACTTAACCTCCCCGAGATTCAGCCTTTTTGTCTGTAAAGTGAGGATGCCTGTCACGCCTAACTCATTCAGTAGTTGTGAAGCTCGCATAAGATAACACATGTAGAGCACAATTATTATTACAAATGTGAGCTAACAATAAAACCCCAGCAGAGTTGGGGGGTATTTTATGATATGATGTTCCACCTTCCACAGAAGTCTTAGTAAAGGTCAAGGATGAGAGGAGGGCATGGTATATTCTACTACATAAGGGTAAGTAAGACCAAGTAAGATCGTAAGACTCTCAGCTTCATGGAATGATGGCCTGTTTCTGTTTGAATAGCCAAGAACTGCCATCTGATTGAATTCTAATAGTTGGGGATCCCAGCTTTAATAGCTTTAAGAAGTTGGAATGGAATTTTTGCCTAGATGTTGAAATTAAAATAACGTGAGAAAGGAATTTAAAAATCAGAATCATTCACAGAAATATTGAAATATTGAAAAGAGGTGGATATCAAGAATAATCATTTGGACTAGCTGGAAAGGGAACTGGGGCAGTGGGGTGGGGGTGGAGGAGGAAGGACAGAGATGACAGCTGATTTTACATGGAGAAATTGGATAGAAAAGAGAATTTGTCATTGTGGATACAGAGTGTACCATCCCCTCAGGGTTCATTTATACAACTCACCCCACCACTGCAAAGTTGGGTTTCAAGGTTACTGAGTATTACCTCTCAAGGTTCTAGGGGTGATCCTGTGGGTATCTAGCTTCCTAAGCACTAGCTCATGAGCCCCCACTGGTTGTTCACACTTTTGTTGTTGTTGTTCGTTCATTTCAGTCATGTTTGACTCTGTGACCCCATTTGGGGTTTTATTGGCAAAGATACTGGAGTGGTTTGCCATTTCCTTCTCCAGCTCACTTTACAGATGAGGAAACTGAGGCAAACTGATTAAGTGATTGGCCAGAGTCACAGAGCTAGTAAGTACCTGAAGCCAGATCTGAACTCAGGAAGATGAATCCTCCTGACTTCAAGCCCGACACACTATCCGTTGTACCACCCAGCTGCCCCTGTGCATAACAATATGCCAGTAGATGGATACAGTTCTTTGGCAAAGGCATTTGTTCAAATGGCCTATCAAGAACAGTAGTTATAAAGTATTTTCCCCCAGCACTGGGGAAACATTCTCCCACAAATACACAGAGTACAAGAGGGAAAGGAAGGGTGGCATAAGCTTAAATACAATAGAGGCACACATGTGCTGAATACATTTATCCTGATCAACTCACAACTCATAACTATGGAACTTCAGAGCCTCGCGTTATCCACAACATTTGAGTTGCTCTGATATTCAGCTGGGAAGAAATACAAATCCCAGGGTCTTTATGAGGGCTCTTACACTAGCAATGGTGCAGAGTGAGAATCTGACCCAGAGGTCTCCTGATTCCAAGTCCAGATCCCTTTCCTCTGTCAGTCCATTCAGTCTGGTCCCTCACTGATCCTCCAACCATCCAGAGAATGCTTCTTTTAAAGTCATGAATGTGGTCAGGGAAAAGAGGTAGTCAAGTTTCTAACAAAACAACACAACAAAAAAAAGGGATGCCAGATCCTGCCTAGAAACTGGGTTCCCTGATTCTTGATCCTTTAGTCATAGACACTATCTTTAGGTAGAACTTCAATGATCTCTTCAGAGATCTCTTCAATGATATCTTCAGTTACTCAGTGACTGACTTTATTATGTAATAGATACACAGTGGTCTGAAGTATTTTTTTTTGTCTGGACAAAAGTGGTTTATGTATACATTAAATGAGTTTTTCGTCAAGATACAAAAATCATTTCAGAACAGAACGAAAAAGTAAATCTGTATAACCTCATTTTGTACAATATGACAAGTAATGGACTAGAATGGTGTTTTGTAGACTGGCATCACAGAAGTTCAGTCTCTTGATGTTACAGTCAAGGGACTCCATAATCATCTGGCATTTTCTCGATGTTATACCTATGGTTAGAAATGTACATGATAGGAACTCCAGGGATCTTCTGGATTCTTTGTTGAAGGTCTTGATCAGCTGTAGCCACAATGTAACACTTGTGCTGAGTGACCCTCTGGACTAAGAAATTACCTGCACGTGTTCCTCTGTGTGAACACGGGCAGTGTTCAAATTGTAGGTCCTTGGCAATCCTCAGGGCTACTTGGTACTTCTGTCCCAGCTTTTCAGTTTCAGCCATTACACAGTCAGTTATGCAGGGAGTGCATTTGGCCTACAGACAATCCATCATTGACTGCACTAAGTCCAATTTGGCTTTGATGGAGAAGTTGATAAAGTTGGTATCAACCAAGATGTAGTGAGGGAGTCCCAACTGTGTATTATGTTGGAAGAACAAGCAGGATGGGTGCTGGAAAACTTTTCTTTCTTTGAGAGCACTGGAATCTTTCTTCTCTTTCTTTTTTGGTTTTAATTGATCTTTTTTTTTTTAATCTCTCATCTCGAAAACTAGCATTTGCTTCATGGTCGCGTATTTCCTCACTTTCTTTTGTTTCCCCATGTTACTAGAAGCCTGCACACTCCAAGACCTGAAGAGCATCACACACTTTCTGCCTGAATTATTTTTTTTAATTAAATTAAATTTATTTTTGTTACATTTTAAGTTCCAAATTGTCTCCCTCCCTCCCTACTCTGCACTAGAAAAGGCTATCATTTGACAGATAGATAGCTATCTACATCTATCTATCCATCTCTCTCTTTCTCTCTATCAGCATACTCTGCATACTTCTATTTATCAATTCTTTCTCTGGAGGTGTGATAGAGTTTCCTTTATATGTCATTTGTAGCTGATTTGAGTATTTACAATATTCGGAATAATGTAGTCATTCACAGTTATTCTTTGAACAATATTGCTATTACTATATGCAATGTTCTCTTGGTAATGCTTATTTTACTCTTATTTCATGCAAGTCTTTCAGTGTTTTTCTAAAATCAACCAGCTCATCATTTCTTACAGCTCAGTAGTATTCTGGCCTGAATTCTTCTTATCAGCAACATTCATGTTATCTAGGTCTCTGTGATTACATGTCTGTGGGGTGAACAACAGGCCTGCATAGTAAGATCTGTTGGAGATAATACATCACTTGTAAATATTTTAAGAAATTAGAGTTACTTTTGTGCTTTGATGAAGCATCAGAAAAGAACTCCAATGAAGAACACAAGATCATATGGCCCATAAATACCAAAAAGTTGAACTTCTGATTTCTAGTTCAATGCTCTTTCCAACAAACCATTTGGTGGGTTCCCTATACCAAAGGTTGAATTCCAAAATAATAGTAGCTAACATAAAGTGCTTTCCAATTTGCCAACTGCTTTACATTCATTATCTCACTTTATTTTCACAATAACCCTGCAAGGAAGTTACTGTCAATATCCACATATACTGTTAAGATACATACAAGAAAACAAGTTCAGGTTAAGTGCCTTGTCTAGGGTCACACAGCTATATATATATTATTTGTCTTTCTTGATATGCAACACATAATAATGTCACTTATCTACAGTTGATTTGTGCTTAGGTAATGTTAATTTAAACTAATATTAGGAAGGCAAATCTACAGTAAAAACCAAAACAACGAAAGAAACAGCTTTAATTAAGTTCCAGAAATGATTTGGAGATTATTTTCTGTTTAGAAGCATCTACACTATGTCCTCCCTCTATTAGCAGAGACAATTTGAAACTTGGCCATTAGAAAATGTCCTTTTCAAGGTCCAGTCTAAACAAAATAAAACATTTAGCTTTAACCCCAGAAGGACATTGTAAGTGGTTTCTTCAAAATCAAAAGGACAAGAGAAATCACATAATTTTGTACTGTATACTCTGGGGGCTTGTAGAAGACTGAAGTGGTTTTTCACAAATTTTTTTTCCCTTTCACAAGATTTTTACCCAAGTGTCTTCTTAATTTATTATTTATTAATGTATTTATTACATATAACAATAGCACCACCTATTGGCCTTTGCTATCTATTGCCTTATCTTATTTGCATCACATTTTGCTCCCATCTTAACTTTGATTCTCATCATTTTTATTAAATACCTACTATGTACAAGGCTGGGAATTGCCTAGTTTAGAAAAGTAGCTTCACTCTGTATGAAAGGCCATTTTGAAAATAAACCATTTTCAATGAGCAGATTGGAACTTGGAAGGGACTTTGGAAATCATTAGTCCTATCACCTAAATTTTAAAGCTAAGGAAACTGATGCCTAGAAAGACTGACTTATTCAAGATGGCACAGTGCTAGAAATCTAACCCAGGTCTTCTGATTCCAAAGCTAGTGTTCTTTCTACTGTAGGCTATCCAATCAATTTCTTTTTGCAAATAAAGGACTGAATAAGGATAAATGTGCATCTCTTTTTCTGCTTAGTTCTCATTTATGCAACTTTTCTAAACTGGTCATCTAAGTATTATACACAGTCTTTTCTCTCATAATGATGCAAAATCTAGTTTTATTGCTGTTGTTCCATCATTTTTCATGTGGGTCCAACTCTCTGTGTGCTCATTTTGGAGTTTTTTAATAAAGATACTGGAGTATTTTGTTATTTTCTTCTCCAGCTCATTCTATAGATGAGGAACTGAGGCAAACAGGCTAAGTGACTTGCCCAGGGTCACATAGCCAGTAATGTGTCTGAGGAGGCCAGATTTGAACTTAAGGAGATATGCCTTCTTAACTCCAGATCCAGTGCACCACCTAGCTGCCTCCAAAATCTAGTAAGTGAAGTTAGAAGAATTGGGTCTGATTCTTAGTTCTTCCACTCACAGTGGACAAGGTATTTACCTTTTCAACTTTAATATTCTCATCCATAAGATAGAGATAATGTATTACCCTCTTCACTGGGTTGTTGTGAAGATCAAAAAGGATAATACAAGCAAAATACTTCACAAATATGATTCATTATTATTGTTTTTCCTCATATAAGTGAATTTTATTTTTATTTTATTTTCCTCTCAGGAATAGTTACAGGTCCTTCAATTACATATGAAGTATCTGCATGTTTGACTATTTCGGGGAATCCATGGTTGTAGTAGCTCCCCTTGGCCAATGGAGACAGTAACTCCTACATGATTAATACGTACAATATTCACATTCTTCAAGATTCTGTGCAATTAAGACTAGTGTGGATATTCTATACTTCCTACACAGATGAAGTTCATAACCCCTCTAATGCTTCTTTACGTTCCCTTGGACCTTAAATTTTATCTGTACTCTTCTGGTGATGCTTTCTGATCGTGAAACATTGAATATCAGAGTCTGCATTATTGTTCCAGGTCACCCAAAGGACAATGGAGAGGTACATGGTGGTCGTGAGCAGGCTGTAGCATACTACCAAGATGGCTGATTGGAAAAAATAAAAGATGCCATTCATATACAGCAAAAGTGAGGATTAGTGAGGGACAGCCTGAATATTCCATTGATATTCAAGCAGCACCAAAAGATAGAGGGGAAGCTCTCTAGCAGATTAGTTAGATTCCCTGTAAAGGATTTACATAAGTGAAGGCTGAATAGGACGGACAGACACGGATGAGTTACCATCTTTATCTCTGAATGTACCTGTATGGAGATGTTCACATGTACACTGAAGTATCAGAGTAATTCACCTCTCTAACCTTATCTCCTATTACTCCCCTACATGAATCTTTTCCTTTAGCTAGACTAGCCTCATTCTGTGACTCAAAAATATGATTCACCTCCCCATATCTAAACCTTCACTCTGTTTCCCAGCTCTGGGTTTGTATTTCATTCCAATCCTTCCCATCCTTCAAAGTCAACTTCATCTTATTTCTTCTACAGTAATAATGATATCTTCCATTCGCATGGCACTTTGAAATTTACAAATCACTTTCTTTAAAATAACTCTCTGAGATAAGAAATGCAGGTATCATTGTTTCCATTGTGCAGTCTAGGAAACTGACTCTCAGAGAGGTTAAATGACTTATCCTCTATCACACAAGTTGGGGATTTGACTTGAAGGCATCTTTTTAAAAAAAATTTCTTTATTTTATTCCAAACTTAAGAAATAAAACAAGCATTTCTATAATATAGTAGAATAAGAAAAAATGAAATAATGAAGAGTGAAACGAGAAGTCAGGTCTTCAGACTGCAAGACCACAGCACATTCCATGATATCAACCTTTCCTTTACTATTCCATTCTGTTGTGATCTAATAGTCCATTCCCTGACTCAGTATATGTCTACCCACTAACTAAGCACTGGGTCATGGCCATCTTATATAATTTGTATGTGTTACTGTCTTTAATTGTTCCATCATCATTACCTAGATGTTCTCCAATGTATTCTAAGCTATTTTAGAAAACAGTTATGTATTTTATATCTTTGTATATAATACACCTAATAGCATCTAATATAGAGCTACAAATCAAATTGACCTAGGACACTTTCTAGCTCCATGACCTTGGACAAATCACTAAATGTCTATCTGATTCCTCAACCATAAAATGGAAACACTAACAGCACCTAACTCCCAAGGTTTCCATGAGGATCAAATGAGATAATCTTTGTAAGGCACTTAGCATAATGCCTGGCACATAGTAGGCACTTAATAAATGTTGCCCCTGCTTCAATAAATATTTATTGAATTAATGCATTAATAACATCATAAGATGATGTTGTTCAAAAGCAGAGTATATGCTACAGGATAAGGATTCCTTGAACAGACATCTTGAGTGGGATGCCCAAAGTAATAGAATATGTCTTATGAAATGGTTTTGAGATGGTTTATTTCTAAGAGGTGTGGAAGTCCTAAAGGATTTTTTAAGATTCTTTAAGGTTTTTTAAGAGTTCTTAACTTCTTGGGTTTTTTGTTTTATTTTGTCCCGAAATTGAAGTAAAACACAAGGCTCTGTCCTGGGACCTTGTCTCTTCTCCCTCTATACAGTTTTATTTGATAATATCATCAGCTCCCATGGATTCA
Organism: Phascolarctos cinereus; assembly: GCF_003287225.1. Classification (NCBI taxonomy): domain Eukaryota; kingdom Metazoa; phylum Chordata; class Mammalia; order Diprotodontia; family Phascolarctidae; genus Phascolarctos; species Phascolarctos cinereus. The sequence continues at coordinate 169,479,930 of NW_027555625.1, forward strand.
ATTGTCATCTCTATGCTGATGATCAATCAATGAACTTTTATTAAGCTCTTACTTTGTGCCAAGCGCTGTGTTAAGTTGTTGATTCAGTGCTGATGATTCTTAAATTTATTTGTCCAGGCCTAACCTCTATCCTGATCTTTAGTCTCACAACTGCAACTGACTACAGTCATCTTGAACTGGATGTCCTATAGACTTCTTAAACTCAGCTTGTCCAAAACTAAACTCATTATTTCCCCATGTCCCCAACCTTCCCCTCTTCTTTATTTCCCTATTATTGTGAATGGCACCACAATCCACCCAGTCACCCAGGCTTAAAACCTAAGTGTCATTCTTAAGTCCTCACTCTCGTCTCCCATATCCAATGAGTTGTCAAGTCCTATTATTACAACATATTTCATATATGGCCCTTTATGTCTTCTGAGATTGACACCATACTGGAGTAAGCATCTCACATCTAGACAAATGTAATACCCTGATATTTGGTTTCACTGTTTCAAGTCTCTCCCAATTCCAAGTCATCCTCCACTCAGCTGTCAAATTAATCCTCCTAAAGTGCAAACCTGGCCATGTCACCTCTCACCTCTATTTAATAAACTCCAGTGGCTCTTTATTACCTCCAGGATCAAATACACAATGCTATTTGGATTTTAAAGCTCTTCATCACTTCACCCCTCCCCCCTACCTTTACCATCTTCTTATACCTTATACCTTGCCTTCCTCTCTCCCTACACATATTCTCTGAATTCAGTGACAATGGCGCCCTTGCAATTCCTTGAACACAATGCTCCATTTCTCAATTCTAATCCAAGCTTGTAACTCTCTCCTCTTAATCTCTCCCATCCCTGGCTTCCTTTAAATCTCAGCTAAAATACCACCTTCCATAAGAAGCCTTCTGCAATCCTCCTTAGCATCATTTTATATAGTCCTTTACATATTAGATAATAAGCTCCTTCAGAGAGTAAAAGTGTTTGAACTTTCTTTGTTTCCCCAGGGCTTAGCATAGTGCTTGGCTTAGAGTAGACATTTCATAAATGCTTCTTGACTGACTGACTGATTTTTCCTCCTCCCTTCCTGTCTGCGTTACAGGAAGAAGCAAATGATTCCAGGTAACCTGGGAATCATTGGTGGAACTTCAGGCAGCACAGTAGTGGAGTCAAGCAGAGGACAATCACACAGCCATCAGTTTGTGTAGAGGGAAGTCATTTCACTGTGATGGGTTAGAACCATTGTAATGTGCCCAAGGGAAGGTCTTGTCTGATCAAATTCTTTCCCTTCCACCAATATGCACCTACTCAGTTCTGTTGAGAGACATAAGGTTAGACAAAAGAATCCAAACTCATTTTTGTAAAAAAGGTTAAGGGTCCCAGTTTAATTACTCAGCATTTATCAACTTGCTTCACTATGACTTGACTAAACTCTGCCCTCTCTTGAAATCCCATGGAAATATAGTTGGATTCCAAGGCTTGTTTCTTGTTAATTTCTAGCTGGCATCCAGTAGAAGTCAGTACTTACTGCCCATCTCTCCCCATCTAGCTTATTGATAGTAAAGGGCTCTACGGAAGCTGTTAAAAATGTCTTGTATTCAGTTAGAATAGTAATCCTGATATCATCTCTGGGTCCAGCATCATTACTCATTTAAGGAGACTTTCTAAAAGGTTCCATACAGCAGAAAGAAATTGCATTCACCTTTCAGTTTGCCTTGAGATGAAGTGGGTGGGATGGGTGTGTGAAGGATGTTTTAGAAATGCAATAAAAGTAATTAACTGATATCTTCTTAAGGGGGCTCTGGTGAAGGTGAAAGCAATTTGTTTAAATCAATTTACTCAAAGTCCAAAGTTAGTAGGACGCTAAGGGTGGAAAAGTGAAAGGAAGGGTTGGGATTAGAGGTTGCTACCAGACAGAATGATGGGGAAAGGCAGCTTCATGAAAGATATGAAAACTCAGCTGGGTTTTGAAAGTCATGCAGCTAAGATGACTAGAATGGACCAGACCAGCTTGTTCTAATATAGGGGGTGTAACCTTTTCTGTGGCATGGACATCTTTGGCAGTCTTGTCTAGACTTAAGAAAGTGATGGAGAACTTAACCTTTATGTATATGTGTGTATGTATATATATATATATGTATATATATATATATGTTATATATACATATATATGTTATATATATATATACATATATATATATATATGTGTGTGTGTATATATACGTATATGGATGTGTATATATGTGTATGCATATATATATATATGTGTATGCATATATATATATGTGTGTATGCATATATATATATATATATATATATATATACATATATATACAGAGAGAGAGAGAGAGAGGATATACAAAGGTTATTTAGGCTGTCTCTCCTCCATTAGACTGTGAGATCTTTGACAGCAGGGACTATTTTTTGCCTTTCTTTGTATCCTTAGCACTTAGCATGGTGCCTGATATATAATGCATGTTTAATAAGTGCTTGCTAATTGATAAAAAAGAAAGTGATGGAGAAAATGTTAATAATGTAGGATAAGTTTAAAAGTGGGTCCTTCTGTGATTAAATATTTACCAGCCACACCCCTGGATGGGCATAAAAATATCAGCTTTGCTTAGCTCAGGTAACTTGTACAGACAAAGGAGATGATAAATCTAAAAGCGCTTTAAAAAGCTAAAAGTTTTAGTAGCAACAATAGAAACAAAACTGACTAGGACAAGTCACAACCTTATCTAGCTTCAGTTTCCACATCTGGAAAATGAAGTAATATCCTTGCCTCCTAGTTGAAGTTCAAATGAAATGACAGCTCCCAGAGTACTTTGGAAGGAAAATGTGTTGGATGGGTTGACAGAATTATTACGGTGATGAGGTGATTTCTATTCCATGGAGAACCTTCACAAAATCATAAATATGGTGCTGGAAAAGACCTGAGGCCATTTAGTCAACCTCCTTCATTTTTACAGATAAGGAAACTGAGGCTCAAAGAGGTTAAGTGATTTGGTAAAGGCCACATAGGTAATCTTAGTTTTTTCCCTCTGAGATTATCTCCAATTTATATATATATATATATAAAATTTTATATGTGTATATATGTACATATGTGTGTATATATGTAACACATATATATTATGTATAATATATACATTATATATATATATATATATGTTTGTACATAGTTGTTTGCATGGTGACAACTCTGCCTTTGTACTGTGAGCTCCTTGAAAGCAGAAATATTCTTTGTTTGCCTTTCTTTGTATCTCCAGTACTTAGCATAGTACCTGGCATACAGCAGGTGATTAATAAGTGCTTGTTTTTTCTTTTTTAAATATTTTATTTTCCCTAATTAACTGTAAAGACAATTTTAAACATTCATTTTTTTCAAATTTTGAATTCCAAATTTTCTTTCTCCCTCCCTCACCTCCCCCTTTCCTCAGACAGTAAGTGATTTGATATAAATTTTATAAATACTTGTTGACTTGACTTGTTAACCGGTAACAGAGATGAGGTTTGAACCCAGGTCTTCTGACTCCTACAAAGAGACAGTCCCGAATTTATTTCCTTTGCAATCTCAGCTTTGTTGGAGGAAACAAAATTCATGGATCAGACGCTTTTCCCCAAGTACTTTTAATCTTCTAGGATACCATTATTTTACAAAACATTATTTTGATTTTCTGTATTAAGATGAGAAATTTCAAAAATGGAGACAGTATTTTGGTAGAGGCAGTTGGTGGTGCAATGATTAGAGCACTAGGTGTGGAGTCAGGAGAACTTGAGTTCAAATGTGACCTCAGCCACTTATTAGCTGTGTGATCTTGGGAAATCACTCATGCTCTTCTGCCTTAGTTGCGTCTATAAATGAAGATAATAATAGTACCTACCTCTCAGAGGTGTTGTGAGGATCCAATGAAATAATAATTTTAAAATGCTTAGAATGGTGTTTGGCACATATCAAGTGCTGGATTATTATTCCCTTGTTCCTTTTCCTTTCATGTAGTTCCTTCTCAAACACTTGTCTCAGACCCATCTTGACTTGTTATGTCTTTTCAGAGTTAAGAGACTGCTCTTTTTTTTTTTAAACCTGTCATAAGATAAAGAGCATTTTGAATCTTTTTTTTGTTTTTGGTCATACTCTTTTACTCATTAAGTATCTTTTACCAGAAATTCAGAAAAAGCCTCTAGTTTCCTGTATACCTTTCTTTGATTCTTGATCATATTGTAGTTAATGTTCTAATTTTCCTTTAAGTTGTGAGCACCCCACTGTGAGCATGAGCATGTGACCAAAAGCAATCAGCTAGCATTTATTGATCAATCAAAGAGCACTTACTAAATATCTACTGTTTTCCAGGCACTTTGCTAAACCCTGGAGATACAATGGCAAAAAGTCAAAATGATTCCTTCTCTCAAGAAGCTTATATTCTAGTGGGGGAGTAAATATAGATATATGCAGAACAAAAGGGAAAAAAACCCCAAATATAAGAGAGTTGTACCAGGAAGGCATTAGAAGTTAGGGGAATCAGGAAAGGCTTCATACAGAAAGTGGTACTTGGGCTTCCCCTTAAAAGAGGAGAGGGATTCTATGAGGCAAGTTGAGGAGGGCCTGTGGGGACTGGCGTTTTACAAAGTGCTTACTATGTGCCAGCACTGTGCTAGGGAGGACTGAGGATGTACCAACATCAGCAAAAAGCACCTCACCCCTAAAAGAGTTTATAATTGAACTTCAGATTACGAAGATTGTGATAATATGACAATAAATAAAGTGTTGGGTTTTGAATAAAGGCAACATGGGGTGAATCCCACCTTTGATATTAAGCTTTGTTTTTTTTCTTTTTATTCAATATTTTATATTTCTCAACTACATGTGAAAACAATTTTTAATGTTCATTTTCTTAAAAATTGAGTTGTAAATTCTCTCCCTTTCTCACCTCCCCTTCCCCCGCATTCGGAAGGCAAAAACTTCGTTGTTGTGCATGTGCAATCAAGCAAAACATATTTTCATATTGACACTAAGGTGTTCCATCAGCTACCATCACACCATCCATATGTGAAACTATCTGTTACAGCCAAAGGAGAAGTTTTGGATACTGTGGAGAAATTCACTTACCTTGGCAGTATACTTTCCAGGGATATACACATTGATAATGAGGTTGATGCATACATTGCCAGTTAGCTCAGTGTTTGGGAAGCTCCGAAGGAAAGTATGAGAGAGAAGAGGCTTTAGACTGAAGGTCTATAGAGCCATTGTGCTGACCTCATTGTTGTATGCCTGTGAAACCTGGACAATATGCCAGCACCATGACAGGAAACTGAATTGCTTCCATTTGAATTGCCTTAGGTAGATTCTGAAGATCACCTGGTAGGATAAGATACCAGACACTGAGGTCCTTTCTCCAACTAAACTCCCAAACATTCAAACTCCGCTTCAGAGAGCACAACTCAGATGGGCTGGCCATGTCGTTTGAATGTAAAATATATGCTTGCCAAAAAGACTATTTTATGGAGAACTCACACGGGGAAAGCATTCACATGGTGGTCGGAAGAAGAGCTACAAGGACACTCTTGAGGTCTCTCTCCAGATCTTTGGAATTGATTGTGTGACATGGGAGACACTGGCACAGGACTGCCCAGAATGGCATGCCCTCATCAGAGAAGGTGCTGTGCTCTATAAGCAAAGCAGGATTGGAGTAGCTCAAAAGAAACATGAGATGCCTAAATTTAGAAAATCCACCACAAATGTTCACACAGACTATTTGTGCCCGACCTGTGGTACAGCATTCTGAGCTGGTATTGGTCTGATCAGCCAGTCAGACACACTGAAACTTGACTCTATCATAGTGATGTCATTTTGGTCCTTTTAGAGAACAAAGGACAACAACTAACTAAGCTTTGTGATGATACACAAATCTTAACCTCTATAAGGCTCAGTTTTCTTGTCTATAAAATGGGGAGGATAATACCTGTTACTCATTTCACCAACTAGCAATATGTGTACCTCATGTACTGTAAAATTACTCAACTTACTAAATTTATTGAACAATTAATTTTCCCATGTAGCGTTGACAGATTGTGGAAGTATATATATGCACAAATGCATATGTAATTATATATGTACATATTACATAAAAAATTTACACATGTATATGTACAATTATTCAGAGTGTCCCAAAAATCTTAGTGCAGTTTTAAGTTTTAATATTGTAGAGGTGGTAGCTAGATTCATTTGCTGCCAACAACAACAAAAATACCTTTCATTACTCAATTATTCATAATTATGTTTCTACTTGATAATTAGATATAAATTGTATCTGAATACAAAATTCTTTATTTTTGTTCACAAAAAGAAGAAAGGATTTAAAATACTAACACCTAGAAAAATTGACACATGAGGGTGAATGAATTTCAGTTACAATGTCTAAAAGCCAATTTTCCTAGGGAGGAGTCTAGAAAGCTGGAATACCCTGGGCCCTGAAGGTCAGAAGACACTACTGAGGAGGAGCAGAAGGGAGAGGTTAGTGACACCAAACACAAACATCCAGATTTCGTAACTTGGCAGCTGGCTCTGTTCATCTTTATCTGGGCACAGATAAGAAGTTGTAAGCGCAAGTACCTGGTATTCCTTGTGGGACCATGCGGATGGCTAATCTGAGAAGTTTGGATTCTCTTTTCTGTTTCAAAATTACTTCCTCACAAAAAGTTTTGCCTTTGGCCCACTTTCTTTCTTGCTGATCTTCACCCTGGGAAACTGAAACTCTTTTGGAAAAGGATTTGTATACCTCTAAAGCTATTTAGATGGAAAGGATTTGTTCTGTAAAACTCAGTCAAAAGGCCACACCCAAGGACATAGAAGGCCACATGTTGCTTCAAGACTGCAGGTTCCCCACCCCTGCTAGTCTAATCCTCCCCTTTTCCTCAGTTTACAGAGAAGCAAAGTAAAGTCCAAAGAAGTGGCTTTTCCTAATTTAATTTCATTTAATAAAATCATAGATTTAAAGCTGGGAAAGACCTTAGAATCATGTAGTACAACCCACTCATATGAGGAAACTGAGGCAAACAGGATTAAGTGCCTTGCCCAGGATCACACAGCTAGTAAGTGTCTGAGGCTGCATTTGAACTCAGGAGCTTCAGGCGAGGCACTCTATCCACCATGCCACCCACCTGGCCCGTACAGAGGTTCTACAAAATTTGTATTGTTTGAGATTTTCAAGTGAAAAACTAGTTGCAGTCCTATCAATAACTATCTACTAGGTCTCTCACAACTGACTTTAAACATGCCCAAGTATCCTTATCCTTAAAAAAATCTTCACTAGACCTTCTCATCCCTTCAAGTTATTGTCCTCTATTTCTCCTTCCATTTTCAGTCAAGCTCTTAGAAAAAGGTAAGCTACACATTTGTTGCCCACAATTCCTCCCCTCTCACTGTTGGCTCAGCCCTTGGCAATCTGGCTTCTGCCTTCATTACTCAACTGAATATGCTTTCTCTAAAGTTTACTAATATCTCTTGATTACAAAATCTCGTCTTTTTTCAGTCCAAAGACTTCTTGACCTTTCTGAAACTTCTGACACTTAACCACATGCTCTTCTTGGAAACTCTTCCCTCTGACACTCCTTGTTCCTTGTTCTATGCAACTACTTTATTGCTATTACTTAACTGTTCTATGTTTTTACCTCTTTTCAGTCTTCTTGCTGGTTTATCACTCATATCATAGCTTTTCTAGGTGTTTTCTAAGGTTCCAGAGTGAGCATTCTTCTTTTTACACTCACTCTCTCAGTGATCTCATCAGCTGCAATGGATTTAATAGCCATTCCTATGAATATGGTCACAGATCTATACAATAAATCCCAGCCTCCACCTTGATCTATAGACTCACATTATCAGCTACCTATTGGACATTTCAAAGCATACATCCCATAAACATCTCAAATTCAATTTGTCTGAAAGAGAATTTACCATCCTGTCTCCAACTCTACCTCTCCTGTAAAAGTCCTTACTTCTGATGGAGGAACTACCATGCTTCTAGTCTCTCAGGTTTAAACCTCAGCATTTTTCTCCACTCCTCACTCTTTCTCACACTATTTAAAAAAAATTGTCTGGGGTATAGAAATCTATCCTACCCCACAGGAAAATAGAAGGTGAAGGTGATAAGAGAAGGTGGGGTTGATAGAAGAGAGGGCAGATTAGGGGAAGGGGTATTTAGAATGCATGCCATCTTGGGGTGGGGGCAGGGACAAGATGGGGAGAAAATTTGGAACTCAAAATCTTATGGAAGTGAATGTTGAAAACTAAAAATAAATAAAATAATAAAAAAAGAAAAGAAAAAAAGTCACATCTTGGTTTTTCTATCTCAACAATATTTCTAATAATCTGTCTTCTTTCCATGCACAGAGCGACTACATCAGTTCCTACCATCACCACATCTCACTAGCTGGCACATAGTAGGTGCTTAATAGATGTTTACTGCCTGATAATTGACACAGAATACTATAAAAGGCTCCTAATTTGTCTCCCTGACTCAAATCTCTCCTTACTCTAGTCTGTTCTCCATATACTTATTGGAGTGATTTTTCTTTTATTGTAAATCTGACCATGTCAGATTCAATATTCAATAAATAGTGAAGCTACCAATTGCCAAGTTATCAAAAGATAATTATTGGCTGTAAAATTTATTGGTTGAACTACAAACACTCACAAATAGTTCCTTTTTTTAAACCCTATTTTCTTTTATTTAGTATTTTATTTTTCCCCAATTACACATAAAATTAATTTTAACATTTGTTTTTAAAACTTTGAGTTCCAAATTCACTCCCTTCCTCCCCACACTCTCCCCCATTGAGAAGGCAAGCAATTTGATATAGGCTATACATGTGCAGCTATGCAAAACGTTTCCATAATAGTCATGTTGTGAAAGAAAACATAGATTAAAAAAAATACCCATGAAAGGTAAAGAAAGTAAAAAAAGTATGCTTCAATCTGTACTCAGACACCATCAGTTCTTCCTCTAGGAATAGATAGCATTTTTTTCATCATCAGTCCTTCAGAGTTGTCCTGGATTAGCTGGATTGCTGAGAATAGCTAAGTCATTCACAGCTGATCATCTTACAATATTGCTATTACTTTGCACATAGTACATTTCACTTTGCATCAGCTCATGAAAGTCTTTTCCAGGTTTTTCTGAGAGCGTCCTGCTCATCATTTCTTATAGTGCAATGTCCCACTTCTCCCACATCCCCTCCAACATTTGTCATTTTCTTTTTCTGTCCTATTAGCCAATCTTACATATATGAGGCAGCACCTCAGAATTGTTTTAATTTGCATTTCTCCAGTCAATAGTGAGGTTGTAATCCTAGCTCCTTTGCCTCAGGAATATCACATTCTAAGCCCACTGATCCTTTAATGTAGAAGCTGCAAAAACTTGTGTTACCCTGATTGTGCTTCCACAATACTTAAATTTTTTCTTTCTGGCTGCTTACAGTATTTTCTTCTTGACCTGGTAATTCTGGAATTTGGCTATAATATTCCTTGGAGTTTTCATTTTGGGTTCTCTTTCAAGAGGTGATAGGTAAATTATTTCAATTTCTATTTAACCCTCTGGTTCTAGAATATCCAGGCAGTTTTCCTTGATAATTTCTGGAAAGATTATGTGTAGATTCTTATTTTGATCATAGCTTTCAGCTAGTCCAATAATTTTAAAATTATCTCTCCTGGATCAAATTTCCAAGTCAGCTGTTTTTCCAATGAAATAGTTCACATTGTCTTCTTTTTTTTATTCTTTTGGTTTTGTTTTATTGTTTCTTGATTTCTCATAAATCATTAGCTTCCATTTGCTTAAAGATAATATTTAAGGAATTATTTTCTTCAATGAGATTTTGTACCTCTTTTTCCATTTGGCCTAGTCTACTTTTTAAGGTTTTATTTTCTTCAGTATTTTTTATGTCTCCTTTAACGGGCTGTTGACTCATTTTTCATGATTTTCTTGCATCACTCTCATTTATTTTTCCAATTTTTCCTCTACCTTTCTTGCATGATTTTCAAAATCCTTTTTGAGCTCTTCCATGGCCAATTCATATTTTTCTTGGAGGCTTTGGATGTAGGGGCTTTGACTTTGTTCCCTCCTTTTTTTTTTTTTTGCTTTTAGGCAATTGGGGTTAACTGACTTGTCCAGGGTCACACAGCTAGTAAGTGTCAAGTATTTGGTCTAAGGCCGAATTTGAATTCAGGTCCTCCTGACTTCAGGGCCAGTGCTCTACCCTCTGCGCCACCTAGCTGCCCCCTGTTGTCTTCTTCTCAGTGTATTTCGATCTTCCTTGTCGCCAGAGTAGTTCTATGGTCAGAATTTTTTTCTGTTGTTTGCTTATTTTCCCAGCCTATTCCTTGATGTTTAACTCTTTGTCAAAGTAGGGCTCTGCTTCCAGGGTGGAGGGAGCACTGTCCCAAGCTTCAGATGTTTTGTGCAGCTGTTTTCAGAGATACTTCTAGGGACACGTAAAATTTCAGATCTTCCAACATGGTATGATCTAAGGCAGGGGTGCAGACCTGTAGCCTCTAGGTCACATGTGGCTCTCTATGTCATCAAGTGCAGCCTTTTGATTGAATCAATCCAAACTTCATGGAACAAATCCTTTGATTAAAGACCACACTTGATGACCTAGAGGGCCACAGGTTCCCTACCCCTGATAAGGAAAAGTGTGTTTACTGCTCTCCTGGCCTGTGCTCTGGTCTGTGAGCAACCACAAGTACTCTTTTCTTCCCTGAAACTGTGATGAGGGTCCTTTCTCCACTGTGTCCACAAGCTCTAGTATGTTAGTGCTTCTCCTTGCCCTGGGACTGGCAGCCAGGACTGTGACTCTGATCCAAGCATGGGCAAAGCAATAGAGTTCTGCCTCAGTGCTAGCAAAGAGATGCCTGTGATCTCCTTTTGACTAGTTGTTTGACCTCCTTACCATCTGTGGGCTGAGACCTCTGGAAACCACCACTGCTGCCACTGATTCAGTCACCCTGAGGCCTGCTCTAGGTTTGCTGAGGCTGGGGCTGGGGCTGCACTGGTATGATCTGAGCTGCACTGTGCTCCTCTCTCACCCTGGTGCAACAGACCTTTCCTGCCAACCTTCCAAGTTGTCTTAGACTGGAAAATTGTTTCACTCTGCCTTTTTGTGGGTTCTGCTGCTCTAGAGTTTGTTTAGATTCATTATTTAAAAATATTTAGAGGATTTTGGGGGAGAGCTTAGGTGAGTCCCTGCCTCTACTCCCCCATCTGGACTCCACCTCACAAGTAGTTTCAAAAAATTAGGCATAAAATCTCAAACATTATGGAGAGAGGAAGGGAAATTGTACAGTGACTTGCCTGGAGCTTTGATACTTGTATTACAGCCACAGCTGGGAGACTATTATCTGTGATCCCAGTGTAGGTTCACCTCCCTGCTGAATTAGGAAAGGAAGAAAATTGAGGAATTCCTCTTCATATTTCAGATTGTTAGAGTAATTGGGGGGGGGTTCCTAAAGGAAACAGAAAGAAGGATAGGAAGAGAAAAGATGGCCTCTGTATATTCTCAAGGTTAGATGAGAATAGAACACAGAAGGAAGAAGAATATTAGCTGAGAGCCACAGAAATTCACAGAATACAAAATCCAAGAAATAAGCCAGGGGTAAGAAGTTTGGCCTCAGGTATCCATATGGGAATGCTAAAACTTTAGGCAACAAATATGGGCAACTAGAGGTCCTAACCCAATGGGGGCAATTTGATACCACAGACGTCAGTGAGACTTAGTGGGATGGAACCCCTGACTGGATTATGGCTACAAATGGAAATACCCTATTTAAAAAAAAATAAGATAGGTAAAAATGGCAGTGGGATAGAATTGCATATTAAGAAGATATACTCGTATGAGGAAATCGAGGAACCAGAGGCAGAGAAACCTGATTATTTGGTGAAGATCAATGGAAGAAGAAACAGAAGTGATTTTGTCATTGAAAGCCTACCTGGAAAGACTACCTGTCATTCCAGACTACCTGTCATTCCAGACTACCTGGAAAGAAGGAGAAAATAAACACATTTGAGAAACAGATCACAAGGCTGAAGCAAAGGTATGATTTCCTAGTGAATTCTATTTATTCTATTTACTCAATTACCAGCACAGCTGTTAGAGTTCTTTTTCTGCCCAAAACTTAGCAGCTAATTATTTATTTACTTGTCTTAATGATAATTTCATTCTTCAAATGGTAGAGGAACCAAACAAGAGGAAATTCATGTCTGGATCTCTCACTAATAGTCAGAGACTAATTGCTGGGATGGAAATGATGAGACCCTTGATGGGATGGGATCACTCCATTCTAGATTCTGTGATAGAGAAGGGGAGGAAATCCATGTATATCCTTGATTTTCAGAAAGCAGATTTCAAAGGATTCAGAAGAAATATAGGTATGATCCCTTAGAATAAAATTCTTCAGAGGAAGTTAGCCCAGGAAGGATAGAAGGTGATCAAGAATGAAATTGTAAAGACATAAAGTGAAATAATTCCAAGAAGAGGAAAAATGGGAAGATAGTGATGTGGTTGAACAAGGAACTCACCAAACAACTTCAATTAAAAAGAAAAATTACAGAAGAAAAAGCAAGGCCAAGTAAGAGTATAGCTTGAACCTAGAAGCAATATCAGGAATAATAAAACTTAGAGTGATTTGAGCCTGGTAAAGGAAGCTAGGAATAGTAAAATAGGTTTTTGTTTCTTTTAAGCTATAATTGAGAGAAAAAGGAGAATCAAAAAATAAAAAAGACTTTTCCTTTAGATAGATGGAATAATGACTGATAATAGAGAGAAGATAGGGTTTGTTCAATTTTAATTTTGTTTCTATTTACTCTGCAAACTAGAGCGACCTTTCCACTGGAAATGTACAACAAACATGAACAAAACGTAACTAAAATGGAACTGATTACTTTAATAATTAAGGAGATAATAAGAACTAAAATAACAATAGGAAGTTAATAACCTAATTAATTTAAGGAAATAAGAGAACACTTAGCTGTTCTTGAAGAATTCATGTTACCTGGCCTAACTGTATCCTTAGGTCCTAGAAGAACAGGCAGTTGTGATTGTTGAGGCATTTTCAATGTTCTTAGAAAGAATATGGGAGAGCACCAGCCCTGCAGTCAGGAGGACTTGAGTTCAAATTCGACCTCAAACACTTGACATTTACTAGCTGTGTGATCTGAGCAAGTCACTTAAACCCATTGCCTAGGAAAAAAAAAAGAAACAAAGAAAGAATATGGAAAATGAAATATATGTGTTACCAGCTTGGAGAAGAGAAAACGTCTCACTTTTTTTTAAGGGGAGATAACAGAACCTGCAAGCTATAAGTCAACAAGCTTAGCTTCAATTTGTGGAAAAAATTTAGAATTGATCATAAAAAGGTGGTTGGAAAATATGAAGCAAAGGAAATGGTGATCACAAAAAGCCAGCAAGGCTTCATTAAGAGCAGGTCAGGTCAAACTAACCTCATTTCATTCTTTGACATAATTACTAAGTTAGTAGATGAAGAGAATTCGGTGGATCTAGTTTGCCAAGATTTTAGCGAAGCTTTCATTAAAGTATCTCATGCTATTCTTGTGGAAAAGATGAAGCAATATCAATTAAATGCTTGTGGTTGTGGTTGTGGTTGTGGTTGTTGTTGTTGTTGATTAGCCTCACTCTCTCCTCCAGAGTCATCAGAATCCAGTGGCAAGACATAGCTCGAGACAACTGGTGATAGTCCTGGGTGCATTGGAAGATCTCGGCTTTTTTAAGCTAAGGTCTTCCCAGGTCTCAGTTTGTCTGAAGTAATGCCCATCCAGTAGTTAAAAGCTAGGTAAGAACTGAGAAAAAGATGGTTTAGTTTGCCTTCACAAAACAATCACTTTGGGAGGGGAAGAGCCTCAGAGTTTCTGACTAGAAGAGAAACAACTGCTACTTACACTCACTCAGAGCCATCAAAAAGTCAAACAATGAACAAGTGAGGTTTAGGCTGGGACCTGTTATTGGCCAATCAGTGAAAGCCCTAGTGATTTGGGTTGAAAGGCTTAGTCAAGTAGCTCTATTTGAATCCTAATGGGCTTCTTTTGAGCCTGGAGGAGAGAGTGAGGCTGCTGACTCCGCACAGCTCTTCCTCACTTAAATTCAATTTTGCAAGTCATGCTATCACCCTGCTGATGTCATCCTTCCACTTCAAGTAAGAAGAAGGAGGAACAACAATCAGTGAGTAGTAGTAAGTGCCCCCTGGGAACCCAGCTGGCCAGTTCCTAGTTGCACAGTGCTGCTATTTTTTCTCCTCCTCCTGCTCCTCCTCTCTCTGCTCATGTGGAGAATTAAACCTTACATGTGGGTGCTCTATCAAAAGGAATACAATTTTTTTTTTGGTTGGGCAATGGGGGTTAAGTGATTTGCACAGGGTCACACAGGAAATATACATTTTGATCACTTACATTTTGCAAGAGATCTTGGGGTTTGGGGGCTAGATATTTCTCTTCCCTATTTATTTATTCTCCCCCCTCCCGGCCCAAAACTGGGACAATTAACTCTTTTGTCTCATTAGTTTTTATTTATGAAATGATAAGATAGTAAGATGGATTGAGAACTGGGTGAATGAACACACTCAAAGATTAGTTGTTAATAGTTCATCACATACATGGCAGAAAGTCTCCAGTGGAACTCCCTAGGGATATGTCCTTGGTCCTGTGCCATTTAACATTTTTTTCAATGACTTGGTTAAAGGCATAGATGGCATGCTGTGTAGATGGTACAAAAATGGGAGGGATAATTCATAGAGTAGATGACAAAGTAAAGATCCAAAAAGGATTTTGATAGGATAGGGCATTGAGCTGAATCTAGTAATCTAATAATCACAATAGTGATTATTGTAATAGTGATAAATGTAAAGTCTTACACTTGAATAAAAAAATAAATCAATTCAACAAGTGTAAAATGGAGGAGGGATGGATGGATAGCAGTTGTTCTGAAAAAGACCTTGAAGTTTTAGCAGACTGCAAGCTCAATTTAAATTGGCAGTGTGATTCGGCAGCCAAAAAAAGAAGCAAACAAATCCCAAATCCCAAATGAAATCTTGGGCTGAATTAAGAGGGCAGAGTTTCTAGGAGTAGGGAGGTAATGGTCCCACTGTACTACATATGCCCTTGTCATAGTTCATCTAGAATATTGTATCCAGTTCCGTAACAATTTACGAAGCACTCTGATAAGCTAGAGTGTTCATAGGAGAATAACAAGGATGGTAAGGGGCATGCTAAGTGAGAAGAAGACTAGAGGTTTGAGGGAGGGGGCATGATCATTGTTCAGTCATTTTTCATTTATGTCTGACTTTGCATGACCCCTTGTGAGGGTTTTCTTAGCATAGATACTGAGGTAATCTGCCATTTCCTTCTCCTGTTCATTTTACAGGTGAGGAAACTGAGGCAAAGAGTGTTAAGTGACTTGCCCAGGGTCACACTACTAGGCAATTTACCTCCAACTAGTTTGGCAGCTAACTGTCACTTGAGAAAGAAGAGAACAGCACCTTCTCTCCTTCAGCATTTCCCTCTCCCCAGTGGAGCAAAGGATGGGTTGATTTTTGTCAGTTCAACCAGAAGTGATCAAAAGGTTGTGATGCACACTAAATAGAAGCTAATTTATCATAAACAGAACTGCCAAGTCATATTTTCAATGGCATGGTATATGTTGCTTATGATTGAAATTATAATTTCCTTTATCCAAGATGTCTTTCTTTTTTTTTCCCCTGCTCTCAAAGTACTTGGGAGAAAACAATTTAGTGAGCAGAAGTTTTTTTTGGTGAGCATGAAATCAGAGCAGAGGGAATCAGATGATGTTATGAAAGAGCTGATTCCAGTTATGACAGAACTTAACAAATGCCAATGATACCTCCCCCATGCCACTTCCTCTCCAGCTTGTAGTAGAAAGAGCACTGTATTCAAAGTTCATGACTTATGGATTCAGAGCTGGAAGTGACTTCAAAGGTCATCTAGTCCAATCTTCTCATTTTATGTATGGCAGAACTGAGCCTCAGAAATGTTGTGACTTGCCCAAGGTGATGCTGGAAGTAAATAGCAGAGCCAAGATTTTAACCCAGTCTTCTGATTCCAAATACAATTGCTTTCTGCTGTGCCATGGCTCCTCAATCCAGACCCTGGCTCTAGCACTTCCTAGCTCAGTGAATGTGGGTTAGTCCCTTCATCTCTGACTTTCAGCTTCCCCATTTATGTTGTTGTGTCTTTTTCAGTGATGTCTAACTCTTTGTGACTCCATTTGGGGTTTTCTTGGCATTGGTGTGGCTTGCCATTTCTTTCTCCAATTAATTTTACAGATGAGGAATTGAGGCAAACAAGGTTAAATGACTTGCCCAAGATCACACAGCTATTAAGTGTCTGAGGCTAGATTTGAACTCTCAAAGATGAGTCTTCTTGACTCTAGCCTGGCATTCTATCCACAGCGCCACCTTCCCCATCTATAAAAAGGGAGATCATAATGTTTATCTACCTAACAGGGTTATGAAGAAGGTCCTTTGTAAGCCACGCAATGCCACATAAATATGAGTTCATATTACCATCAAATGTATTTTTTGAGACTAGAATAGTCTACATTCTGTGTCTCTTCATGAGAAAGTTTTGAAGAAATGCTGACATATTCTTTAATATCTTATTCTCCTTTTTCAATATTCACTATTGATCTATCATTATGATATCATTTAATGAGCAGCATGATACAATTGATCAAACTATGGTTTGTTTTACATTACTCGTATTTTAAGAGAGTTTGGGGAAACAACTCACTTTCCACAGTCACATTTGCAAATCCCTTTTGCTAGATTAGAATAACGCAATATTCGAGTTTGAAAGGACCTTGGAAATAATCTGGTCCAACCCCTTCATCTTTCTTTGAAGATTTCCACAGATGGCTAATCACATCCATTTTGTATTGATTCTTTTTGGCTTCCATTACAGAAGATGACATTTTCTGAACTTGTCCCTAAATAACAGAGGTGTTCTAGTTAATTAAATAAAGGAAACCTTATTTGGGGCTTGCATTGCCTTATACACCTGACTGAATTTAGAATCATAGCCAGTGGAGGGCTAATGGGGTTTCATCTAAAGGGAGGTGGGGGGGGGGAGTCTTGCTTCTTTTCTAAGGGAGAAATTCCTCTTTGCAGTAACTGATGCACTCCTCTCCTTGAAATCCTCTGGAGCAACAGACCCTTACCACCATTTCCAGGGACCCAAAGCTATGGCTTCCCTCTTTCAGGGCATACTCCGCCCCACTCATACCCTTAGGGACAAGGGTTTCATAATTTAGAGAACAGATTAACTGCCCCTAGAAAAGACTGTACCTCTGCTTTGACTGTACTCTGTACTAGCTGTACAACCCCACCCCCAGTGAATTTGGTCCAAGTACAGTTGTGATGAGTTATACCTGTACTCCCTATTTCACAATTTTGCCTGGTGCCAGGTTCTCTACCATGAAGGGTTTGCAGGACGGCAGTTAGGAGCTGTGGCAAATTGCATAGTCCCATAGTAGGCATATCAGTGCAGAAAGAATACTGGTCTTCGAGTCAGAAAACTTGAGTTTGCTAGAGCTGTGTGGCTTTGGACACACTGACTTTTGTATATAAAACGGGGATAATAGTACCTGCCCTGCTCTGTTGACCTTAGAAGAGTGCTTTAAGAATCAAATGGGAAATATATAACAAATTGGTAATCATAAAGCATTACATAAATATCAGTCATTATTATTATAATAACTATTATTATAATTATTATTCCAGCAGTGGTCTTTCCCTACTCTTGTTTAAGGAATGTAACCATGGGCAGGCCTGAAAAAGCTATGAGCATCTTAAAGTCAGCGGGAAAGCTAATAGCCCACAGTCCTTCCTCCAAAGTAGGGTTTTAGACCTGTTGGTTTAATTCTATTTCAGAAAATTTAGTGCATTTAAAAGGATGTGTTATCCTATAATTTTCATGTTCATTTAGGCTTTTTCAATTATGTTTTATGTGTATAAAGAGAAGCATGGTCACTATTGTTCATCACCAGCAGAGGTCAGAAACCATATTTTAGGGGGGAAAAAATCAATTTTCCATTAGCTTGCAAGCAAGCCCTGATACTCAGATTCCATTGTGATACAATAGAAGAAGCAAAATCTGTGGAAGATGGTTGATATCTACACAGACACTGTAATGCTGTTTCCTGAGTTAATCCATCATATACTGATTATTATTCTTGCCACCCCACTTTACTCCCTCTTGCTTTTTTGGGTTTTGCCTGATTATTCCTAAACTAGAAAATGAAGACTTTCCCCCATTAATATAATTATATTAATTAATACAATAATATAATTATATCCTTTTTGTGTCGTATATTTTTCTGTTAATTATGGTGAACTTTTGTAGAATTAGTTAATGTTCCTAGATAAAATAACTGGAAAATAATAAGAATAATAATATAATTAATAATCAACATAGCATTTTTATTTCATATTTTTTCTAATTGTCTCAAATTGCTATAAATTCAAAACTATGAAACAGGATTCTGTTAGTGAGAAGGAAATTTTGTTTTGAGAAATTTGAGGTCCACTATAATTGGTATCATCCACATGTAACAAATAAAATTACCATTTATTCAAAATAGTTATGGGATGCTATATTAATTAAGCATTCTGCTTAAATGCAAGTTATCATACCTACCATGCATCATGCACTAATTTTCAAAGAATTAGCTAGAATACAATCAAATACTAAATCAATCAACAAGCATTTATTAAACACCTACCATGGGTCAGTCACTATACCAGGAATTGGGGATATAAAGACAAAAATAAGTTTTGATCCTCAAAGAACTTGTGTTGTATCAGGTAAGACAACATGTACATATATGTCAAAATCTTTGCAAAGTGAATACAAGAAAATTTGCAGCAGGAGGGCATTAGCAGTTGGGGGGAGGGGGACAATGAAAGGCCTCAGGAGATATTTGGGTCAAGCTATTAGGGAAAGTAGGGATTCTAATGAAATTAAAGAATCACAGAGTTGGAAAGACCCTCCAAAACCAACTAAAACAAACCATAGTCGAATAAAAAACTCCTATATAGCATCACTAGCAAGTGGTTATCTTACCTTTGCTTGACCTCCTGAGAGAGGCAACCCTCTATCTCACAAGTCTTTCCTTCTCACTTTGGGGCAACACTAGTTGTTAGCAAGGGTCTTTTACTTGTTTGTTTTCTTATGCCAAACCTAAATGTATTAGGGCAACTAGGTGGCAAAGTGGATAGAACACCGGCCCTGGATTCAGGAGGACCTGAGTTCAAATCAGACCTCAGACATTTGACACTTACTAGCTGGGTGACCCTGGGCAAGTCACTAAACCCTAATTGCTTCACAAGAAAAAAAAAAGAGGGATTAGATTTTTTTTTAATTTACTTTTTGTTGTTGTTGTTGTTGTTTGCTTAGGGCCAGAAGGATGAACTAGGAGAAAGCAGGCAACAGTGGTTGAGAGAGGCAGATCTAGGCTTGATGTCAAGGAAAATCTTAACAGTTTGGGTTGTTGCACAATGGAATAAGTTGCCTCAGAAGGCACTGAATTCTTAATCACTGGAAGACTTTAAGCAAAGGCTACATTTGTGAGCTGTATTGTAAAGAGTACTCTTATTCAGCCATGATTTGAACTATCTTTGGCAGACAGACTCACTCTCAGGCTATTTCAATAATCCAGGTGTGAGGTGATGACAGCCTGCACCAGAATGATGGGGGTGTCAGAAGAGAGAAGGGGACATATTCAAGAGATGTTGCAATGGTGAAATCTACAGACTTTAGTTATCAAGAATGACACCTAGGTTGTGAACCTATAGGACTTTGAGGATAGTATTGACATTGACAGTAATAGGAAAGTTAGGGGAGGGTTTAGGGGAAAGATAATGAGTTTAGTGAGGATGAGTTCAATTTGGATATGTTGAGCTAAGATGTCAACTGGGCATCCAAATCAAGATATCTTAAAGGCAATTGGATATGGAAGAATGGAGGTCTGCTGAGAGTTTGGAGCAAGATAGGTAGATTTGAAGATGATTAGCATAGAGATGGTAATTAAATCCATGTGAGCTGATGACATCACCAAAAAAGTAGTATAGAGGGAGAAAAAAAGAGAGCCCTCTGGGATACCTGCCATGATCTGAATGAAGATCCAGCAAAGGAGACTGAGAAGGAACAGTTAGGTAAGAAAAGAAGAAGGAGAAAATGGTTTTATAAAAATCTGGGAAGAAGTGAGTGTCAAGGAGGAGAAAGTGATCAACATTGCCAAAGGCTTCAGAGAGATCAAGAAGAATGAGGTTTGAGAAAAGGTCATTGGATTTGACAATTGCAAGATCATTGGTAACTTCGGAGAGAGCAGTTTTACTGGAATGATGGTCATAAGCCAGATTGCAAGGGGTTAAGAAGAAAGTGAGAGGAAAGTTGAGGTACCAATTGTAGATGACATTTTCAAGGAATTTAGCCACAAAGGGAAGAAGAGATATAGCATGAAATAATTACCTATCATGGATAGAAAGATCAAGAGAGGGTTTTTGAGGATGGGGGGGGGAACCATAGGCATGTTTATAGACAGTAGGGAAGGAAGCAGTAGAGAGGTAAAATAAGTGATAGAGTGAGGATGGCCAAAGGGGCAAACTGTTGAAGGAGATGGGATGGAATGGGATCTTTTCAGTAGAGAGGTTAGCCATGGTAGGGAATAAAGTGATCTGAAAAGTATGCTTTTAACATTTCTGCTTTTTTGGATTTAACTATAAAGTTTTTAATGCTCTAACATATGATCAATTTTTGTAAAGGTGCCACATACTACTGATAAAAAGGTGTATCCTTTCTATTCCCATTCAATTCTCTCAAGATATCTATCATATCTAGATTATCTAAGATTCTATTCATCTCCTTGACTTCTTTCATATTTGTTTTTTGGCTAGATTTATCTAGATCTGAGAGGGGCAGGTTGAAGTCCCCTACTATTATAGTTTTGTTCTCTATTTCCCCCTATAACTCATTTACCTTTTGCTTTAAAATTTTGGATGCTACAGGATTTGGTGCATATATGTTTAGTATTGATGTTACTTCATTATCTATGGCACCTTTTAACATAATATAGTTTCCCTGTTTGTCTCTTAAACTTAAAGCTAAAATAGATTTAATTAACAGATCATGATTGCTAGCTACCCCTTTCCCCCTTTTTTTTACATAAGCTGAATCATAATAAATTCTACTCCAGCCTTTTATTACTCTATGTGTGTCTTTTATTTTAAAATGTTTCTTGTAAACAATATACTGTTGGGTTCTGGTGTTTTTTTATCTGTTCTGCTATCTGTTTCCATTTTATGGGTGAGTTGATTACATTCACATTTAAAGTTATAATTAGAGTTTTATATTATCCTCCACCCTATTTTTCCTTGCTGTTGTCCTTCTCTCTTTTTATTAACGCTATCCCTTTTCAAAAGTCTAATTTATTTCTGACCACTGTCTCTCTGATCTGCACACCCTTCTAAGAGTGCTTCTCAGTTCCAATGAGAATAAGGTTCCTGCACTACTTGCCCTTTACTCCCTTCTCCCCTCTATTGTAACAGTTCTTCCATGCACACCTCTTTTGTATAAGATAATTTGCTCCATTTTACCATTTATTAAAAATTTCATTTTTTAGGATCATCCCATCATCCCATCATAATCAACTAACCACCAAACATTCTATCTATGTGTACTCTTTCAAACCACCCTAGTAATGATCACATTCTTAAGAGTTACAAATATCACTTTCCCATATAAGAAGTAAGCAATATAACCTTATTAAATCCCTTAAAATTAGTCTTTCATGTTTAACTTCTTATGTTTCTCTTCATTTTTGTAAGTCAGATTTTCTGGTCAGTGCTGGTCTTTTCCTCCAGAATACCTGAAAGTCCTTTAACTCATTAAATATCCAATTTTTCCTCTTGCAGGACTATACTAAGCATTGCTGAGTAGGTTTTCTGAGCAATTTTTTTGCTCTTTGGAATTCCATACCCTTTGGTGATTTAATGTAGAAGCTGCTAAATTTTCTGTTATCTTGCCTATAGCTCCACAATATTTAAATTGTTTCTTTCTAGTTGCTTGCAATGTTTTCTCCTTCACTTTGGAGCTTTGAAACTTAGTTATAATGTACCTTTGAGTTTTCACTTGGGATCTCTTTGAGGCAGTGATTGGTAGATTTTCTTTTCAATATCTGTTATTATTACTATTATTTCAATGTCTCTAGTTCTAAAACTTCAAGGCAATTTTCCTTAATAATTTACTGAAGTATAGTGTCTAGACTCTTCTTTTGGTCATAGCTTCCAGGCAGTCCAACAATTCTTATGTTATCTCTCCATCTGTTTTCCAGGTCAGTTGTTCTTCTAATGGGGCATTTCATCTTTTTTTTTTTAATTTTGTCATTCTTTTGATTTTTTTTTATTGTTTCTTGATGTCTTGTGAAGTCATCAGCTTCCCCTTGCCCAATTCCAATTTTTAAGGAGTTGTTTTCTCTTGTAAGTTTTTGAATCTCTTTTTCTAATTGATTTTCTTTTCACAATTTTCTTGATTTTCTTGTATTACTCATTTCTTTTCCAAATTTTTCCTCTACCTCTCCCATTTGATTTTTAAAGTACTTTTTAAGCTTTTCCCAAAACTCTTTATGGGCTTGTGACTACCTTCTATTTTTCTCTGAAGCTTTATAAGTAGCTGTTTTGACTTCATTGTCTTCTTCTGAATTTGAACCCTGATCTTTTCTATTACCATACCAGCTATCTATGATTGAGTTCTTTGTTGTTTACTTATTTTTAATGGCCTATTTCTTGGTTGTTAACTTTATATTAAGCTCAGGCTCTGCTCCCAAGTTATGGGAGATGATATTTCAGGCTTCAGTTGTTTCATGCTGTTGTTCTCTGAGGCCTTTGATCTCTTGATTCTTCCAATGTTCTATATTCCAAGGCCAGCTGTGGTCCCTGCTGCTCTAGCTCTAGCTCATGCCTTGGTCTATGAGTGACCTCAGGTACTCTTCTCTTCCCCTAAACCATTATCAGGGCCTCCAGGACCACTGCCACTGCAAATACTCTTACTCCCTGTGGTCCCTCAGGGGCCAAAAGAGTCAGCTCACTTTTCTGCCCTAGAACCAAACCAGAGAACTCCACTTTCCTGTGAGTGACCAGAGCAAGGCCCTAACCCTTCATAACTGCATTCACAGGTGTGTGCTCATTCCTCCTTACAGTCTGCAACTGCATTCACAGGTATGCATTCACTGCTCTTCACCCACAGCCATAGCCTGGGACCACAGTCTGGGCAGCACACCTGGGACTCATATCCAGTGTTAGCAGAGCATCCTCCCTCCATCTTCCTCTGATCAGACACCTGACCCCCACGTCTTCCATGGGGTGAAGGTTCCCAAAGCTAAGGCTGCCATGCACACATTTGTTCCCAGGGTTTGCTTTTTGTTAACTGGTATCTGCCTTGGGTTATATGCACTTTGCTCAGGCCAGACCACCAACCCAGAGGTCAGAACTTTCCT
This sequence comes from Phascolarctos cinereus, assembly GCF_003287225.1. Lineage (NCBI taxonomy): Eukaryota > Metazoa > Chordata > Mammalia > Diprotodontia > Phascolarctidae > Phascolarctos > Phascolarctos cinereus. Next base: position 169,503,479 of record NW_027555625.1, read on the forward strand.
AACATCCTAACATTCAAGTTGTCTTAGGCTGGACAGCTGTTTTATCTTGACTTTTAATTCTTTCTTTCTCTCAAAATCACTTTGAGGTGCTGTTTTAAATTATTAGGGGGAAGAGAGGAGAGAATTTGGAAAAGCCAGGTAATTTCCTCCCTTATTCTACTGTCTTCCCACAATTTCTCCCCACAGTAAATTTAAAAGTGTGTTTGAGCTACCTTCTCCCCCCCCCCAGCAGAAAGCCAGTTGTTAAACATTTACCAGCACACTGCTGGGACTCGTAGACTATTGGTGTTCAGTCAAATGCTTTTTCTACTGCATTATCTCTCACCAGCTTGCCTTTGTTTCACAGAGGGGAGGATTTAAATTGGAATTCAAAAACTAATAGGATTTAGGCAGAAAGGAAAGGAAAAAGCATTTCAGGTGAAGCTAACAGGTGGCTCAAAGATTCAGAAGGCAGATCTAGAGTTTATGTCTTGGCCCTAGGGAGAGGAAGCTACAACCTCAGGTCTGTCCTGGGGTATGTGGCAATAGCTTCTGTCAGTAAAGCCTGCTGCTCTATGCAGCTCTGCTTATTGTTTCCTGAAAGAGAGACATGAAAAGAAAAAAAAAAAGAAAAAGGAGGCCCTTTATGAATCAAGAGTTGGGAGAGACGTAATCTGAAATTTACAGAATTAAGACTTCTTGATTTAATTTTTTTTTAAATTAAAATATCAATTGGTGAGGAGGACTAGGGGAAGAATAGGGAGACATTATTTCCCTGAGGCCACTTCTTTCTGCTTGTACCTTCTGGCTATAAGGAAAGGTAATTGTGAATTTTGTGCAACATTAATTTTCAGAGAACTTCTGTTTTTTTCCTGAAAGAATTCTTTAAGTTGTTGCAAGGTTTGGGAAAATCCTGTTTGAAAGAAAAGAGCTATAAGGCTTAAAGTCATTCTAGTCTCTCTTTTTATCTGTCTGTCATTTGCATATTTCTGAATTTCTCTCCAGCTTGGAGATGAATACGAGAAAGAATTTCATTTCCAGGCTGACACATATGAACTTGGACTAATATCAACATGTCTTAAATGCTAAATGACTTGGGCAGCTCCACTAATCAGTTTCTGATTAAAGCAGATTTGTGTGGAGCAGAGCTGGATATTGCTAATTTAGAAAATAAATTCTCATTTTGGGCTTTTCTTTAGATGACAGGTGTTCCTGTGGCCCATAATCACTGCCAATTCCTCTGCCTCAGAGGTCAGGGTTCAGGTTTAAGAACTTAAAGGAATAGACAGAACTGCAGTTAAATTACTTGGTTCTTTCTATCTGTCCTCATCCACCTGTCATTATAAAAAGCACTGTATGAACTCATGTACTGGGCCTAAAGTCAATCAAAATTAGGCCAAAAGAAATCAGGCCTAATGTAAATGCTGACTTGAACAGAAATTGTTTTCTTACTCAGATTTCAAATGTCTAATACTCTATAAAGCTACATTAATTTCAAATGTCAAAAATCCAGAGTCTAGAGGAATAGGAAGGGGAAAAAAAAGCCACTTCACAGGTTTTTATCACTCTTCACCCTGATCAGACCCTAAGTATAATATGCTGAATAGGGAACTTGGCAGAATCAATCACCAGCATATGACACCCACAGAGCTCCCACTGGAGACGTGGTTTTAAGCTATGTGTTATCTAGGGAGTGTTCTGGAGATGACCAATAATCTCCAAGACGCCTCATTAATTCAAGTGAACTTTTGAGTCTTCTAGGGCAAATCTCAGGCTTTGGGATTGGTAAATTTTTGTTTTTGTTATTTTTTTTCAGGCCTAAAGACAATTCTGTGACAGTAATTCTTATTCAGACTATTGCCAATGGCGTCTTCCCTGAGTTCACTGGGCATTAGGTATAGGAAAGAAGGTCTTCAGAACATGTTGAATCTGTTTTCTTCTATTTTACACAGCTATAAATTTTGCAGCAGTAACAACTGTACTTGGACAGCTAGGTGGCCCAGTGGATAGAGACCTGGGTCTGGAGTCAGGAAGACTCATGTTCTGAGTTCAGATCTGGTATCATACACTTACTAGGTGTGTGACCCTGGCCAAGTCACTTAACCATGTTGCCTCAGCTTCCTCATCTGTAAAAATGAGCTGGAGAAGGAAATGGCAAAGTATTCCAGTATCTTCACCAAGAAAACCTTAAATGGGGTCACAAAGAGTCAGACGTAACTGAAAAATAACTGAACAACAATAAATAAATGATACTAAAGTCACCCTGAGACTTTGATAATGTTCTCAATAATAAATTGTCCTTAGAACCGCTTCAAGAAACCTATTGTATTAGATATTGGACTTGGAGTCAGGAAGAGTCCAAATCCTTGCCTCAGATACTTTCTAGTTATATGAGCTTGGGCAAATCACTTAAACTCTGTATGCCTCAGTTTCCTCATCTGTAAAATGAGGATAATAATAGCAAATAAGATATGTAAAGCACTCAGCAAACCTTAAGGTTGTATAGTGCTAGCTATTATTAGTCGTTGCTATTCAAGAACTTTGATCAACAAATAAGTTGAAACAGAAGTGTATGGATACTGTAGCTCTGGAAACTTAGCCAAGACAAGCTAGATTAGGAATTTTCCTTAACACATATGCAATCAGTGTTGCCCATGACACTTTTCCCATCTACTTATTAGAAAGTGTCATTTCAATTAATTTTCTAATTAGTCAAGTTCCCACAATGGTGAGTTAAAAATAGTAGTCTTTAGAGTATTGAGTGATACCAGCAAGAAGTATCAAAAAAAGAACCATTTGTTATCCTCTTTTTCATTCTTTTAATTAATGCTTATTTTCCAACCAGGTGTTCTTTTTTCCTTTTTAAAATTTTTTAATAGACCCATCAGTAAATATTTCAAAAGCTTTCTGGGGGAAGAGAAATAAGCTTGCTCTTGGGGCCTCAGAAGGAAAAAAAAGTAGGAGCAAAAAACAGATGAGGTTGGGGTGGGGGACCCCAACAAACTTTATAACAATTATAGCTATCCAAAAGTAGAATGGGCTGCTTTGGATGATAGAGGCCCTTCCCCTTCTCCCCTCCCCCCTTTCACCACTATAAAGGGCCTTCAAGGGAAAGTTAGATGACTACTTATTTCATATGTTGCTCTGGTTGGTATGGTTTAAGCTAAATGACCTCTTCAGTCCATTTAATTCAATAACGATTTATTATTTACCCCTTTCCAAGTCTGCAATTCTGTGATTCTGAGAATGTTGATATATGTGACTGTTACCTAAAAACAACAGCTATTTATCTTTCACATTCAGTAGTTCTAACTCTGTATGCTACTTCAGAAGAATTATATGTATGTCTGATTACGTAATGCCAGCTTCAGATATTAGGATATGATATGGTGTTTCTCAAGAGAACTGCTTTTGTAGTAAATTTGTTAAGCTCAATTTTTTAGGCTAGAAAATATTACTTCTCAGAAAATTTCAGCTAAATTGAGTATTATAAAATTGTTGACTAGTAATGTCTTTCAAAACACCATCATGCAGTTTTATATCTACAACTTAAAGAAGAATGTTTTTCCATCTTATGGGAAAACTTCATTTAACATCAAGGGTACTTAAACTTTCTTTGTGTATGGACGCCATCTAGCAAAGGCCCAGATGGACCCCATCTCAAAATAATGTTGTTTCACTTAGAAATTAATGAAAATAAAGATATGATTTTCCCCCCAGAATCCCTTCATGGATTTCTGAAATCTACCCATGGACACTGGGCAGGTCTGTAGATCTCAGGTTAAGAATTTTTGTTCTTCACAAATGTATGACCAGTGAGTTTAGCTTGATTAGGTTTTGACTCTAATTATAACAAAGTTAGGAGGTTGACTGACCTATGATCGGGTTGACTGGCTTTACTTTCGTTCAGTGATCAGTGGCTACAAGCATCATAGGCCATTCAGAAAATTTATGCTTCTGAGAAAACTACTATATATCTGTTTTAAAAATATACTTCTTGGAGGCTTTCAAGTCATAGGAAAATGTTCAGAGGAAATGGTTTACCTTATAAGTTTTAGATGTAAAATATCAGATTGTACTAGGTGTTTGTATTTATTTAAATTTTGTTTTAAAAATTAGCTTTCATAAATATAATTAGAAAATTGTTAATATTGTTGCTTTTAATAAAAATAATTTTTTAAAATCTGAATGAGAAATCTTGCTATCCCAAATATCCAGAGAAGCAATATGGTGTAATAGAAAGAGTGCTATACTATTTAGAATCAGAAATTAATGGGTTCATATCTCACCTTTGACACTGTGTAACCATGGACAGTCACTTAATCCCTTGGATCCTATCTTTATCTGTTATCTCATAGGCTCATTGACACAAAAATCAGATACTCTGTAAGCCATTATCCACACTTATAGGAAACATAGACATTTGGGTCACATAACTCAATCAACAAGCATATATTTAGTGCTTACTGTGTGCCAGGCTCTGTGCTAAGTTCTGAGAATACAAAATCAAGCAGAAAGAAAGACAACTTACATTCTAATGGAAGGAGATAACACGTAAAAGGGAGCTGGAAAGAAGGGACTTGGGGGTGGAGGGGTAAAGGGAAGAAGGTACCTGGTATAAGAACATGGTAGAAAAAGTCCTATAGAACAAGATAAAAGTACAGCCTGCAGAAATATGAATATATGGCTGGTCTGAGCTTTTTCTTTATTGTGGAGATTCTGGGAGGAATCAGCCAAACAGAGGGGAAGGATAGGCAGTGGATACTTCCTATGTGAGAAATAGATTAAGGGTGGAGTGAGCTTCCAGGGTGAGGAAGATTCTAGGGGATAGTAGAGCAAGTCCTATGGAGACGAGTCTGGATGCAGCCTGGAGAAGAGTAACCTAAGAATAACCTAAGTGTAACCTAAGTACCAGCATTCATTTAGTAGCTAAAACCAGCCATTTTTCCTGGGAAAGAATGATCAACTTCTGAAGGCTTTCATGCAAAGTCAACCTCTGCTCTGCTTCTTAAGTAATTGTGGGACTCTTTGGGCAATTTTCTTCACCTCTCTTGGGGCTGTTACCTCAGCTCTAAAATTAGGGTACTGGAACAGATGACCTCTATGATCCATTTCAGCTCTAAATCCATGAGTCTATAAAAAGGGCAGTAAGCTCAAAGGCACTTGAAGTTCATGAGGGGGACTAGGTGGCAAGCAGATTAAATGGAAAAAAAAAACAACTCAAACCTCATACCTTTTTGGCCATGGGTATATGAAGGATACATTTCACTTTCATAAAAATCAATTTTAAAATCCTTGAGAGCAGAGAAGCAGAAAGACATAATGAATAGAACAACAGGCATAGAATTTGGAAGACCTAGGTTCAAATCCTAGGTTTTACATTTATTAGCTGAGTGATCCTGGGCAAGTCACTTTACTTCTCAGCCTCTATTTCCACAAGAGTAAAATAGGGATAATAATATATGTAGACCTTAACTCACAGGGTTGTTGTGAGAATCAAAATAATATATTGTATGTTGAGTGCTTTGGGGATATTAAAGCCTATATGTATAAATGACCATCATCATCATCATTTAAAATCAGGTGCTTAATAAGTATTTGTTCAATTGAATTGAATGACACCAAATAGCCTGAGCATTTGAATATGCTTTATTTTTTATTCTGTTATTCTAGTTAGTTACATTTTTGCCCTATTCCCCTGCTCTTAACTTTCTGAAAAATTCCTTTGTTGGCTCTTTTCCATGATTTTTCCCTATTTGTATGTAAATAAAATGAATGATCTCCTCAGATGGTCATGTGCATTCACAAAAATTACACTGATTTAGTGCCCACTGTTTGTTCAAGTTATACTTCCTGCACAGAGACTGATATTCCAACTATATGGCCAAATTTTCCTTCTGTCCTTTTGACAAATCCACAAGGCTAAATTACACATGAGAATAATGCTATCCTAACACTTTCTCTTCATACGTAGTCATGTGTACGTCTGATATCTAGTAAAACCTTAAGGATGTACAAGCTACAGAGAGACAATATTTCTGGGATAATTTAAAAGTCCGACCTATTCTTCAGGATGGAAAATGCTCATTTGAACTCAATATATTACAAGCAGAGGAACTTTGGCCTTTTGTTTCCTTAGCTTGTTTGTCAGGAACAGTTGTAAGCCATTTATAAAGGCAATACATCCCCTCAACTTTGTCCTTTCAGCCGAGTGAGCCAATCTCATTAGCAACATTCAAGGTAATCAGGTTGAACAACATAAGCAACATAAAATGCTGTCCATCTCTACAGCAGTGAGCCTTTAGCCTTTGCCTTATGATGGCAAGAATGATGCTTTTAATAAACAGATTTGTATAATGAGAAAAATTCTACTTTCCTGAAGTTTGAGGAAGAAAATAATATTTTTGATAGGCTATTTATAATTACTTGTGGATTAGCAGCAGAAAAAACAAGCATAAACATTTTAGAATATAGTACAATAAATGTTGGCAATAGCTAATTAACAGTCTCTATCTCTTGGTGTTTATGTTAAGATTTGATCTTTAGTTGTATATTTTGCTATATAAATAATGACTAGAAAGGGAGATGGGAGACAGTAGGTGGAGGGCTTTAAATGTCAGGTTGAGGATTTGTGTTTTGTCTTTGGGGAGTGAGAAGTGGTTAGGGATGGCAAGGGAATGTTTTAGGAATATCAATCTGGCAGCTGTATGGAGTATGGATTAGAGAGGTGAGAAGAATAGACACAAAGATATGAATTAAGAAATTATTTAAATAGTCCAAGTAAGATTAATAACAAAAAATCTACAAAACCCCTACCTAAAATGTTCTAAGGCCTCTGCTATTCTTTAAAGGAAAGAAACTTAACTTGAAACTTATATCTGCTCAAGCTATCATCTCACATCTCTTTTCCTTTTCACAGCCAAACTCCTAGAAGGGATTATCAAAACTTAGTGACTCCATTTCCTCACTTCTACTTTAAATCTTTTGCAATCTGGCTTCTAACCAACCTTATCTCTTGACTGAGGGTAATTTTCAAAAAGTTCCAAGGATCTCTTCCCTGTTAAATCCAATGTACGTCTTCTCAGACTTTGTTCTGCTAGAGCTTTTGATAATGTTAACTATCCTCTATTCCTTAGTTACTTTTTTTCTCCTGACGTTTATGATGCTTTTTCTCTTGGTTCTCTTTTTATCTGACTCTTCCTTACCAGTCTCCTTTACTGGATCAACATTATTCTCCTGCCTCCTAAGTGTGGAAATTCCTCAAGATTCTCTGTCCATGGCATTCTACTCTGCTATTTCTAAACTTTTTGTCTTAATGATCTCAGAAGTGCCCAAGGATCTAATTATCACTCCAGTTACCAATGATTCCCAATCTATTTTGTCAGCCTTAGTCTCTTTCTTGAATTTTGGCAATATATGCATATATGTATGTATGTATGTATGTATGTATGTATCTATATCTATATCTATAAACATATACTATAGATATAGATATAAATATAGATATAGATATAGATATATACTGCCTGCCACATAACTCTCTACCTGGACGTCCCATAAGGATAGTATCTCAAGTTCACAGTATCCAAAATTAATTCCTAATTTCACCAATAAACCTATGCATACTTAAAACTTCTCCAGTTCTGCTGAAAGTGCCACACTGATTCAGCTGATAGACTCAATCTTTGATATATTCTTCTTCCTCATCCATATATATTACCACTTGTCAAATCTTGTTGATTCTACCTCCACAGAATTTCTGTATGCAATTACTCTCTATTCACATAGTTGCTGCTGTCATTTGGACCTTTATCCTGTAAATAGCATCTCTTAACTTTGTGTCTTTCCGCAGATGATCCCTGTTGTCCTGGAATGCCCTATTCCTCACACCTTCCACATTGAATCCCTTCTACCTCCCCAGGAGTCATTTCCTGATTCCCCATCACCCCTCACCCCAAACACATACTATTAGTGCTTTCTTTCTCTTGTAATCATTTCGTATTCTCTTATCTCAATACATATTTTATCTCCCCAGTAGAATGCTAGCTCCTTGAAGGTTAGATTTATTTTATTTTTCTTTTCCTATTCCTAGCCCTTCCCAAAGTGTCTTTCATATATACATTTTTTGACAAATGTTTGTTGAATCAAATGGAATTTTGTCCTCAAATATCATCAGTGCACAGACTAACAACAAATACCATACATAATTCCTTTATGATTTAGTATAGGGGTTCTTATCTGAGAGAGGGGGTCTATGGACTCCCAGCAGTCCTTGGATAGGTTTCAGGGGGTCTGTGAACTTGTTTTAAAAATATTTTGATAACTGTATTTCAATATAATTGGTTTCCTTTGTAATCATATGTATTTTATGTTATGTCTTTTTTTGGTCATGTGTAAAACTCTATTTTATTTCCTCTACACAAATGAAATTCTTAACACAGAAGACTCATGGCTGTACATTGACAAAGGCTTAAGAGTGAAGTAATAACTTATAACTACTTTCATACTTTACTGGGAGGTTGATTCTTAAAAAACATCAAAGCATTAAGCCTTTTGTATGACTGCTAAATCAGTATTTCACCTTCCACTCAGCTCTGGAATCTCTGGTCTATTTCATCTGTCAAACCTGGCCAAGGTTTGAGATCCTTCTCCAAGAAGCACTGTAGAGGCTGTGGCAGGGGGAAGGACAACTCCTGGGTGTAGCTGGCATAAGCTGAAACAGTCCCAACCTCTTGAACTCACAAGGTTGCTTCTAGGGCTGGAAATATCCTTCTCAGATGTGCTTTTCATTCACTGTTTTGTGCCTCTCTTGAGTCTTGTATTTGAAGATCAAATTTTCCATTGAGCTCTGGTCTTTTCATCAGGAAGGTCTGGGATTCCCCTATTTCACTGAATGTCCATCTCTTCCCCTGAAAGATAATGTTCAATTTTGCTGGGTAGTTGATCCTTGGCTGTAATCCAGACTCCTTTGCCTTACAGAATATCATATTCCAAGCCCTCTGATCTTTTAATGTAGAAGCTGTAAGGTCTTACATAATCCTGACTGTGGTTCCATGATATTTGAATTGTTTCTTTCTGGCTGCTTGCAGTATTTTCTCCTTGACCTGACAATTCTGGAATTTGGCTACAATATTCCTTGGCATTTTCAAGTCGGGATCTCTTTCAGGAGGTGATTGGTGGATTCTTTCAATGACTATTTTACCTTCTGGTTCTAGGACCTCAGAGCAGTTTTCCTTGATGATTTCTTGAAAGATGCTGTCCAGGCTTATTTTTTGATCATGGCTTTCAAGTAGACCAATAATTCATCAATTCTCCTGGATCCATTTTCCAGGTCAGTTGTTTTTCCAATGAGTTATTTTATGTTTTCTTCTATTTTTTCATTCTTTTGATTTTGTTTTGCTGATTCTTGATGTCCCACAGAGTCATTAGCTTCCACTCACCCAATTATAATTTTTAATGAATTATTTTCTACTGTTAGCTATTATAGCTCCTTTTCCATTTGGCCAATTCTACTTTTTAAGGTGTTGTTTTCTTCAGTATACTTTTTTTCCCTCATTTTGTCAATTGTATTTTTAAAGGAATTGTTCAATTTTTCTTCTACCTCTGTAATTTGACTTTTAAAATCCTTGTTGAGCTCTTCCAGGAAGGCTTTGTGGGATTGTGATCAGTTCATATTCCTCTTTGAGGTTTCAGATGTGGGTATATTGACAATATCGTCCTCTCCTGAATTTGTGTTTTGATATTCTCTGTCACCATAATAATTCTCTATGGTCAGTGTTTTTCTTTGTTGCTTTTTGCTTGTGGTTTGCCTTTTTCCTGGCTTTTAAAGTTGATCTCTGTTTCTGGGGCACAGGGGGCACTGTCCCACACCTCTTGTGCTGGGGACCAGGGGCCTGGTTAATGACTTTGTGTGCTGAGGCCCCAGGTGCTAGCAGCTGGAAGCTATAGAAGCTGTAGTTTACCAGGTGCTGAGCTGGAGCTGGTGGTGGTGGCCGGTATATACCGAGAACAGGTGCGGTTTTTCTGCATTTCCCTCCCTGGGGTTACATTGAAACTCACAGAGGGGGGGGTGTGGGGTGGTCTGGCCACTGGAGGTCACCTCCTCACCCTGCGCTGCACTAGGGCATGGGTAGGTTCAGCTGCCGGTGGATGCCTGTCTACCCATACACATGGAGGTGGGGATCCCTGGTGTTGGCACTTGCCTGCTCAATCACCCTGGGCTCATGATCTCCTGCTGGTTTGTTGAGATGGGACTTGCTGCTGGCTTGCTGGTCTCGTCCCTTTTAGCCATAGCAAGAGGGACATTTCCTGTTAATTCCCCCAGCTTCCCCAGCTAAAAGACTGCTGCACCCCATTTTTCTGCTGGCTCCACTGTCCAGGATTTTTCCTGGGGCGATATTTTCTGGGTTTTTCCAAGGTCAATGAGAGAGGGTGAGAGCAACTTACTGCTTACCGTGGCTCCTGGAATTCTTATGTTATGTCTTTAAAACATTAAACTGAAGGGGTCCTTAGAAGCTTCACCAGACGGTTAAAGGGGTCCATGAGTCAAAAAAGGTTAAGAACCTCTGATTGGTACCTGGTTTTAAAGAGTTCCTGATATTTAAAATATCATTACCTAGTAGTCAATCTGGTGATAAGCAACTGTGAATTTAGGTCAGAGGGGGTGCAGCAGATAGAGCACTGAAAATCTTGAATTCAAACCAGACCTCAGATATTGACTAGTTATGTTACCCCGGGAAAATCACTTCATTGTTGTTCAGGGTTAAGTGACTTGCCCAAAGTCACACAGCTTCTAAGTGTCCGAGTCCTGGTTTGAACTTAGGAAGATGAGTCTTTCTGATTTCAAGCCCAGTGCTCTATAAACTGTACAACCTAACTGCCCGAGTCACTTACCTTATCTATAAAATGGGGTAATAATAGTGCCAGCTCCCAAGGTGGTTGTGAAGATTAAATTAGATATTTGTAAAATGCTATGTAAGCCATGAAGACATAAATGCCACCACCACCACCACTCCTCCTCCTCCTCCTCCTCCTGCTGTTATCGGTAGAAGGGCATTTGCAAAATACTAGGGTGAGGAGGGAACTACCCAAGTCCCAGATCCTTTTCTTCTGAACAAGATCAGGTAAGTGTCTAACAAGGTCACATGAACATCAGACATAGATGATGAAGATGGTGGTAATGATGGATGAAAAGTTGTTGTTTATGTAGGATCTTGAGGGCATTTGAAAATTCCTGTATACCAGTTACAAATGAACACATCTCTCCCACCCCTGCAACACATATGCATGTTTTCCCCTCTGTGGCAGCTAGGTAATACAGTAAATAGAGTCACTGATGAGGAGTCTGGAACACCTAAGTTCAAATCCCGCCTCAGGCACTCCCTTTATCCCTTTATCCCTTTATCCCTTTAGATAAGCTAATTACTTAACCTCAGTCAGTCTCAAATTTCTCATCTGGAAAATGGGGGTGATAATAATAGCACCTATCTCATGTGGTTGTTGTGAGGATCAGATGAATAGCATATGTAAAGGGCCTTTCAAACCTTAAAGCATATGAACATATGCTGTAAGATTTGCATGTATAAAAATCATATAATACCACTGCATATTTATGTAGTGGCTTAAGGTTTACAAGGCACTACCTTCACAACAATCTTTCCAGGTGGGAAGTGCAAGGTTGTTTGTTGTTTTTTTTAAACTCCATTTTACAACAGAAGCTCAGCAAGGTTAAGTGACTTGTCCAAGGCCCCAGCTGGTAATAATGATTGCAGGTAAGTTTCTATGCCAGCTTTTCTGACAGTAATCCCAATTCTCTGTACTATTTTGCTGATTCTTGCTTCTTCTGAACAGAAATGAACTTAAAAAAAAAGAAACAAACAAACAAATTGGGCCCCTGCATCTTATGTGAGAAGGACATCATTTCTCAAGGTAGAGAATAATGGACATGAATTTGCATACCACACTTGACATTTCTACACTTCATTGTACTTACTATGTTTAAAAAATGCTTTTGTTTAGCTCAGATTAATGAGATAAATCACTTTCCCATTAGACTCTTCATCTGGGTTGCACAACAGCCTACAGAATTTCATTATTAGCTTTGTTTAGATAGCTTTCAACAGCCTTAGCTATTTGGCACCCACATGCTTTGGCTTCAGGCTTTAATTCCTAATTTCTGTTTCCTCAGTTATACCTTGTAGCATTGCTCAGATAGTTAGATTAAGTCCAGATGAGAAGGACAAGGAAATGGGAGAGCATCTGGGTCCAAGATATTCAAACCTATTAGAAGATGTTCCTTCTGCTATAAATTGGAGGACATTAGAGACTTTTGATCTCCATATTGAATATAGAGGAGAGGAGAAATACTTTTTTTTTTTAGGCAATTAAGGTTAAGTGACTTTGCCGGGGGTCACACAGCTAGTAAGTGTCAAGTGTTTGGTCTCGCTGCACCACCTAGCTGCCCAAGAGGAGTACTTTTATATAAGATCACAGCCAGGTCTAGGAATTACTGGAAAATAGAGGAAATGTAGTATTTTCTCACCTTCTCTACACCTTTCTCTCTTTCCTTTATCTCCCTCAGCCTGTGCCCCAGACTCCTTCCTAGATGCCTATGGCTCCCAAATGCAACTTCCCAGCCAGGCCTCACCTCCTTAAGTGATGAGTACCCTATTCCAGACCATCTCCAAATAGCTATTTACCTAACCAGAGTTTCATTGTCTCAAAGATTGATAAGCTAATAAACTATTCATGCTAAGGTGATCTTGTGTTAATATTTTACCCTTCTGAGATTTCTAATGGTTTAATTTTGGCCAGGAAAGGTGGCTAAATATGGGAAGAGGAGTTTTATCATTGCCTCTTATTGCACACTGACTACTTCCTTGGTCTATTAATAAAATTATCACTAATGAAAATGATGGCATTGACCGATTTTTCTATGTGGCGATAGATTTACAATAATCCATCTTTTTTTTTTCTGACTTAGTCTACTTTGTGATCAGTTGTACAAGTTTGTCTGCCTGGAGTTTAAATTCAATCTATGGTTGTAGACTAGGAACCAATTTATTGACCTAAAAGATATTGAACCAACAACCTTAGCCTCCTTAAATCTCCTGTGTTTATATATGTCCTATATATATGTGTGTGTGTATATATGTACATATATATGCATAAAAACTTTTGAGTCATAAGGATCACAGATTTAGAACTAGAAGGGACCTTAGAATATATTTAGTTCTTTTTTTCTTTTTCTTCTTTTTTTTGGTGAGGGCAATTGGGGTTAAATGACTTGCCCAGAGTCACACAGCTAGTGAGTGTTATGTGTCTGAGTCCAGATTTGAACTCAGATCCTCCTGACTCCAGGGCTGGTGCTCTATCCACTGTGCCACCTACCTGCTCCCTAGTCATTTCATTTTGAAGATATGGAACTGAGACCCAGGGAGGTAAAATGAGTCATCATCTAAGTAATTAGTGGAAGAGTCAGGATTGAACCTAGATCATGTGACTGAAATCCACCAGTCTCGTTAAGACACCATGCTGCTGTTAACGTCGACCTGGAATGGTCTTTAGTGCCATGCCCCAAGGATCTACTCTTCGCTTGCCCTGAATTGTTTAAGTTTTTTTTAACCAGTGCTTTAGATGAAGGTATGGATAGAATGCTTAGGAAATTATAATCACCATAAAACTAATAGACACATGCAAATACACTGAATGATAGAGTGGATAAATATAATCTGAGATGGGGGAAGCTATGGCTAGATAATAGTCGGTGAGAAACAACACCTGGGAGTTTTACTGAACTGGAAGGTCACTATGAGCCAACAGTATAATATAGCAGACAAGAAAGCAAATATAACTTAGACTACCTTTAAGGGAGGTAAAGTGCCAAAATGAAGGAGGTAATTAGTCTTTGGCATTCTGCCCTGGGGCACCTGAGTGGCACAGTGGAGACAGTGTTAGGTTTGGAGTCAGTAAGACTTGTCTTCCTGAGTTCAAATCAGGCCTCAAGACACTTTACTAGCTTTATGACCTTGGGCAAGTCACTTAACTTTGCCTGCCTCAGTTTCCTCATCTGTAAAAATGAGCTGGAGAAGGAAATGGCAAACCACTCTGGCATCTTTGCCAAGAAGACCCCAAATGGAGTCATGAAGAGTCAGACACAACCAGACAACAATTCTGCCCTGGTTTAGTGACCTTGGTAACCTCTCATCCCTCTAAACAAAGAAACCTCAGGAAAGCTTAAAACCATGGCAGTAGAAGACTAGCAATAGCAGCCTCGACCTCTTTTCCTGAGTGTGAATAGCATGGTTTTTCTTTTGTTTGTTTAGTTGTTTTTCAGGTGTGTCTGACTCTTCATGGTACTTTTTTGGGATTTTCTTGTTAATGATACTGAAGTGGTTCGCCATTTCCTTTTCTAGCTCATTTTATAGGTGAGGAAATCGAGGCAGACAGGGTTAAGTGACTTGCCCAGAGTCACACAGGTAGTAAGTGTCTGAGGCCAAATTTGAACTCAGGTCTTGACTAACAACTAGATGCTAATTCTCCAGAAGTTTTCTCTTCTTTTGCCAGCATGAATCAGCACCTGTTCCTAGATCAAAGCTATTCATTCCCTTTCCCCAATGCCTGGTCCTGTCAAATTCAGAGAAGAACCCTATAAAAAACCCATCAGACTTTACTAGTTTGGAGAGTGCCTAATTCCCTCCAGGACCCCAGCAGGATGAACCCAATCCACCTGGGTCACAGAGGACCTAATCTATTCCCATTATCCTCCCTGACTACCCCCATACTATAAGTATGTTGCCTCAATAAAGCTGGCTTCCTTTACTGGCATTGTGAGTTCCATGATTCCTCGTACTAAACCTTGGTATTCTAGACCTTCCTACATCTAACTCTATTTAGTATTCAAAGCCCTTCATAAAGTAGCCCTCTTCTACCTTTGCAGTTTTCTTGTACCTTACACTTTCACCCATACTCTTTGATCTAGTGACATTGGCTTCTAACTTGGTACCACAAACAAGAAACTCCATTTATTGGTTCTGTCATTTTCTCTGGCTGCTCCCCATGCCTGGAACATTCTGCCTTCTCATCTCCCTATTGGCTTCACTGGCTTCCTGTAGTATCCAACTAAAATCTCCTCTTCTATATGTAACCTTCCCTAACTCCTCTTAATTCTAGTGCCTTCCCCCTGTTAATTATTTCCTATTTATATAGCTTATTTACATATATTTGTTTGTCATCTCCCCCATTAGAGTGTGAACTACTTAAGATCAGGAACTGTCATTTGCCTCTTTTTTTGTATTCCTAGAAATTAGCAAAGTTCCTGGGACATAATATGTGTTTAATAAATGTTTATTGACTAAGATACCTTGTCAGGTCACAAATGAAGTAATATATTCAGTTCTAGTTGCAATATTTTGGGAAGGACATTGAAAAGCTGGAGCATGTCCATAGAAAAGGAAACCAGGACAATGACAGAACAATAAACCAGATTGTAGTGAGCACTCCATCATTGGAAATCCTTAAGTAAATGCTGGACAACTGCTTTTCAGGAATACTGTCAAGGGGGATTTTTGTTCAAGTATGGTAGACTAAGCATTATGCTAGTTGTCTTCTGGGCATCCAGATGGCACAGTGGATAGAGCATCCAGCCTGGAGTCAGGAAGACTCATCTTCCTGAGTTCAAATCTGGCCTCAGACATTCCAGACAAGTCACTTAACCCTGTTGATCCTTAGTTTCCTCATTGTAAAATGAACTAGAGAAGGAAATGGAAAACCACTCCAGTATCTTGGTCAATAAAATCCCAAACAGGGTCATGAAGAGTCAGACACAACTGAAAAATTACTCAACGACAATAACAACAGCAAAGTTGTCCTCTGAGGCAGTTAGGTGGTACATTATATAGAATGCTCAATCTGGAGCTAAGAAGACTTAAGTTCCAATTCTGCCTCAAAATCTTACTAGCTGTATGACCCTGGATAAGTCACCTTACCTCTGTCTACTTCAATTTCCTAAATTGGAAAATAGGAATAATGATAGCACTTACCTCCCAAGGTTTTGATGGGATTAGATATTTGTAACGATCTTAACACGGTGCCTGGCACATAAATGTTTCTTTCCATTGTTTCATCTCTCCTTTCCATCTCAGATTCTATGATTTTTGTATGGTTCTTTCTAAATTTGATTCTTTTCCTTGAAGGTGGAGGTTTCATTTTTTGCCTTTATAAAATCCAGTGCCTAGCATGGTGCCTGACTTAATTGCTTAATAAATGCTTGTTGAATGATTGATTTATAAGCAGCTGGTATAATTGCTTTTTTCTTTCCATATCTCCTTCCTCTCTGAGATACTGAGTCATTGACCAGCAGTCAAGGAAAAGGTGGTAGGGGAAGGAAAATAAGGTACGGACCTCAGGGAAATTGTCATGATTCAAGGTACCCCAAGCAGGGCTACGACAATAAAAATTCAGAGAAAGGTGAAAACAAGCATGTAGATTGGACAAGATTAAGGTAGAATGGAATGAATAGAGAAGGCTTCGTGATGGAGAAGTCTTCAGTCTTGCTTAGGCAATCATCCACAGAACTCCCTGGAAATGTCAGTTGTATCTGAGAAACTGATCCCAGTATGCACACCACTAGAGACTGACAACGCTCTGGCTGCAGTAGTCCACTCTGTAAACCACACAGGCTTGTAGCTCCGCCAGAGCTGCCCTATGGGGAAAAGGACTGATTGAGTTGACCTTTCCTGTTTCTCTCTAATCTTACTCATACCTTTGACTTCTGAAATAAATGCCTTTGGGGCTTCACTCGGGGCATACATGAGCCAAGTTTACACTTAATTTACATGTTTTCTGGGGTTTCATGCTTCAGAAAGTTACATGAATTAAGTATGAGCTGGGAATTGATGGTTACAAAAGAGGCACTGGATTCCTAAGCAGCCTGGGTACTGTTCTGTTATTTTCTGTATCAGTTCTTTGGCATTTAATGTATGCTTTCTCACATTTTTTCTTTTTTATGCATGTGTACTATGTCTTCAACTATATCATAAGCCCTTGGATGACAAGAATAATCTTAGTATCTATAGCACCTATCATTTAATGTAAAAGGAGCTGTGATTTTCTCAGGTGAGGAAACCAAAGAGGCAACATGATATAATGATTACAGCATTTGACTTGGAATCAAGAAGACCTGGGCTCAAATTTCATATCGGTCACTAGCTGTGTGACCCTGGGCAAATCACTTAGCCTCTCTGAACATCAGCAAAATGAAGTGGGTGTATTAGGTAATTTCCACAGTCCTTACTAACTCTCAATCTATGATTCTATTGTAGTAGAGCAAGTAGGGGAGGTGGGGGGTCTATGTAATCCCTGTGGGGAAGAGTCTAGGGAACCTGCTTCAATATTTACCTGCTAGGTATAAGCACTTTCGTGATGCAAAGTCCATATTTCTCATGTCAACCTCAATATCAATGTTAATACAAGATTCAGCAATCTAGGAGGTAGTAGTACTTAACCATCTAATGAGTTAATAAATGCAATAGTTTACAAAAATCATCTCAGTAGGAACTGGGTTCTGAGGGAACCGGGAAAGATGACTGCACAATTTTAAGTTAAAACAAAAAAAGAAAGAAATGTCAATTTTCCCTAGCGGATCCCCAAAATAAAGGTTTCCAGTAATGAAAGGCCTAAGTCAAGAATATCTCCGGGGGGTTCCTGAAAATTACAAAGAGCCCAATTTTTATTAAGGATGAGACTTAACATATAAGAAATGCTCTGAACTTATTCTTCCAGTGCAAGGTTGTTAAATTGCCCCTTTGGGAGACTAGGATTATCCATGAGGGCTTACGAATATCTTTTTCTAATGCTTTCAGCTTAAATCTCCATTCAAGTGCTTCTCCCCAGTGTTTGTTGTTGTTCTTGTCCAGTTGTTTCAGTCATGTCCTACTCTTCATAACGCCATTGGAGGTTTTCTTGGCAAGGATACTGGAATCGTTTGCCATTTCCATCTTTAGCTCATTTTATAGATGAGGAAAATGAGGCAAAGAGGATTAAGTGGCTTGCCTAGGGTCACACAGCTAGTAAGTGTCTGAGGCTAGATTTGAACTCAGGTCTTCATGACACCAGGGCTAGTGCTCTATCCACCGTGCCACCTAGCTGCCCCTCCCTAGCCTTTTTTTTTCTTGAAAGAACTTTCATTTAAAAAAAAATGTTATACTGAGATATCTCCCACTCATATTTCTACAATGTTCACTGTCGATAATGGACTTGACTCGAGGTATTTTGCCATTTAAAACCCTCAGTGCTGAACTGGGTTGTCCAAGTTTAACAGAACTAGGAGAAATTAATTTTTGTACGCTTTAATCTGCCCTGCCAATCATATACATCACTAAAAACTTGACTTAAGGAATTGAAGTCTTTGAATATTTAAGAATATATCAATAATGATTATTAAGAGTAATTATGTTGTCAAAATAAGGATGGTGCCAGGAAAGCAGGGTCATTCAAAACCTGTAATTTGACATGAAATTCCTAGTGAGTCTCCTGACACCTCCTGAACACAAATCTCTTGCTAAAATTTAGCTGATGAAAACTGACAGTATTTTGCTTCATTTTGCTTTGCTTTTTGCTGTCAGGAGAAGGGGTTCGGGCCCTGTGTTGAGCTGATGTAGTAGGGTTAATTGGAGTCAGAAATAGGATCATGAATGCCAAAGTAAGAGAATGATCTGGAGTTGGGGTCAGATTACCAGGCTGGCATTGGAAACATGAAAATCAGAAGGGATTTGTAGATTTTAAAAAAAGGAGATAATTATCAGGCTACTAAGTCAAGGGCAAAATACTGTTTCTCATGACTTTGCCCCTGCACTAAGCCAAGGACATGATCTGCTAAGAAGTGGGGCTGAGTCTTAACATAATGCAGAAATCTCCTGGCCTGCAATTGAAGATATGCCACAGCCTGAAGGTTCCCACTTAGGGCAGGGTCAGATGGGCCAGACTGGGTGTGCACTAACTGTATCAGTTGCCTAATAAGATAGTGAGTGGAAGAGTCAAAGAGAAACTCAAGGGCTCCCAGGTCAGAAATGAGGGCCTGTAGCAAGAATAAATGGCGATCCAGGAGCATGTAAAAATATACAATCTAAAGGTCAAACTGAAGGGTCCAGGACCACCGTGGTAGAGAAGGGCTCAATATGTTTTGCATCATCCTGGCTCCATGCTTTCATTCACATTGTTGCCTCTGCCTAGAAAGCCTTTCCTCCCTCTATTTACCTTTTAAGTTTCTGTCCAATCCAAAGTCGAAATCAAAAATCAGTCCGACCATAAAATCTTCCCTAGGCTGTGCAGTACTGGGTTTGGAGCCAGGAAGCCCTGATATTTGCTAGCTGTGTGACCCGAGTCAGTTAACCTCTGCCTCAGTTTCTTCATCTGTAAGATGGGAATAATAACAGCCCTCTTTCCCAAGGTTGTTATGAGGACCAAATGAAATAGTATTTACAAAGTGTTTAGCATAGTACCTAGCACAAAACAGGTGATTAATAAATGCTTGTTTCCTTCCTTACGCCCTGGTTGATAAAGTCCTTTTCCTTTGGATTTCATATACCACTTTGTTTTAGAACTCTCTGAGGAACTTATTATGTAATCTTGGATTCTATAGTTATTTGGATTTGTCCGATCCTTCCTGTAGAACTGTAGATTTCATGATGACATCATAGCTAGTCTTCATACCCTTTTCAGGATCAAGTATAGTGCTTTAATGTTCAGTAGGCTTTTAGTGAATGTATGTAGAATGAATGACTCCTTAGAAAATAAACTTCTCCGGGTAGACATGTCTACAGGTAATTATAGGATAGGGAAAAAAAAAAGTGTGAGCTGGGATGATGGATCAGGGTGACCCAAGAGGGTTGAGGAGGGAGGAATCACTTTTAGCTGGACAAATAAAGGATAGCATTATTGAAGCAATGGTACCTGAGAGAAAAGAAAAATAGGAAGGATGGGTTGAGAAGACTTATTGTGGTCATAGGGGATAGGATGCCCAAAGGCACAGAAGAAGGGAATCACAGGATGGGAAAAGCGAGCTGCTAGTAGTCCGTTTTACCCGGGATACAATGTGCTTGTAAGGCGTGTTTGGATTGTGCGCGTCCGCATGGCATATATAACTGCAGCTCGTGAGCATCATGAACAGATTGTGATTCCCATTTTATGGGTGAAGAAACTGAAGTTTAAAGGGGTTAATTGATTTTCCTAGAGTGGCACAGTGGATAGAGTGCAGAGCCTGGATTCAGGATTCATCTTTGTGAGTTCAAATCTGGCCTCAGATACTTCCAGCCTGTGTGACCCTAGGCAAGTCACTTAACCCTGTTTGCCTCAATTTCCTCATCTGTAAAACGATCCAGAGGAGGAAATGACAAACCACTCCAACACCTTTGCCGAGAAAACTCCAAATTGGGTCATGAAGGGACAGACACAACTGAGATGTCATGGAAACCAAAGGAGGGGAGAATAGCAAAGAGGAATAGTTAGTGGTTTTATCTGCTGCAGAAAGCTGAAGGGGGGTGAGGACTAAGAAAAGGCCAGTGGATTTGGCATTTAGAAGGCGGCAAAGAAATCTGGGGGAGTACAAGGTATGAGGACAAGGTATCACCTTGGCTGAATAATGCCGGTCATTGTTCCTATGTGATTTACTCTTCTGTAGCCTGTGACCCATTCGATTTATCAGCTTGGGCCACAGAGTCAGAATTTCAGAGGTAGAAGGAACCTTAAAGATCATCCTCAGTCAACACGCAGTCACTGATTAAGCTCAAGTCATGTGCCTGATACTATTTTAGGCCCTGGGCGTATAAAAACAAAAATGAAAAAAAAAAGTCTCTACTCTCCAGGAGCTTATATTCTATTTGGGGAAATAATGTATGCATATAAGTATATGTTATGTAAATACAAGGCGGTTTTTTGGGGAGGCACTAGCATCTAAAAGAATAATGAAAATCTTTACATATGGGACACAGATGCTGAGCCTCGAAGGAAATCCAGCCCTCTCAGCTGTCAAATGATTAAATCTAGAGAAATAAAATGACCTTCCCATGCACATACAGTAAGTTAATGATAGAGCTGGGGTTAGAACCTAGATCACTTCTTCATGTTAATTCTTTTCATTGTTTACTGTTATTTCTAGTGGCTCATAGGATTCAGGGGCGGGAACCTGTGGCCTTCTAGGTCCTCAAGTGTGGCTCTGTAACTGAATCCAAACTTCGCAGAGGAGGCCACAGGTTCCCTACCCACGGATAGATACATCCTATGCTAAAATCTTTCTGACTCATCATCTTGCCTTCACCCTTTTCAATTCTCTAAAACACTTGTCTCTTCTTACCCACCTTTCTGTACTGATATGTGTTCCAGTCCCACTTGTCTTGGCTCCTGTCTTGGCTCTCATCTTTCCTCCCTTCTTATGTAACCTATCCCTTTAGTTCCCCCTTACACCTGATGCAGACTTATGAACACATTCTTATCCACTTGAACTTTTGACTTCTTCATTCACTCCAGTTCTTGCACCATCCTTCACTGTTCTTCCTCTTTTCATATAAATATATACATTTATGATTGCAACATATTTTGAAATTCTAGCTTAACATCTGCAAATTCTATCATTCTGCTGATCCATGGAAATTCTATGAGTACATGCTGTTCTGCAGTATGGGATGGGAGCAAACATTTCCAACTAAAAGGAACTTACACTGTCTCCTAAGTTGTTTGGAGGTGCATCAGTTTCTTATGAGGAATTTACTGATGGATAGTCTTTGTAAATATTAATATATCTACTCCCTGCTCTTGACACAGATAATGTTTGCCAATGAATTTTTTTAACTTATAAAAGTAATAAATTAATTGTAGCAATCTGCCTCCGAGGCTATTTACAGAAGTGCCCGAAAGACCTTCTCTCACCCACAATACTTGCACGCTACAAAAACAAGGAGACTTGCTTCCAGTTCGTAGGAAAAAACCAAACGAACTTGTGGTGGTGGTTTTTGTTCAGGTCTCGCATTTCCTTGCACTGGGTCTGGTGTTTTCTGCTTCCCCCTCCCCAAATGGGCACATCCCAAAGGCTTGCTCTTCCTGAGGTTTGTGGCTTTTGGAAGGTGGCGAGTTTCCTTTCTCCCACATCCCGTCACAAGGACGCATGCATCAACTTGACTCAGATCTGAGAGGCAGATGCAGAGTGGGTGGGATGGGCAGGGGTGGGTTGCCAATGTATTTTTAAAGGAAAGTGAGCTAGATTGGTTGTGGCAAACTTCAAAGCTCTTTTACTGACCCCAAGCTTCCCATGAAAGCAAAGACCCATCTTTTCAATACTAACATTTTCACAGTGTTGCCGTGCATAAGGCAGTTAGATGTGGAACAGCACTCCTTCCCAAATAATTAAGGATGAGGATCATGCAGAGGGCAATGGAAAGGAACTTGGTGAACATGAATAGGCTGAATCATAACGTCAATCAGAAACTCCAAGGAAGAACAGGAGTAAAAGTCATTGTCATGGAACTGTATGACAGGGAGAGAATATGAGCTGGTCACATGACAGGAATGAGGGATAGACTGTGGACGGTCAGAATGCTCCACTGGCTCCCTTATGATGTTGGGAGAAATAAAGAAAGCCCTCCAGCACAGTGGGTAGATCCTTTTGGGGGAACTTTTGAGAAAAAAAAATGGACAAGAGTCATATAGGACAGTAAGCATGGATGGGTTCCAATGTTCACCATCAAGAGTCAGAGATTACAAGATGCATCTGAGTTTTTGTCCCAGTTCTTGTGGCTAAAGTGCATACTCACAAACTGCTGACTTTGAAAGATGATCTATCCTCTTCAACCTTGGTTCCTACTCTTACCTAACTTCCACCTCCATTATTAGGCTAATCACCACATTGTCTTCCTCTTAAGATTTGCTTATACCTCTTTCTTTTGAATGCCTTCCCCCTTTTAATTTCCTTGAACAGTGTTTTAAAATGAAGTTTAATGTCTCTTTCCTTGAGAAGAGTCTGAAAAGAGCTTTGTATACAAGAATACCTCAAATAGGATGACAGAACATTCTTTAGTATGATAGTAAACATTTTTTGTAGGAGGGACTGCCCTGCTCCTCACCCGAAGCTTTGCAATTGATATGGGGATGACGATACAGAAAAAAACCATCCTTCAAGTAAGACAGAAGGAGCAGAAAGGTTTGTACACTGCCAACTGCTGACATTTCAGTGTTGACAGTTTCTAGCCATGCCCTTCTCTCCACTAGTAATGCCAGAAGGGTACCTAATGAAGCAAAGATTGTGGATTCAAGACTTGAATGGTTCAATAATTAGCTTCCCTCTGTTGTAGAGCATGGTAACATCTCACTTGACTGAGAACCCAGAAGTCAGCGAAAATGACCTTTGATCAGTCAAAAAGAGATATCACAAAATCCACATACAGAAACTTATTAATTTTATTCATAGAACAGCTCCTCAAATCCTTACTCAGGGTCTATTTACTCATAGTCTGTATATAATTCTAACAAATGTGTCTATCTTGTGTTCTAAAACCAAAGCAGATAGGAAGTAGACTTTTGGAAAGAATGACACTGGAAGAAGCATTACAGCAAAGAGAAGTGATATCGAGTGAGTGGGGTGATATTAAAACTAAAAACACAGATACAAGAATTCAAAGACCACAGCTGTTTGGGAATATTTGCTACAGAGGCCAGGAGACCTGATAGCATCAATATCCCCTTATGGCTATATGGTATGTAAATTATATTCATAATAATGACCTTGAATCACTAAGACAAGGCTAAATTGTGTTGGTACCCTCTTTTAAGTAAGTAATATTTTTTGAAATTTTGCAAGATTTTTATCCCAATTGATTAAATTTTAAGAAGTTTTTTTTTCTTTTTTATTTAAGGGGCTAAGTCCAGCTAACTAGAAACTATAAACTCCTCAAGAGCAGAGGCTATGCCATTTTTCTTTTACGTACTCCCAGCACCTACTTGCACCCAGTAGGCACTTAATAAATGCTTGTATAATTGAGCTACATTTGATTAGCTGAATCAGAGATAACCAATAATTACTTTTGTAGAACCACAGAATATTGACATAGGAAACAACCTTAAACATAATTAACCTAGGACAACTTTTTCATTTTACAGATGAGAAAACTAAAGTCAGTCAGTCAACAGTCATTTATTAAGTGCTTACTATGTACTAGGAACTGTGCTAAGCACTACAGAGCCAAAGAAAGACAAACATAGTCCCTGTTCTCAAGGAACTTGAATTCTAACAGGGGATACAAAATGCAAACCATGCACATAACAGGATAAATAAAACAAACAGATAGACAGACAGATGGACAGATAGATAGATAAGTAGATAGATAGATTGATAGATGATACACAGATAGGCAATGCACGTATAAGGTAAATATGAAAGTTGTCTCGGAAGGAAGGCAGGGTGGGAGACATTGTGGAGGACACCGGGGACCAGGAAAGGCCTCTTGCAGAAGATGTGATTTGAACCTTCTTGAAGAAAGCCAGAGGTCCAGAGATATCCAGTAGAATGAAGCTTGCCAGCAAAGGGTTAACTTCCCAGCAAGTTTATTCTCTGACGTATAGCTGTAGCTATTATTTTAAAAAATATATTTTATTGATTTTTTTGTTTACATAATCTTCATTTTCATGTGGCGCTCCCCCTCATCTAACCAGAGAACTAGCCCCAATGAATATGAAGAAGGGTGGAGGTGGGGAGAGTTGTTCATCAAAACTAACCAACATATCCACAAAGCCTGACAGTACACGCAAGGTTCCAAGCCCATAATCCTCCTACCTTGGAGCTGTTATTTGTAAAATGATCTCTTGTGATTTAGCTGTGAAAGTAAATGTCCAATCAACAAATATGCATTGGGTACCTACTATATATACAAGCTACTGTACTAGATTCCATTTCAGGCCCAAGAACATCAAAGAAGCCATAGATGGAAGGGTCCTTAAAGAACACCTGCTCTTAACCACCATATTTTACAAATAAGGACACAGAGGCCTAGAGAGGTGAAGGTAAAGTAACTTTCCCAAAATCACACAGCTCATTAACAGAAGAGCCAGGGTTAGAACTAAGGTCTTCTAGTAATCGAGCCAGTTTTTCCTTCTCTCTCTTTCCTTTCTTTCTTTCTTTCTCTCTCTCTCTCTCTCTCTCTCACTCCCCCCATTCCTTTTTTCTCCCTCTCTAAATTCCCTCTTCTCACGTCTCTCTTTTCTTTACTCCCTTTCTCCCTCTTTTCTCTCCCTCTCTCTTTTCTCACCTCTCCATTTCTTCCTTTCTCCCTTCCTCTATCTCTCCCTCTTCCCCCTTTCTCTCTTGACTCCTCTCTTCTCTTTTCTTTCTCCTTTCTTTCCCTCTTTCTCTATCCCTCTCCCTCCCTCCACTACACTACAAATTGTTATGTTTCAGTAGATTCAGACAAAAGAGTCTTTGGAATACACTAACACAAAATAAAAACAGTGGGGCTGACTAATCAGAAACTGTATATAATTCTACTATCTCAACTTGAGTGAGTTGCTTTATTGATTTTCACACCTGTAAAGTAATGGAGTTGGCTTTATGAATATGGTTTGGAATTATTGTAGATAAGTGACTAAATTGTTAATATACTGTGACCCAGCAATATAATTACTGGGCACAGACCTTAATGAAGGGTATCATTTACCAAAGTATTCATAGCAACACTTTTTGTTATGCAAAAAAATCAGATACAAAGTGGGTGCTAATTGGTTAGAAAATGACTGAATGATATGTGGCATGTGAATGTAATAGACTATCACTGCACCTTAGAAGTGCTGGGCAAGAAAAATCCAAAGAAATTTGTAGGACTTGAATGAATTATTGAAGTCTGAAGTAAGCAGAATCAAGAGAACAAAGTACAAAAGTATTATAAATTTTTAAATGAAAATTACATTAAAAATCAGAATGATATCAATGCAATGACTCATCCAGACTTCAGAAGACTGATAATGAAACACATGTACCTCTTCTCAAAGGTGGTGAATTACAGATGTGGTATGCGACATACACTGCCAGACATGGTCAATGAATTGAAACTAGACGTCTTTGTTACAAGGGAGGATTCTTTTGGTGTTTGGAGAGGGAAATTGAGGTCAATTTTTTCATAACACAAAAAGAAATCAAGTAAAAATATTGGCTTTAAGAAAATCTCTAAAGCTCCTCTGAAAAATTATCATAGTTTGGTGACTTAAACATCAAAGTATTTGAAAGAATACAATAATGCTAGTATTTAGAGATGAACTTCACTAATAAAGATTTTGTGATAGATCTTATCTTGCTTTTTGCACATGATCATAAAAATGTTTTATGTTTCTGATAGAAAACAAGATCACATTTTCTTAGCTTAAATGGTTCCCTAATTTGTTATGACAGCAAACAAAATCCACACATGTCATTCTGGTAAGTGGATATACTCTTTTGGGGATGGGAAGGTTACTTAGATTCATACAATCATTCTGTTACAGCTATTAGGTGTGTGTTATATATATCTATATAAATGTATACATATATATATGTGTGTGTGTATATATAAATATATGTATATGATATTCATATCGAGTATATATATATGTATGTGTATATATAAATAAACTTCTGTGACTTCCTGCATATATATCACTTCTGTGACTTTCTAGTGTCTGAATTCACAGTCTGGATGAGAAATGATTAGTCATTTCAGTAAAACAGAATCCTCTTCTCTTGATGATTTCCAGCTCACTTCAAAGAACTGAATTTACTGTATAAACTTTTCAGACTGTGCCCATTATTAATTTAAGATAAAAATGTAAGCAAATAGCTACGTTCCAGGACTGTGGAAGGAGGAAGAGGAGGAGGAGGAGGAAAAGAGGGTAGTTTAAGAATAAACAGATAATATGAAGAGATCTAGCTTAGACTAAACTGGAAGTCATAACAGTGCTTGGAGGGAGGGTCTTGTGAAGAAGTAAGAAACTGAATAGGGAGCAAAAAGCTGGGAAGTTAAAGCAATTTAAATGAGCTATACCAAATTCCAACATTGTTCAATATGAACACCACATTATGGTTGCTAAGTGTCGATGTCAACATTGGCCAAAAGGTGGCATAGTGGCTCATAATAATGTTTAGTGAAGCCACTAGCCTTATTTACATAGAACTGCAGCTACTGAGTACCTAGCCAGGGGAAATGTAAAGAATACATATTTCATTTTTCTAAACTCTTTGATGAGATCAAGTATTGGGCCCAAATGAAGCATATCGCAGGGTACAAGAGTTTAGGGGGATGTGGTTGCTGAGCCACTTACCAGTGCTTATGTATAATGGGAGAGAAACCACAGAGAAGAAAGTAAAGCCTGCAGACTGCAAGCCAATGAATATGACTTAAATTCCTGACAAAATTCTGTATTTTTAAAGGGTGATTTGAAACTGAGAGGGGTAGGGTGGTGGTGGTGGTTGGTGGATGCTGATGTGGGATGGACACGTTTTCCCCATCATACCTCTGTGCTTGCTTCCCAAGGCAACCACAACCTCCACACCTTGCCTAAGTGGTCCACTCTAGAGGGAAGGGTGGTAATTCTGCTGCATGACTGAGAAATAGGCCTTCTCCCCACAATTCTTCATTGTCCTGTGCCTCACCCCAACTTTCCTTTTGTCCCTCCCAATGGAATTTCCCCACAGGCAGTTTGCTTGGTTACAGCTCTAGTTAAGTAGATGATTTGTGAACACATATGGAATAAAATAAATCGGCTGTTGCAAATTCTCAGCAAAATATGCCAAACTAACCCATTTCTTTTCTTTTTTTCTTTTCTTTCTTTTCTTTTATTTTTTGGACAGGGTTATTAGACTGCTTGATTCAAGAAAATGGTGTAGAGGTAGCCTACACAGATATATCAAAGCATTTCACAAAGTCTCTCATGCCATTCTTGTTAATGAAGTTAAGAAATGTGGGCTAAATGAACATAAAGCTAGGTGGTGCATCCACTATGTTTTTTGAGAGGCAATATGTTGAAGTAGTAGGCAGCTAGGTGGCACAATGGATAGAGTGCTGGGCCTGGAATCAGAAAGACCTGAGTTCAAATCCAGCCTCAGATACTGACTAGTTATATAACCCCAGGCAAGTCATTTAACCCTGTTTACCTCATTTTCCTCATCTATAAAATGAGCTGGAGAAGCAAACGGCAAACCACTCCAGTGTCTCTGCCAAGAAAACCCCAAAGGTGATCATGAAGAGTCAGACATTACTAAAAATGACCAAACAACAAAAATGATGAGATGGAAAGGGTACTGGCCTTGGAGTCAGGGAGACTTGGGTTCAAATCCTAACTCAGACATGCATGACCCTGGGCTAGTTACATAACCTCTGAATGCCCTCATTTACAAAATAAGGAAGATGAGTTTAATGTCTTCAGAGGTCCCTTCCAGTTCTAAATTTTTGATTATATTTTTCTATGATATGTCCGTTGGAAAGAGGTCTCTAATGGAGTGCCCCAGAGATTGATGCTTGATCTTGAACTATTTGATACTTTATCAGTATTTTGGATGAAAGCATAAATGGAACATTTATCAAATTTGCAAATGACATAAAGCTAAGAGGGAAAGCTAACATATTAAATGATATTGGGTTTGTCTCTAGATTCTCAGTGCCTAGAATAGTGCCTGGCACATAGTAGGCAGCATGGTATAGTGGAAGAAGCTCTGGATTTGGACTGAGAAGACCTGGAGTAGAATTCTGACTCTTCTACTTAACACTTGTATAATCTTGGGGAAGTCACTTCTCTGTGCCTGTTTCCTCATCAGTAAAATAAGAGGGGAGACCTAGGAATTCCCTTCCATCTCTAAACCTATGACCCTGACATTTAATAAATGTTTCAAATGAATGCATGGTTGGGCAGATCAAACGAGATAATGATTGCCAGAGGACTGTTTCATGCTTTATATATTGTATGCAAGAGCTGTGTCAGAAAGCCGTGAATCCAACAATTTTGGATAATAATACATTCACAATCTCCCAAAAATGTATTTACTTTGTAAGGTATGACAAATTGTTGCTATTGATCTTGGCTAAAGGCCTAAGAAGTGATTTTTTTTCCCTTTCTGACTGCTGGCTAACTGCAATGAAATTTCCTCTCAAAAATCATACATAGGAAACAGTGCCCAAAGTGTATAAGGTGCACATTAGAACAAGTTTAATTGAAGTAGGAGGATTGCAGGAATTCTGGCTGCAACAGAGAAAAAAAATGTCCTTCTTGGAGTTTACTGAGAAACATATGTCATTTTGAATTGTGAAAAATGCTCTTCTAGTCAACAGTTGGGCCTCAGCAACTATTTAAATGGACCTATCTAAAATGATACGATTGAAAGCCTGTATTCCTTTCCAAAGGCTATGTTTTAAAATACATTTTAAAGCGTGTTTCCACCTGAATGTGTTCCCAGTGCTTGCAAGTCTCTTAAATAACTCCATGGAAGTCAAGAAAGTAGATTTTAGAGGATTCTCATTTGCTCCCCTGTTGGACATAGGTAGAAGCTGAAGAGAAGCCAGGGACTTATTGGAAGGAGCAACTCCCCAGTATGGCTTTAATGTCTTCTAGTTCTTCCAGGTTTTAGTTATTTTGCCAATGAACAAAGAAAAACAAAAGCTTATCAATCAACACATAATTTTGATTATGTGCCTACTATGTGTCAGGCACTGTTCTAGGTGCTGCTGATCCAAATATATACAATGAAACAATTCCTATTCACAATGAACTTACATTGTAATGGGGGGAGACAGTACATATAAAATATATACAGCAGTAATATAAATATAGATTAATGAATACAAATATATACAAAATAATTCAACACAAAATTGTTTGGGAGAGAGGGCGTTGCATGTGGGAAATTAGGAAAGGCTTCATGTAGAAGATAATACTTGAGCTTCATTTTGAAGAGAGATAGGCTATTAGGCCAATTTAAGGAAGGAATGCATTCCAAGAATGGGTGATGACCAGTGCAAAAACATGGAGAGAAAATGAGGAATGTTGTGTGTGTGTGTGAGAGAGAGAGAGAGAGAACAAGGAGGAGAAGGAGGAGGAGGAAAGGAGAGACAAAAGGGAGATAAAGGAGAGAGAGGGAGATGTTTAAAATGTTCGAAAGATAGAAAGATAGACTAAGGCCATACTGTCTAGGACTTTAAAAACTAAATATGAGTTTAAGTTTTATTCTAGAGGTTATAGGAAGCCACTGGAATTGGTTAATAGGGGAGTTACATACCAGATACATGCTTAAGAAAAATTACCTTTGTAGAAATGTATAGAATGGACTAGAATGAGGAAAGATTTGACACACAGAGACCAATTAGGATGTTGTTGAAATAATGTAGGTGAGAGGGGATGAGGGCCTGAACTAACCTGTGTGAATGGAGAGATGGGGTAGGATTTGAGAGATTTTGTGAAGGTGGAAACAGCAAGATTTGGCAACTGATTGTGGGGTAAGGGAGAATTAGCAATCCAGGATAATGCCACAATTAAGAAGCCGGGATAATAGATAAATATTGACATTTTCAACAAAATAGGAAAGTTTAGAAGAAAGAGGGTTTTGGGAAAGATAATGAATTCAATTTTTGACGTGTACCTACACGATACCTACAACACTATATCATACCCTTATATTCATCTTCTGTACATATTTTTAAAATTTTATTAATTTATTTTGATTTATCAATAATCACTTCCATATGCTTTTGAGTTGAAAATTTTTCTCCCCTTCCTCCCCCCACCCTCCCCAAGACAGCACAATCTGATGTAGGCTTTACATTTACATACCCATTAAACATATTTTCACATTGGTGAAGTTGTAAGTAAAAATTAAAACCAATAGGAGGAACCATCAGAAAGATGAAACAAAACTCAACAGAAGGTAAAAATAAGTGATAGCGATTCGACTTCCATAGTTCTTTCTTTGGATGTGGACAGCATTTTCCATCCCGAGGCCTCTGGAGATGTCTTAGATCCTTGTAATGCTGAGAAGGGTTCAGTTTAACAATATTAGTCATCGCATAACGTGGCTGTTATTGTGTACAAAGTCCTCTTGGTTCTGCTCACTTCACTCAGCATCAGACCATATAAGTCTTTCCAGGTTTTTCTGAAGTCAGCCTGTTCATCATTTCTTATAGCACAATAGTATTCCATTACATTCATACCACAACTTGCTCAGCCATTCCCCAATTGATGGGCATCCTCTCAATTTCCAATTCTTTGCCACCACAAAAAGAGCTGCTATGAATATTTTTGTACATGTGGGTCCTTTTCCCATTTGTTTGATCTCTTTGGGATATAGCCCTAGAAGTGCTATTGCTGGATCAAAGGGTATGCACATTTTTGTAGCCCTTTGGGCATAGTTCCAAATTGTTCTCCAAAATGGTTGGATCATTTCACAACTCCACCAACATTGTATTAGTGTTCCAATTTTCCCACTTCTCCAACATTTATCATTTTCCTGTTTTGTCATGTTGGCCAATCTGATAGGTGTGATGTGGTACCTCAGAGTTGTTTTGATTTGCATTTCTCTAATCAATAACGATTTAGAGCATTTTTTCATATGACTATAGATGGCTTTAATTTCTTCATCTGAGAACTGTCTGTTCATATCCTTTGACCATTTATCAATTGGGGAATGGCTCGTGTTCTTATAAATTTGTCTTAATTCTCTATATATTTTAGAAATGAGGCCTTTATCAGAGACACTGGATGTAAAAATTCTTTCCCAATTTTCTACCTTCCTTCTAATCTTAGTTGCATTGGCTTTGTTTGTGCAAAACCTTTTCAATTTAATATGATCAAAATTATCCATTTTGCTTTTCATAATGTTCTCTATCTCCTGTTTGGTCATGAATTCTTCTGTTCTCCATAGATCTGATAGGTAAACTATTCCTTGTTCTCCCAGTTTACTTATGGTATCAGCCTTTATATCTAAGTCATGAACCCATTTTGACTTTATTTTGGTATATGGTGTGAGATTTGGGTCTATGCC
Organism: Phascolarctos cinereus; assembly: GCF_003287225.1. NCBI lineage: Eukaryota > Metazoa > Chordata > Mammalia > Diprotodontia > Phascolarctidae > Phascolarctos > Phascolarctos cinereus. The sequence continues at coordinate 169,535,490 of NW_027555625.1, forward strand.
TAGTTTCTGCCATACTCTTTTCCAGTTTTCCCAGCAGTTTTTTTCAAAGAGTGGGTTCTTATCCCAGAAGCTGGGGTCTTTGGGTTTAATCAAATAATAATTACTATAGTCATTGACTACTGTGTCTTGCATATTTAACCTATTCCACTGATCCACCTCCCTATTTCTTAGCCAGTACCAAGCAGTTTTGATGATTGCTGCTTTATAATACAATTTAAGATCTGGAATTGCTAGGCCACCTTCCCCTGCATTTCTTTTCATTAGTTCCTTTGATATTCTGGACCTTTTTTTTTCCAAATGAATCTTGTTATTATTTTTTCTAACTCTATAAAATAATTTTTTGGTAGTTTGATTGGTATGGCACTGAATAAGTAAATTAGCTTAGGTAGGATTGTCATTTTTATTATATTAGCTCGGCCTACCCATGAGCAACTGATGTTTTTCCAATTATTTAGATCTGATTTTATTTGTGTGAAAAGTGTTTTGTAATTGTGTTCATAGAGTTCCTGGGTTTGTTTCGGAGGTAGACTCCTAAATATTTTATAATGTCTACAGTAAGTTTAAATGGGATTTCTCTTTCTATCTCTTGCTGTTGGGCTTTGTTGGTAATATATAGAAATGCTGATGATTTATGTGGGTTTATTTTATAGCCTGCAACTTTGCTAAAGTTGTTTATTATTTCAAGTAGTTTTTTACTTGATTCTCTAGGATTCTCTAAGTATATCATCATGTCATCTGCAAAGAGTGATAGCTTTGTTTCTTCTTTGCCTATTCTAATGCCTTCAATTTCTTTTTCTTCTCTTATTGCTAAAGCTAAGGTTTCCAGTACAATATTGAATAACAGTGGTGATAATGGACATCCTTGTTTCACCCCGATCTTATTGGAAATGCTTCTAGCCTGTCCCCATTACATATAATGCTTGCTGAAGGTTTTAGATAATGCTATTTATTATTTTAAGGAAGACTCCATTTATACCTATGCTTTCTAGTGTTTTTAATAGGAATGGGTGTTGTATTTTATCAAAAGCTTTTTCTGCATCTATTGAGATGATCATGTGGTTTCTGTTGGTTTTGTTGTTGATATGCTCAATGATGCTGATAGTTTTCCTAATATTGAACCAACCCTGCATTCCTGGTATAAATCCTACCTGGTCATAGTGTATTATTCTTGTGATAAGTTGCTGCAATCTACTTGCTAGTATTTTGTTTAAAATTTTTGCATCTATATTCATTAGAGAAATTGGTCTATAATTTTCTTTCTCTATTTTGACTCTTCCTGGTTTAGGTATCAACACCATATTTGTATCATAAAAAGAATTTGGTAAGACTCCTTCTTCACCTATTTTCCCAAATAGTCTATATAGTATTGGAATTAATTGTTCTTTAAATGTTTGATAGAATTGCATGTAAATCCATCTGGCCCTGGAGATTTTTTCCTAGGGAGTTCATCAATGGCTTGTTCAATTTCTTTTTCTGAGATGGGGTTATTTAAGTATTTTACTTCCTCTTGTTAATCTGGGCAATTTATATTTTTGTAAATATGTATCCATTTCACTAAGATTGTCAAATTTGTTGGCATATAGTTGGGCAAAATAATTCCTAATTATTGTTTTAATTTCCTCTTCCTTGGTGGTAGCTTCACCCTTTTCATTCTTGATACTAGTAATTTGGTTTTCTTCTTTCTTTTTTTAATTAAATTAACCAAAGGCTTATCTATTTTATTTTTTTTCATAAAACCAGCTCTTAGTTTTATTTATTAGTTCAATAGTTTTCATAATTTCAATTTTATTAATTTTTCCTTTGGTTTTCAATATTTCTAATTTGGTGTTTAGTTGAGGATTTTTAATTTGTTCTTTTTCTAGTTTTTTTAGTTGTATGCCCAATTCATTAATCTCCTCTTTTTCTATTTTATTTATGTAAGCATTTAGAGATATAAAACTTCCCCTAAGAACTGCTTTCGCTGCATCCCATAGGTTTTGGTATGTTGTCTCATTATTGTCATTCTCTTGAATGAAATTATTGATTGTTTCTATGATTTGTTGTTTGACCCAATCATTTTTTAGGATTAGATTATTTAGTTTCCAATTATTTTTTAGTCTATCTTTCCATGGCCCTTTATTACATATAATTTTTATTGCATCATGATCTGAAAAGGATGCATTTAATATTTCTGCCTTTCTGCATTGGATTGTGAGGTTTTTATGCCCTAGTACATGGTCAATTTTTGTGTATGTGCCATGTACTGAGAAAAAAGTATATTCCTTTCTATCCCCATTCAGTTTTCTCCAGAGGTCTATCATACCTAACTTTTCTAATGTTCTATTCACCTCCTTAACTTCTTTCTTGTTTATTTTGTGGTTAGACTTATCTAGTGCGAGAGGGGAGGTTCAGGTCCCCCACTAGTATAGTTTTGCTGTCTATTTCTTCCTGTAACTCCCTGAACTTCTCCTGTAAGAATTTGGATGCTATACCATTTGGTGCATATATGTTTAGTAATGATATTACTTCATTGTCTATGGTGCCTTTTAGCAGGATGTAGTTTCCTTCCTTATCTCTTTTGATTAGATCTATTTTTGCTTTTGCTTTGTCTGAGATCAGGATTGCTACCCCTGCTTTTTCATTTCAGCTGATGCATAACATATTCTGCTCCAGCCTTTTACCTTTACCCTGTATGTGTCACTCTTTTTCAAATGTGTTTCCTGTAAACAACATATTGTAGGATTATGGTTTTTAATCCATTCTGCAATCCTTTTGTTTTATGGGAGAGTTCATCCCATTCACATTCACAGTTATGATTACTATCTGTGTCTTTTTCTCCATCCTTTCCCCCCATTTATGCTTTTCTTTCTCCTTTTTCCTTTCCCCCTTCACTAGTGTTTTGCTTTTGACCACGCCTCCTTCAGTCCCTCCCCCTTTTATTATCCCTTTCCCTTTTCTTCCCCTTTAGTCTTACTGCTTCTTCCCTCCCTTCTTTCCCCCCTCCCTTTTCTTTCCCCTTTTCCCTCCTACTGCCTATAGGGCAAGTTAGATTTCTATACTAACTGATTATATTATGCCCTTCTTGAGCCAAATCTGATGAGAGTAAGGTTCAAACAATGCTCCCCCCTTCTTTCCCTCTGCTGTAATAGGATTTTGTGTCTTTTCCTGTAATGTAATTTACCCTTGTCTGCCTCCTCCTTTCTCAGTACTTTTCTAAGATCAGATTGATCCACTTATTTGGATCCATTTAACCCACTTGATTAGATTTTTTTTTATCATTACATCAAAGTCAACTAATATCCACCCTCTTTATGTATACTCCTTTAACAAGGTGTAATAACAATACAGTTCTCAAGGGTTGCAAGTCTCATATTCCCTTGTAGGGGTTTAAACCCCCCCCCTTATTAACAACATATTGTATCCTTCTGTCCCATTTACCTTTTTAAGTCCTTCTTGAGTCCTGTACTTGAAGATCAAATTTTTTGTTGAGCTCTGGTCTTTTTATCAGGAAAGTTTGGAAGTCTCCTATTTGTTGAATATCCACCTCCTCCCTTGAAAAATGATGCTCATTTTTGCTGGGTAATTGATCCTTGGCTGCATTCCAAGCTCCTTTGCCTTATGGAATATCATGTTCCATGCCCTGGTCTTTTAATGTAGAAGCTGCAAGGTCCTGTGTAATCCTGACTGTGGTTCCATGATATTTAAATTTTTCTTTCTGGCTGCTTGCAGCACCTTCTCTTTCATCTGGTAATTTTGGAATTTTGCTATTATATTCTTGGTGTTGTCAATTTGGGATCTCTTTCAGGTGGTGATGGTGGATTCTTTCTATGGTTACTGGTTCTAGGACTTCTGGGCAGTTTTCCTTTATGATTTCCTGAAAGATACTGTCCAGGCTCTTTTTTTCATCATGATTTTCAGGTAGTCCAATAATTTTTAAATTGTCTCTCCTGAGTCGATTTTCCAGGTCGGTTGTTTTACTGATGAGGTATTTTACATTTTCATCTATTTTTTCATTTTTTTGTTTCTGTTTGACTGATTCTTGCTCTCTCATAGAGACATTAGTTTCCATTTGTCCAATTCTAGTTTTTAACAGATTGTTTTCTTCTGTTAGTTTTTGTACTTCCTTCTTCAACTGGCCAATTGTGTTTTTTAGGGACTTGTTTCTTCAGTGTACTCTTCTGTTAGTTTTTGTCCTTCCTTCTTCAATTGGCCAATTGTGTTTTTTAGGGACTTGTTTTCTTCAGTGTATTTTTTTTCCAATTGGCCAATTGTATTTTTGAAGGACTCTTCTACCTCTCTCATTTGACTATTAAAATCCTTCTTGAGCTCTTCTAAGAAGGCTTTTTGGGCTTCAGACCAGTTCATATTCCCTTTTGTTGTTGCAGATGTGGGTTTGTTGACAATGTTGTCCTCTTCAGAATTTCTGTCTTGATCTTCACTCTTCTCATAATATGAATCTATGGTACGTTTCTTTTTACTCATGGTGTTTCTTTATTCCCTGGCCTTTAAAGAGATTGAGCTCTCCTGCTGGGGAACAGAGGGTACTGACCCAAGCTTCTTGTGTTGGGAGCCTAGGTCTTGGTCACTGGCTTTGTGCTGGGGCCTCTTATGCTGGCAATTGGAGGCTGTAGGTTTCTGGCAGCTTACCTGTGTTGGGCTGGAATCAGCAAGGCTGGAACTTTCAGGTAATTCTAGGTTGCCTGCTTTTCCTTTCCTTTAGCTTTCTTCAGCTCCTTTTAGATGGGTGCTGCAGGTGTTTATCTGCCTGGGGCCCCCTGCAGTGTTGTCTCCATCGTTTCTGCTAATGCACTGGGAGATTCCTTTGCAGTGGAGTGCGAGGCACCTGGTGGTTTTCTGAGCTGGTTTCCACTGGTTCCCCCTGCCCTCACTGAGGCACTTGAAGGTCCAGGTGTTGGTGTTTGCCTGCTCTACCACCTGGGCTTCAGGATTTCTTCACAATTGGAGGCTGCAGGGCTCTGACAGCTCACCTGGTGTTGGGTTGGAATCAGCAAGGCGGGCTTTAGGAAGCCTTTAGGTTGTTTTCTTCACCTCCTTTCAGATGAATGCCGCAGGGTACTTATCCGTCTGGGGCGCCTTGTAGTTCTGCCTCCCTTATTTTTGCTGAGGCACTGGGAGACCCGTTTGCTGGGCTGCTGCACTGCTGCTCCCCATCTTTCTTCTAGTTCAGGTGTTCCAGGGTTTTTTTTTTTCCTGGGGTGATATTTTCTGGGTTTTCAGAGGTTGATAGGGGAGAGTGAGAGTGACTACTTTTTCACTCCACCATCTTGGCTCCTGGAAGTGGAAACTCCATCTTCTGTATATATTAAAAATCTAAGTGGAGTGTTGAGTTTCCCTATGCATCCACATCAGTGTCTTCAGATCTCCTTCCATTCATAGGTCAAGTTTAATAAAGTCAAATGTATTAATCCATTTCATTTGGAAATGAGGTGAGAGGAGAATTTGAACATAAAAAGAAGTGATAGAATAGTGTTCTAAGTTTGAAGACACAAGGTCATAGCTATAAGGGTAACCTTGGACAAATTGACTAATCTTTGTGGACCTGAGTTCATTTACAAAATTAAGGGATTGGACTTTGTGATATTTAAGTTCTATTAGAACTAGAATTTCTATTAGAAATTCTACGATCAGGTATTTGGGGGAAGATGAGATGTGGCAGTGAAGTGAGCATGAATTTATCCTAATTCTTGAGGCAAATATGACAAAGGCTAGACTTGGGGGTGGGAATGGAAGTAGTTTGTGATGAATGAATCACTAATCCATACATCTGGAGTTGAGCAAAGAAATAAAATACAGATTAAAACTGTGTTTTGTTTGGCAGCTTCTCAAGTCCCTTCCTTTCTGGAGGCCAGCAGTATTCTTACATTGAAAGTTTGGATAAAATACAAAGATGGAGATGCTGTCACAGTAAGACAAGGGATTAGTCCATACAACTTGCTAGTGGGGTTTATAAACCACTCGGCTGTGATATTAGTTTTAGAAAGGATGCTGTCACTCTGTAACTGATGTCAAGAAAAGTTGAAGAAAGAATTCCGGGAAACTTTAACCCACACCAAATACTATGGCTTTGGGGGATTTCTGATAGAAATGAAACTCAAAAGCCTTTAAAACATTGAATTTTGCATGTTTTCACTCATACTGTAATGAGATATCTGAAACACTGCTCATCTCTACTTCGTGGGTTCATATCAAAGTGGAAAAAACACTATAAGGCCTTTGTCAGATTTGAATACCATGGTTTTCCTTTAAATTCATTAACAGTTTCTCTTACAATATTTCTAAATCTTTTGCCTTAAAAATTGGAAGCTTCTCATAGCAGAAACATAAAAGATTCTATCACCTTTAAATCAAATGATCCTATTGGCAACAATGGGAACACATAGAAGAGGGGGGTTTTTTTGTTTATTTTTGTTTTTTTTGATTTGAACCCACATCCTTTGACTTAAAACTTTTTTTTCTTTTTCCAGCAAACATCAGAAAAAGTCCTCATGAAACTACAGCATAGTGAAGAAACACCAAAAAGAAGCAACAACTAAGTTATAGTTGTGCCAGGAAAAAGGGGCTGTGCACACAGGGACCCAATAAAGGTTTGTTGAATTGAATGGCTAACCAATGAGGAAAATGGAGAGAGCTGTAGTGAAGATGCAGAGGAGTGTTTTTAATTGGCACCAACAGCATGGTGCTTCTTTGTGAAATGCTTCCATCTTGCACACCCAGCATGTGTCCCCTATCCTAAACTACGGTTGGCAGCCCTACATAGAAGTCACAAGTCAAGTGATAATGGTAACATCAGGTGCGTGGGTGGTTAAGGGGAATGAAAGTGAATACAAGGAAAGGATTAAAGAAAAATAAAGCTTTTCTGGAAATGTCAACATTCTAAAATTTTTACTGTCTTGTGAAAAATCCACTCCTAAATTTCCTATTATTGTAGAGAGTCACAGAATTTTAGAACTGGAAGGTGCTTTAGAGATTTTCTAGTCCAACTGCCATCATTTTACAGATGGAGAAATTGAGGCCTAAAGAGGTTGTGTTCAAAGAAACTCCAACTTACTTATGTTCTCTTTGTACAGAGAAAATGATAACGAAGTTAAATTTTGTGAAGCCCTTTGATGTTATAGGTACTGAAGTGTTAAGTGAGATTTTTAAGTGGTTGTAACAAAATTCACAGAAAAGCCAGTCCTAGAAGAAAGCTCAAATATTCAATATTGTGTCATTAAGTTTTTCACTCAACAACAAATTCCTTGGGGTAGGTAGGTGGCATAGTGGATAGATCACCAGCCCTAGACTCAGGAGGACCTGAGTTCAAATCTAGCCTCAGATACTTACTAGCTGTGTGACCCTAGGCAAGTCACTTAACCCCCACTGCCTCAACATACAAAATAAAACAATGAATTACTGTTCTGTACAGAGAATTGCATCATACACTATAGGGGCTATTTTTTAAAAAGGCATCTCTGTTCTCCGTGAACTTATAATCTCATCGTACAATCTCACTGCAGAGACAAGAGATGCATGTGCAAAAACTAAGTAATAATGCTGTCCATAAGTTTGGAGGAAAACATTTATAAGTGCACGAAATCAGTGTTAGAAATAGTAAGTCCTAGAGAGCTTACGAGAAGCCAAACAGAATGATCACAAAAAGCTGCATGGAGGAGGTGGAATTTGAATTAGACCTTACTGGATGGGTAGAGTTTGAATGGTCAAGAAGAGGTAGGACATCATAGATGGGGAGCTCACCAAAATTCTTTACTTCTATGTCCAGAAAAGTTTGAAGTTTGTTCTTTTAAACGTCTTTCCTGGAGAAAAGTCTTTCAATTCAATTCAATAAACATTTATTAAGCACCTACTATGTGCCAGGCACTGTCCTAAATGCTGAGATACAAATAAGAAAAAGAGACAGTTCCTGCCCTTAAGGAGCTTACAGTCTAATGAGGGAAGATAACACATAATAGGAAGCTGAAAAGGTGGGGGAGAAGGGTGTCCACCACAGGGTGGCCAAGAAGAGCTGTTAATGGAAAATGGAGTTACCTGAAAGGTTGTGAACACTATATAAAGGAAGGTTTTGGGAGGTGTCTAATCATATGCCTCCATCCCTCCAATCAAACAACTGAGGATGAGTTGAGAATAAATCTGCATGGCAATGAGATTTCAAGTGATTAGCTTGTTCTTGGGCAATGTAGGAAGGAGTCTTTGGGGAGGGATAGTCAGGGCATGGAGTTCTGTGAAGTCAAAACCATGCAGAGTTGCTGCTGGAAAATAGAGAAGTACGCTCAATGATTGACATAATGTCATGAAAACAATATCAAAAGACAACCAGTGTTTGCTTGTAATGACCAATATAGGTCCTGAGGATCAGATAATGAAACATACCTCCCTCCTCTCTATTGAGAGACTCATGCAGAGCAGAATTGTCAAATATGGGACACTGGGCAGCATGCAGCATGCAACCACAACACAATGAAGTGAGCCTGAAACAGATTTAAATATAGTTGAGAAATATTTTACAAAATGAATAAAAATAAAATAGAACATGGATAATGTTCACATATGGTTTTCTAAGTCAATATGCAGACTGTAGGCATCCTTATATATGGATGAGTGGCCCCATTTCTATTTGAGTTTGACACCACTGGAGAAGAGGGGTGCATAAGCTGTCAGACCTGGTCTCTGTGTTGGTTGGTTTTGTTTAAATGTTTGTTTTTTATTACAAGGGAAGCTTTGATAGCTCTGCGAGGGGTGGAGATGGGGAGGTGTAAGGGCATATTTAGGCATATTATTGTGGTGTATTGGTGTATTGCCAACTGGGCAAGTCAACTAATTATTTTGTGCCTCAGTTTCCTCATCTTTAAAATGAGGTGGTTAGATTCAATGACACCTAAGGTTTCTTCTAGCTCTGAATCTATGATACTATGTTTCTTCAGCTGGGAAGCAATCAGGTTGTAAAGAGTTTTAAATGCCTAGCTGGATTTTATATTTCACTTTGGAAGTAGTAGTTTATTGAGTAGGGGCAATGACATAAGTAAATTGATGCTTTGCCAAAATGCACTTTGGCAACTGAGTGCAAGATGGACTAGACAAAAGAGAGACCTGAGGCAGGGGAATCAGTTAGTTAGACGGCTATTGCAATAGTCCTGGAGAAAGGTGATAAGACACTAAACTTGGGGTTTATAAAAATAAAAGTTTATCAATTATACTTTTAAAAATTAAGATTCCTAAGATTCTATTACAATATAAACTTGATTTTATATATGGGATTTGCCTTCTTAGGTGAATTATGATAATTGCAGAAATAAGAAGTTCTTTTATTTAAATTTCAGATATAACATACAGTAGTAAATGGTTTTCTTGTGGAAGAGAGATTCTCTGTGAGCAGAGAATATCAGTAATTTGTCACCTATGGTTTTTAAATTTTTGAATAGACTGTGAAAAAAATATGGAGTCATTGGAATGTTACTTCCCTGTGTCAGTGGCTGGAAGGGCATGCAAGCAAAAATTAACACCAGGTAGTCAGAAGGTTAAACCTCAATCAATGCACCAACACAAATTTGCACATCTACGGTGAACTTAGTGCGGTTGAAAGAGAATTGTCCTCAAAGTGCAGAGATCTCAGTAAGAATCTACAAATGAGTTACTGATATTCTGATAATCTATGAATGACCCACTGGCTCCTGTTGCAACAGGATTTGATTTGGTTTCAAAGTTCATTAACTCTGGTGCATTGGGTTTACTTTTCTTCTGATTACCAACTTTGAACCTAGAATCAAGAAGTGCTCAGTTCAAATGCTTCCTCAGACACTTTGTTAGCTAGGCAAGTCAATTTATTGCTTTGTTCCTCAGCTCCCTCATTTTTCAAATGAGGAGGTTGGAATCCATGACATCTAAGGTCCATTCTATCTGTCTCTGAATCTATGACCCTGTCAGTGCCCAGCTCCAGTATATTTGCTATCTGACTCCTTTGATGTTTACTTAGCTTTTTATCACCACTCTTTCTTCACCTTGACCTTCTGCCTAGGCTCTAGCCCCTGAGTGCTGTTCAGACATCAAACCCATTATTCTACCTTGATTCCCAACTTCAGTATATCATTTGGGTCTGAATTATTCCCTTGAAGGGCTATTACCTTTCAACTCCAAGTTTAATAACTCACATTTATTACTATTAAAAGCCTTACCTTGGCTCTCCCAGCTCTGGCTTCCAGCCCTCTTCCATGATTCACTGCCTCCTATCGTACTAGTGTGAAAAGAGGAAAACACATAGTTATGATGTGGGCTTGAGATAAGCATGAATCATTTAGTTTGGACTGCAAGATGATAGGAATCAAGATACCACTGTTTGCAACACAGTAGTATAACCTACTGAGAGGAAAGCTATCTAAGTGAAGAAAAAAGTTTCCTAAATACTGAAACAACAAAACCTGGTAACAGTCTAAAGAGATGTCCAATAGCATGATGAGTTAGAAAATATGAACAAGACTAACTACTATCAGTTATAATCCCTGTGTATTCAACAATTGACAGAAGTTTTATACTGCATAGCAGAGTGGTGTTTAGGTAGTCTGGGTAGATAGAATTGGACCAATCAAAAATTTTACAGAATAAAAGTATATGTTTACATATAAACATATTTTTATAGTGACACAAAATATTTCATTCATAGAACACTTATTAGGCACCTAGTACATACAACAACATTAGGCACTAGAAAAGATACTAAGATAAATAGGACATGGTTATAGGCCCCCAAAACTTGCAATCTAATGAGGGAATGAATGAATGAAAAATCATTTGATAAGTGCCTGCAGTGTGCAAAGCACTCTGGATATTAGTAGAAAATCAAGATAGCCTCTACTCTCAAGGAAGTCACATTGTAATGGGGGAGACAATACATATAGATGGTTTCAGCTACAAGTCGGATGAAAAGGTCAAATGGCCTTTACGGTGCACTGGAAAGGAAGATTATGATGCATATTCTTTAATGCCATTCCTATTGATAAAACCATATCTATTTCTAATGTTAAACAAATTGACATTACCAAGGACTTTGGTGGTGAGAGCTTTGTATTCTGGGGTTTTCAGTAGCTGTGGCTACTGAAGAAATGGGATCTATAGAAGAAGTTTTTGGATATATTTCTATTGGTGTCATGCCCTGTTGCAGCAGGGCTGGAAGCAGGGCCATTGGTCTGGGGGCGCTACAAGCCCTGAGGCTACTGTGATACCTTCCTTTCAGTGGCAGTTGGTATTGATGGTGGGAGGCTTGGCTGGTCCCCTTCCTCCATAAAAGGTGCTACCTATGACAATAGATATGGGGACTGGGCTAGAAATAAGGCCAGTGGTCTGCTTTTGGGCTCAGCATCTTGGAATTTCTCCACAAAAGTCTGAGTGGAGGTGGTAGCTAAAATGATGATGGTTGTTTGAGCCACCTGGCATATGCTGCTTCCTGCCTGTCTCTCAGGTGGCTTGTCTGCCTTATTTGTGACAATGATATGTACGCAGGGAAGTGTTATGTAAATAGATAGTTATGAGAAACATTAGAATAGGAGAATTGAATGGGAAGAAGACAAAGTGGCATGAGATCAGATGAGAGAAAAATTTCCATCACAAAAAAACCTCTTTTTCTGATGGAACAAAAACATATTGGGGGGGGGGATTAACTTACTACTGAAGCACTGTTTCCTCATACTTAAAATGAAGGGGTTTTATGTAACCTGAATGATGTTATGACAACAATTATAAAAAATATTTATATAGTACCACAAAATTTCCAAAGCACTTTACATACATTATCTCATAGTGAAGGTTTTACTTCCTGTATCATATGGATACTACTAATAATGAGGCACCTTTATATAACACTTTAAGGCTTACCAAGCACCTTCCTTCCAACCATCAGGTGATGTAGAATATTACAATCTCTATTTTCAAATGAGGAAACAGTGGTCCACAGGGCGGTCATACAACTAGTAAACATTAGAGATGGGATTTGAACACAAATCTTAGAAAGGATATGAACCTGCCTAGCATCATGCTATCAAATTGTGGGTCAAAAGTGGATTGGACACTTAAGATCATCAATACTAGGGCTGTACTAATTTCATTCTAAATTAATATAGCAGATAATTTAGTGAAATGAAGCAAGGGCATATATACCTTCATCTAACCATGTTGTAAGTGCTATGCATTGGCATTGGTCTTAGGTGCTTTCTATTGCTGGTGGCTAGGCACTAATTTTTAAGCCTGAATTTCGTGGCTTTGCTTTAACTTTCATATCCAGGTCAGGCCAGCCTTTACATGCACTGAAGCAATAAAACAAGTTGACATGAGACTTGCCTGTTTGATTTTGGTACATGTTAGACATTCTAAATCTGAAAATGGGGAAATCAAAACCAGGCATTTGGAGATGACCTAGCTGTCAATGAGCCACTAAGTCAGTTATTTTATGTTATAGCTTCATTCAAGGTCTGGTCTGGGGGTAGAGAAAATTGAACCAATTTCTAAGAGCAGACTTTATAGCCCTATTGACCCCACTGTTAAGCCACTGGTCTTCAGCAGCATATTGGACAAATGTTCTGTAGCGTCAGAAAAGGATAGAAAGACAATGTTCACATGCATAAGAAATACCATACTGAGTTAGAACAATGATCTGGCCATCTGGTAATTGCACCAAGGCATGTTCTGTGGATTGCTTTTCGTGATATTGCCACTGAGTTAGAACTATTTCCCAAACATCACAAACGTCATCTAGTGAAGTACTACAGAACTTCCATTAACTAATGAATCTAAGCCTTTCTTGAACCCTTTTGTATTATAGTCTTACAATACATTGGATGAGTGCCATAGTCAGTCAATAAAGATTTATTAAGCTCCTATTATATGCCAGGCACTGTGTGAAGCACAATACAAAGGCAAAAGATAGTCCATGCTCTAAAAGAGCTCATAGTACCTAAATTTATTATGAACTTTGCAAACTTTGAAACACTATGTAAATCTCCATTCGTTGTTGGTACTGTAACGTCATCATGTAAAGTAGGCTAGTACTTGTACTTGCCTCAGAGCTATCTTTTTTCTTATTTCAGAGTATACCTATCCCTTCATTCTAATCCTACGATTTGGCTCCTATCAATGGCCTTCATGACTTGATGACCTACATATATATATATTTTTTTGCTATCTTAGTATCTTAATCACAAGTTAACCTATGAACATTATCCAGATCTCTCATCTTTGTTTCAGTTATAATAGGCATTTTCTATGGTGATATAGATATAGACTCACTCTAGTTTTACTAAAGGGTAGGAAATAATTTCTGTTTTGTATCTAGTATTCTTCTTGATAAAACTTAATGTTTTGCTGGCAATTTTTGGTCAGAGCAGCACATCAGCAGCACATCATATTTATCCCAACCCTTTATTTTCAGTCTATAACTGAGTTTCCTGTCTATAACCAAACACTTCCTCCAATCCAATGGCAACCAAGTCAAATTATGTTCGATACTATCAAAACTTTTTATAAGCCCAAATAAATTGTGCTTACCAATTTCCCCTTATTCAAACACTTCTATTACCAAAGGATTTTAATAATAGTAATAGTGATAAATTACATTTCATAACACTTTATGATTTACAAAATATTTTTCCAACAATAATTACATGATATAAAAATGTGGAGACATTGCACAGTGACACTCATAGACTTAGTTTAAATTATGGATAAGTTGAGACCTACATTGATATAAGAAATATCCATATGAACAAAGTTCTATAATATTAAGAATGATTATATTTCAAAGATCTGGAATTTTTCATATATGACTACTTCCTCTACCAAAATAGATTGCATTCCCTTTAATAATTTAGTAGATGTCTTTGATAATTTCTATGGCTCATAGTTTTCCCTTACTCTGTCGCCTACCTGGTAAAGAAAAAACTTCTGCGGACTTTGCTCAGTTGTTCCTGAGGTCCTAGCTGCTCCATCTCTGGGCCTAAACTCAAAACCTTTGCAGCTTGGTAGGACCTGTTAGAGCTTGAACTTTGCTGACATTGTCTTCTAGGGCCTGGGACTACTTCTATCCTGTAGTGAGGCTCTGGGAGAGGACTTCAGGAAAGGGTCTTATTATTTACATTTTGTAGATGAGGAAATTGATGGTCAAAGAGCCTAAGTGGTCAATGAGGTTAAGAGATCAAAAAGGTTAAGTTATATTTCCCATATTCATAGAACCTGAGAGTGATGGAGCTGGGAACCTAGTATTCCTTCCTTACAAAAATCATGTTGCTACCCTCCCAGCATCTACTTTAGTTTTTAGTGATCTTTCCCTTTTTTATAGATCCTGTACCCCCTAAACCTGCTTTTAATAATAAGCATTGTATTTCAATTCTGAACAACCCCAAGATTTGCACTTCTAGTAATAACAGAGTATATCACATTTTATGTATAAGTTCTTTCTCTCTCTCAGTATTATTCTGAAAACAATATTGCCGTTTCTTTGCAGCTCTTCATACCCTTTCTCTCATAAGAGGATATTTAAGGCACCTCCTACTGCATACATATTGCTGTGAACCATTCCTGTATAGGAGATTCCAAGCAGTGGAATTAAATTTCTTAAAGCAATAGTGTCCAGTAACCCTGTCAACAGAAATGACAAATTACGAAATGTAAGGGAAATAAGATTGGAGTCACAAACCAAGAAATGTGATTTGCCTGGATGCTAGATAACTTTCTAGCCAAAGTGTAAGAAATTACCCAAAAGTAACACATGTGCCAATGCTGTGATGTGGGGAAGAATAAAAAGAAGTCTATGGCATGAGATTTTTCTTCATAAAACAGCCTGGAAAGCTGTTTGAGCTGCCTCTGGTAATGTGGCCAGCTGGGCTTTGTGAATAGTCAGAGATATAATCAAGACACTTATGAAAATGCAGAACTTTGTTACGTATTAAAAATCCCATCATGAAAAGGGTTCTCAAAAATATAGAAACAGTGAAATAATGAATGTGGGAACAGAAAACAAAAAAACACCAGTGCTGATTGATTTCTTATCATTAAAAACCACATTTAAAAAATATGCTGTGTACGAATACTCAAACAAGCCAGTGTTCAGGTGGAACTAGGATCTCATTAATGCGAAAGTTCCCTTCAGTGCTGCAGCCTGACTAGTCTATATGCCTCTTGTCCACATCTTATCATATGTTCACCATAGATGATCTACCCAATACGGCAATGAGCTTCCAGACCTTTTCTTCACATTGCAAAGACAAATAGAGTTCACTGCTTATATCATCATCACCATGTGACCAGACCATCTTTTTTTTTTCATCATGCATTTCTTTGATGACATTCTTTGCTTCAATCAAACAACATTTGTTAAGTGTCTACTATGTGGCTGACACAGTGGCAAACACCAGTATTTCTTCCTCCATTTTTCTTTCCTCCATTCTGAGGCGTCTAGATGACACAGAGGATAAAGTGCTGGCACTGAAGTCAAGAAGATGATAGTTCAAATTTGGCCTCAGACACTTAACTAGCCTTATGACCCTAGGCAAGTCACTTAAATCTTTTTGTCTCAGTTTTCTCAAATACAAAACGGGGATCATAACAGCACCTATTTTATAGGGTTGTTGGAAGGACCAAACATAATATTTGAAAAGTGCTTAGCACATAATAGGCATTTAACAAATGTAAGTCTTCTTACCCCCTCCTTCATAGGTTTTAGAATTTTATTATGCATTACAGCCCATTCACAATCCACTTCCCCATAGTTTTTGGAGTGATACTCAGTTTAAGTTCTTCAGAAGCTGTAGTGTTCCATGACTCACAGCCATACAACACCCTCAGTAGAATATTAGTGGCGTTTTTTTCAATGGTCCTTCTCAAGAAGAAGTTTAGGATTATTAAAAAAGTTTTGCAATTTTTCACAATTAATCTATTCTGTTCCCCTCCTTTTTTTTAATCTGGTCCCAAATAATTATCTATTTGCAGTATCTATCTAAGAGATACGTACTGATGAGTGAGGATATTCAAACAAAGTTATCTCTGTTATAATAGTCAAGGTATTTTGAATAATCTTTATATAGAGATACCTAATTAGAAGAGAGCTTTTAATATAATGTTTTGCTCAGATGCTAAACCAACAATTAGTATAGTTGGATTTTGAGTTCCCTATAATTTTTGTTCAAATGTATGGTGGTAAAGATGTGATCCACTGTTCAATTTAACTTGTGAAGGCCTGGCTGCTCCTTTGTAATAGTATTATTCAGGATGATCTTAATGTATATGCAAATTATTTTCACAAAGTATACATATGCGAAAGTAGACATATAGATTGCTAGTTATTAATGTTGTCTGAGCCTCCTTTTTTTGTTATTGAGGTCCGAGATTCTTTTCCTTGTCTTGAGTATCTTCTCCTCCTTTGATTTATTGGAAATCAAAACCTCAGTTCCCTCACAATTATCTTGCCACCAGTATGTATCTCCTCTGTCTACATCTACTTGGTCTAATACATCTGCTTTTCCCATCTTTGGTCTCCATGGTTCCATTTCTGCTTCCTTTAAAATAACATTTGGCACAGTGATGCTAGATTCTAAATATGTTGGCTTCCCTGTCCTAAATGGTAAAAACAAATTATTATAAAAATATTTGCAGATCTTTTCCTTTTTTCCCCTGTTGGTAGCGTTCTTTCCATTTTCGTCTTTACTTCCTCCATATTCATCTGGGCTGACTTTGCCTATTTAAGACTCTTATCAGACTTTCTTAAAGCTAGGACTATTTGTCTCTGGATACACAGTCTGTCACTGGTCCTCACCTTGGAACACCACACTGAAGTACAGGCCCCTCCTTAATCCACTCTGATTCTATGATCTGAAACTGGAAAATGAGCTACAGAGTTTCTAGTTGATACTTATTCATGGCCTCTACACAAGTTTAGGCACCTTTATGCTGTTTCTAGACCATCCTCTTTTCTTGGTGCACAGCCTATCCATATGCCAGAATGTTTCAGATTGTGCTACTGGTCAGACCCTGTTCATAGTGTCAGTAGACTTCTCTTCTGCCTTATGTCCTGGGAAAAATGACTCACTGTGATGCTTTTTTCTTGGATTCCTGTAACAGAACTCAGTCTGGTACATTCTGTGGCTCTGCCTGGATGATTTTGGTGAGGAAGAGAGATAAAGCTTACTGTACTTCATTTTGCTATTCCTCCATCTTGGTTCCACCTCCCTACAGATAACTATTCTAAACCAGTGTTGTCCTTGGCTGTCATATCTCTATACTTGGTAGGTAAGCCAAATGTTTGCCATGGTGCTTCCATCTCTTCCTTGTTATGGCCATTGCTCTGTAGATCAAACTTCCATATGAAATAATCATAGAATATCTATATATCATTTCCTTTCATCCAAATCTTATTTTATCCAGTTTAAATAAGTAAAGATGGAGTTGTTTTAATTGCTAATGATCTTTTTCTAATTTTTATTCTTCCAGTTTTGTATTAATTTTCACCTTTGCTTTAATCATGTAGTTGTCTGACTATACACAGACATCAAATTCTGGAATCAATAATGAGCCATTTACTGTCTATTAAAATATAATTAATTTCATTTTTTTGTGTTGCCACCTTGTTGAGGATCTCTTGATTACTTTCTCAAAGAAAGTATTTGTGAGGTATAGGCATGAAATTCCTGCTCCATACCTTCTAACATATTTCACACTGCTTTTATCTCCATGGAGATTTAAATATCCATATCTTATCTGCCTGTCACAGCCCTGTGCCTCAGTTTGGCCATTTATTGTCAGGGAATATATCTACTTGGTCATATTAGGGACAATTTTTATTCATGGCATGTTTGATATTTGTGGATAGTGGAATTGGTGGACAATGTAACCACATGTTTAAGTATACAAATTGACCAGAGAGGTAGCAGTTGGGTCTCTAATGAATGAGTCTTTGGGGTTACCCTCTTCTCTTCTATTGATCCAAAAGAGCAAGGCTTCTTCTCTGTCCTGAATCTCCTCTATTACTAGTGGCCTAACAAACACCTCATGGTTCTTCCAGTATTATCAGGCAGCTGTGTGGCATACCTCACTGGGTCTAGAATAGTTGTCAGTTATTAACCGATGTCCATCTTCTTATATTTATAGGATATTTAGGATTATTGTCTAAGTTCTAGACTTATTATTGTTTTAGGTTCTAGATTTATTATTTAAGGTAGTACAGTAGATACGTGCTCAAACTGGAGTCAAGAAGAACCGAGTTCAAATCTATCTCCAGATATTTGCTGGCCATGCTACCCTGGGCAAATCAAGTCACTTAACCTCTCTCCCCATCTCTCTATCCCAACTTCCTGTAAAGGGGTAAAAGAGAAATGTGAAAAGAGAATTAAAAATAGCACCTGCCTTCCAGAGTTATTGTGAAAATAAATGGAAAAAAAAATTTGTCAGACATTTTGAAAAACTTAAAATCTTATAAAATATTATCATTAGTTATTATTGTTAATAGGTATATTTCTGCCGAGCTAGGAATTTCATAGTATTCCATGTGTTTCATGATATACATTAAATACTTCTTATTTCTTGAATAGAGTTGTATTTTTTAATGGAGTTCAGTCTGTCAGATCCTTTCACGATCTATAGTTTGACATTTTTTGTGACTATCGTAGGAAAATGGACACTGCAGGGGGTACAAAGGCAGTAGGTGGTATAAATGGCACCTTGGTCAGCTTTAGTTGATCTTCCTATAATGACCTCATAGTGTAACAATCACGGCATCAGTGAATTTGGTGTTGCCTAATTGCTAGGCCATATAAAGGAGTCAGACAGCAGAAAGGGGGCATGTGTGTATTGAAACATTCTGATCCGTACATAGTGGTATAGACCACGTGGTGAGGAGAAATAGCATTAAGGACAGAGCGGAGACTTGGTTATAGGACTAGGAGGGATGGTACAGTTGAATTACCTAGAGTGGCGCTTGATCTTTTCCTCCTTACTTCATCATTGTAGTAAGTGAGATTGTTCAAAGTGCTCGAATTGGTCCAGGATTGTGACTAATGCTGCCCCAAAGAGCACATCCTGAATACACAAGAATTGTAGTAGGCAATGGTAAAAACTGTGATCTAAAAGCTGTGTAGCATAGCAGAGTCTGGGAGTGTCAGAGCTAAAAGGAACCACAAAGGCTTAGGAAAAAGGAACTGCCTTTCCCCCACCCCAGTGCAATTCTCTCCCTCATCAACTCTATCTCCTGGTTTCCTTCAAGTCCCAGCCAAAATCCTACATTCTACAAGAAGCTTTTTGGTGTCTCCCTTATTATTAGAGCCTCCTCTCTGTCATTATCTCCAATCTAACCTGTATATAATTTGTCTGTAAAAAGATGTTTGCATGTTGTCTCTCCCATTAGAATGTGAGCTCCTTAAGAGCAGGGACTGGTTTTTTTGTTTGTTTTTGTTTTGCCTTTCTTTTTCTCCCCACAACAAATGCTTGTTGCCTGACTCAGCCTTTGCTTGGAGACCTCAAGTGCGGGGTAGACCATTGCATCCTGAAGTAGTCCATTCCATTTTGCATACCTCTAATCACAGTTTTTCCTTGCATCAAGCCTAAATTTGCTTATGTACAATTTCTACTCATTGTTCCTAGTTTGAGCTTGGGGAATAAGCAGAAAAACAGTCAAATATTTGAAGAGAGGAATCATGTCCCCATTTTTTCTCCAAAAGTAAATACCTTATATTTTCTTCAACTGATTCTTAAACAGTATGATGTTGATGCCTTTCACCAATTGGGATGAATTTCTTAGGCCATTCTCCTGTTTATCAATGCCCTTGCTCTTGATGCAGCTGACTCAGGACAGAGAATAGTACAATCTCCTTTTTCTTGAATATGATGTCTCTCAATACACCCTAAACTTTAATGGCTGCCATTTCACACTATTGGCTCATATTGGACATGCAGTCTAGCTCATCTCAGTTGTTTTTTTTTTCCAGCTAAATTTACTTCCATCTAAGGGGTGCCTAGCAGTGGGCGAAGAGCACATGAAACTTGCTCTCTCTAAATTCTATTCCAGGTTTGGCTATTTTCTTCTCACTTATTGTATTTATTCTATCCTTCCTTTCCATGTATAATTATGATATAATCTTATCTTATTCTCATTCAGAATACTTCATGATGCACCCCTAGATTTTGGGGAAAAAAAACAGTCTCACTGTTTGCCAGCTTGCAGAAGAAATGGCCATGTGGGGTAAACAAACTAAACTGTGCAACTCAGCTGTAGAAGCTAAGGAAGTATTGCCAGATGTTGCAGGATGTGTTGTTTCACAGCTGGGATTGACATGGGGGCGGGGGAAGCATCCAATATTAACTCCTTCAGGCACATCAGGTGCACCAACTCTCATCCCTGAATATTATATTTGACATTTTAGATTTGATCACTTTAAATTTCAAAATAGGGTGGAATTATGATTCCAAGAATATAGTTGGATAGATTAATTTGGATTAATATAAATTCAAATGAATTTACTCTATTATCAGGGAATGCATCTAGTTGGTCCTATTAGGGGAAAATTTTATTCATGGAATAGTTGATGTTTCTGAGTAGTGAGACTAATGGACAATGTAGCCATACATTTATGACCTGGGAACTTACTAGAGAAAAAGTACTAAGGGGACTTCAGTACATGAGTCTTCAGAGTTCTTTTTCTTGGCTTTACTCTCCTTCCAATAAGCCAAAAGAACAAGGCTGTATCTCTGTCCTGCTTCCTCTCTATTAATAGTGGCTCAAAGAGCATCTGATGGCTCTTCTACTTTTGCAGGGGACTGCAAAGTAGGCCTCCTGGGACTAGAACAGTAATTAGTGACTAATCAATTTCAACACTCTTTTATTTATAGGATTTATAGGAACACTGTTAAAGGTTCTAGACTTATTATATAAAGTGGTGCAGTAGATAGAAAATATTTGCTATGAGTCCGTTCAGGAGGGACTTCAAGTGTGCTATCACACTAGCAAGCTTAGCCTCTTCCTTCCCTGAACTATATTCTCTGGGCTTCTCGGGATGGGGGTTGGGGGGTGGGGGGTGGGGTGGAACCTTTCAGCTTAACTCAAGTTGGTCTTCAGTGGCTGAGGTATTCCTTCCCACCCACATTTTGGGCAGAAATTTTTAATTATTCTATCACAAGATTGCCAGTATATTTCAACAACAATAAATAATATTGCTATGGAGTAAATAAATGGATTATTAGATAAATCAGCTAAATACTCTTGCATATTTGGACATGGTAAGGAAGATGTATAGCATTCTGAAAATACAGTTTACTTCATGTTTCTTTTCATGAAGTTTAGACAAGCCTAGTTTACATTTCCACAACAAGAGGTTTTTCAGTGGTTGAAATAAAGGTCTTAAATCTCTCTCTCCCTCCCTCCCCCTTCTCTCTCTCTCTCTCTCTCTCTCTCTCTCTCTCTCTCTCTCTCTCTCTCTCTCTCTTTGTCTCTCTCTGTCTCTCTCTCTCTCTGTCTCTCTCTCTGTCTCTGTCTCTCTGTCTCTGTCTCTCTGTCTCTTTCTCCCTCTCTCTCTCCCTCTCTCTCTCTCTCTCTCTCTCTCTCTCTCTCTCTCTCTCTCTCTCTCTCTCTCTTTCTCCCTCTTCATCTTCCTCTCTGTCTCTCTCTCTTTCTCCTCAATGTACTTACTTCAGATGGACGATGTGCACTTTCAGAATGGTCACATTCCCAAGTCAGACATGCAGACATGGGAAAACTTCAAGGAGCATTAAATTTTTTTCACTGTAATTGCCACCTGACAGAAATATTTAGTGTTATCAGTAGACTTCAACATTGACTTCAATTAAATAGTTTGAATTTTCCAGAGATATATCCAAAGATTTTAAGGCTACTTTGCAGTGGTATGGCTAACTTTGTAAGAGTTTTAAACAATACACAAAGTGTATTTAGGAAATCAGAAATGCCATGCTGACCTAGCCAAAATTAACATTAGGATGTTTAGCTAAGGCTGATATTATCTAATTAATATATAAAATAAATCTAATCTCTTTGTCATTTTGGTCCTTATCTGGGTATATGTTGATGTTCAGTTTAGCTACCTACTAGGTATAAAGTACTGGCTAATATCCTTACCAAGGAAGAACAATTTAAATATTAGTGGATCAAAGTTAGGTTTATGCTTCTATTGAGAAAAGTAGTCATTTGACTTGTATAAGACCTTATGCCTTGATTACATGTATTAATACAGAAAAGCATTGCCTGAGCTTGGTTCCCAGCTCTCATGACTGCAATTTAAGTGCATTATAATTATTTTATGAACACCAATTATGTTGTGAAGTCATTGTATATCACATAAACAAATTATGATACTAGACTGTAAATAAGGTGTAAAGGACCTTAATCCATATTATTCCTTATAGCAGACATTAACCAGCCTCATATGTTTAAGTAAGAACCAAATGAGGTTCTGACTCTGGAGAGAAATATGATGTCCTTTTGTTTTCTTAGTATGGGTAGATTTGTGTTAACAAATGACTGTGATACTATGCCATTCTGGTTAAAGTTACACAATTTATAGTGCGTGTATAAAAACTGCTGCCACTTTTTCACACTGATTTTATTTTTTCCCCAAACATAAAACTCCACCACATGTTTTTAGAATGTTAGAGGGAAAGTCTTAATAGAGAAAAAAAGATTGTGTTGTGTCTGTTAGAACTGTGATACAGTCATGATGAGAGCTTTCCCTCAGCCTTCTTCAGGAGCTCCTTCTCTCATGAGACTGCAAGGATTTTACATGAAATCTCAAACCTCCTCATCCAGATTCTGAGAATTTAACTCTCACTAAGTATGAATGAAGTTTTATTTTAATAATGATTAGCTCCTACCAAGCACAGTGAATGCTTTCTCTATTTTTTTCTTTCTTGTGAGATAGCTCAGTAACAGTTCTAGCAGTACAGGGGTAGGTATGACACACATACATTAGTATTACAGTAGAATAAGATCATAAGATTTAGGGTTAGGAGGCACCTGAGCAATCATCTAGTCTAACCACATCATTTTACAGTTAAAGATTGCCTTGGCTAAAGGTATCACCAGCATCCTTATTAAACTTGCAAATGACATATAACTGGAAGAAACTGTTAACAACAAAATAGCAAAAAACCTTGAAACATTAAAAAAATTGGGTGGAATCAAAGAACATGAAATAGAATAGGACTTAGTGTGAAATTTAACACTTAGTCTTAAAAATTAACTTGACAGATAAAAGATGGAAGAGGCATATTTTAGGCAGGAGTTTTTCTGAAAAAGATCTAGTGGTTTCAGTGGACCACAGACTCAATATGAGTCAAATGTGTTGTGTGGCAGCTAAAAAAGCCAATACAGTCTGAGGCTGCATTAAAAGATGATGCCCAAGAACCAGGAGATGGCAGCCCCATTGTTCTTTGCCCCAGTCAGGTCACATCTGCAGCAGTGTATTGAGTTATGGGTGCCATATTATAGAAGACATTTTTAACTCGGACAGTATTCAGAGGAAGACAACAAACATAATAAAGTGCTTTACAGTCATGTTATATGATGATTACTTAAAGTAAATGGAAAAGTTTAGCTGGAGAAAGATAAAACTGGGTGGGGAGGGTTGGAAGAAAGGAGAAGGGAGACGTCATAGCTACCCTCAAGTATTTAGATGGTAGGCAATCAAATGAGATAACATTTGTAAAGTGCTCAGAACAATGCCTGCCACATAGCAGGCTCTATAAGAATGCTTATTCCCTTCCTTTCCCTTCCCCCTGGAATGTGAAAGGACATGATTTGTCTTTTCTAACTCAGAAAGCAGAAGGCACAGGAAAGTTGGGAAGTTACAAAGAGGCAAATTTTGGCTCAAAATGGTTTTTTTGGGGGGAGGAGGGGATTTCTAACAATTGTAGTTATCTAGATGTGGAATGGATTGCCTCAAGAGAAGAGTGGTTTCCCCTAGTTGAAGGCTCTTGAATGAAGGCTTAATATCAATTTCCAGATACAAGTGGGACTGTATGGCCCCTGATGACTCTGCCAAACCAAAAATCTGTGCTTCTGCAAAACTGCAGCCCAAAGAGGTGACTATTTGCTCCAAGTCACATAGATAACAAATTGTATTACCAGGCTGCAATTCAGGTCTTCTGACTACAAATTCAGTGTTTTGGGGTATTCCAGTTCACCTAATCATAAGATGGCAGCATAAATTTAAATTTTAGTGCTCCCCAAATTTTACAAGGGTGCTTCTACCAAATGTCACCCCCAGAATAATTCTTGCCATGTTACTTTCAGGTTGCTTCTTTCTGAACCCCAAAACACAGTAGAGTCTTCCTAGACAGTAGTAATTTCTATTCAGGACCCATTTGACAAAAACTGTTTAATTAAGAAAGGTCCATATTAGGAAGTTGTTCTTCCTTTAGGTTAGATCTCCACCTTCAAAGGATGTATTGTTGCCTTTGTTTTTCTTTTTTTGGCTGTAGAAATGAATAGAAAAATACATTCTCTATAGGACAGTTGAGAAGAATTTCACATCTAACCAATATTATTTATAGATTACTTACTATTTCCACTGCCCTCAGGCATCCTTTTGATACGTAGGGATATTCTTCTAACTAAAGCTTGTGATCCTTTCATCTTCTCAATTACCAAAAGTTAACTGGCTCTGTTTCCATTAGTTTCTGATGTTATGATACGCTATGTCCATTTGAAGAAGGTAAGAACCATTTCTTTATATTGAATTGCAGTAAACAATTCATCGACTCATGGAGTTGTAGGGATTTAAGGAATCCTTGAGATTGCTTAGTCAAACCTCATCTTTAAAATTTTGAGACTGGTATAATTAATTTATAAAGCCCCCTCCAGCTCTAAAATTCAGTGAATAAAGCCCAGCGTACTCTCTCCTTATCAGTTCTATGATATGAAGACAAATGAAGAGGGAATGAGTGAATCTTACTTTCATTGGATTTGGCTTAAGGAGAGAATAACATACACACTCAATTGGGTATGGAAATCTATCTTACTCTACAGAAAAATGGGAGGGAAGGGGACAAGAGAGCAGGAAGATGATAGGCAGGAGGGCAGATTAGGGGAGGGCATAATCAGAAGCAAACACTTCTAAGGAGGGACAGAGTCGAACGAGAGAATAGAATAAATGGGGGTGGGATAGGATTAAGGGAAATATACTTAGTTTTTCACAACATGACTACTATGGAAGTGTTTTGCTTGACTACACATGTATAACCTATATCGAGTTGCTTGCCTTCTCAATGAGGGTGGGTGGGGAGAGAGGAAGGGAGAAAATTTGGAATCCACAGTTTTAAAAACAAAAGTTAAAAAAATTGTTTTCACATGCAACTGGGAAATAAGATATACAGGAAGTGGGGTACAGAAATCTATCCTGCCCTACAGTTAAATTGAAGGGGAAGGGAATAAGAGAAGGGGGGGAGAGATAGAAGGGAGGGCAGATTAGGAGAAGGGGTATTCAGAATGTATGCCATCTTGGGGTGGGGGAGGGATGAGACGGGGAGAAAATTTGGAACTCAAAATCTTGTGGAAGTGAATGTTGAAAACTAAAAATAAATAAATTAAAATGTTAAAAAAAATTAGAAAAAAATTTAAAAAATTGTTCTACAGAATAGTTGGACTAGTTCAAAATTCCAACAGTGCATTAGTATCCCAATTTTTACACATCCCCTCTAGCATCTATCATGTCCTTTTCTGTCATGTTAGCCAATTTGATAAGTGTGATATTTCATACTTTTTTAATTTTAGTTTCTCAAATAAGTAGTGATTTATAACATTTTATGTGACTATAGCTTTGATTTCTTCTTCTAAAAGCCTCCTGTTCATATCCTTTGATCATTTCTCAACTAAGGAATGACAAATTTATGTAACTTTGGCTCAGTTCCCTAAGTATTTGACAAAAGGGGTCTTTATCTGAATAAGCTGCTATATGTTTCAAATTTCCTTCTAATTTTGGCTACATTAATTTTGTTTGTACAAAAGCTTTTTAATTTCATGTAATAAAAATTTTACATTTTATTTCCCCCCCCAAAAAATTAAAAAAATAAAAAATAACAAAAAAATAAAAATAAAATAAAATAAAAAATGAAGACAGAGTGGTAGAATGAAAGGGACATTACAAAGACCTGGATTCAAGTCCTGGTCCAGGCATCAGCTCATTGTGTGCCTTTAGGCAAGTCTTTTGACACCTCAAAACCTCAATTTTGTTCATTCACAAATAAAACTGTATCTCATAACATGCCATCTGGCTCTGACCTTCTCTACTTATGTAGCATTTGTATATTAATCTTCTAATTTTCAACATATGTCAGTTCCCTGTGAGTTAAAGACCTGTTTCCATTTGTGCTATACGAATTTTAGTCCTCAGTGGTAGGTTTATTTTCTCATAGCAAGACATCTTGTAAAATTTATGAGAACTGACCATATTTAATGCATTTTCAGGGAAGGCCTTGCCCCATGCAAAGCTATTTCTGGTACTTCTACTTAGAAGATTTATTGTGTAAAATGTAGGGTCATTTGCCCAGGAATTGAATTCTCTTTCTAAAAAAAGATCTGATCCAATTCTATTTGACAAATAACTACTATTTTTAAAGGGATATCATGAGATTTATATTATTATTTTATGGTTTTAAAAAAACAGTTTCTACCACTACTCTCTGTACTACCTATGTCTCTCATTATATTGGGTTACAACCATCCACAAAAGTGAGCTCATGAGACAGCATTGAGAAAAAAAATCAATATGACTTTTGAATTAACCATTCTTTTGGTATTATCTACATATGTCAGAGGTAGCCAGATGGCAAAGTGGATAGAGTACTGGATTCAGAGTTCAAATCCAAGCTATGCACTAATATTTCTTTCTCCATGTTTTTCTTCTTCCATTTTGAGGCAGCTAGATGATGGTTAAAGTAGATAAAGCATTGTGCCTGGAGTCGAGGAGACTTGAGTTCCAATCCACTCGCATATACTGCTAGTATGTGTGACCTTGGGCAAATCACTTAACCTTTGTCTGCCTCAGTTTCCTCATCTATACAAGGAGGACAAAAATAACACCTATCTTCCAAGGTTGTTGTGAGTATTAAATGATATGATATTTGTAAGGCACTTTGCAAATCTTAAGGAACTATATAAATAGTAGTGATTATTATCATCTATATCTCCTTTTTTTTTTCATTAACACAAATGACCAAGAATTATTTATTTTATAAAGATACTTGAAGCATACTTATGGCCTTGTTTGCACTTTGGAAAAGCATGGTCAGCTGTATCAAGAAAAGCAAGTTGAACCAAGAGAGTAGATAATGTAAGAGAAATGGTGGTCAACAAACATCGCGTGGCCCCTGCTAGCCTGAATCTATAGATGCATGTGCTCTTATGTGACTACAGAATAATCTGAAGGCAAGGGGTAGTGTATATGGAAGCTTAGGAAAAAGTATAAAAGCAGGTGAGAATATCACAAAGAAGATAATGTGTCCAATGGGAATACACTTTTTTTGCCTATTTGATATTACATCGTCTACAAGATATAACAAAAACACTGATAAATAAGCAAAAGAAATGCAGGGGGTCTGAGCCACTTTACTGGAGTTTAAAAGTTTCTGGTACTGGGATCAGGAAGGAAGATTGATTAAGTTGTATCTTCAGTTGAACTTAAAGAATAAATCTCAAGAGGATTCTAAAGAGCTGTGGCAGTGGAAAAAAATAGAAATGACTAAAGAGTAGCTGTCAGTGGTCCTGAGAACTGTTTCCTGTTACCAATTCAGCTTTTGAATGTAGATTTCCTATCTCATCCTTCTCTCCAGGAAAAACAACGACAACAACAAGTAACAAAAAAAAATGTTCATTGTCATTGAAGGCAGATAACTCCAAAGCTTCACCTGCATGGTGTTGGTCTTCCAATGAGCATCACTGGCTGATAGAAAAAATAAAGAAAAAACTTTCAATAATGAAGTCATCACCCAGGGCTTGAAGAGGACTTTGCCTCTGGACAAAGCTAGGTGGCAAAATGGATAGAGTGCTGGGTCTGGAGTCAGAAAGACTTGAGTTCAAATCCAGCTTCAGACATTTTCTAGCTGTATAACCCTGGGTAAGTAATTTATCCATTTTCTACCTCAGTTTCCTCAAATGTAAAATTATTGTTGTTGTTTAGTCCTTTCAGTCGTATCTGACTCTCTGTGACCCCATTTTGGGGTTTTCTTGCAAAGGTACTGGAGTGGTTTGTCATTTCCTTTTCTAAAACTATAAAATCGGGATAAAAATAACACCTACCTCAAAGGGTTGCTGTGAGGATCAAATGAAATAATAATTATAATGACACATTGCCTGCCCCACAGTAGCTACTAAATGCTTATTTCTTCCATCAGGGTGCCAACATACAGTGGGGTTCTTCCCCTCAAGTTGGACTCTGATCCTATACTTTTCCTCACAGTTTTCCAAAGAGTCCTCTGTTCCTATGGGAATCTCTGAAAGACATTATCTCCCGTGCACCATAA
Organism: Phascolarctos cinereus; assembly: GCF_003287225.1. Taxonomy (NCBI): domain Eukaryota; kingdom Metazoa; phylum Chordata; class Mammalia; order Diprotodontia; family Phascolarctidae; genus Phascolarctos; species Phascolarctos cinereus. The sequence goes on from NW_027555625.1 coordinate 169,563,978, forward strand.
TACCTTCCTTCTTTCCCCACCAAACTGCTAAATTGGTCCCAGGAAAATTTTGGGACCATTACAGAGCCTGGCTTCTTCACTTTGTTGATGAGGAAACCGGTGGTGTGACTTACCAAAAGACACACAGCTTGTTAGAGACACAGCCAGAATGAACAACCCAAGTCTAACTTCAGCATGGTTGTAACTCTTTCTTTACCTTCTTCTGGAATATTATCTTGGTGCTCAACTTGTGGATCCCTGAGTTCTTCCATTTTAATGATTCACTTAGTCACCAGGTTCCACCTGCTGATCTCTCCTTTGCTGCTTTTCATGCTGCTGACTGATCCATCCTCAGCCAAAACAATTACCGAGATGAGTGGATTATGGGGCACTCACCTATCACATTCTCCACAGGCAAATTGTGCCTCTGTTTTATGGGATCCATACCAAACACCTGCAAGGCTTCCTTAATAGCATCTCCCAAACAGCACACAGTATTAAAAAGTGCAAGTATCTTTTGTTACCATAGCAACATGATCCACCAAAGGCATAAACCTTCCCAGCACAGTGCTTTAAGACCTGACTCTCCCTTGGACTGTTTAATAGCAGTTTCCACATTAAACTGGCAGCTTTCCATGAAGAGAAAGCTGTTCCCTGCCACGCTCTTGACTTCCCTTCTCTTCATTGAGACTGGAATGGCTAGAAATCCCACCTCTCCCAACAGCAATGGTTTTACTCAGCTGAAGCTGTGTGTAATGTGGATGACAAAAAAAAGTTAATTTGATATTAGGTGCCATGAATTATCCAGGAAATTAGGGTGAGAGCGTCATACTGTTCTGCCCTGGTCAGACTGCATGTAGAGTATCGTGTCTAATTCTGTAAGCCAGATTTTAGGAGAGATAATAGCAAACTAGTGCATCCAGAGGAAGGCATCATATCATATGAGGAAGGGTTGAATAAATAGGGAATGTTTAGCATGGATGAGAAAACATTTACCAGGAACTTGATAGATATCAGTCAGCCATTGGGTATTTACTAAAGACTTAAGGCACTGGAGATACAAAGAAATAATTCCTGCCTTCAAGGAGCTTACATATCTAAGGTTTGTTGTTTTTTGTTTGTTTGTTTTTATTTTTATTTTATTTTATTTTTTACAAAATATGTGGTGCCTCAAAAGTCCTAGTACAGTCTGAGCTTTAGTCTTTTGGGCCATTCTAAACAAAAGGGATCACATATCTAAAGGGCTATCACATGTGTGACTTCCATGTCTTTAGAGATGAGACTAGTCAGTGGTCAGTAGCCGAATATTTCAGGGAGAAAGATTTCAACTCCACATAAGAAAGAACTTTCTAATTAGAGTTGCAAAGCAAAACAAAAAACAAAAAACAAAAACAGAATGAGATTCTTCAAGGGTGAGTAAGCTTCCCTTCACTGGTCTACTGGCTCTTCACATGCTCCCATGCCTGGAATGCCCTCCCTCTTTGCCTCTACCTTTTGGAATCCCTTGCTTCGTTCAAAGGTCAGCTTTAGAACTACCCTGCCAACATGGCACCAAAAATACCTTCTATGTGTTTTGTAGATCTTTTGTAACTACTTATATGTGTAAATGTTGTCTCCCCCTTTGCCTTATACATTGTTATTGTTCAGTCATTTGGTTATGTCTGATTCTTTGTGACCTCATGGATCAAACTTACCATGGGGTTTACTTGGCAAAAATACTGGAGTTGTTTGCCATTTCCTTCTCCAGTGGACTAAGGCAAACAGAGGTTAAGTGACTTGACAAGGGTCATGCAAGTAGAAGTATCTGAGGCTGGATACGAACTAAAGTCTTCCTGACTCAAGGCCCAGCACTCTATCCACTGAGCCATCTAGCGGTCTCTCCTGGCATTTTTTTTCGGGAGGTTCAATTTTAAAAGGTGGGTTGTAAACAGTATATTCACTACCATTTTTAGAGATTACATTTTCATCTCTAATGCTGTAAGGATTTCAAATCATTAATTTGGACAGAGTTCACCTTTGAATACATAACTAGCATAAGATCAATGGGGCTTTGTCTGACATCTGTGAGGATATATGCTTCTTTCATATAGCACAGGCCAGATAAAAGACTGCAAGGCAGAGACCAGGGGTGGGGAATCTGTAGCCTTGAGGCCATATGTGACCTTCTAGGTCCTTGGGTGCGGCCTTTTGAATGAGTGTAAGTTTTAAGAAACAAATCCTTTTATTAAGGGGATTTGTTCTGTGAAGTTTGGATTCAGTCAAAGGGCCTCCCTTGAGGACCCAGAGGGCCACATATGGCCTTGAGGTTGCAGGCTGCCCAGCCCTGGCATAGACTTAAGACCCCTCTACTAACTGCTACCAGTTTCTGGCTGCCTTTTTGGACAGTTGTGGACTGGATGGAGGTGCTTGCTCCTCTTTATCGTTGGTTCCACTGGGGTCCTTTTCATATTTTGGCTGGAATTTGTATGGGAATATTAGTACAGAGTGCTGGGCCTAGAGTCAGGAAGATTTGAGTTCAAATCCATCCTCAGACACATACTAGCTGTGTGACCCTGGGCAAATTATTTAACTTCTGTTTGCCTTGCTCCACTGGAGAAGGAAATGGCAAACCACTCTAGTATCTTTGCCAAGAAAACCTTATAGACATTAGGCAGACACCCAATAAATTATTTTGATTTATTGAGTTCTTGTCTTTTCATGAATGTAATGTTTTCTAGGGACCAATCCTAGGTGAAATTTTGTCAACCAAGTGGCTGTTTCTACTCTATTTAATTCAAAGTAAACAAACTAACACACAAAACTAATTCTTTAAATTACATACAAATACACAATTTGGAAAAGTACAATGAAGACCATCACCAATACAGAAACACCATATTAATCCAAATTAGTGAATTTATTATATATTTAATGTATACTCACTTTGTGCATGATACTGGAAAAGGAAGCTAAAGAATCACAATGTGAAGGGAGTATACACACATATACATTTATCTGTGTGTTATATTGTCTTGGGATCAGAGCTCACAAATATATATGTATACATGCATACATTTTATATATACATATATATTTGTGTGTGTGTAGGGATAGATAGATGACTCTGTGTGTGTGTGTGTGTGTGTGTGTGTATGAGAGAGAGAGAGAGAGAGAGAGAGAGAGAGAGAGAGAGAGAGAGAGAGCGAGCATCTCTTCAGTGTGATTTCAGAACTCAAGGTGAAAGCTCCATGCTTCTCCAAATCAATCCACAGACTTCTGGTTAAAATGTAATGTGAAAGATCATAGAAGAGCCTAATACTTCCATATAAATTCCAGACAACAAGGACTGCAATGGGACCAATGATAAAGAAAACCAAAGAAATAAGAATGCCTCTATCTAGTCCACAGCTGTAAAAAAGAAGACAGCCAGTAGTTGGCAGCATTTGATAGAGGGGTCTTAGGCCTGTGCCTCGCAGTCCTCTATCTGGTCTGCACTACATGAAGGAAGGGTACCTCTCCACGGATGTCAAACAAAACCCCTCTGATCTTATGCTAGTTATGTATTTAAAGATGAACTCTGTTCAGATTAGTGATTTGAAATCCTCACAGAGCTAGAGATATAAATGCAGACTCTAAAATGGTGGTATATATACTGTTTATAACCCAACCTTTTTAATTCAAAACACAACAGATTGGACTGGGGAAAAAAAAAGAACTTCACTTTAGGTTAGCTTATATAGTATGCATGTATTTCTTTTTTTTAAAGAACAGGACATTAAACCAGTTGGAGAACAAAAGTTGTTTTAGATATGTTACTTTAAACAAACTAATGTTTTCTGCATGAACTAATAGAAATAATGGAAAACTAGATTTGGAGTCTGGAGACACCTGACTTGGAGTCTTATATCTGAAACTTTCTAGCTGCATAATCATGAAAAGATCATTTAAACTTTATGAACTTTAGCTTACTCAACTCTAAAATGGAGTTCATAATACATCTAGCATCAATCTCACAAAATTATTTTAAGAGTCCTAGCCTGATGCCTCCTTATGGTATAGAGATGACCCTGGATTCTTAGATGCTATTCCAGAGAATCACAAGTTCTGATTGTTTCTATCATATTCCTAGGGGCAGCTAATTACTGCAGTGGATAGAGAGCTTGCAGTCAGGAAGACGAGTTCAAACCCAACTTAGTAATTGTGTCACTCTGAGTAAATCACTTAACGTTTGTCTGTATCCACTTCCTCAACTATAAAATAGGAATAATAATAGCATCCACCTCTCAGGGTTGTGAGGATTAAATGAGACAATATTTGTAAAATACTCAGTTCAGTGCCTGGCATGAAGTAGGCACTCAATAATTTTGTTTCCTTACTTACTCCCTCCTGGAAAGGCTTTGAATAGGTATTGGCAATGGATAAGCCTGCTTTCCAAAGATCAGCCTAATTAAGCATGGAGAGACTTAGCAGTAGTGGACTGGCTACCTGGAAGTGAGTTCATTGGCAACTCAACAAATAAAGAAAAATGCAAAAGACTTTAACCCTATGTGGCCCTCTTATGCTTCTGTTTCCACTGTGATGGTGGGCAAGTAGTGGGGAATTGGGGTAGGGGATAAAAAAACATACAGGTTTTAAACTTTCTATAAACTTTAACCTGGCTGTTGGGATTTCAATATAAGACCCTTGTTCAGTGAACAAAAAATGAACAAAATACTAGAAGAACTAAAGGGTATTAATCTGGACATTCTTTTCTATAAGTGAAACTAGAAGAAAGAAGGACATTGCAACAAAATGAAAGGATAGTTCATGGGTATTACTTGGATATTACTTGGATTGGAAAATCTAGACATTGCCAGAGTTGGTTTGATGTGCCCAAAGGCAACAAGAAATATCATTTTATGGAACATGTGGTTATCTTGTATTGCTATATCCATAAGCATTTGAAGGGGGAAAAGAGCACCATCAAAATAATTTTATCTTAGCAATGTCTGTTTCAGGGTATGACAATATAAAGAAATTCTATGACAAATTCAATAATGCTCTCCAAATTAACTTAATACTTTCTTTTATGCATGCTGCCTTGAATGCAAAGATAAAAATACGTGAAGAGGAGAAAAAACCATGTTGTAAAATGTGGATCAGGAATAGGCAATGAGAAAGGTCAAAGACTATACTGAACTGGACACTGCAAGTACTAAATATCATCCAAAATGTAAAATTGATTATATTTTAACAGACATAAAATGACTTTTTATTAACATGGAAATCTTCCTTAATTAGCTATTAGACCTTTAAATTATTAGAGCAATGATCAAATTTAGGACAGAGAAGAATAAAAGTAAAAAAGGAATGAAAATTAAAATAAGTATATTTTATTTACATAAATTATCAATAATTATAATGTAATGTTGATAGAAAAGAGGACTCTCTCTCTCTCACACACACACACCCCTCACAATGATTTCACACAGATGTTTAACTGTTATAAACCAGTTCCTATAATGAGAGTCTAAAAAGTCAAGGAATAATTTATCTAACATTTGAAAAGATATGCCAGCAAAGAGCAACATTAAAAAATAATAAAACTAATTTATAAAATTTCACAGAGGGGATTCATGAATGATTATGAGCACAAATAACACGAAACAGAGAAAAGCAGTGGTAGGATAAGGTAGTTTAAAGAAAACCTGTCAAAAGGTGAAAGTAGGCAGAATCATTCCATGAGCAGTTAAGGATGAAAGCAGGAGTGCAATAAACAAAGAAAAATGTAAAAGATCTGCAAAAATGTTTACAAGAAATTTTGTCACCAAGAACACTCAGAATTCTTGTACATAGGATGTCTCCTCCCCAAAATGAATGCATGACGCTAGAATTTCTAGTCATGACTTTGGATGGAGAAACTAAGGCTATTTGGCAATTGTTGTTGTTTTTCCTTTGTTCCTGAAGAGTAACATGACTTCGGGGAGGTGATGCTATGCCTTGCGAGTGAATCCTTCATGTCTTCTAGTTTCCTAACCAGAGGTAAAAGTGCCATTTTGTTGATCCTACTAATTACCTGTCAAAAGTTCATCGAACCAAACAGTGCTTTTAGTTCTCTTTCAATGTGCATTGATTCTGAATGGCTCAAATCTTATGATGTCTTCTTTTGGGTAGGGTTAAGCTGAACGTCTCCAGATAGGCTCATCAATCTGAAGTGTAAACTTGCCACATGTGGCTTTGAATTGTACCAAAATAACATCTCACTTTCAATAGGCGAAATGGTTTGAGTTGTTTTTCTGTTGGTGGTGACAGCTTTGTGCGAATCAATCCCCACTATGCTAGCCACTTTCTCCTAATGACAGGCATTTGCATAACAAATGCCAGGGAACACAGACAAAATCTGTGGTCAGATGTAGTGCAAAGATAACTGACCTCTGTGGCAATTAACACCATGCTAGTTAACATATTCCTAACTACACTGAAAGTGACAGGTAAGTGGCATAGTGGCCAGACCACCAGGCCCGGAGTCAGGAAGACTTTAATTTAAATCTGGCCTTGGACACTGATTAGCTGTGTGACCCTGTGCAAGTCACTTAACCCTGTTTGCCTCAGTTTCTTCATCTGTAAAATGAGCTGGAGAAGGAAATAGCAAACCACTCCAGTATTTTTGCCAAGGAAACCCCAAATGGGTTCACAAATAGTGGGACATAACTAAACAACAACAACACACTGAAACAAATAGAGCAGCCACCATAAATCTATCCCAAAGTGGTATATGTGGAAAGAGGACCAGACATAGAGTCTAAAACATAAATAAGAAGTGGTCATTCAGACTCTTCTTGAGTCAGAAGAAACCTCTGAAAATCTTTGAGCAAAGGGATGTGTAAGGAAGATTATGCCAATCTGTCCTCTGACACTTACTAATTGTGTCACCATGATTGAGTTACTTAATTTTCCTGAGACTCAGTATGAGCAAAGCTAAGAACTGAAACAAAAACCCAAACAAAAAATTAAGTTATATTTGGAAAAAAGCGAGAATCTAAGAAGGGCTAGACACTTTGCTTGGGGTGGACGAGATGATAATAACTGATCACACAAAGAAGGAAGAGATGCCTAATTATTATTTTGTTTGTTTTCTCTAAAATGGAGAAAGGTATTTACACTGGAAATGACAAAACAAAAAAAAATGACGAATAGGGTGTTGATGACAAATACAATGAAAGAGAGAAAGGAAAACTTAGCTATCCTTAATGAATTCAAACCACCTGGCCTAGATGAACAACCTCGGAGTCCTGGAAGAACTGGTAGACATGATTGAAGAGCCACTGGCAATGTTATTCGAAAGATCATGGCACACTTGACAGGTACCACATGATTGGATAAGGGCGAATGTTATCCACATTCCCAAAAAAGATAAGAAAGCAGAGCCTGAAAACTACAGGTCAGTGAGTTTGACTTTGGTTACTGGGAATATTCTTGGAACATTTAACTAAAGAGATGGTTGCCAAATATCTAGAACAGGAAGTGGTAATTACAAAAAGCCAATATGGCTTCAACAAACAAAGTCATATCAGGTTAACCTCATGTCCTTTTTTCAACAGGATTATGAAGCTTATTGATGAGCAGAATGCTATGGATAGTATTTAACTAGATTTTAGTAAAGCTTTTGATAAAGTATTTTATACTATTCTTATGCAGAAGATGCAGAGATAGATTAAAAGAGAATATAATCAGACAGATTCAGAGCCAGTTGGATGACCTGATTTGAAAATAATTGTTAATAGTTCAATAAAACATGACATAAGGAATCCAGTGGAGTACCACAGGGATCTGTGTTTACCCTGGTCTGTTTAACTTTTTTTTGATGACTTGAATAAAAGAATAGGCAGTATACTCATCAAATTTGGAGATACAAAAGTAGGAGGGATAAGTAACACAGCAGATGACAGAGTCAGGATTCCTAAAGCACTTTGATAGCCTAGAGGAGCAGTTCATAACCATTTTTGTGTCATGGACTCCTTTGGTAGTCTCATGAAGTCTGTGGAACTCTTCTGAGAATAATGTTTTTACATATATAAAACAAATTACATAAGATTGCCAAGGAAGCTAATTATACTGAAATACAGATATCAAAATATTTTTCTAAAGAAGTTCATAGACCCCAGGTTAAGAACCCTGGGCCGGAGAGCATCATGCTAAGTCTAAGAAAATGGAATTCAATAGGGATAAACAAAAAGTCTTACACTTAGGTAAAAAAAGAAAATCAATTCCACAAAATAGATGAGGCATGTATAGACAGCAGCTTCTCTGAAAAGGATCTGAGGGTTTGAGTATGCTTCAAGCTCAATATAAGTCAGCTATGTGATATGACAGCAAAAGCAAAAATCAAAAAACAAACCAAACAACACCAACGAGCAACCTGTATTCGGCCTTAGTATGTATTAAAGAGGGGTATTTTGTTGCTGTTATTCAGTCATTTTTCAGGTGTGTCTGACTCTTCATGACCCATTTGGGGTATTCTTGGCAAAGATACTGGAGTGATTTGCCATTTCCTTCTCCAGCTCATTTTACTGATGAGGAAACCGAGGCAAACAGGGTTAAGTGACTTACCCAAGGTCGCACGGCCAGTGAGTGTCTGAGGCCAGATTTGAACTCAGGAAGAGGGGTCTTTCTGACTCCAGGGCCAGTCACTCCTTCTACTGTGCAACCTAGCTGCCCCAGAAGGGCAGCTTCCATAGAAAGGAAGGGAATAATCGCACTGCACTCTGCCCTTGCCAGGCATGATCTCTAGGGTTTGGTGCTGTGGTCTAAGAAGGACATTGAAAAGTTGGGACTGTCCAGAGGAGAGCAACCAAGTTGGCAAACAACCTTGAATTCATGATATATGAGGGTCAGAGAAAGAATTGCGGATGTTTGGCTTGGAGAAAAGAAAACTCAGGGGAGACATGATAGCTATATTCAAATATATGAATTATTGTCATAGCTGGGATAGGTTGTTCTGTTTGGCCCCTGAAAACAGAGCCAGTAATAAGGGGTAGAAGTTCCAAAGAGACCAATTTGACCTTGATGGCAAGAAATATATTTTAACAGTTAGAGCTATCCAAAAGTGCAATAGTTTTCCTCAAGAAATAGTAGATTCCTCATCCTTGGAAGTGTTCAAGCAAAGGATAGATGACCACTTTTCTGGTATGTTATGATGGGGATTTCTTCTTGGACTAAATAGCCACAACCGTTCCTTCCAACTCTCAAATCCTTTGATTCTGTGATATTTTGTTTCTAGTTCTTTATTTTATTGAAGGATGAAATGTCTTGCTTTAAATATTTTGGTGTATAAGGGGTATTTCTTTCTATATTTTGCCTCCTGGGGTATGTGCTTAGCAAAAGAATCTCTGAGTCAAGAGGTATGGATATCATAGTCACTTTTTTTTAAAAGCATCATTCCACATTCCTCTCTGGAATGGTTGGACAAATTCACAGATCCTCTAACACTGCATTAGTGCTCTCTTTCCAAAAGTCATTCAACACTGACTAATTTGTATATTTTGTCATCTTTGCCAATTTGCTGGGTATAAAGTAAAACTTGACAGTTGTTTTGATTTATGTTTCTCTCATAATTTATGAACCGGAATGATCATTTATATGATTGTTAATCATTTACAATTCTTTTGAGAACTTTTTTTCATACCCTTTGACCAATTATCCTTTGGGGAAAGACTCCTGTTTCTTATATTTGTATTAATTCCTATATAGTGTGAATATCATATATCTAATCCTGTCAATTCCATTTCTGCTATGGCCCTGTTTTAATGTATTTTTCTATTGAGACACCCAATTCACATGAACTAATTCCCCAATTCACACTCCTGGAGCAGTTTTTGGAATATCAAATGACAAAGTGGCTTGTGGGATATATAGACCCAGAAGTATGTCTGATTCTTTTAGCCAATTACAATACATTTTCTATGTGGAGCTATATAAATATCAGATGTTCAAAATACTTCATCTATCCTAAATTAAGGGCTTCTTCATACCCAGTTTATACTTCTGGTTTTCTAATACCGTGGAGGAGTCTCTGATTTGGTCATAGTTAGTTTGCAACTTTGATGGATTGATGTAACAGGGAAGTTTGGACCTTCTATGTTTAAGGTCAAAACTTCCCTGTTACATCAATCAACTAATCAAAGGTGTAAACTAAATTTTGGGAAGGGTCAAACATCCACCCTTAGAAAAGGATTCTATGATCCCTCTCTATTCCTCTCTATCCCTATCTCTTCTTATTGCTACCAACCCAATACAGACTTTTATTACCAGTTGCCTAGATTATTATAACAGCCTCCTAAGAACTCTCTCCTCCTCTAGTCTCCCCACTTTCCAATCCATCCTTCAAACTATAGTCTCATTCATTTCTTTGGTCAGATATTTTCAGTGGTTTCCTCTTGTCTATGAAATAATGCTGAAACTCTTTGACTTTGTGGCGTTCAAGGCCACCTACAACTTGACACCCAACTAAGCTTTCTACTCTATCCCCAATGAATTCTACAGTAGAGTCAAAGTGGACACCTCTTTACCCCAAGGCACACACTGTGCTCTCATGATCTTGGACTATCTATAGGTCCCTAATGCTTTAATGTAATACTTTATGTTATAGCTATGTGTATTTGTATCTTGTCTTAGCTGGACTTCATGTCTTTCCAGAACCTAGTGTGATGTTTTGCATGAAGTTAACAATTAATAAGTGTTTGTAGTTATGTGTAACCACAGGCTAGAAGGATTAAACAAACAGATTCAGAGCCAGAATTCCACAGAGGTGACAGTTTCAGGAAAGCAGTAAATTCAAAGTCTGATATAGGAGGACAGAAGCAAAAAGGGAGTTCCTATGGATGCTTTTCTGGATCTCTTTTTTTCTTTCCCAACGGGTACCAGAATCATAGTATCATAGAGCTAAAGGGAAACTTAGAAGTCATGTAGGTCAACTGCTATATTTTACAGGTGAGGAAACTGAGGCCCAGGTGGGTTAAGTGACTTGCCCAGGGTCATATAAGTTGTAAGTATTGGAATAAACACTTCAATGGAAGTCTTCTTAATTACAAATTTAACACTCTTTCCACTACATCATGCTGCCTTTCTGATCATGTCACTGCCCTCCTAAAGAATCATGAATGGCTCCCTGTTGACTCCAGGCTCAAATGCTCAGTTTAGCATTTAAAGTCAATCAGCAAGGGGGCAGCTAGGTGGCACAGTGGATAGAGCACTGGCCCTAGAGTCAGGAGGACCTGAGTTCAAATACAGCCTCAGATACATAATATTTCCTAGCTGTGTGACACTCTGGGCAAGTCACTTAACCCCAATTACCTCACTAATAAAAAAAAAAGTCAACAAGCATTTATTAAGCATCTACTGCATGCTGGGCATTATGCTAACCACTGGGAATACCAAGAAAGTAAAAAAAATTGCAACAAAAAGCCAGTTCCTGTTTTTAAGGATCTCTGTGTCCCTCACAATTTGACCTAAGCCTATCTTTACAGACTTTGTCGCATGGTATTTTCCTTCATGCACTCTACATTCCAACAATACTGGCCTGCTTGTTAATTCTTGCCTTCGGTGTACGGCATTCAGGCCTTTTTATAGGCTGGCTCATATAGCTAGAATATTCTTTCCTCGAGGGCCACCTCCAACAGATCTAAATCCCTTATCTTGATCCCCCTAATTCTTAGCACTTCCTCACTCCTCAAATTATGTTGTATTTATTGATTGATATAAATTTATCCCCCTCCCTCCCAGCAGAATGCAAATTTTTTGAGGGGAAGGACTTTTTCCTTATCATTTTTGTACCCTCACTCCCTAGTACAGAGCCTTGGATATAATAGACATCTTATGATTGTTATTGATTTTGCTACCTTCTTACTACCTCTGGTGCTTCACCATCCAACTACCATCATTATGCCATAGAGAGCGGCTAGGTGGCACTGTGGTCAGAGCACTGGGTCTGGATTCAGGAAGACATAGGTTCAAATCCAGCCTCAGACTCTTAGCCTGAGCAAGCCACTTAACCTCTGTCAGTTTCAGTTCACTCAGATGTAAAATAGGGGTAAGAATAGTAACTACTTTCCAGGATTGTTGTGAGGATCAGCTGAGATAACATTTATGAAGTGCCCAGCATGTAGTACGTACCTAATAAATGATTGTTTCCCTTCCTACTTCCCCCTGGCTGGTCCTATGCAGGCACTATTCCTCTCCACTGGATGATAATTTCATTTAAACTTTTAAAATAATCTAGATAGATAAAGGCAACTTGATAATTAAAGAATAGAAGTCTAAAAGAGCAATATCAATGAGCTTCAGTATTAATCCAAGGTGGTTTCATCAGGGAATGTAGCCTGAGGCTTCCTGAATGGAAGAGCTCAAATGAGATTGTGATCCCCCCAAACAGTATTATGACTGGGGAATGGCTAAATAAACTGTGGCACATTAATGTAATGGATTTCTGCACTGCAAGAAATGATGATTATGAAGAGTTCAAAGAATCATGGGATGATTTATGTGAACTGATGCAGAACAGACTATGCACAACCAGGAAAACAATATACAGAATGATAACAATATAAATAAATAGAACAACAACAAGAAAATAAAACTGAACACAGTGTAATTATAATGACTTGGTCTGAAAAATAGATGAGAAAATGTACCTCTCTCCCTTCTTTGTCAAGGTGGGGGGCTATAGGTATGCAAGATTTCATATACTGTCAGACTTAATTGATATGTTAATCTTATTGAACAGCTTTTTTTCTGTCTTCTCAAAAGTCCTTTTTTATACGGATGACTCACTGGATAAGGAAGGAGAAAGGAATATATTTGCAAATGAAGGTGATATAAAGACAAAAGACAGAAAATTAAAATAAAATATTATTTCAAAATCATGTAATGAAAATCTTAGTTTCCTCATTGCAAGATGAGAAGGGTTGGCTCTGATGGCCTCTAAGGCCTCTTCCAGCTCTAATTGATGATCCAGTATAATTTGAATTCTCCCAAAGATTTTAGAAAGTATAATGGCTTTGAGATATATATATATATATGTGTGTGTGTGTGTGTTGTGTGTATGTATATATATACACACACATATATACATATATACACACATACATATACATACATACACACATTGTATATATATATATATATACACATATACATATATATGGGAAAATCTTCCCACATGAGTAAATGTGGTATTATTGCTCTTTAAAGCTAAGTGACAAATAGTAATAAGGGGTTTCACAAAGAAACCAGTCCCCTTGAGGGGACTGGTTTCAGAATTTTTTTTTTATTAGGCCTATTGCATCAGAACCTTGAATCCTTTGACATCTTTGCTTTTAAAGAAAACCTCTACTGCTGTCAGAACAATTTAACAAATTAAGGTAAAAGATGTACAATTATCACTTAGGAGAAAGAAACGAGTAGAAAGACAATCAGCAGATCCAGTGTAGTCGGTTGTTAAAAAGGGAAAAGAAAGGACATTTGAATTAAAAATAGCAAAAGCAGGGTCAGAAATGGCGTGAAGGGCAACTCTGTTTGGTCTCCAGACCTTACATAAGGATGGACTTCAGATGATCTTAAAGATAACACGTCTCTTTATTTGATAGAGGCAATATGCATTCATTAAGCACCTACTATGTGCTAGACACTGTGCTAAATGCTTTACAAATATCTCATTTGTGCCTGGCACTTAATAGGTACTTAATAAATGTTGACTGATCCATTAAGTAATTGATTGATAGGGGAGAGAAGGACGGGGGCAGGACCTGAGATGGTGCAGGGAATCTGGCTCTGTATTTATTATTTCCCACCAAACTTTCTACATTCCATTTCCCCCCCTCCAAATTTAAATCACTTGATTTCACAGTAAAGCCAGCCAATAGAGACAGACTGTTCTTAGGGGCATTTTGCCCCCACATAATTGAGAAACAAGATGGTTTAAAGATGGAAAGGTGTGATGTCTGTTTTACACTTTGGAAAAGGTAAGCCTGTGCTTTCCCCCGAACATGATAGAAAATGGTATTGTACTGCATTTAAAATGGTTTTTTGATATACTGCAATTTCCTAGCAGAATTTGGGATCTGACTTACATATGCCCTGCTCAGGCGGTCTTTGAATAGCTCAAGTAAAGCCATTTATAAGATCCTTCCACCTAAACATCACAGAGCAACATTTCTAAAGGCATTTCTTTCTCCATCAATCTGTTGGTTTTTAGTCTTTTAAATCATCTTTGTTGATTACTGAGATGCTTCCTTCTGAGTGACACTGTGAGCATATGTAAAAGAAAATTCAGAGTGAGTGATGCCAAATGGATTGGACATTAAGAGAGGTGAGAATTTTTTGAAAATAGAAATGGAAATTGATGTGCTTCATTTAATGAGGACAGAAAATTAATCTGTCAGCACAATTTCTAATCTCCAAATGCCTTCTGATTATATTTCCACTCATAAGCAGCAGTTTCCAAGAGGAAAGGTGTTTAGCATAATGCAAGTGCTTCCAAGATTTTGCTTCGGCATTACTTGCTGAACTATTAATATCAAGCAGCACAAGCATGTGAGAAAAGATAAAATAGGAAGATAGAAAAGTAGCAGTGGAAATAACATGGGAATAAGTGAGAGCAGTACTGAAATATTTTGGCTTCACGTGGATGAGAATGATTTAACATCATATGAGCGTATCTTCTCTCTTACCCCTCTGATTCATCCTCCACACTGCTGACAGCTGAAAATTTCTAAAACCTATAGCTCTGATCACATCACTTCGTTGTTCAAAAACCTTCAATGGCTCCCCATCATCTACTCCTTAGTCTGACATCCAAAGCCCTGCACAACCTCCAGCCAATTTACTTTTCTCACTTGTCCCACTACTCCCATTTGTAGACCTTATTTTCCAGCTATACTTATCATTCCCCAAATGTGCTTGTACTTTTTCATCTAGGAACCTTTGTTTCTATGCAGCTAGGTGGTGCAGTGGATAGAGTGCCAGGCCTGAAGTCAGGAAGATTTGTCTTTTTGAGTTCAAATCTGGCCTCAGGCACTTAGCAGCTAGGTCATCCTGGGCAAGTCACTTAACCCTGTTTGCCTCCATTTTCTCACCTGTAAGATGAGCTGCAGAAGGAAATGGTAAGCCACTCCAGTATCTTCACCAAAAAACTCCCAGTGGGGTCACAAAGAGTCAGATACAACTGAAGACAACTGAACAACAACAATAACTTTTGTTCCCACCATTCCATATGCCTAGAATGCCTTCCTTCCCTTCTGTTCCCTCCCTCCCAAAAAACAAACCCTCCTACATTTCCAAACATATTTCTAGTCAAATGCATCTCTGCATATTATAATCCTACCCATCCTTCAAGGGTCTTCAGTCAAAATCTGGATGATCACTTTTCAGGGATGTCATAGTGGATATTCTTTTTTTGAGATATGATATGGGATAAATGACCTTCCAATCCTGACTCTTTGTAATTCTATGATTCTTTCTTACTTCTAACCTTCTAGTACCAAACAGAACCAAGTCTAATCCTTGTTTCATTCGATAGCCCTTCTAATATTTGATGATAGCTGTCATGTTCCCCTTTGGTCTTCTCTTCTCCAGGCTCAATATCCCCAGATAGGATAGGATAGGATAGGAACCGATAGGTTCCTCTATGGCATAGCTTCTGGTTCACTAAGCATCCTGGGAGAATGCCTCTAGATGTGTCCTAGTTTGTCAGTGTCCTTTCTACTTACAGAGAACTGAATCCTGAGATCAGGGATTCTTAACTTGGGGTCCATGGCCTCCCAAGGGAACTAAGAATAAATTTCATACAGTTTTAGATCGGGAAAAAAACATTATATATTAATTTTCACAAACCTTATTTTCACTTACATCTAACTGAAAGTTGGCATGTCCTTCCATTAAGAATAAAAGCAATAAACATTATTCTGAGAAGGGATCCATAGCCTTCCACCAACTGCTAGATGAGTCCTTGTCACAAAAAAAGGTTAAAAATCCATATCATAGATGACTGAGGAAGAAGCAAGAGAGCACTTAGCTGCCCTAAATTAGTTCCAGTCAAATGGAACATACACATAAATTACACCCCAGTGTACTGAAAGAACGTGAAGATGCAATTACTGCAGATGTGATTTTGCAATCATGGGGAATGAAAAAAGAGATACAGAACTAGAGATGGTCAAACTTTTCTGATTTCTCTTTTTTGGATGAGGCAATTGGGGTTAAGTGACTTTCCCAGGGTCACACAGATAGTAAGTATCTAAGTCTAGATTTGAACTCAGGGCCTCCTGACTCCAGAGACAGTTGCTTTACCCACTGCGCCACTTAGCTGCCCCAATTCTTCTGATTTCAGAAATGGAAAGATTCCAGAAACTGTAAGGCTGGTGAGCTTGATATCCAATCTCAGAATAAATGTTAGAACAGATCATTAAAAGGATCATTTACATTAGCACAGATCAGTTAGTAATGGTGAAGAGTTAAGTCAATTCAACTCAACAAGCATTGATAGAGCATAAGCCTGAAGTCAGGAAGACCTGAGTTCAAATCTGCACTCAGACACTGACTAGCTGTGTAACTATAGGAAAGTCACTTAACTCGGTTTATTTCAGTTTCCTCATCTGAAAAAAAAAAGTGAGCAGGAGAAGGAAATGGCAAAGTATTCCACTATCTTTACCAAGAAAACCCCGAATAGGGTCATGAGGAGTCAGACACGATTGAAACTACTGAACAGTAACAACAATGTGCATGGTATTATGCTACATGTTGGGAATACAAATATAAGCAAAAAGAAAGATAGTCCTCACCTACAAGGAGCTTACATTCCAATGGGAGGAGACAGCACATAAAATGAAGTTTTAAAGTCAGGGTGGGAATTCATGGGGAAAAAGAGAAGGTACTTGCCCAGGGGCATGAGGGAGAAAGAAATCTGGAGAGTCAGGAATAGAAATGGAAGAGGAATAAAGGAGTTAAACATAGCTAGCCAGGACACTTCCTTAAAATGGGGGAAAGGGTTCCAGAAAGAAGTGACCAATCAGAGGAGAGAGCCATGGGGGCAGAGGTATTTTCTAGGGCATGAAAGTTACAAAAATGGGAGTCGTATTCTAGGGTAAGAAGGCTGCTGGGAAATCAGGATGGCAGAGACATTTTCCAGGGTGAGAAGCTTTCTGGGGCATGATAGAGAAAGAAGTCCAAAGTTAGAAGTGGTGCTAGAGAAATAAACAAGAGGAAAAAGAAAAAAATAAAATAAAATAAAAACCATGGCTGAAAACTGAGCTCCAAAAACAAACTACATCAATTTCCACTTGTGCTTTGACTAAAGCAGAAAGAGTAGCAGTATGGCCTAATGTTTTAATATAGCTCAGGAACGCTAGACCTAAAAAAATATTCTGAACTTAATCACATCAGATAAAATAAGCATTTTCACATTGTAGAGCAATGAGCTGGGTTTCCTAACAATACTTTCCTTTGCTCTCTTGGGACTCTTCCTACTATTTCAAAGGTTACTGATGGCATTTCAGGAATCACACTTACCAGTACCCTGGGAAGTGGTTCTTCTGGGTTCAATGATTTGAACTCAACCAAGAAAACTAGGGGCTTTGGCTTCAATTTCATTTTAGTCATTTTAGTTCTAATCCTTCCAGCCTCCAAATCATTCTCTTTCTAGAGAAAAGAGAAGCAAAAAAAAAAAAGTCTTAACTTCTTCCTGTCATTTGTTGTATGCGTCCTATCTACCCTGATAGATAGCAAAAGTCCTGCCTTTGACACACACTGGCTATGTGACCCTAAGCAAGTCTTTTAACTTCTCTAATAGTTGTCTAATAATTGTCTTCCTCTGATGAAGAGGAAATACTTGGGCTGTTGCATGCTTACTGGATATCTTTGTGATTCCACAGTCATTTATTTGTCCTTGTTGATGTTATTTATCTTTCTTCAGAACCAGAGGCAGCACATTCCACAAAGCAGAAGTAAACAAGAATGTCTTACATTGCACATATACATGTGCAATATACATGTATATTGTATATCTGTGTCCTAAGGGGTATGCATCTAATTCTGCCAGCATATTCAGGATGAGGACTTCCTGGAAGTGGTATTGGGGTATGCTTTTTTTTTAACACTTAGAAAGGGAAGCAGAAATTACTAGTCAGAATGAAGTCATTGAGATCAAGCCATTTCAAGTTGACCTCATTTCCTTTATGTTGAAATTATAAGATACAGTATATAGACGTAGGATACACAGATTTCAACACAGCATTTGACAAAAACCCACATCTTCTCTTTGTGAACAAGAGGGGATAATGTAAACTGGGTGCTTTATTCATTCATTCATTCATTCAGTGACCTGGAATGTACTACTAGCTCACCTCTGCTTCCTTGAGTCCTTCTCTTTGTTTAAGACCCAGCTCAAGCATTAACTTCTACATGAAGCCTTTCCTGATCCCCAACAGTTATTGTTCTCTCTTCCAAATGACATCATATGTATTTTTTTGTATATGCTGATATTTATTCACTTTATTCTGTATATGGTTATATATACTTACTGTCTCCCTCATTATAAAGCAAAGTCTTTGCAAGTACGGATTGTTTCAGTCTTTGAACTTGCATCCCCAAAGCCTAGCATAGTGCCTGGCCTATGATAAGCACTTAATAAATGCTTATTGGTTGATTGCAAAGCAATGTTCCAGGTGCTAGAGGAAATCTAAGTTTTATATAAGATGCAATCCACGCTATCATGGCACTTGCTTCGTTGTTGTTTGTTCTTAAAAGGACCAAAACAACATCATTATGTTAGAGTCAAGCTACAGTGTGTCCATCCGTGGCTGATCAGACCAATAGGAGCTTGGAATGCTGTGTTTAGGCACAAATAGTCTATAGGAACATTTGCAGTGGATTCTCTAAATTTATGCATTTCCATTTCTTTTAAACTACTGAAATTCTGCTTTGCTCATAGAGCACAGTACCCTCTTTGACACAGGCACTCTATGCTGGGTAGTCCTGGGCCACTGTCTCCCATGTCTCACAATTAATTCCAGAGTTCTTCAGAGATACCTTAAGAGTGTCCTTGTACAACTTCTTCTGACCACCATGTGAGCGCTTGCCTTGTGTGAATTCTCTGTAAAATAGGTCTTTTAGGCAAGCGTGTGTTTGGCATTTGAACAATGTGGCCAGCCCATCAGAGTCGCACTCTCTGCAGTAGAGTTTGAATGGTTGACAGTTTAGTTTAAGAAAGGACCTCAGTGTTGGTACCTTATTCTGCCAGATGATTTTCAGAGTCTTCCTAAGACAATTCAAATAGAAGCAATTCAGTTTCCTGGCATGATACTGGTAGACTGTCCAGGTTTCACAAGCATACAACATGACATCAGTGCAACGGCTCTGTAGACCTTCAGTTTGGTCCTCAGTCTGATACCTCCTCTTTCCTACACTTTCCTTCAGAGCCTTCCAAACTCCGAGTTAGCTCTGGCAATGTGTGTATCAACCTCAATATTAGTGTGTACATCCCTGGAAAGTATACTGCCAAGGTAAGTGAATTTACCCACAGTATTGAAAACTTCTCCATTTGCTGTAACAGATGGTTTCATGTATGGATGGTGTGGTGCAGGCTGGTGGTGTTACTTGTTAGGCCAAAATTAGTACAAGCGGCAGAGAAACGATCTATACTTTGTTGCATCTCAGCTTCAGAGGTTGAATTGAATGAACAATCATCTGTGAACAAAAAATCATGTACCAATTCTCCCTCCACTTTAGTCTTGGTTTGCAGCCTTTTCAAGTTAAATAATTTACTATCAGCATGGTAGCTGACCTTGATGACATACTCATCCTTATTGAAATTAGCTGACAACATTGCTGAAAATCTAGTAGGAGGTCATAAATATACTAGGAGGTATAAACATATAAACATAAATAACTAAAATATACAATGGTACATGATAAGGGCTATTATAATGCTTCATTTTGGCATAGAAGTAATGCTGCTTTCTCGAAGGTAATAACAGCTGAACCCAGATCTTGTAGATAATATAATGTTGGGGAGACTTCTAAGATATCCTTACGTGACAGACTATATCTTATATTTAAGGAACTGCTTAAGTTTAGAAGGTTGGCCATCAGATGATAAATTATCTAGCCATGGCAATCTGTAAAACAGATAGAAACACAGGATGACTGTCAATCTTGTGCCGCCTGTTTCTGCTTCAGCATTGATTGTGATGGATTAGTGGACAGGGGACATAAGGTGCTAAAATAGAAGAATTTTTAAAATTAAAAAAAATATATTCTTAAAAAAATTTCCCCAGTTGCATGTAAAAAAAATATTCATTTTTAAAACTTTCAGTTCCAAATTCTCTCCCTTCCTCCCTCCCCATGCCCCCTCATTGAGAAGGCAAGCAGTTTGATATGCTATACATATGTAGTCATGCAAAACAAATCCATAATAGTCACATTGTGAAAGAAAACATAGACAAAAGAAAAACCTCAAGAAAAATAAAGTCACAATAAGTATGCTTCAATCTCTATTCAGACACCATCAAGTCTTTCTCTGGGGATGGATAGCATTGTTCATCATAAGTCCTTCAGAGTTGTCTTGGATCACAGTATTGCTGAGAATAGCTAAGTTGCTCACAGCCAATCATCTTATAATAATGCTATTACTTTGTACACAATACATTTCACTTTGTATCAGCTAATGTAAGTCCAGGTTTTTCTGAGATCTCCCACTCATCGTTTCTTATAGTATAATAGCATTTTATCATAATAACATACCATAACTTGTTCTGCCAATTCCCCAATTGATAGGCATCCCCTCAAATTCTATGTCCCCAGAAATAGGCTGCTATAAATATTTTTGTACATATTTTCCTTTTCTTTAATTTCTTTTGGGATACAGATCTAGTGGTGGTATTGCTAAGTCAAAGAACATGAATGTTTTTACAGTCTTTTGAGCATAGTTCCAAATTGCTCTATAGAATGCTTGAATCAGTTCACAATTCCACCAACAGTGCGTTAATGTCTCATTTTTCCCACATCCCCTCCAACATCTGTCATTTAACTTTTTGGTCCTGTTAGCCAATCTAACAGGTATGAGGTAGTACCTCAGAATTGTTTTAATTTGCATGTCTCCAATCAATAGTGAGTTAGATTATTTTTTCATATGGCTATAGATAGCTTTGATTACATCACCAGAAAACTGATCATATCTTCTGATCATTTATCAGTTGGGGAATAGCTCTTTTTTTAAAAAAAAATTTGACTCAGTTCTCTATATGCTTAAGAAATGAGGCCTTTATCAGAGAAACCTGCTTCAAATTTTTTTCTCTCTCTTTCTATTTATTCTATTCTCTCTCTCCTTTTACCTTGTACCTCCTCAAAAGTGTTTTGCTTCTGATTACTCCCTACCCCAATCTGCCTTCCCTTCTATCACCCCCCTCCTTCTCTTATCCCCTTCCCCTCCTACTTTCCTGTAGGGTAAAATAGATTTCTATACCCACTTAAGTATGTATGTTATTCTCTCTTTGGGCCAATTCTGATGAGAGCAAGGTTCACTTGCACTCCTTCATCTCCCCCCTCTTCCCCTCCTCTGTAAAAGCTTTTTCTTGCCTCTTTTATGTGAGATAATTACCCCATTCTAACTCTCCTTTTCTCTTTCTCCCAGTACATTCCTCTCTAACCCTTTATCTTTTTTAGATATCATCCCTTCATATTCAACTCATACCTATACCCTCTGCCTTTATATACTTCTTTTAACTGCCCTAATAATGAGAAAGGTCTTATGAGTTACAAATGTCATCTTCCCATATAGGAACGTAAACTGTCTAACATTATTGAGTCCCTTATGATTCCCCTTTCCGGTTTACCTTTGTATGCTTCTCTTAACTCTTGTATTTGAAAGTCAGATTTTCTATTTTCTATTCAGCTTCACTCTTTTCATCAAGAATGCTTGAAAGTCCTCTGTCTCGTTGAATATCCATTTTCCCCCTTGAAGGACTGTACTCAGTTTTGCTGGGTAGGTGATTCTTGGTTGTTGATCCTAGTTCTTTTGTCCTCCAGAATATCATATTTCAAGCCCCCTGATCCTTTAATGTAGAAGCTGCTAAATCTTGTGTTATCCTTATTGTGGCTCCACCATACTTGAATTGTTTCTTTCTGGCTGTTTCCAGTATTTTCTCCTCACCCTGGCAATAATATTACTGGCAGTTTTCATTTTGGGTTCTCTTTCAGGAGGTGATCAGTGGATTCTTTCAGTTTCTATTTTACCCTCTGGTTCTATAATATCAGGGGAGTTTTCTTTGATAATTTCTTCCCCCCCCTTTTTTTTTACATCATAGAAAACTTTATTAGACCACAGCTCTTGCAGAAGAAGACACAGAAAATCTTTTATTTCAATATGGTGTCACCTCAGGCTTCTTCCAATTTCTGCTGAGCCTTCTTCATTTCTTCCTCCTTCTTTTGTTTTTGTTCTGCTGCTAGCTTCCGTTCTTTTTCTGCCCGTGGCTTTAGATAAGCATATCACTTTGAACTGTAGACTATTCCCAAGAGCTGGGCCAAATACTATCCAGCCTTGATGAGCAGAGAGACATTCATGGGTGGGGCAACATTTTTTCTGCTGACCCTTGACTGGGAAGCAGAAAGAGCGGCCACCAGGCAGAGATGGTGGGGGTAAAGGAGGGAAGGGGCATGGTTGAAGAAAGGAGAACAAGGACTCAGGAAGTGTGCATGCCTGGGCAGGAGGGCAGGGTACATAATTTTTTTAAAGATGATGTCTAAGCTGTCTTTTTGATCATGGCTTTCAGATAGTCCAATAATTTTTAAGTTCTCTCTCCTGGATCTATTTTCCAGGTCAGTTGTTTTTCCAATGAGATATTAAATGTTGACTTCCATTTTTTTTTTCATTCTTTTGGTTTTATTTTCTTGTTTCTTGATTTCTCATAAAGCAGCTTCCACTTGCTCCATTCTAATTTTTTAGGTATTGTATTTTTCAGTGAACCTTTGGACCTCCTTTTCCCTTTGGCAAATTCTGCTTTTTAAGGCATTCTTCTCTCATTGGATTTTTGGACCCCTTTTACCATTTGACCTAGACTGTTGTTTTTTTTTCAGTGAGGCAAGTGGGGCTAAGTGACTTGCCCAGAGTCTCATAGCTAGTGAGTGTTATGTGTCTGAGGCCGGATTTGAACTCAGGTACTCCTGACTTCAGGTCCGGTGCTCTATCCACTGCTCCAGCTAGCTGCCCCTAGGCTGTTTTTTAAGGTGTTACTTTCTTCAGTACTTTTTTTGTGTGTCTCCTTTATCAGATTGTTGGCTCTTTTTCATGATTTTCTTGCATCAGTTTCATTTCCCTCCACAATTTTTCCTCTACCTCTCTTGCTTGATTTTCACAATACTTTTTGAGCTCATCCATGGCCTGAGACCCATTCATATTTTTCTTGGAGGCTTTGGATGTAGAAGCTTTGACTTTGTTGTCTTCTTCCGAGTGTGTGTTTTGATCATCCTCACCATAGTAAATGTCTATAGTCAGAATTTTTTCCCTTGTTTGTTCAGCCTTTTAACTCTGTTAAAGTAGGGTTGTGCTTCCAGGGTGGAGGGAGCACTGTCCCAAGCTTCAGGGGTTTGTGTAGCTGTTTTCAGAGACACCTCTAGGGACCTGTAAGTTTTCAGTTCTTTCAAGGTGGTATGAGCTAAGGAGAGATGTTTACTGCTCTCCTGGCCTATGCTCTGATCTGTGAGTTGCCACAAGCATTCTTTTCTGCCCTAGAGCTGTGAGGAGGATTCCCCTTACACTGCTGCTGCAAACTCTGCTGTGCTAGTGTTCCTTCTCACTCTGGGACTGCCACCCAGGACTGTAACCTGGGTCTGAGTATAGGCAGAGTAACAGAGTCCTGCCTCAGAGCTAGCAAAAAGACCCTGGTAATCTCCTTTTGGCCTTTTTTATCAACTCCCTTTTTATCTGTGGGCTAATGGCTCTGGTAGCAGCCACTGCCACTGCTGCTGCCATCGCTGATTCAGTCACTCCGAAGGCCTGCTCCTGATTTGCTGGGCTATGCTTGCTTGGTCTGAGCTGGATTACACTCCACTTTCACCCAGGTCTGACAGACCTTTCCTGCTGACCTTCTAAATTGTCTTTGGTGTCTGTGGGCTAAGAGGTCTGCAAACCACCACTGCTGATAGTGATTCAGTAGCTCCGAGGCCTGCTCTGGGTTTACTGGGGTCTGGTATGCACTGGTGCAGCCTGTGCTAGACTGCACTCCTCTCTCAACCTGGTGCAACAGACCTTTCTTGCCAAATTTCCAAGTTGTCTTGGGCAGGGAATTTCTTTCACTCCATCTTTTAGTGGCTTCTGCTGCTCTAGATTTTGTTAAGAGTAATTTTTAAAGATATTTGGAGGGTTTTGGGGGAGAGCTCAGAAAAGTTTGTCTTTACTTCACCATCTTGGCTCCATCTCTTGAAATCATAGTTTTTAAACCAACTTCAAATATTAATTCAATCATTGGCACTCAATGTGAAATCTCTGTCCAAGAGTAGCTATACTACCAGAGTAATGAAATCACATATATATTAATGTCCTTCACTCCTTTCAATACTCTCAACTCTTCAGAGGTCTCTACTATGCCTCAACAACCTTCTCACCCTTGAAGAGACATCCATATGCTCGGCCTTCCTATCCTGAAAGTTTTGTCTGCCCCTGTGACTCCCTCCTCCTAAACCCTCTATTTTGAGGAATACCCTGGCCGGCTTCATACTTTCTACTCCACTTCTCTCCCAGCTCCACTCCTGACTTTATGGATTTCTCCACCACGCACCATGCACCATGCACTGTCCTCCACCTTTTATGTATTGTCTTTTCAGTTTCCTTTATATACTGCCTTCATCCATTAGGACATAAACTCTGTGAGGGCATGGATGTTCTTTATTTTTGCTTCTATTTGTATTCCCAGCATTTTTAGTGCTTTAACAGATGCTGAGTGCTTTAATAGTTGGACTGAATCTAATAAGATCAAATTTAGTAGTGACTAATATAGATTTATATTTGTGTTAAAAATTCAACTTCATAAGTACAGGTAAGGAGAAATGAATAGGTAGTTTGTCTGAAAATAATCTGAAAATCTTAGTGGACTGAAAGCTCAATATGAGTTAGCAATGTAGTATGGTAGCTGAAATGCTAATGCAATTTTAGGCTACAATAAAAAAAGAAATGGCTTCCAAGAAAATGCAGGGGATAGTGCCTTTGTATGCCTAAGGATTAGGTTCAGTCCTAGGAATGGCTATTTAACACAGACATCGATAATCTGGAGAGTAGCCAGAGAAGAGCAGCTAAGATGATAAAGGTCCTTGAGCTCATGCCATAAGGAGTTCACTTGCAAAAAAGGAGAGATGCTACGTCTGTAGAAGAGAACACTTAGGGGAGGAAATGATAGTTATATTCAGTATCTAAAGAGCTGTCCCGCAGAAGAGGTATTAGCTTTATTCTATTTGCCCCCATAAAAAACCTAAACCAAGAACAATGGTTAGAAATTGAAAAAGGGAAGATTTAAGCTCAATGACTGATTAAAAACTTCCTTTCATTTATAGCTATTCAAAAGTAGGATGGGATGGCTCAGAAAGGAAGTGAGCAACTCCTTATCAGAAGGAAGTCTTCCATCAGAGGCTGAATGACTACTTGCTGAGTATAAGACAGTGGGGATTTTGTTTCTGGCATGTTTTGGACTAAATGTCTGCTAAAGCTTCCAGTTCTAAGAATCTGTTATATTCTTTCTATAAATGAAACCAGAAGACATACAGAAATTGTGATTAAATGGAAAAAAAGTCCACAAATTCTGGAAGGGCAGATAAAGGAGTTGAAGGAGTTGTTTTTATCATGTGCCTACATGCAACAAGAAATACTGCATCCCATACTTGATCATCTTGCTAGCAGAGCTCAGGATGACTGCAAATAAATAGACTGCCATGAACACAACTTATGCACCAAAATCTGGCACAGACTGAGACAGGAATTCTACAAACAACTTGACAAGGTCCTCTAAATGAAGTTAACATATAATTTGATACTTAGTGACTTTAATGCAAGGGGAATTTCAAGGTAGGCCTAGAAAGCATGTTAAGTATGGTTTGAAATTCAGATATAGAAGAATCCAAAGGCTTGCAGGGAACTCAGAAACCTTATCTTTGTATATTATGACTACTGTCTTCATGAAATAATGAAGAACAAAATGAGCAGAACAACAGAATGCTGTATACAGTAACAGCAATATGGTTTTAAGAACACTTCTGAGTGAATAAGTCATTTTGACTATTACAGATACCCAAATTAACTACAAAGGACACATGAAGGAAGGCATTATCTGCATCCAGAGAAAGAACCGATAAGCTGAAGTATGTATAGAATGATATTACATACATATATATAAATGTGTGTGTATATGTGTATACGTATATATATATATATATATGTATGCATACATACACACAAATCTATGTCTAATGGCAGACATCTCTAGGGTGGGGGGGTAGAAGAAAAAAATTTACATGGTAACTTTATTACATATTTAAAAGGAATAGTAAGTTGTACATAATAGATTTGCAGTTTCACGTGCAATCATCTTTTTTATTATACTATGTTATGGAAATGCTTATTTTATCACATAAATGAAAAATAAATAAATATTTAAAAAGGGCTTAGAAAGTGGTAAACACCTTAAGTACCAAACATTACAAAAATATGAAATCGACTGTATCTTAACAGGCAGGAAATGGCTGCTTACTGATGTGGGAGTCATTTCAAAATCAATTATCTATGTTCAGCCAGATAATTTACTGTTTAAAACATAGATTGCTTCTAAATTAGTAGAAAGAATAAATATAAAGAGAATGTGATTATAAAAGCTCCAACCTAACCTATTTAAATAAGCTCTTTACTCTGAAAAGTGCGGAATGGATAAGAGCAAAGACACTGACTTTCATTATTCATATTTCTTAAATAGGCTGAATAGAAATAGTTATTTCAAGTACAAGTTGACTACAGGAGTGAAAAACTATTTCAGTGATAAGATATGTGACATACATTTTTGTTTATGTCCACTCTGTGGTTTGTTTGCTTTTTAAATATGCTTTTTGGTTACAGGGTTGGGTTCTCCTTGACCTCTGCTTTGAATTTTTAAAAAATGTACCAAAGGGAACATAAAGTAGTTAAAATGGAAGCACAGACAAGCAAGGAAGTTTTGAAAGTAACATTTGGGGTTTGTTATATACTTTAAAAACAATTCAAGAGATATGAAATAGAGGTTCATAGTTTTATACACACACACACACATACATATAATTCTCTTTTGGTGTTCTGCTGTGCATATGAAAATGATCATATTTTGGTGTTTAAGTTCATAATAAAAGAATCATTTTAAAGTATGTGCTTGAAAATTTAAAACATTCTACAAATGTAATTATTCTTTTTCATTATTTTGACTTCCCTCTCCAAAAAAACAAACTAAACCCTCTGGAGAGGGATCAGGGTCAAAACAGAGGAAGAGAAGGTTGAGGGGGGGTAAAGAGAAAGTACAGCACCCTTTCCTCTTTCATTCCCTCCCCCTTGAAATTCTCACTTCCACTTCAAGCTTAGCATTAACAGAGTTAGGTACTAATATTTTGAACAATTTTCTAAAATATAGCATCATCTTATTTTGCCAGCCAACCATGCAAAGTGCTATCTTCCTTCACCTATTTCAGGAACGATTGCTTTGGGAACACCAGTGTTCTAGATATTTAATTAAATATTTGCTATCAGCTCTTTAATCACAAATTAAAAAAAAACAAAGCTACACTGTTTATATTTCTATAGGAAACATAATATAGCTTCTATAGGAAAATAATTGACTTGTTAATTTGGTTAGACATTTCAGGAAAGCTTTTCAGAGAATTAAGTAAGAGCCATGTCAATAGCACCTTCAATGTTGCGTCAGTGGCTTAAAAGAGTAACTGGCTGGGCCTTTTGAAATAGGAAAGATATAACTTACAATGACCTGGTAGAGTACTGATTCACTATAGAGAATGGGTATGCAATAAAAGGTCTATTCTCTTTAAAAATTATATATTTTTTCAAGGCACAGAAATCTCATTTACCATTTTATTCCTAATAGAACCACCAGCCAGTCTGTTTTTCTTGGTTTCCCAGTATCTGTTTATCTTTTCTTCTTGCCCTGATTTCCCCTAATGAAGCACAATGTTTAATTGAGGAACCATGGGGTACAAATCACAAGATATGCATATAATATTTCTATTGTAAACTTTGCTACTTACTGACTTTACTAATCCAATGGCTCTCAGGAGCCCCTGATATGGTTTTGGCTGGTTGGTTTTTAACCTTCTTGAGCTTATTTTTTTTTGAGAAGTATAACTACTACTCCTATTCCTACTACCTACCTACCTACCTACCTACTTACCTACCTACCTAGCTTTAAGGATTGCAAAGCACTTTACAAATATTATTTCATTTTATCTTCACAACATCCCGGGGAGGTAGGTGCTGTTATTATCCTGATTTTGCAGATGGGAATAATCATAGAGAAGTTAAGTAACTTGCCCATGATCACACAGCTAGTTTCAGATGCCAGTTTACTTCCCAAGAAACAAACAGGAAGTTGCTCTTCTCTTTATGCAGCCATACCTGCATGAGGAACATTTTTAGTATTCCAAACGGCAGTCATTTTTTAAAGGCTCTAACGATTTCATCTAACAGATTTTATGGTTAATTATGAATAGCTTTCCGGAGAGACAATTTCATACGAAAGATACAGTGCTTGGGAAAAAGGTATCGGATGCACCAAAATCTCACTGCAGTCCTTAAATCAAGAACCACTTTGGGGGAAAGGATATGTAGTGGGAATGTTAAAATACCTCCTATACAATAAGCGACTTGTCTGATGCACAGTTAGAACAACTAAGCCAAATAGACAAAGGTTTGAGTAGCAGTACTTTAACATATCTGATTTTCCTCACCCTCTGATTGCACAGTGTTATTGCCAAATACCATGTGACACTATAATGAATGAGGACAGCTAGTGACCATGTAGGTGGCAAAGGATGAAAATATCTAAAAACCGTTTCAGTTACTTTAACTGTAAAATGAGAGGCTTAGACTAGACAGTCGTTAGGGTCCTTTTCTAGCTCTAAAGTTTTTACATCACTGAGAATGAAGCTCAAATACAAAAAGAAAATCACAGAACCGCAGAATTGTAAGAACTTAAAGATCAACTAGTCCAACCTATACCTGAGTAGAAATATCTTCTACACCACCTCCAATAAGTGGATGGTGGAAATAGCACTGAATTTTGAGTCAGAGAGGTAGAATTTGAACATTAAAATTTGTTTAAAGGAAGGAATGGGACCTAAAATGAAAAAAAAAAAACCTGGGGTGTGCAGGGGTCCAAATCAAAGGTATAACCAAGGGGATAGAATCCAATTGATGACCTCCAGGGATGATGTAAGAACATTAAGCAGGATGGTCTTCAGAAGACAGCAGAAGAAGAAAGGATGCCAATAATGGGTCTGTTAAAGGTCAGCCTTGAATTTATAACCTGGAGCTTTGTCAACTTTTTGTTAGTCTTCATAGTCCATGGATAGGGTCACCTGAAAACTTTGCTACTTCTAACTAGGGTACCTCTATACTAGGATACCCACAACCTAGGAAAGCCTTGGGCAGCCCAAGCATTGTGATAGCAGGGAAGTTGGTGAGGATCACGAGTTTTGGAACCATCTTCAACTCTTCACTCTCAACCCCCACATCCAATCAGTTGCCAAGTCTTGTGAATTCTACCTCCACAGCATCTCCTACATCTTTTCCCATCTCTGTACTCACATGGTTATTCCGTTAGTCCACCCCCTCATCATCTCTTTCCTGGACTATTTCAACAGCTTCCAAAATAGTCTCACTGCCTCCAGTCTCTCTTCTCTCCAATTCATACTGGAAAAAGCTAAGCAAGTCATTTCCTAAAGTAAATGAATACCATATTGTCCTGATCAAGAAGCTCTAGTGGTTTTCTGATGCCTTTGCGACCAAAACATACTCCTCTGTCTGGCATTCAAAGTCCTTCATGACCTGACTCCACCCAACTTTTCTAGCCTTATTATTCATTCTTGCCCAGAACACTAAAAAGAGTCTCAGAACATGTTGTAATTCAATTGGGATTTGACTCTCTAAACGTCTCTCTGTTTCTCTGACCATTCTCTGTTTCTGCCACCTCTGTTTTTCTGCTCACTTTATACGCTGTCTTCCTATAGAATGTAATCTGTTTTAGAGTATGGATTCTCTTGTTTCCTTGTGTTTGCATTTTCAGTAGTTATCACATTGCCTGGCATATAGTAAGTGCTTCATAAATCCATTATTTAACCATCCAATTGTCTATCAATCATATACTATGTGATTTTTGATGTTCCTTTCAGATGGCATTCCTTCTGCCATTTCTATGCCTTGGACCAGGCTGTCCCCCAGGTATATTTCCTCTTCCCTATCCCTCTTAGAATCCCTAGCTTCCATCAAAGCTTAGCTTAAGTGCTGACCTCTACATGGTACTTTAACTGAATTACCCCTCCCCCTGCCAGCTACTAATGCCTCCCCTCCATTATATGTGTGTGTATTTGTATCTACTTACATGTGTACATATTGTTTCTTTGACAGAATGTAAGCTCCCTGCTAGCAGAGACTGTTTCATTTTTATCTTTTTATTTCCAGTACCTGGCCAGAGGCTGGTCTCTCATAAACAAGATTCTGATTGGTCATCTGTCTCTGAAATAATAGGTGGAAGATGCTAGGGGTAAGGTAGCAAATCCTTAGTTCTATAGCACAGGGCAAAGAAGTTTCCAGAAATTAAGAATCCAAGAATATAAAATTGAAGAAAAGAAGCAAAGTAATGCTTGTGAGCAGAGGCGGCCTGTTAAAATTGAGCCTGAGAAGTCGAAAAAAATGAAGAAATTTTTTTCAGACTGCCAAACATCCATCTATATCTACACCTAAATAATTTCTAAAACTATATCAAATAGCATGCTGAACGCCTACCTGAAGTCGCAGGACCATCACGAATGGCCCGAATTCGTCCCCTACACCCATCTCCGCATCCGAACCAACCCCTCCCATGGGGAGATGGAAACCATACTCTATTTCATAACCAACACATCAATCCTCTCCCAACCGGGTATAAGGAAGACTAACGAAAACTTGGACCATACTAATCAAGCACTGGGGGACCACAGCAGCAGTTGGACCATCCTTTTCTTTCTATGTGGAACAGAAAATTACATGGGACCTTAAGTTCACTTGCATCACAATACCGACAAATATGCTGACCTTTTATCATTTTGCTTGTGACTGGGATGGCTTAAATAAATAATTTTTTAAAAAAAGGGAACAGTGATGACAATTCCATTGTCAGCTAATGATGAAAATGAATGTCCTCGCTTTAGATCTGAGCTTATTGGAAAGGCCTGTAGAATTTACCATGTTAAGTCCATTTATTCTTATGCTTTCTAATATTTTTAACTTAAAGCAGTTTTATTGTGTTAAAAGCTTTTATTTGCACCTATGGATATAATCATGCAATTTTGCTATTTTTGCTATTAATGTGGTCTATTATTTTTTTACTTATCTAACATTCAACCTGGTCATAGTGCACAATCTTTTAAAACATAGTTTTAGTCTCTTTGCTAATATTTTATCCAATATGTTTGCATTAGTATTCATACAGTATTTACAGATGGGTTGGACTTGGCAATGAGAAGGGTCACTTCTACACCTGAGACTGGAGCAAAGGAGGCAGCAGTCGGGGAACAGATCTGAGTGACATGAGATGAAGAGGCAAAGCAGTGAAGTATGAGCTGAGGTCCTCGAGTGTGAGGATGAGGTAAGGGAAGTGCCATGGGAGACTTGAGGAAGGACCATTAGTTTAAAACAGCTGGTGGGGCAGGGTAATCAATTAGGGAAGCAAGAATGATTACCAATGCTGCAGTGAGGTCAAATCGAGGTTAGATAACACAAATGTGTAGGGGACCCAATTAGTGCTATTTTATGATTTCCTCCAGCTCATTCAGCAGCATGTGAATGGAAGAAAAAGAAGCAGCTATAATTGTAATCTATGGTTGGGACTTGAAAAGGCATGACTAAAAGGTAAAAAAGGAAGAAGAGGGAGAGGGAGAAACAGAGAGAGACAGAGATAGTAAGACAGAATAAGAGAGAATCAGAAAAACAAACAAAAAATTAAACTGGGTACCAGTTCAAACTCAGATTCAATCATGTCAAGTTCTACAAAAAAAATTGCTAAATATCAGTAAGGGTGCAGAACACTGTACTAGTCACTGAAGAAGATACAAAGACAAATTAATAATATTGACAGTTTTATAGCACTTCTAAATTTGCAGAGGAATTTCCCTATATTATCTAAATTAAGCTTCACAAGAATCCTTTGGGGTCAATATTACATACATAATCATCCATCCCCATTTTATAGATGAGGAAGCTGAGAATAGGGCTTAAGAGGCTTACTTCTGGTCATATGGTTAGTAAGTGTCAGAGACAGAATATGAACCCAGGTCTCCTCTGCTCTTTCACTAGCCCACCATCCTACCAGATCTCTCAAATAAGAAATGGTCCCTTTCCTTATAATTTTCTTTCTATGTTACCATAGGCAAGTTTTTGAACTTCAATATACTCATTTGTAAAATAGGAGGGTTGGTATCCAAAGGGGAAAAGTAACTGAAAGTGAAAAAGCCCCATCTTTGCTGGCAAGGTTATGGAGGTATTGTATACACATCTATTGATGGTGGAATTCTAAACCTATAGAATCTTTT
Source organism: Phascolarctos cinereus (assembly GCF_003287225.1). Taxonomy (NCBI): domain Eukaryota; kingdom Metazoa; phylum Chordata; class Mammalia; order Diprotodontia; family Phascolarctidae; genus Phascolarctos; species Phascolarctos cinereus. The sequence continues at coordinate 169,596,765 of NW_027555625.1, forward strand.
CAGAGAATAAGGTGGCAATGTACAGTAAAAGTTTTTTTTTTTAATTATATTCTTTGATCCAATAATACCATAGTTTGGAATATAACTTGATAGCATAATAAAAAAAAACAAAAGGAAAATATTTGTTCAAACATGTTAATCACATCATTATATGAAATTACCCCAAACTGTAAACAATCTAAATATCCAACAGGGGAAAAGTTAAATAACTTGTGGCAATGAAATATTATAGTACAATCAATACCAACAGGTTTAAGATATCCAAACAAGTCTTGAAAGATCTATATGACATAATGCAAAGTAAAAATAAAAGCATAACTAGAAGAATGGAGTGTGACCATATGAAAGGAAAAGAGAATGAAAGTGAATGGAAAAATAAAGAATCCTGATGAGACCTTAAAGACAGCAAATGACTACAATTCCATAATATTTTATGCGTTTCAATTAAATGGTATAAATGTAAGCAGTTTCCAAGCAATTTAACTGGTTATATTGGTGTTCACTATAAATCTTTTAATAAAACATTGAAAATTTTCAAAATAAAACTAATAGAAAAAAAAAAGACAAAAACAAGAGCTAACAGTCCTTGTCAACTTCTAATCATCAATAAATATTGCATATATGCCCTCTATCTTATCTGAGCACCATAAACTTGAAGCCGGAAGGTTCTTTTGAAACTATCTGGTCCAGAGCCTTCATTTTATAAATGAAGAAATATAAGCACAAGAAGGTCAAGTTATTTTTCCAAGGTCATACAGGTAGGAAGTAGCAGAGCCAGGATTCAAATACAGCTCCTCTAACTTGAAATCCAGTGCTTTCCCCACTATTCCACACTGCTTTTATTCAAGTCACAATAAAAAAAAAATGAGTTATACTGGACCCAGAACCCAGTGGGAACCAACTTGTCTCTTACATCAAATGACATATTTGAGTATGTTCTCTTTAATCAATGAAACAATTATTCCATCCAGCTTCCATTTAGCAGGCTTGGTTAGGAGATCATCATAGATTTTTCTTGCAGTTTTTAAGAAAATATATTTAGGCCATTTCACAAATACTGCCTAGGTCCCGTAAAGAAATGGAGAACACAGCAATTGATGACATGTTTGAGGAATATGGTTGTGACCAGGGGTAAAACAGTGGCATAGATGGAATGGTGAAAATCATCAGGTTTTTTCAAGATTTCAAGATTGGAGAGATGGGCATTTTTGAAGGCAGAAGGGAACAATTGGAGGTGCTGTATTAGGAAGGAAGGAATAAGTGTGTGTCCTAGTCTACAGCAGCTACTTTTGGGAGACTTAGAATTTTTCACAGAAGAGGCAACTCAACCAGTAATGATGCTAAAAGCAATCTATTTTTACTACAATAGGTACACATTAAGTCACACAAAGGAAGTCTTGTAGCTTAACCTGAGACACCTAGGGAGCGTCAATAGTCAGTGAACATTTACTCAGCACTTACTATGCACCACGAACTGTGCTAAACTCTAGGGATATAATAAAAGGTAAAAGACTATCCCTGGTGTAAAATAGCAGGTAAAAGAACCTACTGGGGGAGACAACAGGCAAATAACTACGTACAAACAACATATATACAGGTTAAATTGGAAATAGTCGACAAAGAGAAGGCACTAGAATTAGGAATTGGGAAAGGCTTCTTGTGGTAGATGGGATTTTAGCTGGAAATTAAAGGAAGTCAGTAAATGGAGATGAGGAGGGAGATCATTGCTGTTATGGCAGAAAGCCAGTTGAAAAAGCCAAGAATTTAGAGGTGGAGTGTCTTATGGAAGCAATAGCAAAGAGGCCAGTATTACTAGATCAAAGATGCAACTAAGATGCAAGAAGACTGGAAAGTTAGGATGGGGTCAAGTTATGAAAGGCTTTACATCAAACAAAGGATTTTGTATTTTATCCTAGAAGTGATAGGGAGCCACTGGGGTTTATTAAGTAGAGGAGTGACACGGCCAGACCTACATTTTAGGAAAATCATTTTAGGAAATACACTTCAGGAATATTTGACAGCTGAATAGAGGGACTGGAGTGGAGTTGAGGCAGGGAGGCCAACCAGCAGGCTGTTGCAGTAGTCTGAGTTCAAGGTGATGAGAGATTAGTACCAGGCTGGTGGCAGTATCAGAGGACAGAAGGGGACATGTGCAAGAGATTTTATGTCAGTAAAATCAACAGGCCTTGGCTATGGATTGGATGAGGGGTTGAGAGAGTGAGGAAGTATGAGGAAAGTGTGGGAAGGTAGGGCAAAGGATGTATCGTAATCACTTGTTAGGACAAGGACAAGACCACATTTCAAAATACATCTGCAATCTTACCAGGGGAAAATTGCATTGTTGCCAGGTGCAATGATCTTTAGAACATAGTAGGCAGAGGAAGAGAATCAACAATTCTGCAAAAGGTGCTTTAGGCCTGAAATCCAAGGTATGCCCTGCTCTTCTTACTCATCATAGTTTGATGTAGCTGTGCCCGAGCTTTGTCTCATGCAACAGGAAAGCTAGGGAATATGAAATGAAGGCCAGGGTTATCATAAGGAGGAGCACAGTACTCTCCTGACACATTCATATGTCCCCCACAAACACACCAAGCATTTCAACTCCTGTCTCTGCGACTTTGTACAGGCTATGTACGATTCCTGGAATGACTCCATCTGTGCCTCCATCTCTTGAAATCATTAGCTCTACTCGGCCCAAGTGCCAGCTCCTGCAAGATGCCTTTTTAATCTCCTCATCATTAGCACTCTCCACTTCAAAAAAAAAACAAATAAAAAAACCATCTTTGTATTTATTAACTTGTGGGCAAATATGCCCACAAAGACTCAGTATGTCTTTCACACTCCACCCCAGCACCCCCACCAATATGCAAGTTGGGATAGAGTGAAGGGAATGGAATAAGCGTTTACATGGTTTCTACCCTGTGCCAGACACTGTGATAAGTGCTTTTCACAAATATTAGCTCACAGAGTGCTGGGCCTGGAGTTAGGCAGACTCAAGTTCAAATCTGACTTCAGATGCTTCCCATTTCTGTGACCCTTAACCTGTATCACCTTACTCATCTGTAAAATAGATAATAATAACACCTACCTTTCCAGGATTGTTGTGAGGATAAGATAATATTTGTAAAGTCCTTTGCAAACTTTAACGTGCTATATAAATGCTAGTTGTTATTCATCATCATCGTCATCATCATGATGTCACAAGAAGATAAATGCCGATTACTAAGGCTGCATGGAATACAGAAGGTTTTTTTTTTACATGAAAAATTTTTACTACGACAAAGACATCATACAATTTTTTATGACCTTGGCCTTTCCTTCTTGCCTTTGTACAAGGCCAGAAGAGAAACATTTGCAACTTTTACAACCTTGAATCATACTCTAGGAATACCACCAACAGCATGACCTTTTCGACCAAATCCAGCAACAAAAACTTCATCATTTTCCTCAATAAAGTTCAAGCAGGCATCATTGGGAACAAAGGCAGTGATTTTTTTGCCGTTCTTAATCAGCTGGACTTTCACATACTTCCTGATGGCAGAATTGGGCTGCTTGGCTTCCACATCAACTTTTTCCAAGGCAGTCCCTTTCGCATGAGATGCTCCTCCAAATAGGTCGGCCTTCAAGGCAGTGCCCAAATGAGCTTTCTTATATTGTTGTCATGACACTTTTGGTCTCTCCTGTAGCTTTGGAGCTTTCTATCAGTATAGAGACCACGGCACTTACCCATGCTGCCCCCGTCTGGGCCAAGAGGAAAGAGAGAAGGTACAGAAGGTTTTAACAAGGAAGTTTTCAGCTTTGGAGAGTTCCAAAGGAGAGAGATGGTGTCAGTATTCCCGGAGCAGAAGCAATCTGCAACAAAAGATGATCAGGATAGATTTAGAGCTGGAAATGACCTTGGAGGGTACCCAGTCTTCTGCTTCATTTTTAACACAAAGAAGCTAGGGCCAAGAGGGATGCAGTGACTTACTCCTGGTCACATAGATAATTAGCAGCAGTACTAGGATTTGAACCCAGGTCTTCTGACTCCAAATACAGCACTCTTCCAACTGTACCACATTGCCTCAGGCTAACAGTGGGAGATGAGTATTTTGGAAGAGGAAATAAGCATTTATATAGGGTCTACTATGTGTCAGGCACTGTGCTAAGCACATTATCTCATTTTTTTACACATATTATCTCATTTAATCTTCACAAAATGCCTGCAAGATAGGTGTTGTTATCATCCCCATTCTACAGTTGAGGAAACTTTGGCAGACAGAGGTTAAGTGACTTAGTTCTTAGCATCACACAACTAGGAAGTATGTGGGACTGAATTGAACTCAGGTCTTCCTGATTCCAGGCACAGAGCTTTATTCACTGTGCCACCATCTGCCTTTAGAGAGACTGAGAAGAAGAAAAACAGCATAAATGGATGGTGGATCATTTAGATTTATAGAGAAGGAGGAATCATTTCTTTTTCTTGACTTTCTAGGCAGTAAGAGGATATGTGAAGATATAGGCTGTGTTAAGGTGAAGAGCACTTGTACCAGGTGAGCCTCAGACCATGTAGAAGACATGGAGTTTGTTCCTGTGAGGATAAAAAGTACATGTGGCCAGAAATATGGGAGGAAAAAAAGAGATTTTGTACTTAAATATAAAGTTTGGGGGAAAGCTGCTATGAAAAGAAAGGCAAGCATTAGTGGTAGGATTATTTTGTCATGGCAGGGACCATCTGGTTCAATATGTTGATTTTATAGATGAGGAATATGAGATTTAGAGATTAAGTGACTTGTCCAAGGTAAAAAACATAGTAAGTGTCAACGCCAGGATTCAAACCCAACTCCTCCCACTCCAAATCCGATGCTCTTCATAATAGTTGTTGGAGAAAGCATAGACCTATGGGTTTAATTATATAACCTTCCTTAGCATCATGATACATGACCAAAAATGGAAACAAGGGAGGACATACAGGAAGGAAGACAATAGCAGAATTAATAATTAACAAATTGAGGGGGCTAAGTGAATCAAGGATGCATATTTATTATCTCACTTACTACACTGTAGTCTCTGAAAGGGAGAAATTTTTAATTTATATGTCTAATGCCCACCATTCTTTGCACAAATTAAGACTCAATAATTTGAGAAGTGAAAAATGAAGAGTGAAGAAATTATATCTGAGTTCAGGATTACAAAGAAGGGCAAATGATTTTAGTGAATCATGTTGTCGTGATGTTGAAAATCTTAGTAAAGTGGAAGAAAAATTTTGATGTGAGTAAGAGAGGTGACGGACAAGGACTAGAAAAGGGGAATGTTCATTTAGGAGGTATGGAAAATGTTTCATGAGGAGAATAAAGTCTGATGTTTTTGATGCAAAGGAGTACCCCAAAGCTCCTCTAAACTTGACGCTGGCTTTATCTACATACGAAAACATGAGGTGTGTAGTTATCAGGTAGAAAAGTCAATGACTTGTCACCTAGGCTTAGCTCTTTCACACCTAGAGAATAGAACAGACACAGAATGACCAAATTAGGGAACCCTGAAGTCAACAGTATTTTAGTAGGTGGGGCAAATAACCATTATATGGCTTATAGTCTAGCCTTCACAGATTGAAAATTGGGAAGTATATGACATGGAAAATGGAGAGATGATCTCAGAGTCAGGAAGACCTGGGTTCAAGTCTGATACATACAGCTCATGTGACCCTGGGCAAGTAGCTCAATCTCTCAGTATTTAATGCATCTCTGAGCTGAGCCTGTAAATTGCAAGAAAAGTGCTGAATTGCATTGCTAGAGGGAGTTTCCAATTAAATCAGAGGTTCAATGTTTAGTTCTCTATGTAAAATAATTACCATAAGCTTGGGTGACAGAGAAATTCAAGGCTAGGAAGAGGATCAAGTGGAAAGGGCATTATTTACAGCTGGCAAGAACCTGCTGGTTTTGGTTTTGGTTTTCCTAAAAGGCTTTGTATCTGGGGATGTGACTATCCCATTGGAGAGATGAAATGTATCAGTAGCAAGATTCTTAAGAAGCAAAATAAGGATAAGAGGGGAGAAACTTTAGGCTAGTTCCCAGGAAAGGCTGTATGCTTTTTATCTGAAAGAGCCTATAGACTTTATGCTTATAGAGCATGATGACACCCATTAATTCTTCTGGAAGACACAGCCAAGTATTTCAGTGGAAACAGAAGCTGCAGGCAGCAGAGTATCCAGTAAGTCAGTGTCTGGAAGAGACTACATGCCCAATGGAGCCAAATGGCATCCAGGAGAGGCTACAGCCAAATGGCACCCAGTAGAAGAGATGAAACATCTGGCTAAGCAAAGTCCAGCGGAGACTTAGAGACAAGATAGGAAGCCAAATGACATCACAATAAAATGTCAATAGTCTTTTTTGCCATCAGGGATATGACCTGCCCCAGCACAATGTGACATGTCCCTGTGTTTCCTACACACAAGCTACTTCCACTTGTGCACCCTTTTCTCATGAGTTCTTTATATATATACTTCTTCATGCATGTGCCCTGGCTACACATGTCATACACCCATACCCACATCCACCCACACATACATATACATACATATATATTTCCATACATGTTCCTTACATGCATTAATTCTCCTTACTTATACTTTTTCTATTTGTGGGAGACCTTGATCTAGGTTTATAAGGAAAATTTTTTTCCTTGCTATCTTTCTTACTATGTTACTTCATTAAATCATTTACTTTGAACTAACTCTGTCCTTCTGACTGACTATTAAAGGTAAATACATTGATAGGGTCTAATGAAAGACCCAACAGGATTGTTCCCAACAGGATTAGAATGAAGCTTTCATTCAAGTAGTGTAGTAGATATAGTGTGAGTTCTGGAGTCAGAAACACTTAACTTCCTGAGTTTCAGTCAGCCTCAGGCACCTACTAGGTGGGTGACCCTAGGCAAATCACTTAACCTTGTTTGCCTCAGTTTTCTCATCTGCAACATGAGATGGAGAAGGAAGTGGTAAACCACTCTAGGTATCTTTGCCGAGAAAACCCCAAATGAGGTCACAAAGAGTCAGACATGACTGAAAAATGAATAAGCTTTTAAACTTTCATGAGATGTAGTTTTAGGGGATGTGTACTGACAGAGTAGCTTGAGAATGAAGTAGCCATCTGCCTTGAGTTGGGAGGGGTTTTTTTCAGAGACTACATTCATGAGTGGCTGATGTAAAGACAGAACAAAGGGAAGATGAAGAATCATGAGTACAAGGTGTCTAAATAGCTACCAGTATGGACACTGTAGTCATGGAGGTTGTTGATGGGACACAGGGTAGAGTATGAAACCATGACACAAGAGCTGAAGACATAGTACTTTCTCTGTACCTCTCTTAAGCACTTCCATTTCCTATATAACCAAGTAGACTGTAGTCTCCAGTGAGATTGGCATATTGATCTTTATACATCTCACAGTGACTCAGACAGTACTTTGAATATAGTTAGTGGTTAATATGTTTTTGTTGAACTTGAACTTTTTTGACTCTGTAAAGGCAGAAATACATCCTGGGGTTAGATGGATGATGATTTATAGATGTTCGAAAAGGTGAATGGGTTAACCACAATATGCTTAGAACCTGAGGGGTAGAGCCAAGATGTTGGAGAGAAGCCAGGAAGTTGCCTGAGCTCTCCCCAGTTTCCCTCAGAAACAATGTTAAATCAAACCTCTAAACAGATTCTAGAGTAACAGAACCCACAAAAAGATGAAGTGAAACAACTTTAAAGCTTAAGGTAATTTATAAGAACTTCAGGAAAGGTCTGTTTCACTTGGGTAAAGGGGAGCCCAGCCCAGCATAAATGGTATCTGGAAAAGCTGGAGACTCTTAGCCACAGCACAGATCAGCAACCAAGGCCCCTTGGTACTGGCTCAACAGGCCAGTGGCATAGGCCAATGGTAAGACCTCCAGCCCTAGCACAGAAGGAAAAAACTGCCAGCTCTGGAACCCCTGGAACAACAAGCATGGCAAGGCTAGGGTACCCTGGTACAGTGGACAAGCCACAAGCCCCAGAGGCCCTGGCACAGAAAGCCAGTGACCAGACCCCTAGCCACTAATGCAAGAAGCTTGGGACAGTACCCCTTCTCACAACAAAGCAGAGCTTAACTTTAAAAGTCATGAAATAAGCTAAAAAATTAGCAAAAAGGGAGAGAGAGAAAGAGAGAGAAACAGAGAGAGACAGACAGACAGAGAGAGAGAGAGAGAGAGAGAGAGAGACAGAGAAAGAGAGAAAGACAGAGAGAAAAGCCCTGACCATGGAAAGCTACGATGATTATATGGAAGATGAAAACACAAACTCAAAAGAGGACAACAGTGTCAAAATGCCTACATGAGAAGCCTCAAAGAGGGATATGAATTGGTCTCAAGCCCAAAAAGCCTTCTTGGAAGAGCTCCAAAAGGATTTTAAGAATCAAATAAGAGAGGCAGAAGAAAAATTGGGAAAAGAAACGAGAGTTACACAAGAGAAAGTGAACAACTTATAAAAGGAAAGATGGAAATTGGCTGAAGAAATGAATTCCTTAAAAAATACAATTGGTCAAATGGAAAGTAAATTCCACTGAAGAAAACAGCTCCTTAAAAAGTAGAATTGGCCAAATGGAAAAGGAGGTACAAAAGCTAACTGAAGAAAATAATTCATTAAAAATTAAAATTGGGCAAGTGGAAGCTGACTCTGTGAGACATCAAGAATCTGTGAAACCAAATCAAAATAATGAAAAAAACAGAAAAAAAATGTAAAATACTTCATTGGTAAAATGACTAACTTGGAAAATAGAACCAGGAGAAACAATTTAAGAATTATTGGACTATCTGAAAGCCATGGTCAAAAAGGAGCCTGAATAGCATCTTTCAAGAAATTATAAAGGAAAACTTCCCTGATGTCCTAGAGTCAGAGGGTAAAATAGTCAGTGAAAAAAATCCATCAATAACCTCCTGAAAGGGATCCTAAAATGAAAATTCCAAGGAACATTGTAACCAAATTTCAGAAATATCAGCTCAAATTGAAAATACTGCAAACAGCCAGAAAGAAACCATTCGAATATCAAGGATCCACAGTCAGGATTACACAGGACTTAGCAGCCTCTACATTAAAGTAACAGAGGGCTTGGAATATGATATTCCAGAAGACAAAGGAGATTAGATTACAACCAAGAATTATCTATCCAGCAAATTGAGCATAACGTTTCATAGGAAAAGATGGTCATTAAATTCCATCTTCAAATACAAGACTCAAGAGGGCATAAAAAGGTAAAGAGGAAAGAAAAAAAATGTTATTCAATGAGGTCAAATGGTTTGCATCCCTACATAGGAAGATGATACTTATAACTCTTAAGAACTGTATCTGTATTAGGGCAGTTAGAAGAAATATACATAGATAGAGGGTGTGCGTATAATTTGACTTTGATGGGATGATATAAAAAATTAAGGGGTGAAACAAAAGGATTATACCAGAAGAAGAGGAAAAGGTGAGGCAGAATAGGATAAACTATATCATGTAAAGAGGCACAAATGACCATTACAGTAGAGGGAAAGAAAGAAGGGGGTGAGCATTGTTTGAACTTTACTCTTATTGGATTTAGACATAATGAGTGATACCATAAGCAAATTAGGAGAGCAAGGAATAGTTTACCTGCCAGATCTAGCAAGAAAGGAAAAAATTATGACCAAGCAAGAGATAAAGAACATTATAAAATTCAAAATGTATAATTTGGATTACATTAAATTAAAAACACTTTGCACAAAGCCAATGTAACCAAGATTAGAGGGGAAGCAGAAAGTTGGGAAACAATTTTTACAGCCAGGGTCTCTGATAAAGGCATCATTTCTAAAATATATAGAGAATTGAGTCAAATTTATAAAAAATAAAAGTCATTCCCAATTCATAAATGATCAAAGGCTATGAACAGGCAGTTTTCAGATGAAGAAATTAAAGCTATCTATAATCATATGAAAAATGCTCTAAATCACTATTGGTTAGAGAAATGCAAATTAAAGCAACTCTGAGGCACCATCTCACACCTGTCAGATTGGCTAATATGACAGAAAAGGAAAATGATAAATGTTGGAGAAGATGTGAGAAAATTGGAACACTAATGCATTGTTGGTGTAGTTGTGAACTGATTCAACCATTCTGGAGCGCAATATAGAATTATGCCCAAAGGGCTATAAAACTGCATATCCTTTAATCCAGTAATACTATTATCAAGTCTGTATCCCAAAGAGATCATACAAATGGGAAAAGGGCCCACATGCACAATTTATTTATAGCAGCTCTTTTTGTCATGGCAAAGAATTGGAAATTGAGTGGATGCCCATCAATTGGGGAATGGTTGAACAAGCTGTAGTATATGAATGTAATGAAATACTATTGTTCTATGAGAAATGATGTGCAGGCAGATTTCAGAAAAACCTGGAAAGACTTACATGAACTGATGCTGAGTAAAGTGAGCAGAACCAGAAGAACATTGTACACAGTAACAGCAACATTGTTCAACGATCAACTCTAATAGACTTAGCTCTTCTCAGCAATACAATGATCCAAGGCAATTCCCAAAGACTCATGATGGAAAATGCTATCCTCATCCAGAGAAAGAATTATGGAGTCTGAATGCAGATTGAATCATGCTATTTTTACTTTTTTTTGTTTTTTCTTTCTCATGGTTTTTCCCTTTTGTTCTGATTCTCCTTTCACAATACAACTAATGTGGAAATATGTTTAACATGATTGCACATGTCTAACCTATGTCAGCTTGCTTGATACCTTGGGGAGGGGGAGGGAAGCAAAGGAGGAAGAAAAATTTGGAATTAAAAATCTTATAAAAATGAATTTTGAAAAGTATATTTACATGTAATTTAAAAAAAAATACTATTAAGTGGGGAAAAAGAAAAAAGTATTCTTAGAACCCAAGTGAATCTATATCATTACGTTATGTGTACCATCCCTACAGCTTTTCACTGCTATACAAGGTCATTACTTTTATTAAAGAATGGAATTAAGGTGTGCTTGGAATGATTTCCTTTGGATAAATCCTTGTTGGCTGCTATTTAACACCTCATTATCCTCAGGGTGCTTACAAATGGATTTTTAATGAATTTACCCCAGAACCTTTCCAGGTATAGAAATTATGCTAGCTATTTTCTGCTTTCTAGTCCCTCTTAATTCTCTCTCTCTCTCTTTCTCTCTCTCTCTCTTTAGGTGCTACTATATTAACTGTGAATTTCAAAGTATTTTCTTTCCAATATGGAGAATCCATAGCAACCATAGTCTTAGATTTAGACAAGCCAAGGAAAGCGAAACTGCTCACCAGTAACATTATTCTTGGAAAGACCACAATTGGTAGTTTATAATAAAAAGGAACTGTTCACCATCACGTGGTATTACTCCATCTGGTGTCCTTTAACTGCCTTCCAGATGGAATCAGTCTCTTGTCTCCAGAAGGATAAGGACAATCAACACAAAAAAATCTGGCACCTTGTTCATCCATCACCCTCACCTAGAGACCCATGGTATTTTTGGTCAATAACCTTAATATTCTTGCCAAGAGTTTATTACAAGACTCATGAGCTTGCTCATGACAACATATTCTGCTTATGTAATACCAGGACAAAGAATTTTAATGTTCTAGTCTTATTTTTTACTTCTCTTTGTGCAAGAGTAAAGTCTAGCTTGAAACTGAGTCTTTAAAAGAAAACCCTTTTTCAAAAAAAGGCTCTGTGCTCAGAGCTCCATACAGTCCCTTGATAAAGTAATTTATTTTAACAAAATTTGTTTTATGCTTCTGCCATGATGCTATCTTGTTTGTTCTCAACAGGATTAGGATGAAGCTTTTATTCAGTGTTCTGAAGGACCTTTTGATGTCTTGGGTGGTTAGAAATATTTATTATCAGACAGTGGCCAGTTAAGTAGCTCAGGTTGAGATGTCAAAATAATGGCTTAGTTTAAATCATTGCCCGAGTGAGAAATAAGATGGCTAAAAACAAGCTTAGGTTCCTTTTTGATGTCACTATGTACTCATGACTTTTATGCTACCTACCTCTCATTCAAGTCAAAGTGAAAAAGCATTTATTAAGCACTTATTACACGCCAGACATAGCGCTAAGTGCTGGGGATACAACAAAAGGCAAAAACAATACCTGCTTTCAAGGAAGTATATGGAGCTCCTATAGGCCAAAGGTATGAGACTGTCTAATTCTACAATTTTTTGTGTCAGTAAAGACCTAGAAAATATCCTCAACACTACTGGAGAAGTTATCTTTCTCCATGTTGGAAAAGAGATCTGCCTGTCTTATGATTAAATTTCTTATGTAATTGGATGCTCACATTAGCACATAGAAGGCTTTATAATTTATACAGTGCTTATGCAGACTACATTCACATACTTATTTTTAAGAAATGCTGGTTTTACTTTGGGCTAAATGTGAATTAAGTGGGTATGGACAGACAAACTGATTTTCTATTACAGTCAAATAATTACTGTTTAAAGTGAAAATAATCAATTGGAGTTATTGATATTTGAGAATATGCTTTGGCATTTACATATATAGCATTTTTTAAAAAATTGATAGTGGACTGTTCTCTAAAAATGCCCCTGAGAGGTGCCATCTCCAACTGGTAGCAAAGTAATCATATTTTCAAGGGACTGTTTTATAATAACAATTGATATTTCTACAACACTTTAAAATTTGCAAAATGTTTTACATACATTATCTCATTGAATCTACACAAAAATCCTGTAAGGAGTGACAATCATTATCATTCTCATTTTTTTAGGCTATTGGGGTTAAGTGACTTACCCAGGGTCACACAGCTAGTACATGTCAAATGTTTTGTCTGAGGCCAGATTTGAACTCAGGTACTCCTGACTTCAGGGCCGGTGCTCTATCCACTGCGCCACCTAGCTGCCCCTATCACTCTCATTTTACAGATGAGAAAACTCAGGCTCAGTAGGTGGCTTTAGAATAGTCACACAGCTCATAAGTCTGAGGAGCAAAATTTGAGCCCAGTTCTTCCTGTCACCAAGTCTAACCCAGCACGCACTGTCCCAATGTGCCTCCCTGTGAAATCATGATCCCCTCAACTTTATTTTGCCTACACCAGAAGCACGAAGCAGAAGAAAAGTTTTGTTCCCCAAGCTCTTTTTTTCTCTTTAAAGATCACGCCATTCTCTATGATATTTCCATTTTACAATACTATCCTTACAGACACAAGTTCTCAAATAGATCTGTGATCTATCTCATGATTTGGGAGTTCCTCCTAATGATGCCATGTGTATTCCATCCATGCCTGTCCAACCTGTGTAACTCTGGTCTACGCCCTCCTATAAATTCACCATAGGATTTCCTTCCAATATGCTAGAGGGCTTCCTTGTTTTCTCCATACATAATGAGGCTACCAGTAGAACATTCTGACTATCTATCATAATCCTTTGACCTCCCCATGAGACTAGCCTACCTTCACTTTCTACTTTATATTTCCTTGGTGACATCTTTTACTCTTGTCCCTTGAAATTCCCTATTGGTTTTAAGTTGTAGCTAGCTTATGCCCAACATGCAGCAATCCTTTACCATCTGTGTGACAGTCATTATTATTTTTGGAGACTATTTTATGCCATCTCTTGTTGCAGCACCTTTAGAATGGTGGTATTAAGAAAATAAGCCTCATTTACATGGAAACTTTGAGGGTCATTAAACGAGCTTTCCAATTTTACATGAAGGTACTCTTTTTTCTGTTCAATTCTGGGCTCAACTTATTGTCCATCTGTACAATCTGTCCAGATCTCTGTAGGCTGTCCATCCAAATTCATGTGATGATTTGGGTAATAGATTTCTTCATCTATTTAATCTTTTTTTGTGTAGATGGTCAGGTTAAACTCTTTTGAATGGCTACAGATCTCTTTCAGAAGCTCTGTGACGTTCCAGGAATTGATAACACTAACAAAATACCACAAACGGTAGCATCCACATAGACTCTCTCTTCGATCTGGATTCTTTGCTGATTCTCCTTCTTTACAGTAGTAGAGTCAACATCATTTAATAAGCTCCTACTATGTGCCAGGCATTATGCTAAGCACCAGGTATATAAATGAAGGCAAATATTGACCCTGTCCTCAAGGAGCTTGCTCACATGAGTGGTAAGCATCACTAGTAAACAGCTGATCACAAATATCTGACAAGGTTTAAATAAAAAGATAGATATGTTCACCAAAGGTGTTTGTCATGGTGATAGAAAAGATCCAGCAGAGAGTCTAAGTCCTTAATTAATATTTATAGAATTTGTTATAGAATAGATATTTAATATTTATCACTCCTTTAGAACTTGGCTTTAAACACAAAGTTCTGATACCATTGTGTATGGACCAATGTTAAATTGTAGCAATTCAATCAACACATTTTCTTTCCATATGTCAATGAATCTTGATCTTATTGATATGGATGCTATGTCTGCTGCTGCGGAGTCATTTCAGTCTTGTCCAACTCTCCATGACCCCATCTGGGGTTTTCTTGGCAAAGATACTATAACAGTTTGCCATTTCCTTCTCCAGCTCATTTTACAGATGAGGAACTGAGGCAAGCAGGGATAAGTGACTTGTCCAGGGTCACACAGCTACTAAATGTTTGAGGCCAGATTTGAAGTCAGGTCCTCCTCTTTCCAGGGCAGGCACTCTATCCAGTGTGCCATCTAGCTGCCACATGCTGTCTACTAGTACAAATAATAACTCATCCACACCTTTTCATTGCCTCAACACATCTATGTTCTCCTGTAAATTCTCCAAATTCCACCTTCCTGCTTGTTATACGTCTTCCTCTGGCTTTTCTGACATCTTATGGATGCCAGTAGAAAATGGTGGCTGTTCAAAAGTTATCCTTTGTCCTTGATATATGATTGGCCTGGCTGATGGGGCAGTCACACACCTCTCTCATAATATTATTTATGCCAATTATTCTACATAATTTTGGAAACAGCCTTTCCAAGTCAAAAGGATAATCAGTGGCCAGATAGTTTAACCTATGCCTGAAAAAAATACCCTTATTGAATAATGGTAAAATTGTGAAATAGGTGAACTATGACTTTGGTTCCCTCTCACTGTCATTGGGTATATCAAGTGTAGCAATGTTCAGGAATATTTCTCAAAAAGGAGGCTAATGTAGATAAGGCCTTGGGGGGGAATGTGGCTCAGGACTGTAAAGTTAACTCACTACCAAATGTCCTTTTTATGTTATGCTGAGGTTTGAGTGGCATAAATATGCTTTCCTTAGGCTATTGTCTAGGAACAGAAACTGTATATAGGAAGTAATTTAGAATAATTTGCAAGCTGCATTAATTACTTCAAAGGTACTATTTAAATGGAAATAGCATAATTGGAGTCAGAAGACCTGGATCTGTGTCCTGGATCTGCTAGTTATTAGCTGGGACTTCCTTTGCTCTAGGCATTAGCTTCTTTAACTGTTAAGTGAAGCGGTTAGACTATATGATTTTAAAGGTCCTTTCCAGTATTGATATTCTGCAGTTGTGCCAGTGGTCTATAATGGTGAGAACACTTAATTGTAAATGAGCATTTATGACATTGGACAATCCAATGGGCTTCTTCTCATTGGAAATTGCAAACCCAGTTCCAAAGCCCATTGGTATGGGACATTTTCCTCACTGGCAGAGACAAATGCCCCGCCCTACATAAGTTGTTAAGAACAGAAAAGCTTCAGTTCTTATTGAAATGATCTTTGGGTTCTCTTCAAGTTTCTAATCACTTTGGGTACTTCTGGTTTCCAGATTCAAGAAGTAAGATGGAAGAGGCCAACCCCACTTCAGGTGGCTGAAAGAAAAGGCTCTGGGAAGACATGAGAGGAGCTTCTAGTGTCTATCTCCAGCATGTTACACTAGAGACTTTGGAGATTTTACACTCCCCCCTCCATGGATGAGTGAGATCTAGATTTCTCTCTTAATTAAGCTGAGTTATTTCATTTCCAGTGGGAAAATTCTTCCATTCTGTATTGTCTAGTATATATTCTTCCATATATGCTCTCTCTGATTTCTGTTTTGCTGCCAAATTGTATATGTCGGTTTATTTGATAATTGCTATGTGTTCAATGTAGAATTGGTATTTGGTGGCAAAGAGGTCAAGCCTTGGATATAAAGCGTGGGTCCTGCTTCCCCCCAATAATGAAACAATGATTGGAAACTAGATTGAACTTCTGCTCCCAACTTCCTGCTTTCCCCCTTGGCAGGAATTAAAGTCACCCTCGGAAAAGAGTAGAGGGGGAAGAGGCTAGAGATGTCTATTCTGCCTCCCTTCAAGCCACACGACAACACCCCCATGTCACAACACATGGACTATAAGGTCTTTAAGCAAAGTCACTTCATGCCTATGATGCTCAGTTTCCTCATCTGTAAAATGAGGGTACTGTTGTAGAAGTAGAAGTTGATCTCTAAGGTTCCTTCCATCTCTGACATTCTATGATACTACAACAATGCTGTGATAGGTCAGAATTCCATCTTCTCTCTCCCCTTGTTATTCCCCCCAACCCCATCCCTTATGGAGGTTAAGCCAGTTCTCTTTCTAAAAGCCAAATAAGATCCCTTTAAGACTGATTGGTCAAGAAAGCCACCTAACTGTTGACACTATTTCCTTGTGGCCTTAGGCTATATTGATGTGGCTTCCTGTTCACCTAAGAGTGTAAAAGTCCCAACCACATGGAGTGGTCCCAAGGCAAAATGAGTCACCATGCCTTGTCTTGGTGACTAGATGGATTTCCAGATATTTATCTTAGCTAACTGCTATATCCTTTCTATGCTATATAGCAAAGTAAATCTCTTTGTCTTAAATGTTGAATGACATATGATTAATTCATTTTATTCCAATACTGGGCCTAAACTATCAGTAAGCTGGCCTCAGTCAGGTACCATTGCTTCTATGTAAATTACTTCTATGTATATTATTTTATTTCAAAGAGAAAAATGATCTGTCTAATTTTCCTTGGTAGATTTTGAAAGGCTATATTAGTGTCCAGAAATATTTACAAAAATAAAAATTGCAGTGTTTGTAATTGTCATGGTATTAATATATTGGATTTTTCATTGGGTATTCTGTATAGATAGTCATGATGGTATTTTCTTTTGATCTTGGCAAATACTCCTTGCTTTCCTTCTCAATATGAGATACTGCAAAGAACACTGCAATACTCTCTAATCTGATTTTCATTGAATAAATATCTCCCAATTTTCCTCAATTTTGAGTCATGCTTGCCAGGAAATGGGATCCTATTAAATTATCTTCCAAGCGAGAACTATGACTTTATGTGACAATGGAAGGTATGTAATTTAAGAAAAAAGACAAGGTAAAATGAGGCTGGTCCAAGTTTATGAGATGGATTCAAAAGTGAAACTGGATTTCAGAAAGAGACTACAGTGCTTTGTTTATATTTCTGATGGAAAAGCTAGAGAAAACTATGAAAATTCTGTGTTTCTTAATTCTGGGTCTATGGAAAGTAGAGCCACTGTCTTCTTATAACTCCTCCCAAATGAACCTATGCCAATCTAGGGATTTCTAGTTGCATTACATAGTCATTGAACATTTTTTTTAATCAGATAAACATAATTTATAGTCATGTAGCACCTCTTCTCAAAAAAAAATAAACAAAAACCAGTGGTTTTCTTTTACTTTACCAAACAAAATTCAAATATTTTTTTCTAGTATTCAAGACCCAAACTGGAGAAAATGGAGAAACCCAACCTTTTCAACATTATATAATATTGTTCCTACCTACACATTCTACATCTTAGTCAAATGGGACAGTAGTCCCCAGAACATGTTTTCCTGTTTCTCTGCCATGTTCTTGGTACAATCTCTTTCCCTTTCTGTCTTCTGAGTCCCCTCCGCCCCCACCCCATCCTTTAAATTCAAGCGCCACCTCTTTCATGAATCCCTTCAGACCTCATTGTTAAATTTCATGTGCTACCCCTCTGATGCATTTATCATATAACATTTTATTTCACAGGTACTATAGTGTGTCCTGTCTCCCTAGTAGGCTGTAAGGGCAAGAGGTCAAAGACTGTGGCCTCCTCCCTAATCATATCCCCAGCACTAAAGGAGGGAGGTGGGGAGTTGCTCTGCACATAGCAGCTGCTTAATCAATATTTGTTGAATTTAACAGAACTAGAAGCATGGCAGAACACCGTAGATACCATATATCATGGCAAAGCATTGATTCTAATTGGGGTTCATTTCCTGGCCCTCACTCCCAAAATGAAACGACAGCTTGGGAAGGCAGTGAGAAATAGCCTTATGATGACTTTTCTTTTAAACTGACAGGAAATATATCTTATGAAGCATTTTAAGAGCTTGCTGTGATTTCAGTAGAAGGGCAATTATGAACATTTGTGTATTAGAAACATATAAGTAGAAGGCCTTAATTGCTCAGCTGTTATAGCCATCATATCTAGGATGCTAATATAAAAATCAGTGAATATATGCTATGTTTTAGTTATTCAGAATCTGGTGCCTCAAACAGGACTCCTAACCTGGCTGTGGAACAATATTCAGTATACAACTTTCCTGGGTATTCCATATACATGGTGATGAGTGTATGACCCTAATCATACTTGTATTTTTCTCTCTCAAGAAATGGATGGAGGAGCAGCTAGGTGGCACAGTGAATAAAGCTCTGGTCTTGGAGTCAGAAGGACCTGAGTTCAAATCCAGCCTCAGACACTTAACACTTACTAGCTCTGTGACCTTGGGCAAGTCACTTAACCCTGATAGCCTCACTAAAAAAGAGGGGGGGGGAAGCAAAAGAAATGGATGGAGCTTCCTAAGTTGAACAGAGTAAGGTAGAGTTGCTCAGTAATAATAATTCACTTTTACGTAGTGCTTTAATGTTAATAAAAATACATAGAGGGATGAAGAGGGAGCTGAATTACAGTTAAGAAAGTCTGAAATCCTGCTTCTGATATTTCCTAACTATTTGACTCTGGGCAAACCACTTAACTCTCTGAGCCTCAGTTTCTTCCTTTGTAAAACAGGGATGATAATAACCATAAGTCCTTACTTCACAGGGCTCTAGGGATGCACAAAAGCAAAGTGCTTTACATTTGTTATCTCTTATAAAATCTCATCAAATGAGATTATACACACATACATATACATACACACCTACATATACATACATACACATACATGAATACATACATACATACAATATTTTCCAATCTTTAAAGCCCTATAAAGATTTCAGGCATTTTAGGTAAATAGAGTAACAGGTAGTTAACGTACAAACAAAGTGCTTTGTGAAATCTTAAGGAGAGTATTGTTACTGAAGAGGCATATCAGGAAATGATTCATACGGGGTGGGGATGAATAGGAATTCAGTAGGCAAAGCAGGAAAGAGCAGAATTTCCAGCCTACCAAACAGGAGGAGCAAATGTGTAGAGGGAGTAGAGTACAAAGTGTAGCCAGTGTTTTCAGACAGAAAGTAGTCCAGTGTGCTTGGAACACTGAATATATAAAGAGCAATAATAGGATATAAGTGTAATAGATTAAACGGACAATGGGTGGAAGTGGAAAAGAGATCAATTCAAGCTTATTGTCAGGAAAACAACAACAACGACAAACAACAACAACAACAACAACAAAACTTCCTAACAATTAAAGCCAGCCAAAAGTGGAATGGGCTGTCAAGAGTTGTTGGTGGGCTGCCCCTCTTTGGAGGTCTTCAAGCAGAGGATAGGTGACTATTTGTTGGTTCTGTTCTAGTGAGAAGTGCTTTCCAATATATAGATTGGGCTACATACAATACCTAGATGGCTACTGAGGACACTTCAAGTTCTCTGAAACACTTCTGACCCATCTGATGACTACAGCTCTGTGTCTTGGGTCAACTTGGTCTACAAAGTCAAAAAACTAAAGAGGACCAGAGGGAAAGAGTAGGATGTGACCAACATCTTAACTGTTGGAAATGTCACATGAAGTTCTAAAGGTCAAAGAGATCAGAGGAGAATGGTGGCAGTAGGCTCTCCTTGGTGGACATCTGCTTTTGAGTCAAATCTTATCTGCCCCATAAACAAGAAATGAGCTAGCCATAGCAAGAAGAATTTAGAAGTCTGCCAGGGATAGGGCACAGAAGGGAAGACCAGTAAGAATTTCAGTCTGCATAAGGGGATTTTCATCCTATACCATGAAATCAAGCCAAGACTTGTATTTAGAGTTCACAAGCACATGATCTAATGAATGATTCTACTGGATTGCATGAGTTGAACATCATATGGAAAATATTATATTTCAGACATTTCTTTGCTTGCAGGAAGAATGATCATGATAGACCTAATAACTGAATTGTCTATTTAGTAAGAATTCCTGAGTTTGGAGCTAATGTTTATAAACATGAAGGACAAACAATATAAACATATAGAATGGGGATAACCTGAGTCTAGGAGGTACTTCAGACATGCAGCTTCATGGCCGTTGGCAGTTTGGTGGAGTAGTTGATTGGAGTGTTGGACTTTAGGTCAAACTCTGCCTCAAACACTCATTAGTTGTGTGACCAAAGACAAGTTATGTAACTTCTCTGGGCCTCAGTTTCCTCAACTGTAAAATGTGGATAATAATAGCATCTATCTTCCAGGGTGGTTGTGAGGGTCAGAGGAGCTAATATATGTAAAAGGCTTTGCCAACCTTAAAGCACAATGTAAGTGCTAGCTATATTGTTGTTATTGTTATTATTATTACTGATGTCACTTTTAACAAATTTCCAGACCTGTGAATTCATTGGTATAGGGAGAATCTGGTGAGAACTTTCTTCTACCAACACAGATCTATCTGTACTTCCTACCTATTTATAGTCTCAGAGACTTGCTTAGGGACATTCAGTAGTTAAGTGACTTGCCTAGAGTCACAAAGACAATATGTATCAAAGGCAGGATTTGAACTCAGGTCTTCTTGTCCACAACAGAGGCTCCCTTACCCATTATTCTATGCAACTTCCATAATGTATTATTTATTATTTTATTGATTCAATGTAAAAAGAATAAAACAATGTATGAACAAATACCAGTCTGTCACATTATGCTGAGGTCAAATGACGAGGGCTCAGTAAAATCTAGAATACTGGGGAGAAGGTATGTTTCTTGATATTACTACTAACTATAACTCAACAAGCACTTATTAACCACCTACTATGGCACTGTCCTAGGCACTAGGGACATGAAAATAAAAACAAAATTGTCTATGATCTCAAGGAGCTTACAAAGTAGCTAAGGGGAACAATACATACAAAAAGATATATAATACAAAGTTGATGCAAAATAATTCTAGGGGAAAGTGCTAGTTGCTTCTTGTAAAAAGTGGCACTTGAGCTAAGCCTTTGAGGTAAGAATGTTTATTAAATGATTTCTATATGCCAGGCACTATGATAAGCACTGGGGATATATAGAAAGGCAAAATCAAAGAAAAAAAGAAAGAAAAGGAAGGAAGGAAGGAAGAAAGAAAGAAAGAAAACAATAACAAAAAACATGCTCTGCCCTCAATGACCTCATATACTAATATGAAAGACAATTTATAAATAAATAGGCACATGGAAGATACCTTGACTGTGGAGATGGAGAAAGCTTCCTTCAGAAGGCAATATTTCAGCTGAGTAAGAGTGGGAAGTCAAGGACAATAAAGTTGCAAATCTAGGAGACCAGTAGAATGGTGGTTCTCTCAACAGCAAAAGGGAAGTGTATGGAATATTTAGGGAGGATTAGCACCTCTGGTATGAGGGCTTGCTGAACCCTTTTCAGGGCTGCTCATCCACCTTGGGTGTCCACATTCACTTGTGACTCCACAAAGCTGTAGCATGTGCAGCAACCACACCTTGGTAAAACATTTTGGCAGATGGGCTAACCCAGGCTAAAGGTAGCCTTTGGTGAGTTAGGGGATATCTACTCCAAGCACGTGAAGACTCCCCAGTGGAATGGGCAGATGAGAACAATTTGTTCCAACAGTCATGAAGGTGGATGAAGTAGGCAATGTGGAGCACTTGGTCAGACATCGAAGGTGCCAAGGTCATACACTGCATCCTGCATCCATAGCCAGTCATCCTGAATTTTGTCTTGCTGCTGGACTTCTGTTTTGCCATTGGACTTCAATGACTCTGGAAGAGAGAGTTAGGCTAATTACTTTGCCCAAATCCATCTCACTTAAATCCAATTCACATACAGTCAAGGCATTACCCCATGATGTCATTGGTCCAATTCCAAAATGAATAATGAACAACAGAGGCAGGGATTCTAAGACACAAGATGAAAAGGAAGCATATTACAAGCATGGAAGACAACTAGAGCTAAGGCACAGGGACAGGATATGTGTAGTTATATATGAGTAAAAAGGCCACTCTGCTTTGATCATAGTTTGTGCAAAGGATGGGAATGTGTGATAAGCCCAGAAAAGTGGTCTTGAACCAAATTGCGAAGGGCTTTAAATGCCCTTTAAATGGAGTTTATATTTGAGACCAAAGGTATTAACAAAGAATTTGTTAAGTAGGTGAGTGATATGGTGAGACCTGAGCTTTTGGCATCTTACTTTGGCAGCTATGGGGAGGATGGATCATCATGGGGAGATACTTGAGGTGGACAAATTAGGAGGCTACTGCAATAGTCCAAATGAAGGATTATAGTGACTTTGTGAGTGAAGAAGAGATGAATGGGAGATAAATGTTGAAGTAGAAGATTTGGAGATTGAATATATGTAGTGAAATAGACTGAAGAGTTGAGGATAACACTCTAAAGTTGCAAACTTTAATGGAAGAAACTGATATTGGGAAATTTGGAAGAACCATAGGTTTGGAATGACGGAGTAGTTCTGTTTTGTCTATTTTGAGTTTGAGATACCTATGAAACATCTGGTATAAAATTTCTAGTAAGCAATTAGACATGTGGGATTAGAGCTCAGGAGAGAGATAAGAACTAGATTTATAGATAAGTACAGAGATGACAATTAAATTCATGTGGGCTGATGAAGTCACAGAGAGTTTAGCCATATAAGAGACAAGATCCCAGGACAGAGCCTTGGGGCACATTCACAGTTGGGGGCACTGATGATGACCTAACATGGAGCTGTCAAATAGATAGGAGAAAAACTAGGAAAGCAGTGTCATGAGAACAGAAAGTATACAGGAGGAGGGATGGTCAACAGTGTCAAATGCTGCAGAAAAGTCATAAAGTTTAGGGACTTGAACAAGATTTTGTAATTCTTAGATCACTGGTAAATTGGCAGAAAGAGTTTCAGCTGAAAGATAAAGCCAGAAGTCAGATTGCCAGTGGCTGAAAAGAGTGAAGAAAGTTGAAGTGGAGACAGTGTAGTTAACTTTTTCTAGAAGTTGAGCTGAGAAAAGGAAAAGAAATCAATGACAATAGCCTCAGGGACAAGTAGGGTCTGGTAGGGATTTTTAAAGTATGATAGAGATTTGAACACATTTCTAGGCAGCTATGGAGAGCCAGTGGATAAAGAAAAATTGAAGATTAGAGAGAGTTGGGATGATTGTGAGAGTAATTTATTGGAGAAGATGAAATGAGGTGAGATGAAGGATACACAGAGAGTGGCTGGCCTTGTAAAGAATATCCACCTCTTTATCAAAGACTAGACTAAATGAGGGAAGAAGGGGAGAGGATTCCAAGCATTGAGAAGGGAAGAGTGTGCTCCTGGCATATGGTCTCATTTTTCTTAATAAGGCATGAGGAGAGCTCTTCAATTGTGAGGGTGAGAATAAGCGGGAAATAAGGAAAGAAGAAAAGGTTTGGAACAATCTCTGCAAGTGTGGGATAAGGAATCATTTAAGGAGTAAAAGGATTGCTTTAATGAAGTGAAGGCCCAGCTGTTATTAGATAGTATACATCTGGAGTGGACTGAGTTAGCATGGTTTTGTAAGTCTCCAACTCTGTTTATCTATGTGTGAGTAGGAGTAAAGAAGGTAAATGATGGGACTCATCTAG
Organism: Phascolarctos cinereus; assembly: GCF_003287225.1. NCBI lineage: Eukaryota > Metazoa > Chordata > Mammalia > Diprotodontia > Phascolarctidae > Phascolarctos > Phascolarctos cinereus. The sequence goes on from NW_027555625.1 coordinate 169,620,728, forward strand.
GGTTTGAGTTTGGCAGGGAGAGAGAAGTGGTAGGACATGGGAGCGAGGGATTTGAGAGTAGAGGTCAGTGTATAATTGAACTAGTTAACTTAATTATTGACCTTGTGAAGGAAGGAAAGTGAAGCTAGAAATCTGGGAAAGTACTGAGGGGATGGATGAAGGATAGGTTTATGAGGAATAAGTAAGAGAGAGATTGAATGATAGGAAATTATGATTTAAAAAGGAATTCCAGAGTTCTTTATCTTGGAAGTGTAATAATGGTAGTGCTGGCAAGATCAAAGATATGAACACCTTAGTTGGCTGAGGTGGGAGTAGACTGGGAGTTGAGTAGGTTGAGTAACTAGAATGGTAGGGTATTTGAAGGAACTTCAACATTCCTCTGTTTTGAGGGCAGGAACTGGAGTAGAGAGGAAGACTGTGAGATTGAATTCCTTGAAGAAGGCTGGAATAGTACTTTGGAGTCAGTAGATAATAGCTACCAGAACTTCAATTGGGTTTTAAATTTGGATAGAGTGAACCTTAAAGGAAGAGAAGTTACAGATTGATGATAGCAGAGGAAGAAGTCTGGAAATGGAAATGGAGATTCAGAAGCATTGCATCCTCTTCCCAGACCCCTTAGACTGACAAGATGAGCACAGATACCTAGAGAGAGGTAGAATTGGAGGGAAGAAATTTGCTACTATTTGAGAACCAGAGAGCTTGGCACTTTTCCAAAATTCCCTTTCATTCATAATGGAGCACATAATCAAATCCCAGAGCCTGATTTTTTTCTCCCCATAGGATCAGGTTAGTGGCTAGCAACACCATCTGGTTGTTAAAATAAGACTAGATGGGTAGGGTATTGCCAAATTGTAGAGGGCCTTTAATGCCAGGCAAAGAAATTTGAGCTTTACTCTATAGGTGAATGTCTTCATGTCTTTTGATTTGGAGCATGCTGTTTTTGATGTCATTGAAATTGCAGTTACACTCAAATGAAATCCAGATAAGAAAGCAGTGGAAAATCACTGATTTCAGATATTATATTTTAAACTATAAATCATGACTCATATACTTTGTCTTACATGGTAATAGAATAAGCTATTCTTGTTCATTAAATACTTTGCTTAATAAAATGACTTTATTTGTCCTTTCTGATTTACTGGGGTTTTTTTAGCAAATGAGAAATTATAATAAAATAACTTGATCACTAAAGTGATACCTGACAGTATGATCTGTCTGATAATTCTATCATCATACATAGTTTGATGTCTTTGATAAGGCAATAACACATCAATATCACCATGATAAATATGAATCATTATAATTAAGAAGTACTAATTAATAGCAATTTACAAATATAGAACAAGACCTGATAGTTTACAATATTTGTAATATAATTTAAATGTGCCTATTATAAGGTTTCCAAATAAGATAATGATGATAGTGAGGCTAATTTTGACCTTACCCAAAATGAAATTTTATCAAGTACTGTTTTTTGTTTTAGATCTGTAGCTTCATCAGTGTTGGGAACTTACATTCAAAGAAACTCCATCCAGCAGCATAGATTGAGAATAACTAAAGGGCCAAAATATTAGAGTAGAAATACTTGTTCCTTAAAATACATGGATAATCTGCTAGTTTTGTGCCTTTTGTCAAGATTATCTGGATTAATATACAAATACATTTTTATCTGCATGATAAATTTTATCAAATGAATGAGGTTGACTGCAGTTTCATATTGCTAAAAATCAATGTAAGCCATGGTATAAACCTTAATTGTAACACACACACCAATACATATATATATATATATATATATATATATATATATATATATATATATATACATATACACATATATACATACATATATATACACATATATATGTATATATATACATATGTATGTATATCTCATATAACTACACATACACACAAACACACACAGATATATGTTAATATGAAAATAAGTGGAATCTATTGCTTACCAGACATCTGAGAAGATAATTGTGTTTTTTTAGTTAGAAATCATTTAAATTAATTCAGTTGAACACATTACATAAAATGTTAACTCATAAAGAAAAAGGACACGAATCCCTAGCAGGTTTATTAATCCGTGTCATTTATACCTACGTTGATTATTTTGTGGTGATTTTACACAAAACAGATACAAACCATAGCAGATGGTATCATATCAGTAAGGCTTACCAGTAGGTAGCTGTTTTATAGCACGAGCAGCTCATTTCTGCAGTTACAATCTGTTTGCTTATTTTTTCTAATGATAATAAAAGTCATAAATAGCTAGTACCCAAAGTCACAATAAAGAAGACTTAATTAGTAGAGAATGACTGTGTATCTCTGAGGTGGGTCACACAAAAAAGAAGAAAAATCTAGCCAGATTTAAATGTAGCAAAGCAGTCTGTACTGCCATCCGTCATTCTGAATCCATTACATCCTCCGACTTTTAGATTTCATTACAATTTTAAAAGTGTTGAGTCTTATCTAATCACAAAATCTCCACAAATGTAATTTGTAAATTTTTTTCATAGGCAGCTGTAACCACTGGAAAATTAAAGGCAGAGGAAAGAAGATTCAGTGTCTTTCTGTGATTTGGCAGAGGTACAGATTTAAGGGACCTGGGATGTCATCTAGTCATTTTACAGACGAGTAAGCTGAGGACCAGTGAAGTGGAGGACTTGCCCAAGGTCATGCATGTGGTCAAGCCCAGGTGCCTCTGACTTCCACTTCAGCATCCTTTCACCTGAACTTGCTGCTTCATTTTCAAATTTAGGACCTCTGAGTCTTCTGCCTTCAGCTTAATTATGATGCCACCTTACCTCCTATAATGTAGTGGGCCTGACTTAAACTGCTCATCTGATAGTTTTGGGTCAAAACTTAAATGAAATGAGACTATTTTAATCCCATCTTAAGAGTTAACAAAAGGAGGCTTAACATAAACTATTTGGTAAAAATAGAAAAATAAGTGGTCCTACAGAATTCCTTTAATAAAACAAATATGGCATTGATACCTTAAACCAGGGAGTGTCAAAACAGAGAAAGAAAACTATACACTTATATTTCTAATTATAAGAGAGTACATCAACACATAAAAAGATTTTATATTAGGCTCAGGTTGGGTACACATCAGAAATTCAGGGTTTGTTCAAAATTAGGAAAATTATAAACATTTTGACTATATTAATAATGAGAAAACAAAAAAATAATATGGTTATATGAATAGCAGAAGAATTTTTTAATAAAATACAGCACTCATTTCTATTTTTTTAAAAAGAGAAAATCTAGGAATAAATGGACCTCTGCTCATAGAATAACTAACATTTTCCCAAAACTAAGAACCAGCATTATATGCAATAAGGATAATCTACAGCCCTTTCTAATAGGATCAAGAGTAAAGGAAAATGGCCATTATCATGACTACTCTTTGACTACCGTTTTGAAATACTACAAGAAATGCAAGCTATAGCAATTTAACAAGGAAAAGAAACTGAGGGAGTGAGCATAGTCAAAAAGGAAACAAAATTATCACTTTTATAAATGATATGATGGTTTACTTAATTTTAGAGAGTTAATTCTTTCATTGAAACAATTTCCACAATGTTGCAGGATGTAAAATCAATCCATATACTCATCTTCATTTTCTGCATATTACCAAAAAATCTAGAAGGAGGAGATAGGGAAAATTCTATGTAAAATAATTACTGGATGTATAAAATACTTGGAAGTCTATCTACCGAGACACACAGAGGAACTATATAAATTCAAATATAAACACATTTTCTGGAAATGCAGACCTAAGTAATTAGAAATATAGATTACTCATGGATAGACCAAATCAATATAATAAAAATGTCAATACTAAATTAATTTATTTATTCAATCCCATATCAATCAATCTATTGAACGATTGAACTAGTAAAGAATAAAATAGAAAAGAACTAGAAAATAACATAAAACTAGAAAATAATTTAAAAATTCATCTGGAAGAATAAGAGGTCAAGATTATAAAGGGAAATAATGAAAGAAAGTGGTAAGGAATGGAGTCTAGCAGTACCAGTTCTCAAACTACACTACAAAGCAATAATAATCAAAATGATTGGTTAGTATTGGTTAAGAAATAGAGAGGAATCAGCTAGATGGCACAGTGGATAGAGTGCCGGGCCTGGAGTCAGGAACACCTGAGTTTAAATCCAGCCTAGACACTTACTATCTGTGTGACCTTGGAAAATCACTTAACCCTGTTTGCCTCAGTTCCCTTATTTCTAAAACAAGAAAGAAATGGCAAACCACCCTAGCATCTTTGCCAAGAAAACCCCAAATGGGCCACAAAGAGTCACACATGACAGAATGACAAAAAAAATAAAAAGGGTTGATCAATGGAACAAATTAGGTACACGGAAGGAAGTAAATATAGTAGCTTACTGTTTGATAAACCCAAAGACCCCAGCTGCTAACACAAGAACTCATCAAAAACTACTGGGAAAACTGGAAAACAATCTGGCAAAAACTAGGTGTAAACAAACATCTCATACTGTATACCAAGACAAAGTCCAAATAGATACATGGCTTAGACCTAAAGAATGATGTCATGAACAAACTAGAGGAGAAATGAAGAAGTTACATTTCTGATCTATGGGCAGTATAACAGTATATGACAAAACAAGAGGAGAGGATGGAAAACTTTGATTATATGAAATGTAAAAGGTTTTGCACAAACAAAACCAAAAGCAGTTAAAATCAAATGAGAAGGAGGTAAACTGGGGGGGGGGAATCTTTGAAGCAAGTTTCTCTAAGTTCTTACTTCTAATAGAATGTGTGTGTGTGTGTGTGTGTGTAAAACAGATTCAAATTTATAAGAATAAGAGCCATTCCTCCAGTTAATAACTGATCAAAAGATATGAATAAGCTGTTCTTAAAGGAAGAAATCTAAGCTACCAGTCAGTTAATAAGCATTTATAAAGTTCTTAATGTGCTAAGCACTGGGAATTTAAAAAAAAAAAAAGGCAAAACACAGTTCAGCTCTCAAGGAACTCAGAGACAATGTGAGAAAAGGAGACAACATGCAAACAATTATGTACAAAAAGATGTAGATAAGATTAACTGGAGATAATCAAGGGAAGGAAGACATTAACATTAAGGGGGATTAGGAAAGGCTTCTCATAAATATGGGATTTTAGCTGTGATTCAAAGGAAAACAGGGAAGCTGGGAGGCAGAAATAGGGAGAATTCTAGCATTTGGAAAGGGTGTGAAAATGTCCTGAAAGGGGAGATGGAGTATCTTGTGGCAGGAACAGCAAAGAGGCCTATGTCACTGACTCACAAAGTACCTAAAGAGGAGTAAGGTATATGAAGACTAGAGAGGTGGGAGGAGACCAGGTTGTGAAGGGCTTTGAATGACAGAAGATTTTATAGTTGATCCTAGAGATAAGGGAGGGAGATGACATGGTTGGCTCTCAGCTTTAGGAAAATCACTTTGACAGCTGTGTAGAGGATGGACTGAAGTAGGGAGATAGTTGAGGCAGGAAGACCAATCAGTAGGTTATTGCAATAGTCCAGGTGTGGGTTAAGGAGGGCCTGCACCAGAATGTTGACAGTAGCAGAGGAGAGAAGAGGGCATATAAGGGAAAAAATGCTCTAAATCATTAACAGTTAGAGGGATGCAAATCAAAGCAACTCTGAGGTTCTACCTCCCACTTGGCATAACTGACAAGACACAATTGATAAATGTTGGAGGGGCTATGGAAGACTAGGTACCCTAATGTCTTATTGGTGGGGCTGATTCACAGACATTCATTGGCCCAGTCTATATATTTGGTCCAAATTTAATAAATGTTCTATTTCAGTATAATTGGTTTTATTTGTAATCTTTTGTATTTTAAGTATTTCAAAACATTATTTTGAGAAAGTCTTCACCTTAGGCTTCACCCAACTGCCAAAGGGGCACAAAAAAAAGGTTAAGAACCTCTGTCCTAGGAAGGAAACAAACATTTATTAAACACCCATTATGTGCCAGGAGTTTTACAAATAGTATCTCATTTGATCCTTACCACCACTTTGGGAGGTAGGTGCTATTATCCCCTTTTACAGTTGAGGAAACAAAAGTCAAGTGACCTGCCCAAGGTCAAACAGCTAGTAAGTTTCTGAGGCTGTATTTGAACTCAGATCTTCCTGACTCCTGGTTCAGCATTTTATCCACTGCAGGACCTAGCTGCCTAGATTAAATCAGCACCATATAGTAGTATAGAAAATGTACTTCCTCTACAAAATCCTCTTCTGATTCATCTTGGTGATATGAAAGGAATGCTGAGTTCCAGAATATTATGCCAGCAAAAAACAACTCTGGCAAGATGGAAAGGCTAACACTTATGAGGGCAGCAACAGATTGGAGATCTGTTATCCAAGGACCAGACTATCCCAGTTCAGAGAGGCTCATCGCTAGAGAGGTGGCTCATAGTTGGTAATATTTCAGGGTCCAGAGCAGCTCATGAAAATTTCCAGAAAGTGATGGAAAAGTTGTGAGCATCATTGGTGGAGGCAAATAAAACCATAGAACTTTGAAGTATTAAAGTACTAGTATTTAGCTTGTAGGAATGAGCAATTTTTTTTGGTCACATTTGAGAAAAAAGTATGAATTCTCAAGTTTTCAATTGTATTTCAAATCATTTTAATAAATAAAAAAATTTCCCCCATTTACCAAAAATGCATTTTCTGGCCACTCCCCAGGTGTCTACTGGGGGGAAAAAAAAAGAGGAAGAAGGGAATGAAGATAAAAAGGAAAAAGTACTTAACAGAAGACAACTAAACAAAAAAAAAGTAGTTTAGAAGTAGTAGTCTAACCTATTCAATCATAAAATCAAAGATTCAGAACTGGAAGGCATCTTGAAGGCCATTTAATCTAACTCTCTCATCTGACAGATGAAGAAGCTGAGACTGGGTGATTTGCCCAGGGTCATACAGATAGTGCCTGGAGCAGGATTTGAATTCAGGTTTTCCTTATTCCAAGTCAATCATTTTAGTCAGTTTGATATAGCACTGAATTGAGTATCAGAAACATGGGTTGGAATCCTGTTTTCATTTCTACTAGTTTAGTGACCTTGGGCAAATCTCTCGATTTCAGTATTTCTGGGCATCAGCTCCCTTATTTGTAAAGCTGATTTTTAAGGTGTCCTCCAGTTCTAAAATCGTTTAATGCTTTGCAAGATTAGATAGCCTCCAGAAATATGTTCTTTGTTCTCTCATTTAAAAGAAAAGGAATCATGACATTTCCCTGTTACAAAGAGGCATATTTAAGAAGGGGGAGGGGGTAAAGGAAATTTTTTCTTAGCAAGCATCTATGTTTTTGTATGGCAGCTACTGCTTTATGGGCTTTGAGTAAATGAAAATCAGGGAGCAGGAGAAGGATAACTACTTTGCAATTAACTATTTAGCCAGGAGATGATACTGAATATAACATGGGTACTGCATATGCAAATCTTTTTTTTTTTTGCAGACTTTTCAAGATATGTCCATTTATCAAATACTTGGAGAAGAAAGAGGATTGGATTTGGGACTATACTATTATCTGGGTTCAAGTCCTTTCTTTGCTTATTGGTTTGACCTTGGGCAACTTCTCTACACTTCTGTGTTATCTAAAAGAAGGATGGGCTAGATATAGTTAAGATCTCTTCCTACTAGACAAACTAAATGAAAAATCCTTCTTAGAACAGCTGCTTTTTCATTCTTTGAGATGGAAAATGAATTCCATCTTTTAAGCTTCAAAGAGTTGTGTATTATTTTTTTAAATCCTTAAGAAAGGCCTTCCAAGTGCATCAGCATTACCCGTAATAGGAAAACTCAGTAACTCTGATATTAACTTCCCATCTCTGTGCAATATGGGTTGTGAAAATTCCTGGAAGAAATCAGTCTGGGGTGCTGAGGAAAAGGCGGCCCTTGGGAAAGTTTACTTTTTTAATGACAAGAAGAGAATTTGAATATCCATCTTTCTCTTTGCCAGCTGGAACCCGGGTGCAATTCTGCTGAAAAGCCTGCTATCCTTAAATGCAATCGCTTTCTACTCTTAAACCCAGAACCTGAGCATGCCCAGACACATTATTGGAAGTATTGAATATTTGACTTTCGGATCCAGGTTTTAGCTACCTCAAGGGGACCTTAGGCAAAGACATTGTGGAATTGGTTGTAAAAGATAGGGACCAACACCGTCCTCCCTCCCCCCGCCCCCAGCCAAAGGGAACGAGGTGAGAAAGCATCTAGGGGGTGTGGTCAACCAGGCAAGTGGAGAGAAGCTTCAGAAATTATTCCTTACCTTTATCTGATCGAGCTTTCCTCAAATTGCAAAGGAAAAGGTGCCCAACTCAAGCCCGGTCAGCTTTTAATTGCTTGACCATTCATTGATCCATAATAACTGTGACTTCTTTGCAGGAGAGATTTGTTTTAAAGAAGATGCAACTATTCCCAAGGGAAACTTTAAGAATAGTTTCACATATGCTTATGTGTGATGGATGGAGGCGGTATTGGCACCCAGAGCTATAGCTGACCACCACGAGGTTGGGTTCTATTTGGAGGTAGGAAACACCCAAGACAGTTCTAATCACTGGGTTGTTCATTCTGAGAGTAGAGCACAGGACTAGCTTTTAATCACCAACAATGTGTTTATTTTGCAGGGACAAGAGTGACAAGTCCAAATTCCTCCTACGGTGGCCTTAGGCTGGCCTTTGCAAATTACTGCCCGCCCTCCACACCCCTGATTCTCATTTGTGTCACTAAATTGTAAACTGTCTGAATGCCTAGGTTTGTGGGTGGTTGACATGCTTCTCCCAAGCCAAAGATAAAGTAAGTTCAGGCAGTAAAGAGCTGCTTTCTTCCAGGCCACTGCCACTGTCCTCCTCTTTGGTCCCAGCTCATTCCGGGCTCAGTATGGTCCTCGTGGAGCCACCCCCAGCTCCCCACGCCCACCCACCCACCCACGCGGGGCCGGCCCCTCTGCCAGCTCCAGTCTGTCTCTTGGCTGCAACTAAAACGCGGAGAAGTGGATTTGGCAGAGAGAAAACCCCTCCGTGGCTCCAAACGCCGGAACTGGGCATGCTCAGTCGGGAGACTAGGTTTGGGTCTCATGTAGGAAGCTTTGGCTCTACCCACCCTTTCCTCCCCTCCACTCCCCACCCCGGCCCCCCTTTCCCCAGCCCAGCCTGTAGTAGTTACACACTGTGCACCCAGGGAGACTGGGAACATGGCGCTTGGAGCGATGTAACAGCGGAGAAAGAAAGGAGATGCAGCCGCCGCTTTTCTGACAGCCAGCTACCAGGTAGGGGCATCTTGCGGAGCGGCTATGGAGAATGGGGCGGGAGGCGTTGCTTTGGGAGATGTGCCCAGATGGGACCAGGAGCATCCTTCTCTGCCAGAGTCCCGGCCACTGGAGGATGCGAGTCCGGTGTAAAAGCTAGCTCTCTGACAGTGCAATTGTGCATCTCCTAGGAGATGCCTGGCTCTAAACTGCTCGGAAGAAGCAGGCTGAGACAGGTACCTCTCTCAGATTCGCTGTCATCTGCATCTTTCGTCCAAGGTTCAGTTGATCGAATGAGAGGCGGATTTCTGACCCCTGGGTGAGAAACAGGCATGGAAAAGCCCGGATAACTCACTGAGCTAGAGCGGTGGTACCCTGTACAGCTTCTGAGCCCCAAAACGCTGCCAGCTCTTTGTGTATACAGGAGCATATGTCCGGTAGACGCAGGCTTTGATAGATGCTTCTCCGGAATAGTACTGGATACGTTGCCAGAAAAGGAATCCGATGTGGGTTTTGCCTCTTCACAGGTGTGGACTGAAAGAAATAAGTGATGTGGTAGGAGTGTTAGGCTTTCCTTTGTTGTGGGGTTGCCTGTGAGTATGTATGTTTTTAATTGCGAAGAGCACCCGGAAACTTGTCATTTTAGGCACGTGTGTGGAGCATAATCCAGGGGATGCTTTTTCCTCTGAACTCTGCCAAAAATTATGTAGAGCCTTAGATTCCTGCTAGGTAAAACTTAAATCCTTCGGGGATGTGGGGAAGAGTATTAGTGCTTCTTTTAGGCAGTCGGTGCAATTTTTAAAGACTATGCATAGCTATGGCGCTAGACATGGGACAGCAATTAAATCAGCAACATAAAATTTCAGTGAAGTCAATTTAACTAAATGTGTGTATCAAAAAAAAAATTTTTTAAATGGATGAATGCCCAAACAGAAATGGTTACTTTTCAATAGGAAAGTCTGTGGGTGAAAGAGACCTAGGAGACCTAGGTTCTTAGCCCAGTTCTGACACTAACTAGCTGCATGACCTTGGGGAAGTCACTTAACCACCTAAGGCCTGGATTTCCTCATTCACAAAATGAAGAGTTTATACCAGATGATCTCTAAGATTTCTTGTAGCTCAAAAATCCTAGGAATCTACAATTCCAAGATCCATATAGTCCAATAACAGTTATGCCAACTTACATTTGGCTAGAACTTAATAACTTTTTAAAGCACATTCACTAGAGATCTAGTCTTTCAATCTCATTTGATCCTCACAACAGTCCTATGAGATAGACTGGGCAGGTAAATATAGACTTTTATTACTTAAAAAGATTAAAGAATTGGCAGATTTTAATATTGAGTAATAAATATTTGGCCCTCAATGTGATTCTAAAATGAATATTATTAAGTGTGAAGTAAATAGGAACATATTTTTTACCAAATAAAATATTAACGTTTTGGGAAAATATGATTAGCTAAATTAAGCATTGTGAATGTGTGTATTTAATGTAATAATAGTGTGAGAAAGAGTACAGAAGATAAGTCTGATAATTCTGCTGAAATAAGAGGTAGTATCAATTTCATTGATAATATTAATAGTATAACAAAATGTTTTGTTGCTTAATGAGAAAGGGCAAGAAATGTTTGTGTTTACCACTTCTCCTTGTGTGAGTTTTTGTTACTTAGATTGGCAGAATTCTAGAGTTGTAAGAGACATTAGGGATCATCTAGCCCAAGCCTCTCACATTAACATAATGGCCATGACTTTTAGTACAAAGTGAATATGAAAGTCTTTGAAGTTCCTTTTCTTGGTATATTCCACATGGTGAAAAATCATGGTTCTGCCACAGCTGGATTGATGCTATTCCAAGAAAAGAGTTTAATAACAACTTTAACACTGGCTGACCCCTATAGAAGAACAGAAAGTCTGATGACTAGGATCATCAAGAAGAAATGGTGAAACATATTTTCCTTCATATCTTATGCAGTCTTCTAGATGACTAATTCAAAATACATTTAAATTATAGCAATAATGTACTTATCCAGAAGTCTCTTTTCCAACAGCCTTAACTAGCTTCTGCTAGATAAGACTAGCACAATCTAGATAAAAGCTTGTAAGTGAACTAAGAAGGTCTAATTGGCCAAAAGAGGTTTTACAAAATCTATGCAGAAAAGCTGTTGACTACTTATAAGAGAGCTGATCAAGTCTTTTTATGCCTGTTTTTGAAGTAGTTCTGAAAAGTTTAGTTATCTGTTTTTCAAAAAAGTTGATGCTAATTTCTGCATAGACAGGGAATAACAACATGCAAAGCAGACCTGAGAATTTGAAAAGCATAATGACATGGGCCATTTGAGGTAGGGATAAACAGGTAGTGGACCTCCATATCTCCTTATTCATGTTTATAATGACGGACTTGAATCACCAAGAAGAACTTAAATTGTGTTCAGTGTATTTAAGGCCAAACCTTTCAAAATCATGAAAGCGAAGTTCTTAAAAACATAGCATAGCTCACAGGTATCTTCCCCCAAAATAGATTTTCTTTATTCATTCTGTTTTGCAAATCAGATACAACTTAAAATATTTGCAGTAAGATATAGGAAAAGGACCAGTGTTAGCAAAGGCACTGAAACAAGAAAGTGGGGAGTGTTACACCATTGACAAGTTGTTCAGTTAGGCTACAGTGAAAAGTATATGGAAGGGAGTGATATGAGTTAAGGCTGAAAAGTCAGAGTACCGGACTGTAGAGCATAATGAAGGCGGGAGTCTGGCCTTTAATTGGTAGTCAATAGGGGCACCAGTGATTAGGTTTGAATAGAGATTTAACATGAACAGATTTGTAAATAAATAAGACATTAGCCTGGCAGCAGCATGAATGATGGTTTGGAAGGAAGGGAGAGAGTAGAGGTGTGAAGACCTGTTTGTTGAGTCATTTCAGTCATATTTGACTCTTCATGCCCTATTTGGGGTTTTCTTGGCAAAAAATACTGGAGTGGTTTGACATTTCCTTCTGCAGCTCGTTTTACAAATAAGGAAATGGAAGCAGACAGGGTTAAGTGACTTTCCCAGGGTCACATAGCTAGTAAGTGTCTGAGATCAGATTTGAACTCGTGTCTTGCTGACTCCAGGCCTGGAACTCTATCCATTGTGCCACCTAGCTTCCCAAAAGAAGACCTGTTAGGAAAATGTAATAAAAGTCCAGGTACTATGGGGCTTATACTAGGGTAATGGCAGTGGGAATAGAAAGGAAAGAACTTTTGGATGCCATTGATGTTAAAGAGATAACTAATGGGAGAGAGAAGAGAGTTAATAATGACACCAAAATTTCATACTCAGGAGTCAGTAGTGTGATGGATAGAAATATTGATCAAGAGGAAGAATGGTGGAATCATCTCTGATCCAGTAAAATTTGTAATGTGGAAAATAGTTACCAACTCTTCTCTGACTTCACTGAAGTATTGATAATAGAAAATAGACTTTAAGTTAGATTTAGGGTAGGATTTCCTGATGAAAAAAGTGTTTAGAGCTAGCATGCACCGGAAGTCCATACAGCTGCTAAAGTGACTTTCTTAGGGAACAAATTTGTGTCATTTCCCTATCAGCAAACTCAGGAGGCTCTCTGTTACCTCTAGATTTGAATATATACTCCTGTCTTTGGCACTTAAAAGTCCTTCAGTACCAGACCCCAACCTGCTTTTCTAGACTCATCATGTATTACTACCTGTCTTGAACAGTACAGTCTAGCCAAATTTTCCTCAAGCACAGTACTCAATCTCTTATCTCCATGTCTTTGCATTTGCTGACCCCCATGCCTAGAATGCCCCCCTCTTGGCCTCTATCTTCTAGACACCCTAGTTTCCTTTGAGACTCAGTTTAACTTCTATCTTCTACAAATAAAAATCAGTCCTTCTCTGATTACCACCCCCACCCCACCCCTCTACCCCCAGTACTAGTGGCTTCCCTCACAAAATTATTTTATATCACTTTTGAATGTGCCTATATACAAATGAGAACATTCTTAAGGTACTACTTTTTTTCATTTTTTTTTATTTTGTAACTCCAGCACCTAGCATAGTATCAGCAGCTAATAAGTTCTTAATAAATGCTTATCAGTTGATTGATCAGTCTTAGAAAATTGGATTATCTGAATATGATTTAGAAATCAAGTGACCCATACTGGACAAATAAATGTTTAGATGAAGTCTATCTCTTGGCCAGATGATAATATTTGGCCCCTAATAGCCATATGTTTCTGTGATTCTTTTCAATGGTTCACTGAGGCATATGCTGTAGTGAATAGAGCACTTAAGTTGGAGTATGGAAAACCTGGGTTCAAATTCTGCCTCTGATGTTGAGTAGCTCTGTGACCCTGGCCAAGCAGTTTGACTTGAATTTTAGCTCCCTCATCTGTGAAATAAGTATGTGGTGTTCTAAGTATAAATAATAAAGTACTTTGCAGCCCTTAAGTGCTACATAAAAGTCAATTATCATTGTTGATAAACTTTTATTTACAGTGCTTTTACAAGTAAAGAAAGGAGTCGTTTTCAGACTGAGATTAAAAAAAAATGCCAGATATTTTATTTTAATAATGCTTAATATACTTTTTGGGGGCTACTAAATTGCATCAATTCTGAAAAGATGACTATTTTAGTACCCTACATTCTTTTATATGTTATAGAATCTCCTGGTAGTATAAGATCCATATGAATATGACATACAGGTTATGACATTTCTAGGGAAGTGTTAGATATTCTGTTAGGATTCAGTGGTTTTGGAAGACTTGAAACCACTGAATGAATCAGCCACTTTGACTATGCAATATAATATTCCCTACGTTTGGACAAATTGTTGGTTTTTTAAAAAAGAGATGCAGTCATCCCATTGACTGCCTGTGTGCAATGTGATGATCAGAGGAGCAAATAGTTGATAATTTAGTGCTAATGCAACAAGCATGTTAACTAGTTTTTAAAACAAATGTCAGTCATAACATTTCTTCTATAATGATGCAGTATAAGGATAATTTGTATAATTAGTCATAGGAGTAAATTGACTGTGAAGGGGTCTGATATTTTCAGTCTTTTTATGTATGTTTCCCTGCTATCTTTCCCTCCCCCTCCCCCAATTTGTTGTTCTTGAATCATATCTGTCTCTTCATAACCTTATTTGGATTTTCTTGCAAATATACTGGAATGGTTTGCCATTTTCTTCTCTAGCTCATTTTACAGATGAGGAAACTGAGGCAAACAGGGTTAAATGACTTGCCCAGGGTCACACAGCTAGTAAATGTCTGAGGCCAGATTTGAACTCAGGAAGATGAGTCTTCTTGACTTCAGGTCCAACACTTTCCACTGTGCCACCTAGCTGCTCCTATTATCTAAATAGTAGTATTTAAAAAAGTAGTTTCAGAGCCAGAGCCTGGCATATAGTAGGTATTTAAGAAATGCTAGATGATAGACTGACCTTTGGGGCTGGGGGGCAGGGAGAAGTGGATAGTAGGGAGAAAAGTTGACCCCTCTGTGTCTCTTCCTGTCCCAAAAGTATGTTGAGTAAGTAGTCAAAGCCAAAAGGTGACCATATCCATTTTGCAACTGAAACTCAGCCAAAGTTGACAATATATGAGCAACTTTTGCAGTCATCTGAATGGATCAGTATCAGCTCACAGAAGGATGACCATTTTTTGTAATGGAAATGGTGAGTATTTGTGGATTTCTATTTTTCTAGTTAATTGTGTATCACTGTCCACAGTTCAGGATAATATAAAAGCACTTTGTCTTTTAGCTCAGGAGATTGAGAGGGAAGGATAGAGAGAAAGCTAAGGAGCACTGGAAAATCATAGTGAAAAATTTGTACTTTGCTTAGAGCAAAGACTTTGCCTGTCCAGGAATGGAGATATATAGGCATAGGCATGAATTAACCTGCAAAAAGAATAGACTGGGAAATGTAGGGATATAGATCAAAAGACATTGGTGCTTTTTTTTTTCTTTTAAGATGGAAGAGATCTTAGTAGTCATCTAGTATAACCCTTCTCATTTGACATATATAGAAGCTGAGGCCCAGAGATAGGAAGTGACTGGTCTTTGGTCATACAGATAATAAATAAGTGGCAGAGCTAAGATTTGAACCAAGGTCGTCAGACTCCAAATCACTCATTTATTGTATTACTCTCTGCCACCATTGTGAAAGCTTCCTGAAGTAGGTAGAATTAGAATTGGGCTTCAAGGGAAGACTGGAATTCCTCAGGCAAAAAGAAAGAAGGAAGGAATTCTGAGAATAGGGAATGATTAAACAAACAATCCATAAGCATTTATTAAGTGCCTACTCTGTGCCAGGCCCTGTGCGAAGTGCCGAACAGCTTGAGCAAAGACATGGAAGCAGGAGAACATAGGTAGGCCATATTCATGTAAGATTGGCTTGAGAATAAAATGAATAGGGGAAGATAACCTCCAAAGACAGAATGGTACCAGATTGTATAGTGTAGGATCTTGAATATTGGGCAAACATTTCTTGGTTGGTAATAGGGAGCCTTGGAAGGATTTTAAAAAAGAGAAGTGGCAAACTGTATTCCACTATCAGAATGTACCATCTTTAAGGATAGGGACTCTCTTACTGGAATGGAGAGGAAAAGGACTATACCTGGTGTGTGAGTTCATTAGTATAGGTAACTCTCCAAAGACGAAACTCTCTCTATTAACATAGTTTGGTGCCTTCTCTACAACTTGTAGCCTTAGGGAATCGACTAGAGAACTGTGAAATTAAGTGGCAATGCCCATAACTTTCCTATATGTGTCAGAAGTCTGGATTTTCTTCACTCCAAGGCAAGCTTTTGATTACACCATATTGCTTCTTGCCTGGCACATAGTACTTAAAACATATTGGGTGTTATTTTTAAAAAATCTTTCGAAAAAAAGGATGAAGGATCAGTTCCTACATTACATACAACCAGATGACTCAAAATAGTTGTGACGCTACCTGCCATTTGTAAGGCCTTTTATAATTTTCAAAATGCTTTCTCATATGCTGACCTGTTTCATCCTCACAATAACCTGCTGAGGGTAGATATTCTTTCAATATTTATTAAGAGCCTACAGATTTCAATGTAATATACTTGAATTTGGGGATTCAAAGATAACAAAATGATATAATTTCTGCCCTCAGGGAGCTAATATGCTATTGGTGAGTGGTAGAATGAACATATATAAGCATGATATAAAATGAGGAAGGACTGGGGCAGAAGAGATAACCAGGCTAAATTATGCAGGAAAATTTGAGGGAGACACTCAGAATAGGTAGAATTTTTTGTTATAGATGAAGAAACTGAGGCTAAGGTTATGTGGCTTACCCAAAAACAGATCTAATGAATCCTGGATCTGTGCTCTTGCAGCTTTGTAATTTTGAGTATCATATTAATCTTGTTTATGTATTAGGATACTTTAAAAAGTGAAGAAAGACAAAAGGAACAGAGCATTCTAAACAAAACCCATATTAATAAGTTTTTAATTTCTCCCTTTTAAGCAAACCTAATGTAGCTCCTTCCTATATATTCTTACAAAATAAGAATGAATGTTTTGAAAAAACTTAAGAGGTCAAGGCACAATTTCTCCCTAACAGGCATGGGAAGAGAAAAAATTTAATTGAATTTGCATACGAGGTCAAAAGGCCAAACATATCCAGGAAGCTGAAGAAAATTGTAGTGCAGACTAAAGCTCAAAGGGGGTAAATAA
Source organism: Phascolarctos cinereus (assembly GCF_003287225.1). NCBI lineage: Eukaryota > Metazoa > Chordata > Mammalia > Diprotodontia > Phascolarctidae > Phascolarctos > Phascolarctos cinereus. The sequence goes on from NW_027555625.1 coordinate 169,637,708, forward strand.
ATGAATGGGTGTTTTGATAAATGGTGTTTGGATAAACATGTGGTCACTGAAGGTGTTAACACACCCGCTGCTACATTTCTTAAACCATGATATGAATGTCCTTGATTGACCATGTGCTTCTACTCTGAAAACAATTGATTTTTTTTATGCTGAAATACAGAGTATTATTCAGTTCTGCCCATGTCGGTGGTATCCTTGTTTCCATAGTAACTAATGTACATTAAAAAGAGAAAAAAGGATGGGAGACTTACTAAGGGAAATGAAACAAAGTATGTAACCAAAGTAAGGATTTCCCAAAAGTGAGATCTAAGGCTATTAGGAGTACAAAGGGAGAATATTAGAAAAAGGGGGGTCCAAAAGATGGTACTGGGAGCAATTGGAGGTGAACCCTAATGGTTGCATCCTTAATTAGTGCCAATTGAAACCCTGAGTCTTCAATATCAATGGAAACAACTTCATGATTGAGCAGGAAGTGGTAGACCTTTGCTATGCCCAGTCAGATGTTGGGGTCTGCCAGTTCCGACATGTGAACAAAGGTGAGGCAGAGTATCCAGGAGAACCTGGTTCTGATCCTAACATGTGAATTTCTAGGGTTTTGATTACAGTATGGAATTGTACTTGGAAATGGGAATCCTATTTTGTTCCCCTCTCTTTTAGCAGACAGGGATTCAGAATCTGTCTTTCCCAAGAGCCATCTTATAACAGATACAAGGGATAAGATTGTGTGCCCTTCTAGCTTCCCTATCTTTAGGGATAGTGGAATTAGTGTACGTATTTCATTACTGTACAATTTAAGTAATAAATTGGAATTGTATTTTTTTAAGTATCCATTAAAAAAATAGAATAATATAATTTTGTATTTGACATGAACTTCAGAGGGCATCAATCTAATTACCTACCTGAACAAGTGGTTCCTAGTTTGAACACATTGTTTTCTTTTTTTTAACATAAATTTATTTATTTTTAGTTTTTGACATTCACTTCCACAAGTTTTTGAGTTCCAAATTTTCACCCCATCGCACCCCTCCCCCCACCCCAAGATGGCATGCATTCTGAATATCCCTTCCCCTAGTCTGTCCTCTCTTCTATCTCTCTCCCCTTCTCTTATCCCCTTCCCCTTCTATTTTCCTGTAGGGCAGGATAGACTTCTGTACCCCATTTTCTGTATTTCTTATTTCCCAGTAGCATGTGAAAACATTTTTTTAAACATATGTTTTTAAAACTTTAGGTTTCAAATTTTCTCTCTTCCTCCCTCCCACCCACCCTCATTGAAAAGGCAAGCAACTCAATATAGGTTGTACAAGTGCAGTTATGCAAAACACGTCCATAGTAGACATGTTGTGAAAAACTAACTCTATTTCCCTTAATCTATCCTGCCCTCCCATTATTCTATTCTTTTTTTTTGACCCTGTCCTCCTCAGAAGTATTTACTTCTGATTACCCCTTTCCCAATCTGCTCCTCTCTATCATCCCCTGCTCTCTTGTCCCCTTTCCCCTATTTTCCTGTAGGGTAAGACAGATTTCCATACCCAATTGAATGTGTTGTTATTCCCTCCTTAAGCCAAATCCTATGAGAATAAGATTCACTCATTCCCTCTCACCTTCCCCGTTCCCCTCCACTGTAAGAGACTTTTCTTTGTTTTTTTTTGTGAGATAATTTACCCCATTCTACCTCTCCCTTTCTCTTCTCTAGTATAATCTCTCATCCCTTAATTTTATTCTCCAGATATGACCCCTTAATCTTCAACTCACCCTGTGCCCTCTGTCTATCTATCTATCTATCTATCTATCTATCTATCTATCTATCTATCTATCTATCTATACATATATATTTTTTTCCTCCAACTACCCTAATACTGACAAAGGTCTCATGAGTTATAAATATCATCTTTCCATGCAGGAATGTAAACAGTTCAATCTTAATAAGTCTCTTATGATTTCTCTTTCCTGTTTACCTCTTCATGTTCCACTTGAGTTCTGTATTTGAAAGTCAAATTTTCTATTCAGCTCTGGTCTTTTCATCAGGAATGCTTGAAAGTCCTCTATTTCACTGAATGACCATTTTTTCCCCTGAAGGATTATACTCAGTTTTGCTGGGTAGGTGATTCTTGGTTGTAATCCTATCTCCTTTGCCCTCTGGAATATTATATTCCATGCCCTGCGGTCCTTTAATGTAGAAGCTGCTAAATCTTGTGTTATCCTGATTGTGTTTCCACAGTACTTGAATTGTTTCTTCTGGCAGCTTGTAATATTTTCTCCTTGACCTGGGAACTCTGGAATTTGGCTATAATATTCCTAGGAGTTTTCCTTTGGGGATCTCTTTCAGGAGGAGATCTGTGGATTCTTTCAATTTCTATTTTGCCCTCTGGTTCTAATATATCAGGGCAGTTTTCCTTGATAATTTCTTGAAAGATGATGTCTAGGCTCTTTTTTTGATCATGGCTTTCAGATAGTCCAATAATTTTTAAATTCTCTCTCCTGGATCTATTTTCCAGGTCAGTTGTTTTTCCAATGAGATATTTCACATTGTTTTCTAATTTTTCATTCTTTTGGATTTGTTTTACAGTGTCTTGATTTCTCATAAAGTCACTAGCTTCCAATTGCTCTATTCTAATTTTTAAGGAAGTATTTTCTTCAGTAATCTTTTGGACTTCCTTTTCCATTTGGCCAATTTTTCTTTTTAGGGCATTTTTCTCCTCATTGGCTTTTTGGACCTCTTTTGCCATTTGGGTTAGGCTATTTTTTAAGGTGTTATTTTCTTCAGTATTTTTTTGGGTCTCCTTTAGCAAGCTGTTGACTTGTTTTTCATGATTTTCTTGCATCACTCTCATTTCTCTTCCCAGTTTTTCCTCTACTTCCCTTACTTGCTTCTCAAATCCCTTTTGAGCTCTTCCAAGGCCTGGGACTGATTCATATTTTTCTTGGAGGCTTTGGATGTAGGAGCTTTGACTTTGTTGTCTTCTTCTGATTGTATATTTTGATCTTTTTCACCAAAGTAAGATAATATAGTCTGACTCTTTTTGTGCTGCTTGCTCATGATCCCAGCCAATTACTTGAGTTTTAAACTCTTTGTTAAGGTAAGAGTCTGCTTCCAATGTGGAGAATGTGCTGTCCCAAGCTTCGGGGGTTTGTACAGCTGTTTTCAGAGATACTTGTAGGGACCTGTAAATTTTCAGTTCTTCCAAGGTAGTATGATAAGGGGCGAGGTGTTTATTCCTTTCTTGGCCTGTGACTACAAGTACCCCTTTCTGTCCTGTAACTGTGAGGAGGGGTTCCTCTCCACAGCCACTACAAGCTCCACCACCCCAGCGTTCCTCCTCACCCCAGCACTGCTGCCCAGAACTGTGACCCAGATCCAAACACGGGCAAAGCAAGAGATTCCTGCCTCAGCACTGGCAAAGAGATCCCTGCAATCCCTCTCTGATCAGCCACTGGATTCCCCCTCAGTCTGTGGCCGGAAGCTTGGGAAGCAGCTGCTCCCCCCACCTCCCCCCGCCAGGGCCACTCTTGGGGAATGGAGCTGAGACCCCACCTTCCTCTCAGCGCTGCAGAAACAGACTTTTCCCACTGACTTTGAAAATTGTCTGTGGCATTCGTGGATTGAGGAGTCTGGAAACCTCCACAGCTGCCCGCGATTCAGTCCTCTGAGGCCTGCTCCAGGTTTGCTGTGGCCTGTGCGCCCATGCCGCGCTGAGCTGTGTTCCCAGCCTGGCGCAATATGCCTTTCTGATCAACCATCCAGGTTGCCTTGGGCTGGAAATTTGTTTCACTCTGTCTTTTTGTGGGTTCTGCTGCTTCAGAATTTATTTAGAGCCATTTTTTTTATGAGTATTTGGAGTGGTTTGGAGGAGAGCTCAAGCAAGTCACTGCTTTCACTCCTCCATCTTGGCTCTGCCCCCCCAAACATTGTTTTTGAGAATGACAGAGAACTCACTACCTCATGTCAGAGATGCAGTGAATGTTGAATATAAACTTCTTGAGAGCAGGTATTATTTTATTTTCTGTATTTGTATTCTCAGCAACAAGCATAGTACATGACACATCATAGGTGCTTTATAAATGGTGTTCAGTCATTTTTCAGTTGTGTCCAACTCTTGACTTCATTTGGGGTTATCTAGGCAAGGATACTAGAGTGATTTGCCATTTCCTTCTCCAGCAGTTCATAAATGCTTATCAATTAATTGACTGATAAAAAACCCTGTTTCTTTTTTTTTTTTATCAGCTCTAGTTGTTAGAAAATTATTCTTTATATTGAGCTGAAATCTGTGACCTCGTAACTTCTGCCCATCAATCATAGTTCTTCCTTTGGGAGTTGCATGGAATAAGACTAAGGTGCTTTTTGTTTTTTTTTTTTTTCCCACATGAAAGCCATTCAAACTATCAACACATCTATTATGCACCCTCCCTTCCTTCTCTTCTTTCAGCAAAATGCTCACAGTTCTTTCAAAAATTCTCTCTATGCATGGTTTCAGTTCCCCTCACTATCCTTCCTGGTCATTCTTCTTAAATTTAAGGCAAAAGGCATTTCAGAAAGAAACATTTTCAAAGCCTACTATTAGGCAAAGTCAAGAATAAAGTTTTCTCTGCTGTTTCACACTTTAGCTAAAATATATATTCAGAAACATTTGGTGGAAAGTTTTTGCATAACTAGCTGTACTTTAGAAACTAACTTTCCAATAAAATTTTCAACATGTGAGGATTATAAAACCTTCCCCCTCATGCCTCATTTGGATTAACCCCAAAAAAGAAAAACGCCCATGAGCTCCTTGGAGATAGATACCATATACCTAAAATAAGATGGTGTCATTGCTCATAAAACTTCTGACATCATCTGGAAAATATAAACTCTTCAAGTGCAAACATGCCTTCTGGCAGCCAAACATCAAAATATCTAGAAATAATATACATTGTGTAGGATAGTTAAATAAGAACAAAATCAGTTAATGTATTCCTCACAGTGAATGAAAATAATGATTTTAGCATAAATTATATGGCAATATTGAAAAGTAATGAAAAACTGATGAGATTGTAATCCAGAAGTTGTCACTGGCATTTTTTGGTGTCAGGGGATAAAAGGTTGAAGTTTCTCTTCAGTCTTTCAGATTTTATTCTAAAACCATTGCCCTTAGTTGATGAAGGATTTTTATTCTACTGGAGCCAGTGAATGTAGTGATTTTATGTGTCATTATCAAGAAATTATTGTTTTCCCTGTTCTGAATTCAGACCCTTTCAATTGATGAGGTAACAATAATAGAAAGAATGTGAACTTTCAAAACTCAGTTGAAGTTATAGATGTGAAAAGTATTGGTGTGACATAATGATGACAATAATAAAATAAGTAGATATTTGTTTTACATGAGTGAGAATACTGGTTGGTGTAAATTTCCTCTCTCCTTTTAATGATCTTTACCTGGGTCAAGCTAATACAAGCGTAATCAATTTTCCACCTGTAAGTGTCAGCGCTTATACAGTTCACTTTCCAGTTCTTTTTCTAACTGAGAATAAATGCCCTGCTTCAGGGTAAAGAGAAGGGTAAACTTAAAGACAGATGAAGAAACACTAATATATAACATAATTTACCTCCACAAAATCTACATGGAGCCTTAACAGATTACTAGACTTTGTGTAGAGCACAATTTGAAAATTCTTGTTCTGTGCAAACTGGCTGACAAAAAAGTTGGGTAAGTCGTCTTAGTGTGAAATCAGGATGTCAGGGATGCAGTGGGTAACAGAGCACAGAACCATACAATTGTGCATCTCTCGAGGTCTTTTTCCCTTCATGCCTCCCCTCGTCACCTGAAAAAGAAGAAAAATCTTATCTATTTGAACTTTAGGTGCTGTTTGGGGATGTTCAATAATTAAACCTGCAGTTGTTTGCTAATATTGAAAAGCGGATCATAGTTAAGTCTGAGCCTGATCTTGCAATCAGCCACAGTGGGTAAAATTCTCACTGGGACTAAGGCATTCACCCATGTAATGCAATTTTGTGCTTTCAGGGCATTCAAGTACCAGTTGGTAAGCTGCCTCTCTCCCAAGGCACCAATGGGACCCTGATGCCTGGACTAATGTACTTCACCTGGGTGGTCATCGTACTTTTCCTCACTCTTCATAGGGATATATCTTAGAAGTTGGGAAATATTTAGAAATAGAAACAACCAAAAGACTTTGAGCATCTGCGTAAGCTTCAGGCAAATGACTCCCTGAAAATACAAAAATGAAACAAAACAAAAACAAAAATAATAGGGATCATTTGGGAAGAAGGCTAAAATAAACACTGAAAAGATCCTTCTTAGATGAAGTGTGTGAAAATGAATTCTTAAATATGCTATCATTGGATTTATAACATGTTCCAAATGGCTTTATCAATCATAATAGCAATGTGTTCATATAGTGATTTACATTTTGCAAAGTGATTACCCTGCAACAATCCTGTGAGGTATATACTGTATACCTCATTTTTGTTTTTCAGTTGTTTTGCTTTTCCATCACGTTCAGCTTCATGAGCCCATTTGGGATTTCCTCAGCAAAGATCCTAGAGTGGTTTGTCATTTCCTTCTCCAACTCATTTTACAGATTAGGAAACTGAGGCAAACAGGATTAAATGTTTTGTCCAGGATCACACAGCCAGACTTGAATTCAGGAAAATGAGTCTTTCAGAGTCTAGGCCTGACACTTTCCACTGAGCCACCTAACTGTCCCACTGCAATCATTATCTCTATTTTATAGATGAGGGAACTGAGCCTTAGAGAGGTTAAGTTACATAGTTACTAAGTACCTGATTCAGTCATTGAACTCATGTCATCTGATTTCAAGTCTAGCTCTGCACCTACAATGCCACACTGACTCTCATTAATGAGATAACCTTCAGGCAGTAAGGTGTAATGGAAGAATGACGAGATTTGGAATTAGAACATTTGTGATCAAATCTTGGGACTTATTATTTATGCAACCCTGTATAAATCATCAAACATCTTTGTGGCTTTCTTTCTTAATCAATAAAGTAAGGAGAGCTGAACTAGGTAATCTCTAGGGTTTTTCCCCACTCTAAATTCTATCTTTTCACTTAGATCTTTTTTTGAAAGATAAATTATTTTACAACTTACCATCAGTGCTGAAGAATTAATGAGTGACATAGTAAAATCAGTTCAATAAAAATAGTCATAGTATTTACGCCTACTATACATATGACCCTAGATGGACAGATGAAAAATTGCACAGTTCATTCTCTCAAGGAGACAACATGATACGGTGGATAGAACGTCATCTTTGGAGACAGCTAGATGTGGATTTGAACTCTTCCTCACACATCTACTAGCTGTGTGACTATCAGCGAGTAACACAAACTCTCTGAGCTCCAGGTACCTTATCTGTAAAATGGAGATAGTGACAGCACCTAACTCCCAGGGGTATTGTGAGGATCAAATGAACATTCTGTGTCAAATGCTTTGCAAACCTTAAAGTACTGTATAAATACTAGTAATCATTGTCATTGTCATCATTATAAGGAATTTACATTCTGCTAGGATGTATATGGTATGTATATATAAGTGTTCAGTCATTTTCAGTCATGTCCTACTCTTTGTGATCCCATTCGAGATAACTGAAGTGGTTTGCCATTTCCTTCTCATTTTACAGATAAGGAAACTGAAGCAAACAAGATTAGGTACTTTGCCCAGGGTCACACTGCTAGTTAGTGTCTGAGGACAGATTTGAATTCAGGAAGATGAGTTTTCCTGACTACAGGTCTCGAACCCTATTCATTATGCCCCCTTACTGTATGACATATATTTACATGATTATAATACAAGGGAGAATGTGATGGGGGCAAAGGAGGTGTTCATACAAACTGTAATATCTCTTTTAATGGGAAGATTGGGGGAAGGGGTTTCGTGGAAGTCTTCATAGAGGAGTCAGCACCTAAGCTGGGCCTTAAGACTTCAGAAGGTAGCAGTGAGGAGGGAGGTATAGGAGGGAAGGGTGCATGAAGACAGAAACAGAAAAGGATGTGGATTGATTAGGAAACAGTCATTCTAGTCTGCTTAGAATGCAGAGTGAGGGATTAATGTGAAATATGATTAGAAAGATAGATTGGAGCCAGATTATGGAGGACCTTACGGCCAGACAAAATTGTTTTATCTTATAGTCTGTGGGGCAGCTAGGTGGCACAGTGAATAGGGTCTGGGACCTGGAGTCAGGAAGACTCATCTTTCTGAGTTCAGATTTGACCTCAGACACTTACTAGCTTCTTGACCCTGGACAAGTCACTTAAAAAAAATAAGTGTTTGCCTCAGTTTCCTCATCTGTAAAATGATCTGGAGAAGGAAATGGTAAACCACTCTGGTATCTTTGCCAAGAAAACCCCCAAGGGGGTCAAGAAGAATCAGACATGACTGAAAAATTAGTGAACAGCAATAATAAAAATGTGCCAGGTACTGTGTTATGTCTTATAGACACACAAAAAGCAAAGCCATTCCTACCCTTAAGCAGTCTCATTCTAATAGAATATAGCGTGTGTGTATGTGTGTGTGTGTGTGTGTGTATTGTTCTTATAAGCTCTGGGCATCCCTGTCTCCTCAAACTCCCACAAACGAGCTGGGTCCTCTGCTATAAGGCTATTGTGAGCCATCGGCTAGGACACTAAGAGTACTTCTGAGGGGTTGGGAGTGTATTTTCTAGCCATGTCAGCTAGGATCCTGATTCTGGTGCATTCTTCCCATGATTATGGGTTGATTATCATTTAGTTGGCCAGACTCAATCAGTTTTTAGAGAAGTGTTTTTTACTAAGATAATATAGTATGAACAGTTGTTAATGAAACATCACTCCAAAACTCTGACATTCTCTCCCACAAGGACATACAGAGTCTAGAGGAAAGTGGGCTAAAGCTTACAAAGGGGTAATTAATAGGTCCTGATTCCTAGAAGTCCTTTTCTCTCCTCTGGGGTAAGCTCTAGAAATACCTCTTAGACATAATGCTGGGCTTCTAGGGAAGCCATGAATTTATGTCCAGTCTATTCTTGGCTCTCAATACAAAGTCTGCCATCAACTGATCTGAGGATATTGTTAGGATACTGAAGGGAAGGAGATCCCAAGATCCACCTTTAGTCAAGGTAAGGCAGGAGAGTGGCACGAGTGAAAGGAAACCTCTGCTAGCTGGAAGCCAAACCTCTTTTTCACCTCTAAAGTGGTTCCTTCTCTAGTGGCTTTAAATGGAATGCCACATTTGCTCTAATCTCTGGAACGACTCTGGTAATTTATAGATAACCCCTAAGGTGTGTCCAGGTTTCCTCAGCCTAGCAAATACTCTTCCTGCTCAACATTCTAGTTCCAATTACTGTTAACTGTTAGTTAGTACAAGCTTATGATTGATTAAGACTTGTTCTCATCTCAGTAAGGCAACAAGGTATCTTATTACTTATTTTAAGTGGGTTGGGATGATTTGATTGAGCAATTCAATTAACCCCATTCTTAAAAAACACGTATACTTAAGATATATACAAAGGAGAGACAAAATAATCTCACAAGGAAAGGCTCCAGACCTTGGGGGACAAGGACAGAAATTCCTGGAGAAGGTGGCATTTGAGCTGAGTGTTGAAGGAAACCGGCAATTCCAAGAGGTGGAGGTAAGTAGGAAAATTATTCCAAGCATCGTGGGCAGTCAGTACGAAATCGCAGAGATAGGAGATGGGATATTTTGGGTGAGGAGCAGCAAGCATACATATATGGACAGGCCATACAATACTAGAGGGGAGTACAGTGTAAGCAGACTAGAAAAATATAACGAAGAGGCCAAGTTGTGAAAATCTTTAAGTGCCAAGCACGGGGGTTTATATTTGATCCTTAAGATATAGGATGCTGCTGGGATTTGAATAGAATGGTGGTACAATCAGTCTTCTGTTTTAGGAAAATTACTTTGGCATAAAATGGGTTGGAGTGAGAAGAGATTTGAGGCAGAGAGACTAATTAGGAGGCTACTGAAAATAGTCTAGGTGAGAGGTGATAAGAGCCTGATTTAAGGTGGCAGCTCTGTGACTGCATAAAAGGAGACCTATATGAAAAATGTAGTGAAGAAGGGAATTAGAAGATTTGGCCACTGATGCAATATATGGTGGGAGGGGGGATGAGAGTGAGGAGTCAGGGAGGGCACTGAAGTTGAAAACATGAAAAGTAAGATGAATTCTGTTTTTGACAGGACAAATTTTAGATTCCTATAAGATATCTACTTCAAAATCCCATACAGGGAGTTATTAGTATGGGGCAAAAGTTTTGGAGAGAGGCTAGGGCTAGAAATATAGAGTCTTCTGCCTAGACACAATTGAATCAATGGCAGCTGATAAGATTATGAAGTGAAAGACTATAGACAAAAAAGAGAAGAGGACCCAGAACAGAGCTTTGGGATATACTTATTGTTAGGGGCTATGACATGTATAAAGATCCAGTAAAAGATGAGAGGGGTTGGGCATATAGAAAGAGAACTAAGAGAACAGTGTCACAGGAATCAAGAGAGGAGAGAGCATACAAGAAGAGAAGGTGGTTCACAGAGGCAGATTCTGCAGGGAGATCAAGAAGGATGAGGATTGAAAAGGACCACTAGATTTAGCAGTTTAGAGATCACTGGCAAATTTAGAGAGAGCAGTTTCAGTTGAATAATGAGGTAGGAAGTCAGATTGCTGAGAGTTTAGAAGTAAGTGAGAGGAGGAAAAGCTCTGAGAATATAGTTGACTTTTTCAAAGAATGTCGCTGAGAAGGGGAGGAGAAATGCAGGATAATATCTAGTGAGAACGGTAAGATCTAGTGAGTGGCTTAGGTGTATTTGTAAATAACAGGGAAGAAAACTGTAGATGCAGTTAAATTGAAGATCTGAGGGAGAAAAGAATTGAAAGAAGAAATCTGCCTGAAACATGGGATGGGATGGAATGGGATGGGATTGGATGGGATGAAAGACAGATGTAGAAAGGTTGGTCTTGGCAAAGAGAAGAGTCAGCTCTTTATCAGATAACAAAGTAGGAAATGATAGGATGTCTAGGGATGTGAGCTTAAGAGAAAGTGAGAAGAGTGCTCACAGTGTGCAATATCATGTGTCTACTCAATCTGTCAATTTATAGTAATGATTCCACAGATTCTCTGAGTTGTAAGCATCTTTTTATTTATGACCATAAAATAAGTACTGACCCATATTCCTAGATCCTAAAGGAAATAGACTCGGCCTGCCAAAACTAGCAATGATTTCAAAGGAAATTAGGAAATTAAATTCATAAATTAAATTTCTATTATTTCTACTTTGTTTAATCAGTTTTCTTAGAAGTCAATATTCAGAGGGTCAGGGCATCCTCTGTGCTTTGGGAAGCTGATGGCCACTTGAAATTCAAATAGGTTGGCACTGCTAAATGCCAAAGCATCACTACAGATTTTGTCGATTAAATCAAATTTCTAGGGTCCCAGTGTTATGCCCAAATTATTTTCCAGATGATTGTGTTTGAAATAAAGTGTTAGACCCCATGCCATGCTGCAGTTGTATTTTTCTATCTCTTGGTGATCTATTTTGGCCTTCTCTTTTCATATATATATGTGTTAATTTTGCCATCGTGCTCCTCTTTGCTTTTTGATTCGCTACAAGAAATAGATTAGTGTTGATTTAATCTGGAATTAAAATGAAAAGTCATTTGCATATTCAAAATCTAGCTTAGTAGGGGGGAAGTCTATGATAATTGCTACCTAAATGTTTCTTAGGGAAAAGGTACTTATCTGAATTACTGCTGTCAAGTTGTCATTCAAAAAGGTGAGATGCTGTACCCTCAAGCTCTCAACACACTGATCATTGTCCGTATTTTTTTTCACATGTCCACATTTTAGCCCTTAGCATATATCATGTCTTTGTAGTTCTTGTGATTCTATTCAATATTGTTCTAAATATAAGTTTGAGTTTTACCTTGATGGGAAAAAATCAGCGAGCTAGAAGGTACCTTACTAGTCATGTAGTCTAACCCTCATTAATAGATGAAGGAACTGAAGCCCAGGAGAGGTCATAGGATCATAGATCATGGGAGCATAGAACCAGAGCTGGTTAAGAACATTAGGGTCCATCCCCCCTCATTTTGTATATCACCTCATGCCTGGTCGGGTCTCTGTGCTTCAGGTCTTTTCCCCACACCAATCCACCTTTCATTCAGCCACCAAAGGGATCTTCCTAAAGTGCGGTCTGACCACATCAATCCCTGCCCCCTACTGAATAAACTCCAGGAATCCTTATTGCCCCCAGGATCAAATACAGAATGCTCTGTTTGTTATTCAAAGCTCTTCATAACCTAGCCCCCTCCTACCTTTCCAGTCTTGTTATACCTTACTCCCTACCACATATGTTTTAGTCCAGTGACGCTGGCCTCCTGGCTGTTCTACCAACAAGGTGCCTCATCTGTCAGCTTTGGGCATTTTCTCTGGCTGTCCCCAATGCATGGAATGTTCCCTCTCCTCAACTCTACCTACCGACTTCCCTGGCTTTCTTTAAGCTGAACTAAAATCTCATTTTTTACAGGAAGCCTTTCCCAACCCCTCTAAATTTTAGTGCCTTTCCTCTGTTAGTTATTTCCTATTTAAACTTTATATAGATTGTTTATATATATTTGTTTGCATATTGTCTCCTCTATGTAATCCCCATTAGATCCTGAGTTCCTTGAGAGGAAAGAATGTCTTTTGCTTCTTTTTGAATCCTTAGTACTTAGCACAGTGCTGGGCACATCATAGGTACTTAATAAATGTTGATTGATTAATTGATTTTATATGAGGAAACTGAGGCTCAGAGAAATTAAGTGATAAGTGGCTCTATGCTACTGTGATCTATGGTCCTATGATCTCTTCTGGGATTCAGTTCCTTCATCTATTAATGAAAAGGTTGGCCTACATAGCCAGTAAGGTACCTTTGGCCTTGAGGCCATGTGTGGCCTTTTAGTTCCTTGAGTGCATCCTTCTGACTGAGTCCAAGTTTTACAGAACAAATCCTTTTATTATGGAGATTTATTCTGTGAAGTTTGGATTCAGTCAAAGGTCCACGTCCAAGGACCAAGAAGGTCACATGTAGCTTTGAAGTCGCAGGTTCCCCATCCTTGTAATCTAACTAACACAACATGTATTATCTTATAGATACATCCTTAATCTGTCTCCTGAACTCTAGACCTTCCTTACCAACTGCCTGACAGAGAGCTCCACCAGATGTCCTGTTGGCATCTTAGATTCAATATGTCCAAACCACAACTTGTTTCCCCCCAAATCCATTCCTCCTCCAAATTTTTTTAATTAAATAAATCTATGAATCTATGACTGCATTTGCCACTCCCTTGGGTTGATGACCAGGGAGGAAGTAATTCCCTTCTGTCTCTATCTGCTAACATAATTTAAATTCCTATATTAGAAGATTATTAACTGAGGTAGTTTTCCTCCAAACTAAAAGGTATGGCTTGGAAGGTGATGGGAAAAATAACAAGCAATTTCCTAAATCTTTAAGTTTTTAAAAGCATATTACAAATATTATCTCATTTTATTCTCACAATACCCCTGGAACATAGTTGTTCCTATTATCTCCATTTTATAAATAAGAAAATTAAGGAAAATGGAAATTAGGTAACTTCTTAGGGCAGCTAGGTGGCACAATGGATAGAGTGTAGGGCTGGAGTCAGGGAGACTCCTCTTCCTGAACTGAAATCTGGCCTTAGACCCTTACTAGCTGTGTGACCTTGGGTGGTCTCCTCATCTATAAAATGATTGGGAGAAAGAAATGGCAAACCACTTCAACATCTTTGCCAAGAAAATCCCAAATGAGGTCACAAAGTGTTCGATATAACTAAAAATGACTGAACAGCAGCTTGCCGAGGTTACAGGTTAAGTACCAGAGGTCAAATTTGAATTTAGGTTTTCTTAATTCCAAATCTAGCACTCTAATCTGAGAGGAAGCAGGCATAGAAAATAATTGGAAAGGGTGTTCACAAAAGTGATGTTGGCACCCAGAATAAAAATAAAAATGTAGCCTTCAAATTTTGGCATCAAAATTTCCTGGTTATTCATTTTGAGAAAACAGTTACTGAACATATTTATTTATTTATTTAGGCAGTTGTGGTTAAGTACCTGGCCCAGGGTCACAGCTAGTAAGCTGTCAAGTGTTTGGTCTGAGGTCACATTTGAACTCAGGTCCTCCTGATTTCAGGGTCGTTGCTCTATTCACTGCACCACCTAGCTGCCCCCTGAATTTATTTTCTCATCGACAATAATTACTCCATGAACCATTCATGCAGTTTACTTCCGGTAAGGAGTACTCTGTGGCTGGGCTTTTCAGAGAAAGATCTTACTGATTCAGACCCTTTTGATTTGCAGTTTGTTATAATTCAGAGTGACTTTGCATTGCAGACAACAAAACGTTTGCTAAGCAGAAAAAAAAATCAAAACAAAACCCTCAGTCATAGAAATACGGTTAATTTACTCCACAGACCATTATTTAAAAGGCATTTTGTGTAAGGTACTTCTGTTTAGTAGTGGTTCTTATCTGTTCATTAAAACAATTGTAGAGTGTTCTTTTCTTAAATACAGAACAAAACAAAAAAGTGAATGTCTTGTATGAACTAAGAAGTAGTATTTTTAGATCTCTAAGGGACTTTAGAGTTTGTAAAGTCCAAACTCTACATTTCATAGATAAAAAGACTGAATTACAATGCTCAGAAAAGTCATGTGAGTTGTTCATCACATGGGTAGTTTGTAGTGGAGCAGGGCTAAAACCAAGATCTCTCAGCTCATTAAGGTATGTTTTTCATTATATCACATAGCTTCTTCTTGTCATGTGACTGAATATTATGTTTTATTTAATTAGCCAATTAATTAATTTTGAGATTGGATCTCCTTAATCTTGCCAAGGCTGCAAGTGCATGAGCCACTCACCTTCAGGTAAAACAGCTTTTATTATTCCCATTATATAGATATGGACATTACATCTAAGAGTGAATGTAACTTTTCAAGATCACATAAATAGTAAGAAGCCAAGTAGTATCAAAACCCAAATCTTCTGGTATTAGGCCAGTACTCTAAGTCTTATTTTTGGATAATTATGCACCAAAGTAAAAACTGTAAACCCCAAACAGTCAGAAATGGCATTAGCAGTACATCAAGACAAATAATTTATTTCTTTTAGGAGGTAGGGGAGGAAATTAGAGTTAAGGGACTTATACAGGATCACACAGCTAGTAAGTGTCCGAGGCCCCATCTGAACTCAGGTCCTCCTGACTCCAGGGCCAGTGCTCTATCACACCACCTAGCTGCCCCAAATAATTTACATTTTAAAGAAAAATCCTAATGACTGGTATTACATGATTAAATTTTTGAAAGATGTTCTTTTAAGTTCCAAATTCACAATTTAATAATTATGTGGTATTTTCTACTTATATAAAAGAACATATTATTGGAGAATTTTTCTATAAGGGGCTGGGCAGACTCATAATATTACCTTGGATTTATGTAGCATCTTTCTTTCCAAGGAGTTCAAAGCATTCCTCATCTATATTCACACAAACCTTTGTGTGCCCAGAGACATGCATGGACATGCATGCGTGTTTTCATTTCTACTCATTTTTTATCCCATAAATTAGGTGGTAATAGATAGTCCATGCATTAAAAGTCCATTGAGTACTCTTAACAAATTAGTGATTTCATCTCTATGGATATTTCTTCTGGTCATGTAGACTGGAATACATCTATGCTTGCCCATCTTGAGTAACTCTGATCCTTTTCCTTCTATAACTTTTCCAGAGGGGTGTCAACTCTGTGCCTGGGAGTAGGGAGGAACTTCCAGTTGTCCTGACATTGCAGTCATACCAGTAAGACATAACTGGTTGCCCACTACTGATCCCTTCCTTTAAAAAGCAGTATAACCACCAACTTGTTTATACAGCCTTTCCTGATTTCCCCTAACTGCTACTGCCTGCCCTACCAAGCTCCCTTGTATTTAGCAACTTATTGTATATCTGTATTTATTAGCGATATTATTATTCTGTATATTATATATAGCGTATGTTTATATACATATGAGGAGATATACAAATATAGATGTATATAATTATATCTATCTATCTAGAGAGTTTTATACAAATCTATCTAAAACCTCCCTCTATTGGAATGTAAGATTATTGTGAGTAAGAATTGTTTCATTCTTTGTTCTTGTATCCCCAGTGCCTAGCACAGTGCCTGGACCAGAGTGGGCACTTAGTAAATATTTATTGATTAATTTCTAATGCATTTGTCTTATAATATAATATGCTGTAGTTAACTTTATTCATTCTTTAACTCTCAACTAGCCTATGTTACATAAGGGTATGGACTATGTATTAGCTAAACTTTATGTTTAGTTGTTGTTGTTGTCTTTTACGCTTTATACTTACACTTAATAAATGTCTTCTGATTGAATGTCCAGTTGTATAATTGTGATAGTAAGTTAAGAAATCAAAGCAGGTTTTTAAATCAAATTTATAATAAAATCTGGAATTATTTATACTGATAAAATACAAAGATTTCAATTAGAACATTAATTATAGAATTATATTGTTGTAAAGTAGAATCAATCAAGAAGAATTTATTAAGTACCTTCTAGGAATAAATGAATTGGTCAACACTGAGTACAATTGGATGACAGTAGTGCTATTTTTATTAATTTGAGTATCTTACTGCCATAAGACATACAAGTATTGATGTCAGCACAGACTATAAAAGTCAAAGAAAGAACTTAATATTTATGTGTCTGCTTTATATTACTTCCCACTACTGCTATGGTTCCCAAGCATCTATCTCTTCTGTGAGGTTCTAGTAGTGTTATTTCTTTAAAGTTATTTGAAGATTTTCTTCTGGATTTCCTAGCAGTGAGTTATTTTTAACGGATACCTATGAAAGGTTTTTTTTTTAAATGTTGGTTCCATGAAGTCAATAAACTAATAAACGTTTAAGTGCCCACATTTTCTCACATGAAATGAGGATGGAAGAGGTGTCCAAACATGTACAATGTGCATTGCAATAACACTGATGTTATTTACTCTCTAGCTCTTTTCCTTCTTTGCCTGCTGCCACCTTTCTTCCCCTTTCACATTGCCATTTTCTCTACAATATGCCACCTTTTACTCCTTGACTTGTTTCTCTGTCCCCTGGAACATTTGCCATAGATCTCTAATACCTTTAGTTCATGCCTATTGTGTCCTTACTGGCCATTGTCATCTCTAAGTCCTCCAGAGTGACTTGGGCAAAGTAATTTAAGTTCTTTACACCTCAATTTTCTCATTTGTAAAATGAGGAATTTGTACTAGATGGGTCCATTCAAGTTTTGAGCCTGTGGTCCTGAATCTTCAGTATCCTTTCGAAATGTTTTGTACATAATTGTTCCATCCCCTACTTTAGGGCATTAAAAATGGCATAATTTGAGATAGTTACTATGACTGACTAACTCAAACCAATTTTGCACTTATTTTAGACTTCTTATATTTGTGTGGCACTTTTTCCTCCAAAGTGTACAATGTGGAAGGAGAAACCAATCAAATAATTGCATTTTTAAAAAAAAGAACAAACAACCTTTAAATATTGCAAAATCTAGAATCCATATAAAATAGGATCTCACGTGTTTAAGATAACTGAATAGGCCAGACTAAGGTTAATCTGAATTACTGAAAAATAATCATAAACTATTTAAAATAGTTATTACTTTGAAATATACGCAATGGGCTCAAATTACCTTCTGACAATGTGTTTCCAAATAGAAGTGTTCCTTGATCTACTTAAGTAACTATGACTGTATGAAGTAGGATTATTTGTGTACTAGCAATGAATAGATAACAGACAAGGTGCATTAATCCTCATAATTAGCTTTGATTACATGAAGTATAGACATTGTAATAGCATTAAAATATTATTTATGGACTATTCACACTCATCAAGCCAGAGTTGTCACATACTTTTATTTTGTTTATCCATCAAATATCAGCATATTGGTTGTATAGCTTGGGCCTCTGAGCAAAACAAAACAAAACAATAACAGGAAAGACTACATTTTTATATTTTAATTATGAAAAAATGTTACTCAAGTAGCTGTTGGTAACATGGGTAGCTGAACATGGGTAATTTTAGGTAATTAGCTGAATTTAGAGGGTTTGATGTAATGATATTTTATATACGTAGAACTTTTTGTGAAGTTTGACCATGTCAGCAGCCTTTTCAAGAATATTCAATGCTTCTCTATGGTTTCTAAACTAAAATGTAAATTTCTTTGTTTGATCATGAAAGCCTTTTACAATCTGGCTCTACTTTACTTTCCTAGATTTATTTTGCATTCCTTATGCCCCCTCTTTCCAGTCAAACTGGCCTGATATATGTGTGTGTTGTGTGTGTGTGTGTGTGTATGTGTATAATTACATTTTTTGCTCTCTTGATTTGCACAAACTGAGGAATATTCTTCCTCTTCACCTCTGCCTCTGGGAATCCCTACCCCTTTTTTGAGATTTGCCTTTGACATCACCTCCTACAACAGGCCTTTCCTATTTCTTCTAGTTTGGTGCCTTCCCCCCAAGAAGCTACTTTGTCTTCCTTTGTACCTGTGTCCAGAAGAATGCAGGCTCTGTGAGGGAAGGAACTAATTCATCTTTGTCTTTAGAATCTTTTTTTTTAATTTTTTTTTAATTTTTGGTCTCTAGCTTCTAGCACAATGCCTTTCACATAGCAGTCTTTTAATAAAATTTTTGTTGGATTGAATGAAATTGACTCTAATAGCTATAAACTATGCTGCCAAGAAGAGTGGGCAGGAGGTGGGGGTCGGGGGGAGAGAAAGAAGCAGGTCACACCTAGTGAGTACAGAAGCAGTGGGGCAGGGTGGGGTGGGACACTGCTAATCTTGGACACTTAGAGGAGGCTGGAGATCTTGGTTTCGGTTCAAGGTCAGAGGGGAAAACTGAAGGAGGATCTGAGGCCGGAGGCACCATTCTCATACCCTAGGACTAGAGGTGATTAAAAGAATTAAGCTATTTTTTAAAAAATGCATAGGCAAAGGAGAAAGAATCCAACCATAGAAAGTTACTATGGGAATAGAGAAGACTGGGGTTCATCTTCAGAGGAGGATAGTGAAGCAAAGAAACCCTCTTCTACCTCAGAGAGTAGTGTCAAATGGTCACCTGCCCAAAAAGAAGTCATAGAAGAACTTGAAAAAAGACTTTAAAAATCAAATGAGAGAGATTGAGGAAAAACTTTAAAAAGAGAACAGTACAAGAAAAACAAGATCATGAAAAGAAAGTCAACCAATTAGAAAAAGAGATCCAGAATTTTAAGGAAGAAAATTACTCCTTGAAAATCATAATTGGGCAAGAGGAAGTCAGTGAAATTATAAGAGATCAAGAAATAATAAAACAAAATATAAAGAATGAAAAAGTAGAAGAGAATGTGAAACAGCTTATAAGAAAAACAACTGATCTGGAGAACATATCAAGAAGAGAAAATATAAGAATAATGGGCTACCTGAAAGGTATGATCAAAAAAAGAATCTTGATACAATAGTGCAAGAAGTAATTAAAGAAAATTGTCCTGAAGTGTTAGAACAAGAGGAGAAAGTAGAAATAGAAAAAAAAAATCTACTAATCACTACCTGAAAGAGATCCTATGAGGAAAACCCACAGGATTATAAGAGTCAAATTCTGAAACCCCCAGCTCAAGGATATGGTGGTGCCACAATTAGAATTAGATAAGACCTAGCAGCAGTGACACTACAAGACTGCAGATCTTGGAACACTATGTATCAAAGAGCAAAATAATTGGACTTTTGGCCAAAAATATCATATCCAGCAAAGCTAAGCATCATTCTGAATGAAAAAAATGGACATGTAATGAATTGTCAGACTTTCAGGACTGTTAAAAAAAACAAACCATGATCTTAATAGAAGATTTGACATACAGGAGCCAAAAGAAACATTAGGTACATACCAAAGACCAATTACAAGGGATTCAATAAGGACAGTTTACTTTTTATAAATGAAAAGTGTAAAATGTTTGTCCAAGATTGTTATTAGTAATTGGGTAGCTCATAAGAAAAATTGGGGGTAGACCTGAGCATGATATGACTTCAAAAAGTAAACCTTTTAGGAATAGTTAAAAAGAGTAATTATCTTATATAAATGAGGTGTAAGAAGAAGAACCTATACAGAAGAATTAGATGGGGAAGGACGGCTGTTAGTTCTGGAAACCTACTTTCATGGGGAATGGGTTTAAGAGGGGAACAATACATATACATCTAGAAGAGTATAAAAGTCTTCTAAATTTAGCAAGAAATAAAATACTAAGAGGATAGAGATGGAGGAGAGGATAAAGAAGGGATCTTTAGAGGGGAGGGTGAAGGAATAGGTTAAGGGGGGATATAGAAGGTTGTTTAGATTAATGGGAATGGGAGGATAAGGGAGGGATAGTTGGGGGGTAGATTAAGTAATAGGAGGGCAAGGTAGTGAGTAGAAGTAAAGAAGAGGAGTTAGGAGGGATAGGAAATAAGAAATACACACAAACATAAAAAACAGATTAGGAGTAGAATCTGTTAGGGTTTATATACGTGTTTATATACATATGTATGCATGTATATATATGTATACATCTATATCTATATATAAATATAACCATGCAAATTAGTAACCTAGGGGAGAGGGGGGAGGAAGGGGGAAAAAAGAACAAAGTAAAAAGTGTACAGCAAAAAAAAAAGTGCATGGCAGATAACAAAAGAAAACCTATGAGGAAGCAAAGAAAAGATGGATAGCTCTCAACACAGCACATAGTATTTAATATGTATGCTTTCTCGAAATGGAACACATTCTGCTGTGCACATGACATTGTTTTCCTTTTCTTGTTTCATATTTAAGTTTTAATATACAAGTTTATGTTTCTTTTTCTTCTCTTGTTATGTATTTGTTTTAATAAAAAAAGAGAAATATTATTGATCTTCATTGTTAGGAGTTCCTTATATTAACACAATCATAGGACTCATACTATGGCTTTTCAGGTTATATTCCACCATCTTGCACAGAATGGATATAGATTTTCTTCATCTCCATCATCATCATCATTGTCATCATCATTATTTTTGTTGAATGGTCATGATAATGATCCTGCTAGTCTTCAGTTTCTCTACTTTTAAATTGGGCGTATACTAGATGAACTCTAAGGTTCCTTCTAACCCTGAATCTTTGATCCTATGAAGCTATTTTAGTTTATTTTTTAGGTGTTCAATGATACGACTGTAGATTTTTTTTTTTTGCTTTTTGGTGAGGCAGTTGGGGTTAAGTGACTTGCCCAGGGTAGCACAGCTAGTAAGTGTCAAGTGTCTGAGGCCATATTTTGAACTCAGGTCCTCCTGACTCTAAGGCCGGTGCTTTATCCCCTATGCCATTTAGCTGTCCACTCTTTTTCAAAAATAATATTTTATTTTCCCAAATTACATGTAAAAACAATTTTTAACATTTCTTTTTTGAGTTTTAAATTGCAAATTATATCCTTCCCTCCTTCCCCTCCCCACTCTCTGAGATGATAAGCAATCTGATATAGGATATATGTATGCAGTGTAGATGTTTTCTAAAAGCCTCTTGATATACTGTCCTTTCTAACACTACCTTTTTTATAGCAATATACTATGCTTTTCATATTAGCATTGGCCATCTTCTGTTGTGGTTGGAACCCTGATAGTTCTTAAAACAGAAGCCTCCCTAATTGTTCAATGAGGGAGCATCTTTTTTATGGAGTAAGAAAACTTTCCCCCTAGACTCTATCTCAAGGAAACGTCTGCATCAAAATACTTGCCTAGAGTACTTCAGAATCCCTTCTAACATTACTGCTGATGTGACCTTGCATGTCATTTAATATTATCTGGACATGATTTTGTAAGTGACCATTGATTTCCTATTAAAGGAGTTCTATAGTTTCAGGCAATAGCAGCTGTTAATTCTGGATGACATTGCTTAGTAAACCTAGACTGGAAAGGAAAAAAAAAAGATTATTCTTCTGCAATGCTGGTTCTCATAAAAATGCAAGTGCATTAAGTTGTTACTCTTATTTTCTATGTCTTCCCAGATATTCTATGGAAACTTGAGGTCCCTTGTCTCTTCAAATAATAGTTCATCTTTCTCCATGATGTTTAATCTTAATAATGAGGATGGATAATAATAGATGATGGTTGAAATCAATCTGACTTCACTTCCCTCCCTAACTAGTCTTGGTTCTGTTATCAGCCGCTGCAATGATACACCAGTCACCGTCTTATAATCTGTAGTCTCCTTGACCTTGTGCCACCCTACCCCATGGCTCTACCGTTTGACTTAATAATAAGAAGTTAGCATTTATGTAGTGCCTTAAAGTTTGCAAAATGTTTTTACAAATATCTTGTTTTATTCTCACAACCCTAGAGATCTGTGGTATAATTATCTCCATTGTACAGTTGAGGAAACTGAGGAAAGCAGAGGTCATGTGACTTGTCCAGAATCACACAGCTAGTTAAGTATCTCAGAATAGATTTGAACTTAAGTTTTAGAGATTCCCAGTCCAAAGCTTGCTCTGTCCACTGTACCATGTAGCTGATTTCTCTCTTCTTGATTTCAGTCTGTTGAGAATTGTTGGATAATGTCTCAAAATGTAGTAAATTTCTTTCCCTATAAATTTAGGCTGCACGATTTCAGCTGAGCAGTTCACAATAATTTTTATTCTACTTTTATTATCTCCCTATCCCTTTCCCCCAGATGACTGTTCCAGACTTCAGCACTTCTTATGCTCCTAACTGCTCTGCTGGGATCGTGATGATCTATTGTGAGGTTCTTGAATTTCCCTCACCCGTTTCTCCAAACTCTCAGCCTGACATCTTATTTTAAAGGAGGGGGTGATGTTCCCCTTCTCCAAGATTAATACTTCAACTTGTATGATTACTATCTTCTCCTACTTATAGGATACTCCTCCCTTGATTAACTCTCACATGCATCTTCATTTTCTCTACACTGAATGTTTACATCCACCTTCAAACTTACTCATCTTTCCACTTCAGTGATAATCATAGCTGACATTTATACAGGATTTTAAGGTTTTCAAAACACTTTACATGTATTATTTCATTTTATCTCCAATATAATGTCATAAATATTAATACAATTATTATTATTCCCATTTTACAGATGAGGAACTGAAGTTCAGAGAGGTTAAAATAACTTTCTGTACTACTACTAGTCACTATGGAAATCAGAATTTGAACCTGGGGTCCTCCTGATTCCATGCCCAGCATTCTTTCCACCACACAGCCTTCCCTGCCTGGCCATAACACACACAAGTATATACATACGCACAGTGCAAGAGATTACATACACAATCCCTTCCATTCTTATATTCCATCAAACAACTTGAATTTTATTATTAGATTTTTGTGAAAAGGTAGCTTCCAATCAAAGCCTTTAATTTTCTTATTACTCACTCTTTTTCTTGGAATATTACATTCATCCACTAGTCTTCTGAAATTGTTTTCCCAAGGGTCATGCAATACATCCTTATCATTAAATCCTGTGGCCTCAATCTTCATCTTCTCAACCCTCCTGAAGCATTGACAATGACTTCTTCCATGCCTTGATTTTCTTTTCTCCTTTGGCTTCTATAATACCTCCTACATATATCACATTCTCTCTCTCTCTCTCTCTCTCTCTCTCTCTCTCTCTCTCTCTCTCTCTCTCTCTCTCTCTCTCTCTCATCTCTCTGTCTCTCTGTCTCTCCATTCCTCCTTCCCTCTCTTTCTCTCTACCTTCATCTCTCTGTCTCTTTCTGCCTCTCTCCATCTATTTATCTTTCCATTCCTCTTCTGTTTCTTCTACATATATGAGGTTTTTTTTTTCTCTCCTGTTTTTTGGACTTTGGTATCCATAACCTGTTTTACTAAACTTCATAAAGTGGATACTCCCTATGGTTCTGTCCTTATTTTTCTCCTTGGAAAATCTCATTCATTTTCATGTTTTCAAATATGATCTTTTTGTGCATGGCTCTTAAATATCTATTCCCAACCCTAATCTCTCTACTGTACTCTACTGTGCATTTCAACTGTTTGTTGATCATCTCATAGAGATGTGGTGATACTCTCAAGTGCAACATGTTGAAAACTGTACTTATATTTCTGTCAAAGACACTGTAATTCACCTGATCACCTATGCTCAAACTTTATGGTATTTGACTCTTGCCTCATATGGAAGGCAGGACAGCTTAATGAATAAAGTGCTTGTACCTGGGTTCAAATCATGTCCCTGTAATTATTGGCTGTGTGACCCTAAGTAAGTCGCAATATCTGAGACTCAGTATCTGTCTTACAAGGCTGTTATATGATAAAATATGTAAACAGCTTTGCAGATCTTTAGGGTGTGTGGTTGTGGACAGCTATTTTTATTATAATTAAATTGGTTAACAAGTCTTGTTGATTCACTTTCTATACTAGTTTTTGAACATTCTTTCCCTTTGATTTCTACTGGTACCACACTATAGAGATACCCTGGGGTAGGAGAAAGGAAGCTAGAAGTGAACTGGTTTCAAATTCTGCCTCTGACCTGTATTAATTACAAGCCAGTGGGAAAGTAATGTAACTTTTGTTAGCCTCATTTTCCTTATCTGCACATTGAGAATCATAGTATTTGTAGGATTCTTGTGGAGGTGAGAGGAAATCATGAATGCCAAGTGCTTGGCAGACCTTAAGAAGTATCATATAAATACCACTTTAAAAAATGGTACTGTATACCTTTGTTCATATCTCTCTGGACTACCTTATAATTTCTTCACAAGTCTTCCCGCAATCATTTTCTCCACTTCCAATCCTTTATATTGCTATGTGATTAATCTTTTCTGCTAATCTGACCCGATAATGCCACTGCTCTCCTTAAAACCATTCAATCACTTCCATGCTTCCCAATTAAATTCTAAATTCCTCAGCCTGGCATTCATATTCATCAACTCGGGGTACCCCCACCCCACCTTTCCTTCTATTCCTTCTAAAAAACAATTTGCATATACGTTATATGCCTCTGTACACATACATATGTGTATATGTAATGTTAATTTTACAAAACTTTGTATGTAATTTCTACATTTGAGCCTCATAATAACCCTGTAAGGTATGATTATCCCTTATTTACAGATACAGAAACTGAGCTCTCTGAGCATGTAAGTGACTTGACCAGAGTGACATAGCTACCAAATGTTAGAGGCAGTTTCAAATACATGTCTTTCTGTTATGCTAGTCTGGCCTTCCACAGGTTATGCTATACCTAGTCACCGTCATTAAGTGCCTCCTGTGTGCCAGCTATTTTGTGGGATACCATGGTTACAAATATAAAAAGTAAGGGGCAGCGAGGTGGTGCAGTGGATAGAGCACCGACCCTGAAGTCAGGAGGACCTGAGTTCAAACCCAGCCTCAGACCAAACACTTGACACATACTAGCTGTGTGACCCTGGGCAAGTCGCTTAACCCCAATTGCCTAAAAATAATTAAAAAAGCAAAAAACAAAAACAAGAAGTAGAGGGAGAGAGGGAGGAGGAAGGAAGGGGAGAGTAGGTAGGAGAGCGAAGGAAGAGAGGAACAGAAGAAGGAAGGGAGGAAGTAAAGGAAGCAGAGAAGAAGTAATGGAGGAATTAACAGAGCAAGGAAAGAAGGAAGGAAGGATCTTACTTTTCTACTCTCTAGCAGCATACATATATAAACATATATGGAATAAATACAAGGTAGTTAAGTCCAAGTGAGGGAGGACATTCACAGTTGTGGGGGTCTTAGGAAGGGCTTCTTGTAGAAGTTGATTCTTAAGTTGCAACTTTTCTGCCTTTTCCACAGGTCATTTAGCTATGCCTAAAAAAAGACTCTTGGGGTCTATATTTGGAATTCCTGCCTGTTCAAATGCCACCTCCTTCAGGAAAGATTTTGAGTCTTATAGTCAGAAATGATCTTTCTTTCCTCCAGCCTCTAATAACTCCTTCCTATTTCTCTCTAACGTTATTTTTAAAAATTTTATTTACTTAATTTTTAATTTATGGGTTAAAAGAGGCATATCCATAATATAGTATAATAAAAAAGTGATTGCACATGGGACTGCAAATCTGTTATATACAACTTGCTATTCCTTTTAAATATGTAATAAAATTATCACATACATTTATTTTTCCTTTTTCTCCTCCCCCCTGCCCTAGAGATGGCTACCACTGGACATAAATATGTATTTATGTGTAAAATCATTCTATACACAATTTCACTCTAGACTAAAACATATTCTTATTCTAGTCTATGAACTACAGTTACTGCCTACTGTTTCTTATTTGTGTATGTATCCTATTTTCTCTGATAGACTACGTGCACCATGAAAGCAAAGACTGGGTCTGAATTATCTTTCTTCTCTCTGCCTGTATCTATACACACAGTACTATATACATAGTAGATGTCTGAATGTCTCAGTCGATAGAGTCAGTCAGACCTGAGTTCAAATGTGGCCTTACACACCTGTTAGCTGTGTGACTCTGGGCAAGTCACTTAACCACTCCTTGCCTCAGTTTCCTCAACTGTAAAATGGAGATAAGAAAAGCACTGCCTTCTCAGGGTTGATGTCAGGATCAAATGAGATATTTGTAAAGTGCTTAGCACAAGCCCTGGCATTTAGTAGGTTTGATATGAGTGTTAACCATTATTAGCCATATTGAATGAATGAACAGTTAGCTCTTTTGTGTTTGGATTTAAAACCTTTCTGGGTTGTAAGTCATCATATATTTCAGAATCTCAGAAGCCCAGGGATGGAAAGGACCTCAGAAAACATTTTGTCCTAACGCAGAGCTCCTGTGCAACATAACTTGACAAATGGTCATCTCACTTTTTGCTGGAAGACCTCCAGTGCTGGGAGAAATCATTACTTCCTTAAACATTCCATTCTACTTCCAGGTATCCCTTAATTGTTAGGATGTTTTCCCTCTTACACCAAGGATGCATTTGCCTCTCTGTAGCTCCAGCCCATTGCTTTTAGTTGCCCTCTTGAATCAAGCCGGCATAGTTAATCCCTCTTGCATGTGACAGACAGCCTTCCAAATACTTGAAGACTGAAGCTGTCATCTCCCTTCCTTCCTCACCGTTTTCTCCAGACTATGTCGTACAGCTAGATATAGAAAGAGGCTTTTTTCTTTTAAAACTTGAGAGCTTTATCCCATTTTGTTGTCATCTGTTATAGATTATTTTTTTGTGGAGATGTACATGTGGTTAAGTGTATTTTTGTTCGTCTCCAAAATGCTATAAAGACCTTCTGTCAGGTTGGTGGAATTTCTCATTTAGACCTATCAGTAGTTCAAAAGTCAATTCATCATGATTTCTGTCACTACATGTTTTCCTAATTAAATTATTTTGCTGCCTATGAAAATAGATTTCTATGCAAATTAACAATGTCAGGAGGATTGGACATTATATTTAATAGGGGAATAAACTTTTCAAGCACTTAAAGCTACTGTAACAATAGCTAAGAAAAATGTTAATCACAAATGACCTTTATTTTCCATGGAACTGGATTTGCTTCATCACCCAGTTAATCCTCAGATTGTGTTACTTTTTGAACCTGAAAATAAGAAAACTTCATTTATCTTCCATTGTTTAAGAATAAAAACCTTAAATTCATTCCAACAATTAGTTTGAATGAAGTCCTTTTATGTTCATGTGTTGAATTGCTATTTTGAATGTAAGTGAACATGACTTTAAAATTATGAAAAGTAATTACCTACCTCGTTTTTCTTATCTAGGAGAAATGATTTTTTTCCAGTTGTAAGTACTTTTTACAAATCCTCTTGTCTCCAGTTACAGATATTTCAGGGATTTTTAAGTGATTAAAAAAGTCTCTTTAAGGAACCATGCCTATAAATGTACTATTATCTGTAATAATTGAGTAGAGAAATCTTCAGTCAGAAAAATAAATGCCAAACATCATTAGAAAGGTTAGGAGAGTCTAGAAGTTCAGGCTAATTTCCTCTATCTAGGGCACATTGTTAAAGCTTTTATGATTGTGCTGCTGGGCTGTGCTGACACCTCTTAGACCTGGAAAGGTCTAAAATTTTGGGGAGGCTTCTCATGCAAAATACAACAATATATCTCATTGAGTGCCAGGATAAAGCAAGGACAAAGTACAGCAATTATATCAAGTGTTTTCACCAGTCACCTTTATAATGGATAAAGATTTCAGGTGTATGTCTCATTTTCCCCCAGCATCCTTGAAAATGGGTTCATGATTCCATTGAGTGGTTCTTGGCAATGATTAAATAGCATCAGATGTGGTAGTGGTTATATTTTTGGATGGATTATTTATAAAGAGTGGATAATTTTTCCCTTGGGAGGGGTGGAATAAAAATATTCACCAGTGCTTTTTGTAAATGCTAAAGAGCCTCTGAGTTGACTGGATTCTTTCTCAGACTTGATCCTCCCTTCACCACATATCCCTGACAACCAGAACAGTCAGATAATGCCATAATTCTTTTGCCGTTTTCTTTGAGCGATTCTGATTCTATATTGAATGTTATTATCCTAATTAAACGGAAATTTTTAAAGGATTTGTACTAAGCATGATGAACAATGATCTTTGTCCACCAGGGATTTAGAATATAATACAGGGTGTCCCAGTTTTAAGCTTTAGTTTAAAACTTCCCTAAGACTTGGAACACCCTGTCTAGAGAGGTCACACATATTTTGGGATGGAGATTAAGTTTAGAGAGGATTTGATGAAGCCCTGTTTTGTTGTGGCCTGACAGAGGTATATCACTTGGTCATTCTGGGTTCCAGTTTATTTATCTGATTGTCTCAGAATTTGTGAGTGATTTCATCTTAGATTCTGGCCAAAGGCTGACAGGAGAAAAAAAAACCCTTTTAATTGATTCTCCTCACTGTCAGATCGTTCTAGGGTGTGGGTTCTTAGGGAGAATGACCAGACTCTAGAACAGGGGTGGGGAACCTGTGGCCTCAAGGCCACGTATGGCCCTCTAAGGTCTTTGGGTGCAGTCTCTTGACTGAGTCCACGTTTTACAGAACAAATCCTTTTATTAAGGGGATTTGTTCTGTGAAGCGTGGATTCAGTCAAAGGGCCACACCAAAGGACCTAGAAGGCCACGTGTGGCCTAGATGCCACAGGTTCCGCACTTTTGACCTAGAGTGTATCTTTGATGACAAGGTAGTGCAGTAGAAAGAATTTTGGATTTGGAAGTCAGAGGACCTGAGTTCTAATCTTGGCTCTTTTACTAACTACACAAATTGAACAAATCATGAAATATTCTCTGAGCCTCATTTTCCTCACTTGTGAAGTTAGAGGGTTGAACAAGATGACCTCTAAGATTGTTTCTGACTCCAAATCTGTGATTTCTTCACTTGGATTTAACACCAAAAGTATTTCTTTGGAGATTTCTGAGGTTGTTAAGACATAACAAACCCTAGTATCAATCATGGATTAGTTGAAAGTTAGTCTGCCTAGAGTGATGCTGTGGCCTGTCATTCAGAATTTAAAGGCTTAAGTGGGGTGTAACACATTCATTGCTTACTCACCGGTCATATTCCTTATTCTGTTGAAGTCTGTCATTTGTTGTGCACATTGGGGATTCTGTTGGAGAAAGTAACCCATAGAGGACTGAGCGGGTTTTACCAGCTCACTTTTATAGGCCAGCACAGAGAGAGGTTCCTTCTAGCCAAGAATCCTTCCAAAAATAATCCAGGCCATGCAGTTTAACTTGGGAATAAGTCCCAGTCACTAAAACCCATCTCTTAAGAGATACCAAGGGAAACCCAAATTTATCAATATGTCTTGGAGGCGGACTGTCACTGAGACTTAAGCTGAGATTTAGCTTCTGTCCTCTTAACAAGGAGCCAGTGGGTATATTCACACCCTGTCTATTGGTAGAAATGTTTTCAAAAGTCACAGACAAAAGCTTGCTACTCTTTAAAGTCAGTAAGTTGTTTGAGGAACTCCCTTAATCAAAGAGAAGGAAACATGCCTCTATTAAGAGCCTTCTATGTGCCAGGTGTGATGCTAAGGCTTTACAGATATTATCTCATTTAATCAACCTCAGTGCTGACTGTGTTTTCTGCCTTCTTTGGCATGAAATTCAGATCTGTGGAGAGCACTTTTATATAAAACATGAATTTTAAATCAAAGGTTTTGATAGTGGTTGGACATTAAGCTGTAAGAACAAAAAATGAAGTTGTCCAATTATGCCACATCAGAATAGAACAGAGAGACTCAGATCATTTGCTTTTATACTTAGAACTCTTTTGAAGAGAACTTCTACTCAAAGCCCATTTTGGTCCCTCATTTTGAGGGTAAAAGGAGCTTAGTTCTCAGGGCAGCACCAATAGAATGCAAGGTAGGGAAGAAATAAGGGTTTAGGGAAAAGTTGATCATGTTTTACATCAGAAGTCTTGGGACTGGATTCTAGTGTGGCTACTTTCTAGCTATGGGAACTAGAGTGAGTGGCACACGCAGTCTTGAGACTCAGTTTTTTCATCCCAGCATTTTAGACACATGGAGCCTGGTCCTAGTGCCTTTGAGTCCATGCCCTAAAACTTGCAATTGTAATGCTTGTACTCCCTACCTTACTGTGCTATTGTGAGGATCCAGGAGATAGATAAAAAGCAAACAAAACTTGTTGAGAGTTATTCTGGGCATAGAATGAATTCTGTCCACTCCTATTCATATTTTTCAAAGTGTTTGCCGATGTCTAAGGTCCTCTAAAAACTTTGTGCTCCTGGGGGTCAGCTAGTAAAAGGATGATTAAAATATGAAAATGAAAAAGGCATCATGATGGAATGATCATTTGTTACAAGACTTTAAATTCAGATACTTATTTATGGCTGTCAAAGGCTTTTAGGATTTAGCACGTGAAGAGAAATTAGACTTCATCTAATCAAAACTCAGAGGGGTTAAATAATTTGCTCAAGGTCACACAGGTAGTGAGAGGGAAATTAGTTCTGACACTTGAATTCAGGTCCTTAGACTCCACATTCAGTGTTCTTTCTATGATACTCTGGTTGCTTTATTAGACTCTCCCCAAGAAAAAGAAATCCTTCACCTAAGATTCTTGTAGACCGAATAGGAAACACTTGTTCTTGGAGTTACACGGGGCCACAGATTACCACGCCACTTAAAATGAGTTGGCATGTTGCTGTTTGGAGATAAATCCATAGCACTGTTTATGAATCCAGGCTCCTTCTCCTGATCATTAACTAGCACTTAATACAAGCATTTCATACAGGCTACTGCTTAAGTCCTGATTAAATGTGCCCAATCCAGGGACAGGCATCAAAGGTTTTTGCCTGATGCCATTGCTATGCTAGAGTTGGCTCGAAGAATTCTGTTTCCATTTTCTGGAGAGAGTTACCATGTTGAAAAAATAATTTGACCTTGAATCAGGAGAGACCTAAGTCCACATCAGTACTCAAAAAATATTTATATTTATATAATATACATACATGGACACACACATGTGTGTATGTATGTGTATATATATATACATATACAATTATATATGCACATGCATACACACATGCACATATATATGTGTATGTATATGTATTGTCTATGGGACCATGTACAAATCAGTTTAACCTCTCTGAGCCTTGGTTTCCTCATCTGTAAAGGGAGGATTATAAAACCTGGAGTATCTCCCTCACAGGGTTGCTCTGAGGACCATATTAGATAATGTACATAAAGTAGTTTGCAGTTTTTAAAGCGCCACATACATGTAAGTCATCATTATGAACTTGTCATGTTGCTCCCTGGAGTGGAGTCTTTACATGCTGTGTATACATATACTCACCCAGTATTCTCATGGAGGCATGCCAAGGCAGGTCACAGAGATGAAGATTCTTCAAGAGTAGGCAATTTGGGTCATTTGAGCATAGAAATAAGTGACCTTGGCCTATATGGCTAATTCATACATCATGTTTTAGACACAGTACTTGGCACTATTTGAATCATTCTGTGAATGGAGATGGTCTTCCTGGGTACTTACTCAGAGTTCCACATTTTCTTTTTCCACTGAAAAGGCATATTGCTTTTATACTGTACTTCTGACCTATTTTTGGCATCCTCAGTGTTGTTTGTATGGCAATGATTATAAAGTTAGGCTATTTTTTCATGTGTGGAACCATGGAAATGGGCCTCTGCTTGTCAATTACATCTTGAATGTATTCTCCGCGTGGAGGGTAAGAACTTCTTAACGTCCCTATCAGTTCTTTGGTACCTCACACTGCACATATTGTCTTCCCAGATTTGCCACTCACACAGGTCCATGTTACTATCTTTGCTTCCCTCTCATCGCCGTAAATTTACCTTTTCTATGGTCTAGTCACCTGGGGTTTTGCGAGGCATCTAGCAATCTAATCTGTTGAACTAATGCATATGAGGTGAGAGGGTTCACAGAAGGGATTATCATATGAGTTTTATGAAGGTTACATCTCCAGACTTTCTCTTCCCCACTGTGGGCTTCAATTTCCTCATCTGTAAAATGAGGGAATTGGATTAGATGATCTCTAAGGTCCCTTCTAACTTCTCACTGTCTGAATCAATAATGCTTTGGCCCCAAACTAGGAATAATAATGTGGGAATTTCAGACACAAGAGGTGGGCCGGCAGAGTATGTATATTTGGAGAAGAAAGTCCTTCTCTGTGTTCGTTCTGTCCTACTGCTTGCTATACGTGATCAAATAATACACAACATGAAATCTGCAGCTCTCTCTGTAGGCAGCTGTAGTGGTGAACGAGGGACTTCATCCTGTTGTCTCCCCATTCCTCTCCTCAGCTTCTGGAGGAAGGGTGAGGAGGGTCAGTGTTTTTAATTCATTGGCATTCTCCTTTCAAGCTCTTTGGTTTCTGGGTTGCATATAAGAGGATAAGAGCCCTGGGATAAGGAGAACACTTGTACCAGGGCTTATGCTACAAGGGGACTGCATCAGAGTACATCAGACATTCTTTGTGATTCTTTAGCATTTATTCAGCCAACCAACAAAGCTTGCTGGTCCTGGCTGTGAAGCACTACCTTGAAGTGGAATATGCTTCGCCAGCCTGCATGTTTATGCACTTTTTACTCTGTTTCCAACTTCCGGAGTCTGCAGCTGCTCCTAGTAAATTATTGAAAGCCATTAAGTTCACAGAATTGGAAGGGACTTGAAAGATCACCTAGCCTGCCAGACCCCCTCTTTTTACAGAGGAGGAAACTGAGGCTACCAGAGAAGTTGAGTAATTTATTGAGGATCATACAGGGAGCAGATAGGAGAACTGGAGCTCCAACCCAGTACTTTAAGGACCCCACCATATTGTCATCTCTTTCCTGGACATACATCCATGATTATACATGTGGACATAGGTAAAAAATGCAAGCATGCGTACACTGTATTTTATAGGTGCGTTTTTTCCCATTTCTAGGTGGATGACAGAATAGAACAATAAAAAGACATATATTTCATACAGAACAGGGACAGCAAGCCAGTTCAGTAGTTTCAATAGTTTGTGATCTGATTCTCTCCTCAGAGTTTTTAAGAAATGCTCCTGTTCCATCTATCATTTTAATAGCATTCCAGCTGTGCCTTTTGAATTGACCTTTTTCACTCTGTACCTTTCCAATAATAATGATGGTAATGATAACTAACGTTTATGTAGCACTATGTGCTCAGCATTTTGCTAAGCACTTTACAGATGTTACCTCATTTGATCCTTACAACAACTTCAGGAGGGTAGAGGTTATTCCTATCCTCATTTTACAAGTAATTTGAACAGGGTCACCTATGTAGTAAATATCTGAGGCGACATTCAAACTCAGGTCTTCCTAATTCCAGGCCCAGCATTGTATCCACTGCACCATCCATTTGCCACATCATGATGACTACTAATTTGTGGCAACTAACTTGTTCTTCGGGAATAGGAAGAGCTACTGAGATTTGATCTAGCTACATACTTCATGGAAAAGCCTTTCCATTTTATGGTTTGCCTTTTGTATGAGTATAGCTCTCAACAATTTGGAATTGCTTCTATAAAATTAAATTATTCATATTAAAAAGGGAATAAAATACAGGCCTGTGAGTATAGGCAAATATTATGCAAGTAAAACTTTGCAGGAAGGCAGTTGCTTCTTTTTCCCCAGATTTGGGACCTTAGAGTTGAATGTTTTAAAACTTTAGGGGTTTTGTGAGTGCAGAATTATGAATGCATGTGCTGTGTATTCAGAATAGAGGACATTAGTCTGTCCTCGAGAACTCTAAGCCTGCAAACACTTTTAAGTGGAAAAGGAAAACTACTTAGTGAAATAGTTGTGAGCCAGACAAAATGTTTTTTGCAAGTAATGAATATATACTGAGGAAATGAAGCTGTGCAGAAAGCAGGGATATTGCAGTCATCTTCTTGGTAAAGCTGAGTAGCCAAGGGGTTAGTTAATTGGCACCTAGTCAGGGATTCTGCAGATAAGGTACTTGGACAAGCCTGACTTGTCTGCTGTAAACTTGTAGCACATCAGCCTCAATGAATTCTATTAAGGGTTTGCGGTAGAGAAGTGGCTTCAACATTTTGAAAGGATTCTCAGAGATCTAAATCCTGAGTTTCAGCTGTGTGTATGATGCCTCAAGTATTTTTCACTGTCTTTTTCCTTCTTGTCTCTTCTCTGGTTTATCGGTCATTCTGTTTTTTTTTTTTTTTTTTTTTTTTTGTGGCCAGGAAGCAGTCTTTACAGAGACTACCCACTTATCTAAGGACATGGATAGTAAAGGACTGAAATATTAGAGAGATGCCTGTAAGATTGTGACAGGCACATTGACTAGACTCCAAGACTATCCTGTTTGTCAAATAGGGCTCGACTGGTGCCATGTATCCAACTCCGTGTATCTGGTTTTAGCCATAGATGCATTGCTTAAAAGGAACAGAGATTATAATGATCAGTAGAGAAGGAAACAGAAGGTGGACATATAACTAAATTACCTGTATAATACCCTTAATTTCACTGGATGTGCCTATACCCTTTGACTTATGATGCCACTACTAGGTCTCTTTCCAAAGATAATTAGGGAAAAAAGGAAGAAAAAACCTATACTTCTAAAATGTTTATAGCAGCTCTCTCTGTGGTGGCAAAGAAACTGGAAATTGCAGAGATGCCCATCATTTGGGAATGGCTGAACAAGTTGTGGTATATGATTGTGATAGAATACTACTGGACTATGAGAAATGATGAGCTCAAAGATCTTAGAAAAACATGGAAAGACTTGCAAGAAATAATGAAGAGTGAAGTGAGTAGAACCAGGAGAACATTGTGTACAGTAACAGAAATAGTGTTTTAGGAATGACTTTGAGCAAATAAGTTATATATATATAAATATATAATATATATATATGATATATATATATAAGAAATATGAAGAAAGATACTATCTGCATCCAGAAAAAGAACTGATAAGTTGAAATATGGATTGAAAATATAAGCATGCATAGAATATATGTGTATATGTGTATATATGTGTATGCATACATACATACATATGTATCTACACACACACACACACACACACACATATATATATAATCTAATGGTAGCCATCTCTAGATTGGGGGGAGGGAAGAAAAAAAGGAAATTTGCAAGGTAAGTTTATTATATATTTAAGAAGAATAGCAAGTTGTACATAATAGATTTGCAGTTCCATGAGCAGTCATCTTTTTTTATTACACTATGTTATAGAAATGCTTGCTTTATCCCATAAATTAAAAAAAATAAAATTTAAAAAATTGGCTGGATAGTTTGATAGTAGTGGACTCTGAAAGTCGAGTGCTTTTGTCGTCACCATTATTCTCATAAACTTTTTATAGGAAATGATTTTTTAAAAAAAACATTCTTAAGCTAGTGTGTGGCCCTTGGATCCCTCTTTTTGATCTTGTTCCTCTGTGTGATTTCATTCTATTCTTCATTTGGCAGTGGGATGGGGATATTTTCACTTCTGTTATTTTGAATCCTGCTTAGGTCAGTAATGGTTGTGAATAAGCATTGGGAAGTTATTTGGGGAGAATGAGGAAATGTTTGACTGTGAAGTTTCACTAAAGACATCGGATATTCATGATACAAAATCATTCCTCAAATAAGAGCTATTTGGGGTCCCAATGGAGAAAGCTTTGCTTTCACATCTTCATTGGGACTTCTGTCTGATCTGTGCTTTGACAATCCCGTATACAGGGAAGGTAAAGTATCAAGAGCTAAGATGAAAAAGAATGCTGAAAATTTAAATTCTTCCTGATACAGTGAGACCAGTTTTGATAAGCCCAAGGCCTCATTTAATTAGAAGATGATTTAGGGGAAAATGGAGAGTGAACTATGAGTTACCATTTGAAAACACAAAATAACACTGCAAAGCAAAGAGTGTCCAAAGGCCATATTTTATTCTTTAACCAGCTGGAATTAAAGCCTAAGGATATGAAAAAAAAACAAGCAAATAGAAATATGTTCATTAGATACTGCATATTACTGGACTTGGGCTTTACCTCATCAAAAACCATATACTTAAGTAAACTACTGATGTTAGTATTAGACTTATCTCTGGGATCAGTGTTTAATAATGACTTCTGAGTATACGCATTTTTTTTTGCATTAAATTGTTCATATTCTTGAATATTTGCAAAACCCAAGTCATGGACTCTTTTCAGGGAATATGAACAGTACCAACCAAACAGTTTGTACTACACAGCACAAACAATGCAAAATATCCACACTACATGAAATAGTTAGCTTTAAATTGGTATTTGCCAGTACCCTACATGGGCCTGAGGCAAATAAAGTGGTACCTGTTTGCATAGTGATAAAGGGACAAGTGTGAGAGATGTGAATGTAGAAACAAGAACATGGGTAATTGATTGATTTTGTGGGATTAGGGAGAGTGAGAAGTTGAGGATGATGCCAAGGTTTCAGATCTGGTTGACTGATGGTACCATTGAGAACTATAAGGAAGTTTGTTGAGTATAAAATGTCTTTGGGACATACATTTCAAAATATCTAGTAGACAGTTGGTAATGCAAGATGGGAGCTTAGCAGAAACACAAGAACTGGATATATAGGTCTGGAAGTCATTTGCAGAGACACTTAAATTCATGGGAGGAAATGACATCATCTAGTGAAAGAAGTTAGAGAGAGAAGTGGGCCCTAGACAGCCTTGAAGTACACACTCACAATCACAATATGGAAGGAGAACCAGCAAAGAAGCTTGAGAAAGGGCAGCTAAAGAGGTCAGAGGAGAACCAGGAGAGAGCAGTGTCACAAAAACATGGAGAAGAGGGAGTTTATCAGAGGAGAAGATAATCAATAGTGCTGTGTGCTGCAGAGAGTCCAGAAGGATGAAACTGAGAAAAGTTCATCAGACTTGGCAATTGTGAGATCATCAGTTGAGAGATCTGAGTGGTGTGGCTGGAAGCCAGGTTGCCCAAGACTGAGGAGTAAATGCAAGGAAAGGAAATAGAGACAACTATAGAGTGCCATTTTAGAGCTTTGAGTAAGAAAGGGAGGAGCCGTATCAGATGACAACATGAGGGGATAGTAGGGTTTAGTGCAGGGTTTGTTTTGTTTTGTTTTGTTTTGTTTGTTTGTTTTAGGATGGAAGAGACTTGGGTACTGTTATAGACATTAGTGAAGGAATCAATAGAAAGGTAGAGACTGATGTTAAATGAGAGGAAAAAGAGAGGGAGCAACATGCTAGGGAAGATGGAATAGAATGGGTTCAAGCCTACATAAGGGGAAGGAAGATGATGTTGAGGAGTTTTGAGTTGAGAGAAAGGTCTTATACTGACTAGCCTTTATCTTCTCAGTAAAGTATGAGATGATGCCTTCTGCTAAGAAAGGGCAGAGACAGGAAAGCAGAGGGAGGCCTTAGGAGAAAAGAAAAGGCCTGGAGAAGTCTTAATGAGGAGTGGGATGGAGACTCCTTAGGGAGGGATGGAGGGATTGCTTTGCTGTAGGGAGGTGTCAGTTTGAGCCTATGTATTTAAATTTGTGGTGGCTTCAGTCACTGCATGACTGCCTCCAGCTCCTTTCCCCACCTCATGAAGAGGTAGGTAGAAGGTGAATGGTGGCAGTAATCCACAGCTGAGGCTTGACAAGACACAAACAGGGATGGAGAAAGGAAGAAAAGAGGCGTAGAGTTCAATGGAAGAAAGCGCCATGAGAACAAGTATAAAAGCCTGGGAAAGAACTAAGAAGTAAAGGGGTTCTAGGTCACAATGAGGACAAAGAATAATTTTAGTAGGAGTAGTAAATAATATTAGCTAGCATTTATAGAGCACCTACCGTATACCAGGTACTTTTCTAAGCGCTTTACAGATGGTATCACATTTGATCTTCACAGAAACCTTGGAAGATAGGTGCTTTTATCATCTTCATTTTACATGAAAGGAAACTGAGGCAAACATAGGCTAAGTGACTTGGCCAAGGTCACACAATTAGTGTCTTAGGCTGCATTTGAATTGAGGTCTTCCTGACTCCAGATCTAATAGTCTATCCGCTGCATCACCTAGCTACCTCTACCCATACAGATGGAATGATAAGAATGTTCAGACAGATCAGAAGTTCTTAATCTTTTTTTTTTGTATCATGCACCCCTTTGGCAGTCTGAAGAAGCCTTTTGATCCCTTCTTAAAATAATGTTTTTTAACTACATGAAATAAAATACATAGGATTACAGATTACCAATTATATTGGAATATAGTTATCTGTATCTATATCTATATATTTCAGCCAAAGACAAGGTTTATTAGAACATCTGTCATATTGGCCAGACTCTTAAGGACTCTGAGCACTAGTAAGCTATTGGCTAGATTATAAGAATCTGAGCCCAAAATATATATATTTTAAAAGGCGAGTTTACAGAACCCAGGTTAAGAGCCCTTGAGCGAGAGCAGCTAGGTGGTATAGATATTATTATCATTCCCTAAGAGACTAGGAAAATATTAGTAGCTACTCCTTCATATGCAGAAACAGAAGCACTGGGGAGAAGTTGAAGAACAACAGATTTAGGTTTGATGCAAAAATAATCTCATGAATCTAATGATTAGGCTTATTTCCAATGATGGATGGAGGGCTTGGCCTGGAGTCAGGAAGACCTAAGTTCAAATTCAGCCTCAGATAGTTACTAGCTGTGTTACCTTGTGCTAGTCACCTAACCTCTGTTTGCCTCAGTTTTCTCAACTGTAAAATGAGGATAACAATTGCCTTTACCCCACAAGGTGGTTGTGAGGATCAGGTGCTTAGCATAGGAAGCAGTTTGGAATTGCTAAAGGCATTGCATAATTTTTAAAAATGCATTATAGTTTTCCCTCTTCTGTTTTCATTTTAGGCCTGGCTCATGATCCAGCTGTGGTACCTGTGCAGCATATATAATCTAATAGACTAACTCAATGGGTTGTCTAAGTGCATCTCACAGTCTAGGTAGTAGGCATTTTTCATTTGCTCATTTTTTCCTGTATTGATGACTAAATAGATGTCTTTTTGAGAGGTTATAGATCCCATTGAGGACACCTTGAACACTGGAAGGTTCAGGGAAATCACTGTAATCTAACAGCAGGAACATCTGGAGGACCTCATCATATATAAGGAGTTCCTCTTCCATTCAGACTTTACATTGGACGTTTTCCATGTAGAGTTGGATACTTTCGGTAGGCACATTTCTCCCTCTTTATTCCTCATTTGATATTGATAAGGGGGGTCTCACTGAATGAGATTACCTCTGTACTTGCATCTATAAAAGAATCATATTATTCTTAAATATGCTCAGGAGACACCTTATTGACTTAGAGTCTTTAAAGGTGTTTTTAGTTTAATGAATCAAATGCTTTCTTGGTATCCAACAAACAACAGACCCAGTTAAAACTTGTGTTCTCGGCAAAAGCCTTCTGGTTCCTTTCTCAATTTCATAGAATCGTAACGTCTCAGCAAGAAAATCTCTCTGACATCATCTAGTACAACTCATATCTGACCAAGAATTCCTTCTACAACATTAGTAACAAGTGATTATCTAGACTGCTGGAAGCCCTCAAGTGGTAGCTGTCATTCTTTTTCAGTATTGCTCCTCTGGAGTCAGGCTGACCAAATAAAATCCTTCTGCCATGTGACAGCCTTGAAGAACATGAAGACAGCTTTTATGTTTCTGCTAAATAATTTGTTCTTCTGGCTAATTATCACTTTAAGTGACTAAGTTGCCGTAGGCAAATGCACCACCATGAAACTAGTTGCAGAACCTAAAGAAGTAGAAAAATTCCGTGAAGAATCTGCCCAAAATCTTCAAATTAAATACCTTCATAATTGACTTCAATGCAAATGTTCTCTCCAAAAACATATTAAAATATTGATTCAGGATTAATAAATCTGATGCCAAAGTTTTGTAGATTACTCAGAAGATTCGTGCCTGCAGAGCACAAATATTTCTTAAGGATGGAAATCAGAAGCTACTACATATCAAACAAAAAATGAAACAGAACATTCAACAGATATGAGTAATTACTGATATAGGAGTTATTTCAGAATAAGCCATCTATATACATTCAGGATCATTGACTAACTAGAGCAATTCTAGCAACCATTAGATTCTAATATATAATTATATATTATATAACATATAGACTAGGAAAGTATTAGTAGCTACTCCTTCATATGCAGAAACAGAAGCACTGGGTAGAAGTTGAAGAATAAGAGATTTAGGTTTGATGCAAAAATAATCTCATGAATCCAGTGATTAGGCTTATTTCCAAATTAAGCGAGCTCCCTTGGAAGGCTGTGCTTTTTTGCTTCGTTTAAGGTCTTCAAGGCACTTTAGGACATATTTCAATGAGACTGACAGATTTCCATTTCTCTGTGGCCTTGCACTAGTCCCAAAAGCTGTAGACTGACCCAGTTTAACCAAGCTGCAAGTAAAGTTGTATTGCTTTATGAAGACTGTTTTAAAATAGACTGCTCTGTACTATTTTCAGATACCCTTAAATGTTTCCGAGGTCACCGATTGCATAGGTACCCCAGGATGTCAGCTGGTTAAAATGACAAAAAATCAATTATTCTATGTTATTATATCTGAGTCAGAAGATAAAGAGCTACCAGAGATACATAGGGTATGCCTAATAATAGTAACATTTGGTTTTTTTTTAAAACACTGCCATGTACCTTATCTCATTGGATCGTTAACAACAACCCTAGCCTGTGAGACAGGGAAAGCATTACTTTAATTTTAAAGATGAAGAAACTAGTGTGGAAGTGACTTGTCCAGGATCAAATAGCTAATATGTTATAGAATGGACAGTGGAGCCTGGGTCATCAGACTCTCTATCTGGTATTTTCATAGTATGTCATGCTGTGTTTTAAAGCCTACTAGTGATTGGGCTCTTTGAGGGGAGGAAAGTTTGTGCTTTAGATGGGGAGGCATTGGAAAGTCTTCCATCAAAGTGAAGCAGACCAAACGTATTACCAAGATCGATCACTGAACTAAGTTTCTAATGGTGAGAGGCAATAATACCTCCCCTCTCCCCCCCCCCCGTCTTGGAAATGTATAGAATATTCCACAGATCACGGGGCAAAATACCTAATTAACTTGTGTTTTCCTCCCCCTCCACCTTACCAAAGAAATCCTCTTTTTGACTTGATGAGGGAATTCAGGTTTTGCATTGCTAAGTCTCTGAAATGGTTTCAGATTTGCTGAGTGTGTGCATACACACACACACACACACACACACACACGTGCACACACATATATGTATGCATATGTAGATATATATGCATGTATATATACACATAGAGATTATATATGTATATGTGTATGTGTGTACCTATCTATCTATATTTTCTAATGGTGCTGAATCAGTGATTTCTCCATTGTAGAAACTCCCCACTTGAAAACACCCTCATGCAGATGGGCAACTCATCTGCAACTTCCAGACATTGCTCTTTGCATTTACTTTGCAGTCGTCGCTATGGGTGTGTGTAATATATATCTATATATTATATATGTATTATATATGTATATATATATATATATAATAATGTGTATTATATATATATGTATGTATGTACATATGTATGTATGTATTTCTGGCTCTTCTTATTTCACTTTGCATCAGTTACATACATTTCTCTGTTTTTGTCATTTCCTACGTCACAGTAGTTTCTTCAACCAGTTCATAGGGCATCTATGTTGTTTAGCGTTCATGATTACTATAAAAGTACTTTCATAAATGTTTTTGGTGTATCTGGTACTTTTCTTTTTGTCACTAACTTGGGAATATATATATGCAAGGCTATGCTGGGCAAGATTTTTTTTTTGGTTAGGCAATGGGGTTAAGTGACTTGCCCAGGGTCACACAGCTAGTAAGTCTGAGGCTGGATTTGAACTCAAGTCCTCCTGAATCCAAGGCCAATGCTCTATCCACTGTGCCACCTAGCTGCCCCGATGCTGGGCAAGATTTAACAACCAGCTCTCCAAAAAGCTAAGAACAACTGCAAGACAAACTTTTAAATTTAATCTGAATTATTCATGTTTTCTCCATCATT
The DNA here is from genome assembly GCF_003287225.1 of Phascolarctos cinereus. Classification (NCBI taxonomy): domain Eukaryota; kingdom Metazoa; phylum Chordata; class Mammalia; order Diprotodontia; family Phascolarctidae; genus Phascolarctos; species Phascolarctos cinereus. The sequence goes on from NW_027555625.1 coordinate 169,680,284, forward strand.
TTCCTAAGTCCAGAAAATCAAATGATAAATCAAGCGCTGAGGTGCAGCACTGGCTGATTTCTGAAGTGCTGATTTTCTGAGCTCATGCTGAAACTCTAACTTCTCTCCAGAGGTCTGAGCAGATTCCAGCACAACAGAATATGCATATCTAGCGATACAACCCTCGGTCAAAAGCTATGAACATTTGAGTCATGTTTCATATAGCACCGAATTGTTTGAACAATTCACATTTCCACCAGCAATGTGTTTGTGGACCTGTCTTTCATAATTCTTTCAATATTGACTATTACCATCTTTGCCAGTTTTGCTGAATGTGAGGTAGAACCTCAGATGTGCCTTGATTTTCCTTTCTCTTATTATTACTGATTTAAATCATTCTTTTGTATAGTCATTAATAGTTTACAATTCTCCTTTTGAGAAAATGTTTGTCATATCCTTTTGAAACTTTTCTATTGGGAGTAGCTTTTGGTCATATATTTCTGTTAAGTATATATGTTAGATATCAGACCTTTATCAGAGATATTTGATATAGAGTTTTTTTCCTCAATTTCCCCCCTCTTATCCTAGTTGTATTATTTTTTGTCATGAAAAAATATTTTAAATTTCATATTATCACAATTATCAATGTTATATTTTATAATTGCCTCTATCCCACAGTTGGTTAATTATTCACTCCCTAGCCATAACTGCAAGAGGTATTGGGGGAAGGGAAGAGAGAATGGAATGAGCATTTATTCAGTGCCTGCTATGTGCCAGGCACTGCGGTGTGCTTTAGATACATTCTCTGATTTGATTCTCTTCTCTCCTAATTTTTAATATATTTTCTTTAATATCTTGATCCCATCCAGTTTAAATTGATCACTGTATATATTATACAATAATTATTAAAACCTAATTTCTGCCAGACTGTTCCAATTTTCCCATCAATTCATATCAAATATGGAGTTCTTTCCTAGGTAATTTGTGTGTTTAGCTCTATTGAACACTGGGCTATTTAGTTCAGTTTTTTTCAGATTTTTCCATATCTAGTCTGTTCTACTAATCTCATTTTTTTTTAAACAATGACAAGTAGTTTTGAGTATTATTGTTGCATAATGCAGTTTGAGGTCTGGAAGTGTTATTTATCCTCTGTTCCTACTTTTTTCCTTATGTCCCTTGATATTCTAAGATCTTTTGCTACCTTCAATGAATTTTGTAATTATTTTGTCTAGTTCTGTAATTAATTCCTTCGGTAATTTTCTTTTTTATAGCACTGCATCTGTAAATTAATGTGGCAGTATTGTTACTTTCATGATATTAGCACAGCCAAGCCATGGACTCCCTAACCCCAGTTATTTAAGTTGTTACTTATTTCTTTAAAGAGTATTGACTTTTAGGTATTTCTTATGCTTTGCAGTTACTTTGAATTTAACTTTCCTTTCTGTTGATGTCTCCTGTGTTTTGCTATTACTAATTATACTTATGTTTGCAGGAGGGGACAGTGATGGAGGGGAGGTTGTAGCTAGCAATTTCACAAAACTATTGCCTTAATTAGTTTACTTGAGGTTCCCTTAAGATTTTTCAAGTAAACCATCATATCCTCATCAAACTGAGATAATTCTATCTCCACTTTGACTTATTTTTTTTCTCATGCTCTTAATTTCTTTCTCTTTTCCTTTTGCTATTGCTAACACTTCTAGAATTTAAAAAAAAAAGTGAGAAAAGGGAATATCCTTGCTTTACTACTAATATTTATTGGGAAAGCTTCTAGTTTTGTCCCATTGCTAAAACATTGACTTTTGGTTTCATATATAGTGATAAAAATTGGCCCTCTGATTACATTAGTATAGGGGATTCCCAGAAGAGAAAACTCCCTTTCCCAATGCAGATTCATACCTTCTCTGTAATTTATAACCTAAGAGAGTTTTCTAGAGCACTGAGAGGTTGGTGAAGTGATTTGCCCTAGATCGCACTGCCAGTACATATCAGAAAAGGAATTGGAAATCCAGAGGATTACGGAATTGAAGGGGACCTTGGAGGCCATTGGATCTAACACCTTCATTTTACAGATGAGGAAACTGAGGCAAGGAAATGTGTTTCTTGTCCACAATCAAACAATTAGTAAGTGTCAAAGGCAGGATTTGAACCTAGCTCATTTTTACTTCAGTTCCAATGCTCTGTCTACAACTCACACCATGATGCCTCTAAAGTCACATCTTCCTGACTTTGAGGCTACCCCTCTACCCACTATTCAATCTCTTCTCTCTTTGTTTTAGAGAGATACTTTTAAAATATCAAAAATGTCGTTATCTGACTATGCTTTGTGAGGATTATTTTTTAGCAAAAATTATTCTTGTACTTATTGTATTATGGGCTTTTCCTGCAAATATTGACAGAATCATGATTTTAGATGTCTTTGTTTTTACTATGATTAACTATTTTAGGTTTTTTTTCTGAATCTTGAGGATCCTCACAACTTAGGTATAAATCTATTTTGATCATACTGAATACATTTTTGGATAAATTGTTTTAGTCATTTGGACAGGATTTTATTTAAAATTTTAAATAAATATTAATTTAGACATTGGGTAAATATTTCTTTTCTTTAACCTTTCTCACTTTAGATGTTGGAATGATATTTGTCTCAGAAAAGCAATTTTGGGGAACGCTTTTCTTTGTCAATTTTCTGGGAAAAGAGGTATTATTCTTTAAAAAGGAATAGAATTGTTATGCATGTTCATTTGGACCAGGATTTTGGTCTTTTACTTCAGTAGTTATTTCACAGTAAATTCGATCTCCTTTTCTGTGATTGATCTTTACTTGCTCTTCTATTAACTTGAGTATTTTATATTTTGTAGAAAATCTCCAATTTCTTTTTAATTCTTATTTTTGCTGGCATATAACTAAATGTAGTACATTCTGATAATTCTTTTAATTTCTTCTCTGTTTATTGTGATTTTATCTTACTCATTTTTATGTGGTTAATTAGATTTCTTTCTTGATGCTTTTTTACAAAGTTGGATAAAGGTTTATCAATTTTGTGAGTATTTCAAGGAAACAGTTTTTATTTTGTTGGTTTCATAGTATTTTTGTTTCTAGTTTTTCTATTTTCCTCTAGTTTTTAGTATTTTCTCATTTGTGCTTAGCTGGAACTTGTTCTTTGTTGGTAGTCGATTTTTGATCATATATTCTTGATTTCATTGTGTCTCCCTTTTTTTCTTTCATTAATGAATATTTTGAGAATATATTTTCTTTCCTTCCAGGAATGATTTAGTTGCATACCAGAAAATCTGGCATATTATCTCATCATTATCATTGTGTTTCACATAATTATTAATAGTTTTTCATATTTGATCACTGATCTACTTGTTTAGCAATCTCCATTTAAATCTGTCTTTTGCTTATGATCCTTACATTAGTACCTTTTTGCATAATAGTCTGAAAAGTTTATGTTTAATATTTAGGTTTTTAAAATTTATTTTCAACTTCTATTTTTGGAAACTGTGCCCTATGGTGATGAGTAACAGATATATTCTTTAACAATTCCATTGAGAAGATAGCATTTTTTAAGTTAAAAATTCTATGAGTTTTTCACCTTTTACCTTTCTGTTAGATATAGCTGAAAGAGAACATTAAATTCTACTTTTTGCAGTTCAGTGTATTTTGCCTGTAGGAAGGAGAAAGACTGCCCTATGGGCTAAAAAAGGAAGCAAACAAACAGAAAATATAGAGATTACTAAGAAATTTTTAAAGTCACCCAAAAGATGAATTTTTGCCAAGAGGATATTTTTAAAAATCAGGAATTGACTATATTTAATTATTCTTGGGGAGAGAGAATATTACTATCACACTCTGTGCCTGAAGATAGAGATTCATTTATAGACCTCTCACCTCTGGCCACATTCAATACGTGGGTCCCAGGCTAGTGAAATTTACTAAATAGCTTTTTAAAAAAAAAAAAATGGAAATGGGGATATGAATGAGGAGAGTAAGAAGAGTTCCCAGGATATCATAGATTTAGAGGTGGTCATCTAATCGAACCCTTTTACTTTTTTAGATAAGGAAGTTGAGGCATAGAAAGGGTTAAGCTTTTTTTTTTTGACAAAAATTATTCTTATTTTGACATCTGAATAAGTGTTGACTCCTCAGGACATGGCCTTTGGCATCTTTTCCAACTTATCTGTCAGCTTTTTGCTCTGTGCCTTTCTCAGAAACATAGATACCACTCAAAATTTTTCTGATAACCTTGTTTTTGACTGTGGTGGCCTGTTGAATCAGGGCAGCTGAGTTTGATACAAGTTCAATATCATTTCCTTCAAGAATTAACTCATCTTTTTGGGCTTGAGAAACAGCACAAGCAACACCTGGTCTCAGGCGCACTCTTCAGATATATTTTTAACCCAGAAAATTTCTGATTTCGACAAGTGAGCCATTCTCTTGAATAACAACATTGATGGGGAAGTGAGCATACACAAACCTCATTTTGTAACGAAAACCCAGGGTAACGCCTTTGATTATGTTTTGTACATGACTACAGATTGTATATACAATTGAAAGTTCTTTTTGATTTCCCCACCACTTGTCTACCTGGAGTCTTTTTTTCTTTTTTCCAAGGAGACTGACTTGTCATTGATATGGTTGAAATCCCTGTGGAGGATTTCTCTGGGCCCCTTCACAATAACTGTCCAATCCTTAAGAGAGATGTCAGCATTTTCTGGGATGTCAACGGTCTGGTTGCTTAGAATAATATTCATTCTGGTAGTGAATGGGCCAAAGACAGAATGTCTTCTGTCATCACGTATTTGTATCTATGTCAAGGGTAAAGTTTTTTACTCTTGGACATAAAGGTAGCAAAGCCAGAATTTGAAGTCAGGTCCTCTGACCCCAAATCTGACTCTTTCTACTGTGCCATGCCTCAGTGTCATTGTTAGGTGGTTCACACTGAAGTAGATCTTTGTCATTCACCTGAAAACTTAAATTGTTTTTATTTTAAAGTGAAAAAGTTCCAAGGAGAAAGGCTTGTGTAGAGAAGTAGAAAAATGGTAAATAGCTTGATAGGTAGGTTTGAGAAGTTGCCATAATAGATTCTGACATTTTCTACTGAACCAGTAACTTTTTACCATACAGGTTTTCAAGCTGAAAAATGTTATATTTTTAAGAACTGACATTTGTCAGCAAATAGTTTTTTCTCAGTTGGCAGGATTTCCCCCTAGTTGTTTTGTAAACCTAAATACATGTAACATGGTTAAGGCACACGTAACTTTTAGTAATACAAATTTGCAACTTTTTGTTCATTTCAGAACTTTATAGTGAGAACAATTGTCAAGTTGATGCTTAGAGAATGCATTTTTCCCATTTTTGTCTTTCAGTAAATCTGTTCATGCTAAACACTCTTCACAGCAGCAATGTGACCTGACTAGAAAATCTATGAATCATGAAAAATCATGAATTCATGAACCAATAGAGGGTGCAATGAATCTAAGTCAATATGAAAATTTGCCATAATTATTAGAAAGCAGATAGATACCTCATTAGGATAATGAAAATAATTTCCATTTTAAAATAAGATATATTAAGTTCAGCATGGCTAATTAAATGTTTTGATAGATCTTGTCCAACATATTACTGAGGTTGAAATACCTTTGGTATAGAGCATTTTGACCTCCTAGAATATGGAGCAAGATCATATGTCATTTTAGATTATTAGACAGAAATGAGAGGGAGAAAAGACATACATTACAAATATACTTCAGTGGATCTCAGTGAGGTATGTAACCCCCTCCAATGGGAAGAGAACTTTGCTTATCTATTATGCCTTCTTGTCCATTTGCTTTCCTGTACTAGAGATTATCTACCCAAGGTGCTGAAAGGCTCCCTCCATCTTTTGTCATTCCACAAATCCCAGCACAGATCTTGGGCTGCCCACTTCTTATGCTAGCATCCACTTACCTCCTTTTTCTATCACACATTTTCATGATGAACTCTTTTACACTGCTTCATAGATGCAAATCACCATTGGTAATATGCAGCAGTTGACTTAAGGGTAGCATACCTCTCTACATTTCATTTTTGGTCTCCAGTAATTTTAATTCTTTGCAAACTGTAGTATCCAACACAGTAAGAATACATTAAAACCCATCAAAATTCCTGAGGGAAAAAAAACTAATTTTTTTTTATTAGACTAATGTGAATAATCACTAGAGAATCTAGCTAACTATAAATGTATACATATTTCTATGTATTTATGCATGTGTAAATGCTTATAGTTATCTATTTTAGCCAGCATTTTAATTTATCTTATTTTGCAAAACATTGACCCATAATTTATAGGTTTGAGCACTGCTTTGTTACCCACACACATTCCTGGAACAAGAGGAACCAGGAAGCAGTGTGGTAGAGTCAGTCCTCAAGCATTTATTAAGCACTAATATGTGTCAGGCACAGTGCTAAATGCTGGTAATACAGAGAAAGGCAAAAATATGTTCCCTTCTCAAAAGGAATTCACATTCCAGTGGGAAGGATTACATGCAACTAGATTTGAACATAGAAGATACACACTCATAGCTATATTAAATGGAAGGTAATTTCAGAGGGAAGGAACTAGGGGAGGGGAGAGCAAGAAAGGCCCTCTGCAAAAGGTGAGATTTGAGTGGAATCTCACCAGGGAAAGAGGGGAAAGAAGCCAGAGAAATTAGGAGGCAGAAATAAGGAGGGAAAGCATTCTAAGCATTGGAGGAAGCCAGTGAAAGGGGCACAGTAGGGAGATGGAGTTTTGTGAGGGACAGCTGGATCCCTGTATTGTAGAGTTAATTGAGAGGAGTAAAATATAAGAAAACTGGAAAAAATAATGAGACCAGTTTCGCAAGGGCTTTTAATGCCCCAAAGAGGTATTTAAATTTGATCCTGGGAGCCACAAGGAGTCACTGGAGTTTATTGAATAGTATGGGGACATGACCAGGTGCATATTTGAGGAAAATCACTTCAGCATCTGGGTTTGGAGGTAGAAGCCCCAAATCCTGCTCTGACACTTATTGTGGGTGTGACCTTGGGCAAGCCACTCATCTTTCCTGGGCCTCAGTTTCTTCTTCTGTAAAATGATACGGTTGGAATAACCAACCTCCAAAGTTCCTTCCGGTTCTAAATCTATAATCCTATGATTTTTTTGTTCCTGGTTTGCCTTTTGTTTTCCTTAGAACCCCTGAGAGAAAACATCCTCAGAGCAGAAAAGCTCTTACCAAAGGCAAAGACAAATATGGTATCTTACTTCTCAGCAAGTAATTTACATACAGGTATTATGAATACTTTCAGGTTGCTAGCTGTGAAGCCTTGATAAATGAAACTTTAAAAAAAATTAATTCATTTACTTATTTTTAGTTTTCAACATTCACTTCCAGAAGATTTTGAGTTTCAAATTTTCTCCCAATCCGTTCCCTCCCCCCATCCCATGACAGCATGCATTCTTATTACCCCTTCCTCCAGTCTACCCTCCCTTCTGTCATCCTCCCTTCTCTTATCTCTTTCCCCTTCTATTTCCCTGTAGGGTAAGAGATTTCTATGACCCATTGCCTGTATATCTTATTTCCAAGTTGCATGTAAAGACATATATATATACACACACACATACATATATATACATATATGTATACACACACACACATACACACACACACACATATATATACATATATATATGTTATATATTTGTAGTTATGCAAACACTTCCATAAAGTCATGTTGTGAAAGACTTAACTGTATTTCCCTCCATCTTAACCCACCCCCCATTTTCTGTTCTCTCCTTTAACCCCATCCCTCCTTAAAAGTGTTTACTTCTGATTACCCCTTCCTCCAATCTACCCTTCCTTCTATCATCCCCCTTTTTTCATGCTTTCCCCCCTACTTTCCTATAGGGTAAGATAGATTTCTGTACCCAGTTGAGTGTGTATGTTATTTCCTCCTTAAGCCAAATGTGATGAGAATAAAGTTCACTCATTATCTCTCACTTCCCCCCTCTTCCCCTTCAGTGTAAAAGCTTTTTCTTGCCTCTTTTATGTGAGATAATTTACCCCATTCTACCTCTTCCTTTCTCCTTCTTTCAGTACATTACTCTCTCACCCCTTAATTTTATTTTTTAGATATCATCCCTTCATATTCAAGTCACCCTGTTCCCTATGTCTATGTATATTCCCTCCAAGTATCCTAATACTGAGAAAGGTCTCATGAGTTACAAATATCATCTTTCCATGTAGAAATGTAAACAATTCAACTTTAGTCTCTTATTATTTATCTTTCCTGTTTACCTTTTCATGCTTCTTTTCAGTATTGCATTTGAAAGTCAATTTTTCTATTTACTTCTGGCTTCTCATGTATGCTTTAAATTCCTCTACATCAGTCACTGAATATCAATTTTCCGGCTCATTGATTACACTCAGTTTTGCTGGACAGATGATTCTTGGTTTTAATCCTAACTCCTTTGATCTCTGGAATATCATATTCTAAGCCCTTTGATCCCTTCATGTAGAAGCTGCTAAATCTTATGTTATCCTGACTGTGTTTCCATAACACTTGAATTGTTTTGTTCTGGCTGCTTGCAATATATTTTCCTTGACCTGGGAACTTTGGAATTTGGCTATAATATTCCCGGGAGTTTTCCTTTTGTTATTTCTTTCAGAAGGAGATCAGTGGATTCTTTCAATTTCTGTTTTACCCTCTGGTTCTAGAATATCAGGGCAGTTTTCCTTGACAATTTCTTGAAAGATGTTGTCTAAGCTCTTTTTTTTGTTCATGGCTTTCGGGTAGTCTAATAATTTTTAAGTAATTTCTCTTGGATCTATATTCCAGTTCAGTTGTCTTTGCAATGAGGTATTTCACATTGTCTTCTTCTTTTTTTTTTTTGGGTTTTGCTTTGTAATTTTTTTAAAAAATTTCTCGTAGAATCATTAACTTCTGTCTGCTCCATTCTAATTTTCAAGGAATTATTTTCTTCAGTGAGCTTTTGGACCTCTTTTCCCATTTGGCCAGTTCTGCTTTTTTAATGCATTCTTCTCCCCATTGGCTTTTTGTACCTATTTTGCCATTTGGTCTAGTCTATTTTTTAAATTGTTATTTTCTTCAATATCTTTTTGTGTATCTTTTATCAAGTTGTTGATGCGTTTTTCATGATTTTATTACATGACTCTCATTTCTCTTCTCAATTATTCCTCTACTTCTATTACTTGATTTTCAAAATCCTTTTTGAGCTTTTATATGACCTGAGACCAATTTGTATTTTTCTTGGAGGCTTTGGATGTAGGAACTTTGACTTTATTGTCTTCTGATTGCACATTTTGGTCTTCCTTGTCCCAAAAGTAAGATTTTATAGTCTTAGTTTTTTTCCCACTATTTGCTCATTTTCCCAGACAATTACTTGATGTTTTAACTCTTTGTTAAGGTGGAGCTCCATTTCCAGTGTTGAGGGTGTACAGTCCCAAGCTTCAGGCGTTTTGTGCCTCTTTTTTTCAGAGATACTTGTAGGGACTTGTAAGTTTTCAGTTCTTCCAAGCTGGTATGATTAAAGGAGAGGTGTTTACTCCTCTCCTGGCCGGTGCTCTGTTGTGTGAGTGACCATAAGCACTCTTTTCTGCTCTTGAACTATGAGGAGGGTTTTCTTTTTACTGCTGCCACAAAGTCTGCTATGTCAGTGCTCTTTCTCACCGTAAGACTGTCACCCAGGACTGCTACCCAGATCCAATTATGAACAAAGCAACAGAATCCTGCCTCAGTGCAAGCAAAGAGATGCCTGAAATCTCCTTTTTATCAGTTGTTCAATCCCCTTGCAGTCTGTGGTCTGAGATCTCTAAGAGCAGCCACTGCCACTGCAGCTAGCACCACCACTGCAGCTGACCCTGCCCTGGGCCGTGCTGTGGCTGGGGTAGCTTGTGCTCCTCTCACCCAGGTCCGACAGACCTTTCCTACTGACCTTCTAAGTTGTCTTTGGCGTTTGTGGCTTCAGACGTTTGAAAACTGCCACAGCTGCTAGTGATTCAGTCCCCTGAGGCCTGCTCCAGGTTTGCTGGGTCCTGGCCTGTGCCTGCACAGTACATACACTACCTCTTCCAGCCTGGTGGAACAGATCTTTCTTGTTGACCATCCAGATTGTGTTGGACTCGAAATTTGTTTAATTCTGTCTTTGTGGGTTCTGCTGTTCTAGAATTTGTTTAGAGTAATTTTTACAGGTATTTGGAGGGGCTTGAGGGAGAACTCAAGCAAGTCCCTGCTTTTACTCTGCCATCTTGGCTCCGCCCTTCTAAATGAAACTCTCAATGATAGTGAGACAATTGTGTGTGACCTGTTTGTGTTTTGTCTAACAGAAATGTGAATTTTGCTTTCTCACTCTATGTTGGAGGCTACTCAGTTCACACAAGGAGGCCCTATTTTTGAGGTAGGAGAGGATTCAGAGGTTGGAGAAGAAAGAAATAGCATAAGCTTGTGCAGAAGAGAGGAACAGTTTCTTTGGTCTCAGCCCATCTGAAAACATCCAAGAGAGGAAAACAGATTTTGCAGCTGTTGCTGGAAGCTAATCTCACCACAGAAAGACAGATTTTCTTTTTTATTAGCTGCTGGGAGCTGATCTGATTGAAGGAAAGTTCTGCTGTTTGAAACAGCTTATTGAAGGAAAGAATAATCCTCTGCTGTTTGAATTGCTGACTGGGGAAGGGAAACACTAGCCTACTTCACCACATCCACTTTGAAAAGTGGGAACCCCTCAGACATGTATCTGCTTTGATCTTTACTGCCATCTGTGGCTGAAAAGGGGGAAAACCTAAGGATTTAGTGAGTAGCTGTGTGCATTCTAGACTTAAGTGCATAGGGTTTTGTTTGTTTGTTTGTTTTGTTTTGTTTTTCTGTGAGAAGTAACACTCAGAGTTTAGCCAAGGGAACAGAACTTTCTAGCTTTGCTAGATTAGGGTCTTGGCTTTTACTAATACTGAATCTATTCCACTGATCCACCACTCTATTTCTTAGCTAGTGCCAGATTGTTTTGATGATTACCACTTTATAACTGAGTTTGAAATCTAGTAATGCTAAGCTGCCTTCTATTTTTTATTGATTTTCTTGATACTCTTGACCTTTTGTTCTTCCAGATGGATTTTGTTATTATTTTTATAGACCTATATAATAAGTGTTTTGCAGTTTGATTGGTATGGAACTGAATAAGTAAATTAATTTAAGGCAGAATTGTCATCTCCATTCTATTGGTTTAGACTTTCCGTGAGCGATTAATATTTCTCCAGTTGTTTAGATCTGTCTTTATTTGTGTGAAAAGTGTTTTGTAATTCTATTCATATAGTGCCTGGGTTTGTCTTGGCAAGTATATTATATTTCCTGCAGTTATTTTAAATGGAATTTCTCTTTCTATCTCTTGCTGCTGTGTTTTATTGGTAATATATAGAAAAAATATATAGATGATTTATGTGGGTTTATTTTATATCCTGCAACTTTGCTAAAGTTGTAAATTGTTTCAACTAGTTTTTAGTTGATTCTCTAGGGTTCTCTAAGTATACCATCATATCATCTGCAAAGAGTGATAGCCTTGTTTCCTTGTTGCCTGTTTTTATTCCTTCAATTTCTTTTCCTTTTCTTATTGCTATGGCTAGCATTTTTAATACAATGCTTAATAATCGTGGTAATAATGAGCATCCTTGCTTCACTCTTGGTCTTATTTGGAAGGCTTTTAGTTTAATTGCATTGCAGATAATGCTTGTTCTTCATTTTAGATAGATACCACTTATCATTTTAAGAAAGACTCCTTTTATTCCTATGCTTTCAAGTATTTTTAATAGGAATGAGTTTTCTATTTTGTCAAAAGATTTTTCTCCATCAATTGAGATAATCATGTTTTTAAAAAAAAAATAAATACTTACTGAATCAAATTGAATGTCATATGATATTGGCTGGGGAAGGTGATATGTGGGGTGGAAGTATTCTATCACATAGAAAAGAGTGGGACTTAGGCTTGTCCCCAGAGGGCTTGATATAGGGAAGGAGGCCAGGAGTCAGGAAGACCTGAGTTCAAATCTGCCTTTAGACACTTCCTAGCTGTGTCACTCTGGGCAAATCACTTTGCCTTAATCCACTGGAAAAGGAAATGGCAAACCACTCCAGGATCCTTGAGAAAAAGAAAAAAAAACATGTACAGTATGGTCTATGGGATCACAAAGAGTCAGACACAACTGAGCAAGACAAGAACAACAGATAGGGAAAGGCTTGCTGATTGGAGCTCACTAAGTATAGAGTGGGCTCCCCCTCCTTCAAGCTCTTCAGGCAGGTTCTAGTTGGTGGCTGTTTTTTTAAGTCTCAGTTTAAAAAGTGACTTGTTCTTCAGGAGCTTTTCGTGGTTCTTCTGGTTGTTAATTTCCTGTCCTACCCATGTCTCCAATCACTTTGTATTTCTTTGTATATATCTTACATTTACTTATCTATGAACCTGTTGCATCACCCCAGTAGAATGGAAGCAGCTTCACCTCTAGTACTGACTTGCTTTTGTATTCATATCCTCAGAGCCTAGCCCAGTACCTGGCACATAGTATTTTTAGTAAGTATTTGTTGATTGATTATTAGGATTGTGGTAGGAGGGATTCTTCTCTGTGGGGAGGGGGGAAGCCCTGCATGTTGGCTGGCTTAGATAGCATCTAAAGTCTCTTCCACACCCAAGATTCTTTGATATTACTGAAGGTTGTTTTTTTTTAAAGGTTATAGCTATTTGCCCTTTAATAGCAAACAAAGGCACACTCATCTTAAGACAAGTGCCTAAGACGTCTTTTCCTCTCAAGGATGAAGCAAGTAATTTTAGTAAATTATGGGCATTGCTGAGGCCTTCAGTAACTGCTTCTGATGGAGATGTCAGTAACTCCTAGGAAGCTTTCTTCTGGAAATGAAGCTCCTGTGAGTCCTGTGACTTATTCTTACATATGAACACCACCTTTGAATAAATGCTGAATCTAAATTCTTATCACCTAGGCCCAGCCATTATGACCTCATGGCTTTTTGTTCTCTGAGCTTATTATCAGCAGGCCGTTATTATACCCGTTGTTATTTGGCATGCCTCATTGATAATTTAGCCTTTGGGTGTTAGAATATAGATTTTTAGTAGAAGAAGTTAAATTAACAATAATACTGAAATATTTTAATGTTATCTCATTAATATATCTTGAATATTGCTGTGCAGTGGTGATCATGGAGTAAATATAAAGATTCTTTTAAAGAATTGTCTTTAGTCAGTATTTGCATTTTAAAAATTAATATGCACTCAAGTGTCTTTTTTCTCACCTCAGACATAATACTTTACCAGGATAGAAGTAGTGCATTTTGTACTAATTCTTATGTCATTTAGATGCAAATTAATCTGATAGTATTTGTACTTAAAGGAAATACAAAGCCCTGACTACATTCACATGATGTCTTTGAGGGGGAATCCTCTAGCAGAGAGGAATATGGGGAAATTGCTCTGGACAGCTGGCAAAGATAGCATAAAACTGTAGAAACATGCAGAAACTCCTATTTTCTTCCCTTTGGGGGATTTTGGGGAGGGTAGACTGTGCCCTCTTTGGGCTTGGTAGGAACAATTGAAAAGATATGAACAGTCACCAATCATTTTTCCTCCTGCTTTCCACAGCCTGTGTCATTCACTGCTTCCAGCTACTCTAATCAAGATTCCAGGGTGATTCTTGCTACCAACAATCTTTATAATAGAAAAGATATCCTATTATCATACCAAAATTTAGGGTAAGGAACAGTAAGAGCAGAGACTGTGAGAAAATGCAGTCTTTTCAAAACCATTAAAGCAAATTGATTCAGAAGTTCTCATAAAAAAATTGAAAAGAACATGTTGGTCTTGTACTTAGGGTAACTGATTTGTGTTTTTAAAATTCATACATTTAAATATTTCAGTTCTACCCTTTAAAAATTATAATACCTAGTGACTTTTCCCCCACTTTCACTTATAATTCTTCTGGCTTCAAATATTCTTGCTTTTGTTTAATACTCAACTTGCCTTTTCTAGGATACTGTCACTTCAGTATTATCAATGCAAACGAAATCTACTCTGTCTGCTTCAAGTCTACTATGTCTGTGAAGGAGACTTTGCATAATTTTTTGTTGAAAAATTTGCCTTTTGGGGGGGGAGGTGTGGTCATTTGAGTTACTTATTCCTAGTCAGGGTGGTATGGTATAGAGGCTAAACATTTAGTGGGACTCCAGAAACTCAGCTTCAGAGCTACTTTTGTGATCATGGATTTCTAGTCAGCATAACCTAGGTCCTTAGTGAAGCACCTCCAAATAGCAGGTAGAAGAGGTCCAGCTTCCCAGCCATGCAGGGCAAAGTTCAAACAATACAATAAAGTTTTCTCCCAATTCCCACAATTGAATAAAGTTTTCCCACAAGATGGAAGTTGGACTAGGCCCACAATCGAATAGAAAGGGAGCTGTGCTAGCTCCAGAATTAAATCACAAGATATAGTGTCAGTGTGGTTCACTCAGTTCCCACAATTAGCCACTTGTCCTGATCCCCTCAATTCCCTCACTGCTGAGATGTGAAGCAGACAGCAGGTAGATGACCCAGAGGACCTGGATAGTTATTAACTGGGTCACTTAGGGAATGACTAAAGTTGTTTCCTTTGGAGATTTCTCTCCATGTATGTGTGTGTGTGTGTGTGTGTGTGTGTGTGTGTGTATGCATACAGTTATTCTTCTACATCTTCATGTTCCCTATTGCAGTTTTGATATATCATGGGTTGGCCCGAGAAATTAAGTGGAAATTTTTGTGGAGTTTTGCAGAAGCTTCAGATAACATGCAAAGACTAGCAAACAACACAGAAAATGTTTAGAAACTAAGAAATGCATAAAATATATGCACAGTATTGCATAATATCAACATGTTTTATCTTTTAATGCCATAGTAATTCAGACTTCTCTGGTACAAAGGGAAGGCCAAAAAATTTTACACAGATTTTCCAGATCACTGGGCTGCTGCACTCCTAACCCCGAATTGTGGAAGGGATAACTGTGTGTGTATGTTTGTATATGTATATATACACAAACATGTATATATGAATATATATACATACACACACACATACACACACACATACACACACACATACACACACACACACACACACACACACACACACACATATATATTTGCTGTTGTTCAGTCCTTTTTCAGTTGTGTCTGAATCTTGGTGACCCCATTTGAAATTTTCTTGGCAAAGATTCTGGAGTGGTCTGTCATTTCCTTCTCCAGCTTACTTTATAGATGAAGAAACTGAGCAAACAGGGTTGAGTGACTTGCCAAGGGCCACACAGCTAGTAAATGTGTGAGGCTGGATTTGAACTCGTGAAGATGAGTCTTCCTGACAGATACAGTACTCTATTCACCGTACTACCTAGCTGAACTCTCTGTCTCTGTCTGTATCTCTGTATCTCTGTCTCTCACAACCTCTCTGAGTGTGTGTGTGTGGGGGGTGTGTACGAGTGTCGGTGTGTATATAACATATATATATATAATTTATAATCTCACAAATTTCTATCTTTTGCCATAATTTTATATCTCTTCTGTTTTAGCAGCTCAAATTAGTAAGAAGATTTATTCCTGATTATCTCAGATGTGAGACTCTTTTGGGGACGAGCAAGAAGACAAGCAGAATTCATATGTACAAAAAACAAAAAACCTAGCACAACTGACTCTTAGCAGGTACAGTAGCTTTTTCTCAAACTGTGAATGAAAAAAAACAAACCCAAAATGCTAAATGCATTAACCCAGTGGGAAAAGAAGATAAAAATCACCCTTGAATTTGCAACTCAGTACTCAGGGCGAGAATTTCAGGATGAAGAAGCAATAAGAAATTTTTCTTCGTGCATACCAATCCGTCAGCATCCTTCTTTGCAAATGTTAAAAAATTTTTAAAAAGCCTATTTGTATTTCTCCTGTTTTAGACTATTTAAAGATATTGTAATCTCCTCACAATTATTCTTATGTTTGTGTTTTGTTAGCATTCCTTACCTTTGACTTACTATGCCTACTCTTTGAAAGAGATATGGTATGAGACAAACTCCAGCTAAATGCATCATGTTTATTTCTAGATAAAATATCCACTATCATTTCTTTTCCTCTTTCTGATGAACTGGAGTGAATAAGATTAACAACCTCAAAGAAAATTTCAAGGTCCATTTTACCTCCTTCTCCAGCCTAGAGAAAACCTTAATCAGCTAAGCTTTCTTTGGCCTCTGTAACAATCCAGATGTCAAACGTTCTCCCTTGTCGTCTATGTCACCCTATTCATTTGTTAGGTCAGTGGTTCTATTAGGGTAGTCCATGGTAGAATGAGCACAAATTCAAAATAAATGAATTATGATATTTTTCTGTAGTTAACTACATGTGAATGTTATTATTTTTCAAAGAGCCAAAAGGCACCAGAATTGATACAATAACTAACATTTACATGGTGCTTTAAAGTCTGAAAAATACTTTGCATACATTATTTCATTTGAGCCTGATAACATCCTGAGGTAGGCAGTGTATTAGTCTCTATGGATGAAAAAAACCTGAGGCTGAGAGATTATAACTTCTATTGCATTCATCAAGCATTTACTAAGTGCCTTATGTGACAATCACTCTTACGCACTGATGATTCAAATAGGAAAACCTACCCACCAAGGAACTTAGGTTGTATTTACCTACAGTTATACAGCTTTAGTAGGTGGAAGAAGTAGAATTTGAACTTGGGACCCTTTTCCAAATCCAACAATCTACCACTAGACCATGCTGCCTCTCTCTTGGAACTCTGCTTGTTGATGTAAAGATATATAGACCACCATGAGAACACAAGCCATTTCTACTTTTTTGTCCTGGTACATTTATTGTTGCTCAGTGTTTCAGTTGTGTCTGACACCTCATGACCCCATTTGGGGATTTTTTGGCAAAGATTCTGGAGTGGTTTGCCATTTTCTTCTTCAGCTCATTTTACAGATGAGAAAACTGAGGCAAACAGAGTTAAATGACTGGACCAGAATCACCCAGCTCGCAACTGTCTGAGGAAAATGAATCAGAAAGATGAGTCTTCCTGACTGCAGACCTGGCACTCTATCTACTGTTGCATTAATGCTTGAATTCTCTTTCAAATATGATTGGTGTCCTCAGACTGCTTTACTTTCATTAAATAATTACAAAGCTGACCATTTTATCCTGCCAGTAGAAAGGAGAGAAAACTAATTTTTCAATAATAGCAGGACCAATCCTACTGTGAAGTAAGATGGTACATATACCATAATTTGAAATAAAATGCTTCAGCATTGGAATTCATTTCCAGTCCCACTTAACGCTGTTAAAACATTAGGTGAATTTATTCTGTCACATGATTAATTGAATCTATTCTGTAAAGTTGGGAAGGATGTAGTCTTAGATAACATTGCCTTGTCTGTGTTATGCATGTAAAAGCTGAACACTTTATCTGTAAAATGGAACATATTTCCATCAGATTACCATACCCATCAGTCTTCTGGAGGAGATGATTTTGGAAATTCTGCCTCCTGGGCTTATTATCCCAGATTTTTGTTCAGCCCGCTAAGTGAACACAACCCTATGCTACACATAGTTAAGTAAAGGGGACATACTTAGACTAAAGTTGAAAGATGTTCCTATTTGATTGTACCCACCCTGGAGTTCAACAAGTATGTTTGCAGGAGATCCAATAAATAGCATGAGAGAATACATGGGCAAAAATATTTTTATCTTTATAAGAATTCAAGCAGACTAGGTCAACCTAAGGTTTTAGATAAAATGAAATGAAATGATTCTTTGTCCAGTTCTTCAGCAACAGTGCTGATGCTTTCTGTGGCTTATGTTAAAATAAGGAGAGGTAGAGATGCCCAGCATGAATGGTAATGCAGGCTGAATGAGCCTTTTTTCCCCAATCTTTTTTCTTCCCCTTCTATTCCTGGGGACATAACCTTGCCAAGTTGGAGTCACTGTCAGATGAATTGATATGGATGGTGAACCTGAAAAAAAAAAACCTAGTTAGATGTAGGTAAAGTTACAGGATTACTAAAAAATAGAGAGTAAAATGTTGAGTAAGAAAGTTATGGAAAAAACATTCTTAGGTATTTTCTGGCTAGCCTTAGGACCAAAGCTTTACTCAGAGAGACATTGATTTACTGATGTTGATGCTAAACCTTTGTTATATAAGCCTATGTTTGAAAGACTCAGTATCTTAACATAATTCCATTCAAAGCAAGAATGGGTTACTGTTGGATGAACTTGCTCCCAGTGGAAACTGGGAGTGATCCCTGCATTATAATGGAGTAGATTTTTTTTTTATCAACTTAACCAATCAGTTTTTTTTGCACTGATAAAGCATAGAAACTAAAAAACAATTTGTTTTTGATGCATCCATTAGTCACTTCTGTCATTGTTCTAAAAGTCTAGTAATGAGCTGTTTCTTTACAAGAGGTATAATTTATTTTATCTAAACTTGTCATTATTTATACTAAACATGCCTGGCATAACCGAACCACTCTGGCTGAAGCTGGTGCTCCAGTTAAACTTCTTCCCATGGAGCAGTCACTATTCAGTGTCATTACAAAGGTTTAGTCATTTTTTCCCCACTTAATATTATTTCATTTTTTCCAATAACATATAAAGATAGTTTTCAACATTCATTTTTATAAGATTTTGAGTTCCAAATTTTTCTCCCTTCTTCCCTCCTGTCTACCTTCCCCAAGAGAGCAAGTGATCTGATATAGGTTGTAGATGTACATTCATGTTAAATATATTTCCACATTAGTCATGTTGTGAAAGAAGTATCAGAACAAAAGGGAAAAACCATGAGAAAGAAAAAAAAGAGAGAAAATAGTATGCTTCAATCTGCATTCAGACTCCATCATTCTTTTTCTGGATGTGGAGAGCATTTTCCATCATGAGTCTTTTGGAATTGTCTTGGATCATTGCATTGCTGAGCAGAGCTAAGTCAATCATAGTTGATCATCACTGCGCAATGTTGCTGTTACTGTGTACAATGTTCTCCTGGCTCTGCTCACTTCACTCGGCGTCAGTCCATACAAGTCTTTACAGGTTTTTATGAAATCTGCCTGTTCATAATTTCTTACAGCACAATAGTATTCTATTACCTTCACATATCACAACTTCTTCAGCCATTCCCCAGTTGATGGGTATGCCCTCAATTTCCAATTCTTTGCCACCACAAAAAAAGCTACTATAAATATTTTTTGTACATGTGAGACCTTTTCCCTTTGTTATGATCTCGTTGGGATATAGACCTAGCAGTGGCATTGCGAAATCAAAAGGTATGCACAGTTTTATAGCCCTTTGGGCATAGTTACAAATTGCTCTCCAGAACACTTAGATCAGTTCACAGCTCCACCAACAGTGCATTAGGATCCCACTTTTCCCACTATTTATCATTTTCCCTTTTTGTCTTATTAGCCAATTTGTTAGGTGTGATGTGATATCTCAGTGTTGTTTTGATTTGCATTTCTCTAATCAATAGTGCTTTAGTGCATTTCTTCATATAAATATGGATAGCTTTAATTTCTTCATCTGAAAAATGCCTATTTATATCCTTTGACCATTTATAAATTGGGGAATGACTTGCATTCTTATAAATTCAACTCAGTTCTCTATATATTTTAGAAATAAGGCCTTTATCAGAAACACTGACTGTAAAAATTGTTTCTCAGCTTTCTGCTTTCCTTCTAATCTTGGTTGCATTGGTTTAGTTTGTGTAAGAACTTTTTAATTTGATGCAATCAAAATTATTCATTTTGCATTTCATAATGTTCTCTATCTCTTGTTTGTTCAGAAATTCTTCCCTTCTCCATAGATCTTACAGGTACACTATTCCTTGCTCCCCTAATTTGCTTATGGTATCACCCTTTATGTCAAAATCATGTACCTATTTTGACCCTATCTTGGCATATGGTGTGAGATGTTGGTCTGTGCCTACTGTTTACCATACTATTTTTCAGTTTTTATAGCAGTTTTTGTCAAATAGTGAGTTCTTATCCCAGAAGCTGGAGTCTTTGGGTTTATCAAAGAGCAGATTACTATAGTCATTAAATACCATGTCTCACGTACTTAACCTATTTCACTGATCTACCACTTTATTTCTTAGCCAGTAGCAAGTAGTTTTGATGATTGATGCTTTATAATACAGTTTTAGATCTGGAACGGCGAGGCTGCCTTCCTTTTACCTTTTTTCATTAATTCCTTTGATATTCTGGACCTTTTGTTCTTCATGATGAATTTTGTTATTGTTTTTTCTAGCTCTATAAAGTATTTTTGATATATGGTTTTTTTTGGTGTGCCACTGAATAAGTAAATTCATTTAGGTAGAATTGTCATTTTTATTACACTAGGTTGGTCTCCCCTTGAGCAATTGATATTTTTTCTAATTGTTTTAGAATTGTGTGAAAAAGTGTTTTGTAATTTTGTTCATATAATTCCTGAGTTTGTTTTGGCAGGTACACTCCTAAATATTTTATTTTGTCTATAATTATTTTAAATGGAATTTCTCTTTCTATCTCTTACTGCTGGGCTTTGTTGGTAATATATAGAAATGCTGATGATTTACGTGGGTTTATTTTATATTCTGCAACTTTGCTAAAGTTGTTAATTATCTCAAGTAGTTTCTTAGTTGATTCTCTATCATTCTCTAAGCATATCATCATATCATCTTCAAAGAATGATAACTTTGTTTCCTCATTGCCTATTCTAATTCCTTCAATTTCATTTTCTTCTCTTATTGCTAAAGCTAACATTTCTAGTACAATATTGAATAATAATAGTGATAATGGATATCCTTATTTAACCCCTGATCTTATTGGGAAAGCTTCTAGTTTATCCCCATTACATATAATGTGTACTGATGGTTTTAGAGAGACACTGTTTATTATTTTAAGGACAGCCCAATTTATTCCTATTCTTACTCGTGTTTTTATTATGAATGGGTTCTATATTTTGTCAAAATTTTTTTTTCTGCATCTCTTGAGATAATCATATGATTTCTATTTTGTTATTGATATGGCCAGTTATGCTGTTAGTTGTCCTAATATTGAACCAGCCCTGCATTTCTGGTACAAATCCCACTTGGTCATAGTGGTGAAAAATTGCTGTAGTCTCTTTGCTAACATATTACTTAAAATTTTTGCATCACTATTCATTAGGGAATTTGGTCTATAATTTTCTTTTTCTATTTTCGGTCTTCCTGATTTAGTTGTCAGCATCATATTTGAGTTGTAAAAGAATTTGGTAGGACTCCTTTGCCTATTTTTTCAAATAGTTTATACAGTATTGGAATTAATTGTTCTTTAAATGTTTGGTAGAATTCATTCACTTGTAAATCCATCTGATCCTGGACATTTTTTTCTTAGGGAGTTCATTGATAGCTGGTTCAATTTCTTTTTCTAAAATGTGGTTAAGTATTTTATTTCCTCTTCTGTTAATCTGGGCAGTTTATATTTTTGTAGATATTCATATATTTCATTTAGATTGACAGATTTATTGGCATACAGTTGGGCAAAATAGCACCTAACAATTGTCTTAATTTCTTCTTCATTGGTGGTGAATTCATCTTTTTCATCTTTGATACTAGTAATTTGGTTTTCTTCTTTTCTTAATCAAATTAATTGTTTATCTATGGTATTTTTTTCATAAAACCAGCTCTTAGTTTTATTTATTAGTCCAATAATTTTCTTACTTTCAATTTTATTGATCTCTCCTTTGATTTTCAAAATTTCTCATTTGGTGTTTAATTGAGGATTTTTAGTTTTGTAGCCTTTTTCTAGCTTTTTTAGTTGCATGCCCAATTCATTGATCTGCTCTTCCTCTATTTTACTTACTTAAGCATTTAGAGATATGACATTTTTGCAAAGTACTGCTTTGGCTGCATCCCATAAATTTTGGTATGTTGCCTCATTATTGTCATTCTCTTTGATGAAGTTATTGATACTTTTTATGATTTGTTGTTCGACCCACTCATTCTTTAAGGTTAGATTATTTAATTTTCAATTAACGTTTAATCTGTCTTTCCATGGTCCTATGTTACACACACTTTTTATTATATCATGACCTGAAAAGGATGCATTTAATATTTCTGGCTTTCTGCATTTGATTGTGAAAGTTTTTTTATGCCTTAATATGTGGTCAGTTTTTGTATAGGTGCCACATACCACTGAGAAAAAGGTATATTCCTTTCTATCCCCATTCAGTTTTCTCCAGAGGTCCAGTGTATCTAACTTTTCTAAAATTTTATTCATCTCCTTAACTTCTTTCTTATTTATTTTATAGTTAGATTTATCTAGTTCTGAGAGGGGGAGGTTGAGGTCCCCCACTAGTTTTGTGCTCTATTTCTTCCTGTAACTCACTTAACTTCTCTTCTAAGAATTTTGATGCTATACCACTTGGTGCAGATATGTTTAGTATTGATATTAATTCATTGTCTATGGTAACTCTTAGCAGGATATAGTTTCCTTCCTTACCTCTTTTAATTAGATCTGTTTTTGCTTTTACTTTGTCTGAGATCAGGATTGCTACCCCTGCTTTTTTTTTTTTTCACTTCAGCTGAAGCATAATAAATTCTGCTCCCGCCTTTTACCTTTACTCTGTGTATATCTCTTTGTGTCAGATGGGTTTATTGTAAACAATGTATTGTAGGATTCTAATTTTTAATCCTCTCTGTTCTCTACTTGTGTTATGGGAGAGCTCATCCCATTCACAATCACTGATACAATTACTAACTGTGTATTTCCCTCTATCCTATTCCCCCCCCAATTTATACTTTTCTTTCTCCTTTCACCCAGTCTGTCCTCACCAGTGTTTTGCTTCTGACCACCACCTTCCTTCATCTGCCCTCCCTTCTATTAGCTCTCCCTCCACTTTCTTTCCCCTTTCTCCTACTTCTGACCTCCCTCCTGCTTTCCCTTGTGGTGGCTTCCCCTCCCTTTTCTTTCACCTTTTTCCTCCTACTTCCCTATAGGGTAACATAAATTTTTATATCCAACTGATTGTGTATGTTATTCCCTCTTTGAGCCAAATAAAATGAGAGTAATGTTCAAACAATACTCACTTCCTCCCTTCTTTACCTCTCTTGTAATAGGACTTTTATGTCCCTTTATGTGATGTAATTTATCCTATTATTCCTCCCCCTTTCCTCTTCTCCCAGTACAATCCTTTTTTGTCATTCCTTGATTTTTTATATCATCACATCAAAGTCAACTTATGCCCACACCATCTATCTATTTATATTCCTTCTAACTGCCTTAACATAGATATAGTTCTCAAGAGTTATGAGCATTATCTTCCCATGTAGGTATGTAAACAGTCCAATCTTATTGAATAACATTTTTTTTCTTTCCCGTTTATCTTTTTATGCTTCTCTTGAGTCTTGTATTTGAAGATGTAATTTTTTGTTCAGCTCTGGTCTTTTTATTAAGAAAGTTTGAAAGCCCCCTATTTCATTGAATATCCATCTTTTCCCTGGAAGGATTATGGTCAGTTTTGCTGGGTAGTTGGTTCTTGGTTGCAATCCAAGCTCCTTTACCTTCTGGAATATCATATTCCAAGCCCTCTGATCCTTTAATGTAGAAGTGCTAAGTCCTATGTAATCCTGACTGTGGCTTAAATGGTTTCTTTCTGGTTCTTTGTAGTATTTTCTCCTTATTCTGATAATTATGGAATTTGGCTACAGTATTTCTTACAGTTTTCATTTTGGGACCTCTTTTGGGAGGTGATTGGTGGTAGGTTCTTTCAGTTACTATTTTACCCTCTGGTTCTAAGATATCAGGGCAGTTTTCCTTGATAATTTCTTGAAAGATGCTGTCCAGGCTCTTTTTTTTTTATCATGGTTTTCAGGTAGTCCAATAATTCTTTAATTGTTTCTCCTGCTTCTATTTTCCAGGTCAATAATTTTTCTAATGAGGTATTTTACATTTTCTTCTATTTTTTCATTCTTTTGATTTTGTTTGGCTGATTATTGATGTCTCAGAGTCAGCTTCCACTTGCCCAATTCTAATTTTTAAGGAAGTACTTTCTTTTGTTAGCTTTTATGACTCCTTTTCCATTTGTCCAGTTCTACTTTTTCAGTCATTTTCTTTAGGGGATTTTTTCCCCCCACATTTGGCCAATTCTATTTTTAAGGAATTGTTTTTTTCATTCAATTTTTGTCCTTTCTTTTCCAAGGTGTTGGCTCTATCCTACATAACACTTTTCCCCAATTTTTCTTCTACCTCTCTTATTTGATTTTTAAAATCTTTTTTTGAGCTCTTCCAAGAAGGCTTTTTGGGCTTGAGACCAATTTATATTCCCCTTCGGATAAGGCATTTTGACATTGTTGTTCTCTTCTGAATTTGTGTTGCCATAGTAGCTTTCTATGATCAGATCTTTTTTCTGATTTTTGCTCATTTTCTAGTCTATTGCATTACTTTTAAAGTTGAGCTCTTCCTCTGGGACATAGGGGACACTGTCTCAAGCTCCTTCAGTTCTAAGGTCCTGCTCACTGGCTTTTGTGCCTGGGGCCTCAGGTGCTGGCAGCTTGCCTATTGTGCTGGAGTGCCCCAGGCTAGCTGTTGAACTGAAGATTCTGGGGTGGGCCTTCTACACTAGGTCTGGATGCCTCACAGCTGGCCTACTGTGCCACTGGCCTACTAAGTCAGGATTGAGGGACCTCAGTTACTGATCTGTGCTGTGATCAAGAGCCTTCCACTGGCTTGCCCAAATGCTATCTGCACTGGGCTGCGCACCCTTTTTACCCAAGTGAGACAGACTTTTCCTGAAGTCCTTCTACATTATCTTAAGCTGGAAAATTGTTTCACTTCATCTTTTTGTAGATTCTGTCACACCAGAATCATTTTAGAGGATTGATTTCACACTGTTTCTGAGTAAAACTGGGGAGAGCTTAGACAACTTTCTGTCTTTTCTCTGCCATCGTGGCTCTGCTTCTCAGGTTTAGTCATTTTTAAAAAGAGCCCTACAAATTTCAGGGAAGTTGGTGTCTCACAAAATGGATCATTGTAGCTTCTTACAACTTGAGGCTAGAATGTTATAACAAGAACTAAATGCATGAAAAAGTTTTCCTTGTAGGTTTTGCTGTATAGTGTAGCCTTTAAATGAATACTAAGTAAGTAATAATTCTGTTACTATTTAAGGAAAAGTCATCTAAGATATATTTAATTTTTCATAGAAATTGGAGAGTAAACAATGGATAGGAAAAGTATGTTTGGAGAATAGGGCCTTTATGCAGTACTCAGGGAAGTAGAAGAAGGGCCCCAGAATATTGAGTAGACTTCCTATGAAGTATTTACAGGGAGCGATAACAGTAATCAGATAGGATGGACAGGTATAGGCTGGTTGTTCTCCAAATCACTGGAGAGAGAATATGAGCACCAAGTTATACATATTGTTTACTTCTGATGTCAATTAATTTCCCTGTGAGTCTCTTTTCTGGCCCTCACTCCCCTTTATCTTTTTTCCCTTCCTATTAGATTATAATCTGTCCCAGATCAGAGATGGTTTTCCCCTTAAAATAGTACCTGTCATATAGTTAGTAAGCACTTAATAAGTGCTTTTTCATTTGTTCATAAATGTATTACTGAATACCCTTAATTCTTATGTCTGAATGTGTAATACCCATAGTCTCTATAGTATAAGAGTGACCATTTTTGGTTCATGTTTCTGAAATAAATATTTCAAAAATATATTCCAACTTAGTGGATGAGATCCAGGACTTTGTGAACCTTAAAGTGCTACATAATTGCTAGATATTTTAATTATTAATGATTTCTTTTAGTTATTGATACAGCCTTGAATTATATACCAGGCTCAGTTTTTCTCTTCATTCCTAAGAAATCACATCCTTTGGGTACTTAAGAATGTCCCTTTTGATCTCATTCCAAATACTACCCTCTTTCCAAACATTTGGTATGGCACAGAGGAGACTGGCTAGCTACCCCAAATAAGCATCCTCTATTTATGTGTTAGATTGTATAAACATTCCATTTATATGAATAGGGGAACACTTCAAAACAAAAAGCCACTTTACATATGAGTGATGCCACCTGGAAGTCACTAGTGCATCATGGTGTGGGGAATAAGGAATACACATGGAGCTGTACTCATCCATTGCTAGATCTTTCATTTATTTCCTTTAATAAACAGCATAAGTGGGACTTGGCTCTGAATTCTCATTGTGTTGGGACCCTAGCTCTAGATTAGGATATAAAGCTTTTAGAACAGATATCTAAGTGATCAGATGAGATTCTCTCAAGTTTTATTCATCAAACATTAAAAGCCTACTGTTCTTGTGCTAAGATATAAAAATAGAAACTCTCATCTGTATAACTCTTTTACAAAGCACTTCCTTCTCAACCATCTAGTAAGACAGTTAATGCAATTATTATTTCCATTTTATTGATGATGGAACCAAGGCTATGAAAGATTGTCACTTGCCCATGATCACAAATATAGCATTTAAAGTGGGGCTCAAACCCAGAGTTCTGACCTCAAGGACTATCTTCATTTAGTGCAGCTATTAATGGATATGACATGTGTAGTACATAGACACATATGACAGAAGGTAGAACACTTTCAACAGGAGGAAGCTATGATACAGAATGACCAAAGAACTCAGTTTCACCCTAAAGATTGTTGACAGAATTTGAGATTTGAAATTCATCCTTTCTTAGCCTCTTTTCTAATAACAGACTTTCTAAACAGAATTTTTAAAATGATAGGAAAATATTTTGATCTTCCTGAAGATAAGATTAGATAAAATCTATGACACTTCTAAGGAGAACCCCCTCCCAACAATATCCTATCCCTGAAAATTAAGCTTAAAACTCCTATCCAGGTTCAAGGAGCTCAAAAAATGCACATTTTTCATATCTGGCCTGGAAGGAGCTAGAAGGTGATTGGTTTGCCAGTCATAGTAATTGAAATGATAATAGCTGACATTTGTGTAATGATTCCAGGTTTGTAAACAACTTCATATACTTTCTCATTTGAGATGACTATGAAGGATATCCCTAAATGAGTATATTTTGTGGTGCCATAGGTCTTAAGGTGCACACATTTATAAATTTATAAGTTATATGTAAATTTATAAATATAAGCACAGCAAATTCAGCAGATTAAATAGGTTGAGGAAGTAAGATCTTAATAGCTGACTTCCATCAAAGTGAGTAAGATTCTATGTAGTGTTAAAATAAAATGTTGTAATGAATGGGGCATGACTTTACATATTGATATTTGGTCCACAGATTAATTGCACATGACCCTACTTAAAGACTGTACTGCATGGTACAAAATCCAAATGATTTCTTTTGGAAATGTCGGTCCGTTACTGTATCTGCCCGACTGTCCAGATATATTTCAGGCCCTAGGTTGTAGACTCATTTTTTAGTTACATTTACCTAGGAAATGTTATACCATGTATATATCTAGTTCTCTCCCTTTCCAAGAATATTACAACAAATATATGTTAGATTCACTAATCTTTATAAAATATGAAAATAAATATTAAAATAATATTTGGTTACTTAATGTGTGGTAAATTGAAAAGGAGTAAGGTTAAGTTAGTACTATATAGAAGAAAGCTGTGAATGCAAGGCAAATGAAAAGAATTTTACAAATATTTATTACTCTATACATCATTATGCAATATGTAATAGGGAGCCACTGAAGATTTTTGTGCAGAGGAGTTTCATGGACAACTCAAGGAATAAAGAAGAAGTCTGGCAGAAGAATGGATAGGCTTGTTCTATGTGAAGTCTTTTCTGTCTCCCCCCCCCAACCTTACATGTAGTGCCCTTTCTACTAAGCTATGTAGTATTTAACTACTTTGCATTCATTTATATTTATCACTTTTTATTATTCTGTACATATGTGCATATACATGCATACACACATATATGTGTGTGTATATGTTTGTTGTCTCCATTAGAATGTAAGTTGCTTGTGAGTGGAGATTGCTTTTACTATATGTACTTATTTTTTACTGTATTGTACTCTATGTACAATGTCTGACACATAATAGACCCTCAATAAATACTTGTTGGTTAAAGTGAGTTGTTGAAAGGGTGGGGCTATGGAAGAAAATAATTTAGCAAATAATTACCGTAGTCTAAGCAGGAAGTGAGGCAGTTAGATGGCCCAGTAGATAGCGTGCCCAGCCTGGAGTCAAGCTAGCCCTGTGTCCCTGGGCACACTATTTAACTCTGCTTGCCTCAGTTTCCTTATCTCTAGAATGAGCTTCAGAAGGGAATGGCAAACCACTCCAGTCTCTTTGTAAAGAAAACTCCAAATGGGGCACAAAGAGTTAGACTCAACTGAAAAACGACTGCATGACAAATCAGGAAGTAAGGATCTATAGTGGCTGGATATAGGGGTGGATAGGTAGTCAGTAAGCATTTATTAAGCGCCTACTGCATGCCAAGCACTGTGCTAAGTGCTGGGGTTACAAACAGAGACAAAAGAAAGTCCCTGCCCTCAAGGAGCTCACAATCTAATGTGGGAGACAACAAGCAAACTAATGTGTACAAACTACATCTAGATAAAGTTAGGAAATAATTCAATGAAGGATGGCACTAGAATGAAGAGGGGTTGAAAGAAGTGAAATTTGAATTGGGACTTGAATGAAGCCAGGAAAGCCAGGGGCAGAGATGAAGAGGGAGAACATTCTAGGCATGAGGGACAGACAGAGGAAAATGCCTGGCGCCCAGAGATGGCATTTCTTATTCATGGGCCAGCAAGGAGACCAGTATCACTGGCACAAAGATTACACAGTGGGGAGTAAGGTGTAAGAAGACTGGAAAGGTGGTGGGGTGGGATGCGGCACTAGATTATGAAATATAGACTAGAAGGGATAAATATCAGAGGTTTGTGTGGTGCTGATGACAGCCTTTGGTAATTGGCTGGGTAAGAAAGGTGACAGAGAAGAAAGTGTTCTAAGGGATCCCAAGGGCTCTCTTCTCTGTAGAACATATCATGGTAAGTACAGTCACTACATACCACTGGTTAGTGGCAAAACTTTGCAGATCTCATTTAAAAGGAGGGCCTGGCAAAGAATGGTGGCATGTCTGTCCCTTAACACTAGCTGCTATCTATTTGATTGGTTAATGTCAAAAAGTCTTTGATCCCAGTTTATTAAATTAAGGTTGTTCTATGCATTGGGAAAAATGTGAATGTGTTTAATTATTTATACACTTGATGTTTTCAAAGTAAAATTGACTTTCGAAGCTGGAGACACAAGTTAATATGTTAACTTAAGGCAGTGGTATATTCCATGATGCAGCTGCTGTGGATTGTATATGCAAGGAATCTCCTTAAGCGTGCTCTGTTTTTGTATTTATAACATTCACAATGTATAGGAGTGAAGGCCCTACAGTAGTAATCTTAGTGGTGAGGAAAGTTCCCTCAGTAGACATTAGGCAATGAAGTGGAGTGTTCTATCATGTAATAATTGGCCTTTAATGGATATGAGTATTTTTATTTGCTATTGTAAGCCCTTTAAAAGTGTTATAATAAGGAATATTAAATTTGCTTTATTGACCTTCCTTGATGGTACCATGTTCTTAGGTTAGGGAATACATTATTTAAGATCATATGTTTTATTTGAACTCATTTGACTTTCCGAAATGCTTTGCTGTTGAACTAGTGACACATCATTCATCTGGAGTCAGGAAACCAGATTTCAAATTCAGCCTCAGACAAGTACTAGCTGTGTGACCTCTGGCAAGTCACTTAACCTCTGCTTCTGTTTCCTCGACTGTAAAATGGAGATAATAACAGCATCTATCTCATAGGATTGTTGTGAGGGTTGAAATACACATGTGTGTGTATAGTATATACATGTACAATAATATGTATGTGTATATGTACGTATGTGTTTATATATGTATATTTATATGTGTATTTATATACATATTATATATATGTACATACACACACACACACACACATATATATATGTATATATATATATATATATATATGTGTGTCATTTAGCACAGTGGCATATAATAGGCATTCTATAATTACTTATTTCCTCTCTCCTTCCCTCCATATCCCCTCTGAAGTTCTTTGATGCCTGAACCTAGGGGTATTATAGGGGGGTTAGTATCCACTTCTGCAACTTGTCATTTAAAATACTGGTGAGTAAAAGATGTGAATGTTTGGAGTATGGAGCAGAGAGGTCTGCTTGGGCATCTAGGTCAGTAAATATCTAGTGCTGAGGTCTACCAGACCTCCCTCCTTATAAACTTGTGCCATAGGAAGATAAAACATGTACTTGTAGGTACTCTAGTACCATTCAGTCAGCAAGCATTTATTAGGCACCTAGCGTGTGCCAGGAATTGAGCTAAGCACAGAGAATACAAAGACAGGCAAAAGACAGTCTTGGATCTTTAGGAATTTACAGCCTGATGAGGGAGACAACATGCAATAAAACTATGTCCAAACAAGATATATACAGGATAAATTAGGGAAGGCACTAACATTAAGGGGATAAGGAAAAGCTTGTTGTAAAAGGTGGAATTTTTAGCTGAAACTGGAAGAAAGCCAGGGAAACTAGGAGGGAGATAGTTCCAGGCATAGAGAATAGCCTTTGAAAGAGTATAGAGTCAGGATATAGTGTCTAGTGCAAGGGGGCCAGTGCTATTGCGTAGCAGAATAAGAGGGTGACTAGTGTTTGAGGAGGAAGACTGGAAAGGTAGAAGGGAACAGATTGTGGAGGGCTATAAAAACCAAACAGAGGATTTTAAATTTGATCTTGGAGGCACTGGGGTCTGGAATTGATTGAAAGGGGAATGATGGGGTCCAACTTGTGCTTTAGGAAGATTAATTTGAAAGCAAAGTGGAGGAGAGAGTAGAATGGAGAGAGAATTGAGTCAGAGAGACCAACCAGAAAGCTGTTGGCATATGGCCACCAGTATTTCATTGAAGTACAAGGCAAGGCCAAGAGGTTGGACTATGGGGGGAGCCACAGAATATTTGAGGAGGGATGGGAAGGTTTGGAAGAATTGCTATGACATGTGGGATGGTGAGTTAATTAGGGTGGTGTGAAAGCATTACCCTTGCCACAGGGAGTGCCAATTGTGATTATGTAACATAGATTTCTACTGGACTTAGAGTGATTTCATGATTGTCTTCAGGTTCATTCAGCATTGAACATATAGGAGTGAAGGCAGCATATGGTAGAAGAAGTCTAGAACGTGGCAAGGCAAGATCTTTGATGAGAAAGACAGGAAAGAGAATTGAGAGAAGAGGCAAGGTAGAGTAGAACTGGTTCACCAAGGGGTCAAGATGGGGACAGAATTGAGGGGTAGAGAGACTGGGGGCCATGGTGAGGGTGAAGGATAGGTCTAGGGCTTGCAACACAGGAGAAGAGGCAGAAGAGCTACAGATTGTGATCAGATAAAAGAACTGGTGAGTTTATGAAGGTGAAAGTGATATATTTGTGATTTACGGCAAGATCAAAGATATGACTTATCCCTGTGTGTTGTGCAGTGGGGTGGAGTCAGTTTATAAACATTTGTTAAGTGCTTACTATGTGCTGCTCTACTGTACTGAGGATACAAAAATGAAAAAGAAAGACAACCCCTGACTTCAAGGGGCTCACTATCTAATAGAGGAAGACAATATACAAAAGGAAGATGAAAAGGGAAGAAGGTATACATCATGGAGGCTTAATGGAGTCCAGGCCAAGGAGTGCAAGCTGATAAGAAATGAAGAAGCTCATGGGAGATAAGTAAGGTGTAGAACTGGGAAGTTAAGGTATTTGATGCAGTATCAATGTGTTTGTTAAAGTACCTTAGAATGAGGGCAGGAGGAGAGGAGGAAGGGAGGAAAGGAAGACCGTGAATCAGACCCTTAACGCATTAAAGAAAGGAGAAGAGTACCCTAGACAATTGTAGACAGCAGCCACCAGAATCTTGATCAAGTGATAAATTTGAGTTTTATGAATCATGGGGAGAGAGTTACAGAGTTGGTCAGTAAACAAATGTTTATTAAGCACATACAGTGTGCCAGGCACTGTGCTAAATGCTGTAGATACAAAAAGAGACAAAAAGGGAACCCTCCCCTGGAGAAGCTCATGGTGTAATGGGAGAGACAACAAGGAAACTTATGCACAAACAAGCTGTATGAAGGAAAATAGGAAATAATTAAAAGGGAGCTTAGAATTGAGAAGGGTTGGAAAAGGCTTTTCGTAGAAGATGAGATCTTAGCTGGGACCTGGAGGAAGCTAGTAAATGGGAATGAGGAGAAAGATCATTCCAGGCATGGGGAACAACCAGAGAAAATTGCCAGAGCTTAAAGACAAAGTGTCTTGTTTGAGGAATAGCCAGGGAGGCCACTGTTACTGGATCAAAGAGTACCTGGTGAGGAGTAAGGTGGAAGAAGTTTAGAAAAGTGTGGGGGTGATGGTGGTTGTGAAGGGCTTTGAATATCAAATAGAAGACACTGTATTTGATCCTGAAGGTAATAGGAGGCCCTGGAGTTTATTGAGTGGGAGGTGGGGGGGGGTGCGGTGGCAGTGACATGATTGGACCTGCTTTAGAAAAATAAATATGAATGGAGAATGGTTTGGAGAGGGGAGAGAATTAAGGCAAGCAGACGCATCAGCAGAGTATTGCAATAGTCCAAGCATGCAATGAAGAGAATCTGCATGAGGGTGGTGGCAGTATCAGAGGAGAGAAAGGGGAATATTCGAATGATGGTGTAAAGGTGAAATCTACAGGCCTTGGCAACAGATTGGGGCAAGGGGTGAGATGGTGAAGAGCTAAGGAGGGTGCTGAGGTTGTAAGCCTGAGGGACTAGGAAGATGGTGTTGCCCTCAACAGTAATAGAAAAATTAATGGAGGACAGTTGAGGGAGAAAGATAATGAACACAGTTTTCGATGTTTTGAGTTTAAGATGTCTACTGGACATTCATTTCTGTCTGAAAGGCAGTTGGAGATGTGAGACTGGAGGTCAGCACAGAGGTTAGGACAGGATCAGTAGATTTAAGAAACATTAGCATAAATATGGTAATTAAATCCATGGGAACTGATGAGATCACCAAGTGAAATAGTTATAGAGGGAGAAGAGGGCCCAGGGCAGAGCCTTGTGGGACCCTGAGTGATGGTATTAGGAGGAAAGCCAGGTAGTGGCAGGGGGAGTAAGGAATGTTCCTGTTCCCCTAGCACCACCTGTAAATCAGGTCTGTGTAAAAATGCAACAAGCTGGAAAGGGGAGGCAGTGGGGAGGACCAAGAGCACGGTGTGAACAGTGGCAGTTAGGGCTTCAGAATCACCTCGATGGGGAGAGAATAATGGCATGGGAGCATGTTAATCATTGAGGAATGAGTTTCAGGTAGGCCAACATTGTCTATAGAGATTCATCCTGGATGACTTGGGAACAGGCATGCCAATTGCTAGGCTGAGAGAGTGCTTGGAGTTCTTAGGCTCCTCTCCTGTGGCAAGGTACCTGGTCCTGATTCTATTCCAGCAGAGATTTACAAGGTGGAAAGTCCATTGCCCAGACAAAAGCTGGCTGAAATTTTCTGGGTTATATGGCAAGAGGAAGTTATCCCCCAGGAGTTCAAGGATGTTTCCATTGTCTATCTCTATAAAGGTAAAGGGAATAGATTGTGCTGTGATGGTCACAGGGGGGTCTCTGTCTTAATCATTGCTGGCAAGATTCTTGCCAGAGTCCTCCTTAATAGGTTGATCCTGGCCTTCTCCAGCTCCTCCTCATGTGTTCGTCCTTCCTCTGAACTTGTCCGCAGAGCCTAGCTGTTACTGTCAACATGGCGGCAGAAAATGCCAAGATTGGGTACCCAGCCCCCAATTTCAGAGCTATAGCTATTATGCCAGATCGGCAGTTCAAAGACATCAGCCTTTCCAACTACAAAGAGAAATAGGTTGTGTTGTTCTTCTACCCCTTGGACTTCACTTTTGTGTGCCCCACAGAGATTATTGCATTCAGTGATAGAGCTGGAGAATTTAAGAAACTCAACTGCCAAGTAATTGGTGCTTCTGTGGATTCACACTTCTGCCACATTGCCGGGGTCAACACTGTCGAGAAGAATGGTAGACTGGGAGCTGTAAATATCCCATTGATGTCTGACCCCAAACATACCATTGATCAAGACTATAGGGCCTTAAAGGCAGATGAGGGAATTTCATTCAGGGGTCTCTTCATCATTGATGCCAAAAGGGATCCTTCACCAGATCACCATCAATGACCTACCTGTGGGCCTCTCTGTAGATGAAACTCTGTGGCTTGTCCAGGCCTTCCAGTTTACAGACAGGCATGATGAAGTGTGCCCTGCTGGATGGAAACCAGGCAGTGACACCATCAAGCCCAATGTTCAGGAGAGTAAGGAATACGTCTCTAAGCAGAACTGAGCAGCTCTCTGCAGCTGCAGATGCCCCCCCCCCCCATGGGGCCTATGGACTCACTAGCTACTGTCTGTAGGACAAATGTGCTTGATCTTCCCCCAAGCTTCTAACTGGAAGGCCTTTTTAGAGAGAGCCCAGTGTGGGCTATCTGGGCATACCCTCTCCTCATGGGGCCCGATTCATTCAGATCATTCCTCCCTCCCTCAAGGCAACACCAGCTGGCTGAGCCTGCCAGGTCTTTCTCACTTTTAATGACCAGGTGCTGTGTTAACAATGTTTGTACCATAGTCACCCCTTCAGACTTGAGCCCATCTGATATTTTGTAGCTCTATTAAACTTGTAAGGAAAAAAAAATAGGTTGATCCTTCACCTGGATGATGGTTACCTACCTGAGAGCCAGTGTGGCTTCAGAAAGGGCCGAGAAACAGTCAGCATGGTCTTTGCTGCCTGCCAACTCCAGATGAAATGCCAGGAGCAGAACAGAGGTCTGTACACAATGTTCACTGATATGACCAAGGCCTTTTATACTCTCAGCTGTGAAGGCTTACGGAAAATTATGTCAAAATTTGGTTGCCCAGAGAAGTTCATCAGTATTGTACATCAGTTTCACAATTGCCTTATAACTTCCCCCAGTTCTGGATAATGGGCAATGCTTTTGTGCTTTCCCAGTCACCAATGGAGGGAAGCAAGGCCGTGTGCTTGTACCCATACTTTTTAGCATGATGTTTTCAGCAATGCTGTCAGAAGCCTTCAATGAAGATGGACATTGCATTAATGTTAGCTACTGTACGGATGGTGAATTGTTTATCTTGGGAAGGCTACAAACGAAGACTAAAGGAGAGGGAGAGTTGGTACATCGTTTTTTGTTTGCAGATGTTTGTACGTTCAATGCAGCCTCTGAAGCTGAGGTGTAACAAAGTATGGATCTATTCTCTGCTGCTTATGCTAATTTTGACTAACACCAAGAAAACACAGGTTCTCCACTAGCCAGCACATCACACCATCCATATGTGGAACCATCAGTTACAGCATATGGAGAAGTTCCAAATACTGTGGATAAGTTCATTCACCTCAGCAGTATATTTTCCAGGGATATGCACATTGCTAATGAGGTTGAGGCACACATTGCCAGAGCTAGCTCAGTATTTGAGAGGCTGCTAAGAAAAGTGTGGGAGAGAAGAGGTATTAGACTGCCTACCAAACTGACAGCCTACAGAGTTGTGCTGATTTCATTGTTGTATGCCTATGAAACCTGGACAGTCTATCAGTGCCATGCCAGGAAACTGAAACACTTCCATTTGAATTGTCTTAGAAAAATTCTGAAGGTCACCTGGCAGGATAAGATACCAGACACTGAGGTCCTTTCTCAAACTAAACTGCCTGGCATTCAAACTCTGCTGCAAAGGGTGCAACTCTAATGAGCTGGCCATGTTGTTTATATACCAAAAGTATATTTGCTTGAAAGACTATTTTAAACAAGGCAAGCATTCGCACAATAGTCAGAAGTGAAACAAGGACACTCTCAAAGTCTTTCTGAAGAATTTTGGAATTGATTACGTGACATGAGAGATACTGGCAAAGGACCAGTTGGCGTAGCATGCCAGCATCAAAGGAGGCACTGTGCTTTATGAGCAAAGCAGAATTATAGTAGCTCAAAAGAAACATGAGATGCACAAATTTAGAGATACCTCCACCCCAGATGTTCATATGGACTATTTGTGCCTGACCTGTGGCATTTATTGGTCAGATCAGACACAGGCTGACACCTGTAACTTGACTCCAACATAGGGATGTCATTTCAGTCCTTTTCAAGAACAAAGGATAATAGCCTTATCTAGGTAACCATTTCTGAGCCTCTATTTACCCAGTCTTCAAAATGGCAGTGATAGTGCCTACTCCTAGTGTGTCTGTTGGGATAAAATAAAATAATGTAAGTAAAACAGTTAATAAACCTTAAAGCCTTTTATAAATTTCAATTCCTCATTTGTTTCTGTCTCATCACCCTTCACAAGTACTTATTTTAAAACAAACAACAAAAAAATCCTTTTATTTCTCCCTTTGTTGCTTTAAAGTGAACTTTTAATGCATCTGTTACCAAAGGGAATCTCTAATGCTGAGAATTAAGTATTAAATTGATGTCAGCAAGTGTCTTACCTCACTTGTTGATTGATTGGACACCAATCACTGGTGGTCTGTGCCTATCACTGCTCTAAATGCTGAGGAAGCCACGGAAGAAGTGTAAGACACAGTCTTCTCCCTTGTGAAACTTATTATATAGAGAAAACATTGATATGTGGAATAAAAGAGAACAGAAGAACTGCATCTAAGAAAAGCTGAATTATGTGCCCAGGCAAATCTACATGCTGTGCGAGTTTAGAGAGGAAGAAAGTCAGTGTAGGCTGAAGTAATCAAGGCTCGATCTGTACTTTGAAGGATAAAGATTTATACTTCCTTGTCTATCAGAGAGTTGACTACAGACTTACCATCCAATTAATACAGCATGTTGTAGCCTAAGGCAATCCAGACTCATTTTGATTAAGACAGAACACTAGCTTACTGAGATCCAACCCAACAAGGCTTTGTTAAGCAACCACCAGGTGGAAGAGGTGCTGGATACAGAAAATTCCTGCCGATAAGGCATTTCTATTTGTAGAGGGGAGAGGGGATACAATCAATATACAGTATGAGTGATGATATGAGGAAGGAGAGAGCAATAGCAATTAAAGGTTTCAAGAATAGCTTCCCGTAGGAGGTGGCATACCAGCCTTTGCCTTGAAAGAAGTCAGGAATTATAAAAGGTGGTGGTAAAGGGGCAGTTGTTTTAGGCATTGGATAGCCTGGACAAAGGATGTGTTAGAACATATAGCCTTGGATCTAGATGGGATCTTGCAAGTAAATCAAGCCCCTTCATTTTGTAAATGGGAAACTCAAGCTCAGAGATGTTAAGTGATCTGTATATTGGAAGCAGAATCTGAAGGTAGGTCTTCCTGACATCAAATCTGCCACTCTATTCATGATGCCACCTTGCTACCTCACTGGTAAAGGTAGGAGATAGAATGTGATGTTCCTTAAATAGGAATGAGGCCAATTTGGCTAGATGGAGACTTTATGATTTGGAATAATGTGGAATAAGCGTGGAATGGCAGGCTGGAGTCAGATCGTCCTCTCATAATACAGAATGAGAATGAATGTCAGCATCCAAAGATACTAAAGTCCACATTCATAAATGGCTTACTAAAATGTTCACTTTGTTCAAATGAAAAATAAGGGGTCCTTGTGACCTATCCTGATCTAGCATTACTTTTTTTTTTCCTTTTTTTTTCTCCTCCTCATTGCATCCATTGGTATATCATTACACTTGAACATGTCAGATGATCTCATATGCTGCCAGGGAGAATGTGAGGCTCCAAGAAATTGAAAACAAAATCATCACATGTTGATTGTATTCCTGATGACAGTTACAAATGAAGTGTGTTAATATATTAGTTAATAGACATGTGGTCTAAGGAAAATTTTCAGGAAAAATGAGCTTGCTAGGGGCAGTTAGGTGGTGCAGTGGATAGAGCACCGGCCCTGGATTCAGGAGGACCTGAGTTCAAATCTGGCCTCAGACACATAACACTTAACTAGCTGTGTGACCCTGGGCAAGTCACTTAACCCCACTGCCTAAAACAAGAAAAAAAAAATAAGCTTGCTAGATGAACCTTTAACACACAAACAATTCTAGGCTTCAGTGTTGAAAATATAATATTCTAAGGGGGAGCAGGAGGATGGGAAGATACCTCAAATTGAATTCTATCCAAGCTTCAGGAAGAAATAAAATTTTTACCTTCATGAAAAACAGGCATTTGCTTCTTATCCTTCCACATCCCTCTTAATATATGCTAATGAAAAAGGAAATGTTGAGGAAGAAGGTAGCTAATGAGAGAACCTCAAATTTCTATGGCTGGTCTCTGGAAGCCTATTTTATATTTGCTGATTAGATGATAGCCTTGGGAGTAACTGTGGCTAGGGAAACAATGGGAACAGTTGGATATTGGAATGTTTTTCTATGTGGTTAGTGATAATATCTAAGCATGATTTTTCAAAAAATTGTTAACAGGCTTTGAGTTATGCCAGTCTGTTGCTGCACAGGAAACAGTGTGATACTTAGGAAGGAGGAGACTGGAAAATATTGTAGCGAATATCACTCATATTTAAATAGAACCCTGGTGATTTACAAGATACTTTCCTCACAGCAACTCTAATTGGTAAGTGGGACAATTGGGAGGCTTGGGGATGGAGAAGTGGGGGGGGCAGTAGTACTCCTCAGCTCACACAGGGAAATCCTTTACAGGTTAATTTGTGATGTGTGTCTAGTTATACAAATAGTTGCAGATCAGAAGAAATCTTAGAGTCCATTTGTAGTAGTTCAATTAGCACCTAACCAAAAGATTCTGTCTCCGACATCCTCTTAAAGTGGTCATCTAATCTTTGTTGGACCTTTAGTGAGGGAAGGAGAGAGGGGAAGGAGACCACTGTCTTCCAACCAACTCATTAAGTTTTGGTCAGTTCGGATAATTATACATTTTTCATTACATCAATCTTAATCTGACTTTGCAAACATCCACCAGTTGCATCTATTTCTGCCATCTAGAGCCAAATAAAACCAACACAATCCCTCTTCATCACCACAGCTCTTCATATACTTTAAACAGCTACCATGTTCTTTCTAAGTCTTCTTCAGGCTAAACATTCCCTGTTTAATCAACTGAACCTCCAGTGTCTTATGATCTTGGTTGACCTTCCCTGAGTGAGCTCCAGCTTGGACTGGATGATGATGGCCAGTAGTAAAACGAGGAATAGTCATTTATTCCATCAACAAGAATTTATTAGGTTCTTATTATGTGTCACTCTCCAGGCTGTGTTCTGGATCTACTCTATGATGCTCCAGCTTTTTATCCTGACCAACTCTGGAAAATCACACATTGAAAGTACCCTCCACCTCTGGTGCCTGTACCTCTGATTGGATAGTGCCTCTTAGAACCTCCATTTAAAGTGTATATCTGGGGGGCAGCTAGGTGGCACAGTGGAGAGAGCACCGGCCCTGAAGTCAGAAGGACCTGAGTTCAAATCCGGCCTCAGACCAAACACTTGACATGTACTAGCTGTGTGATCTTGGGCAAGTCACTTAACCCAGAATGCCTCACTAAAAAAAAAAAAACCAAAAAAATAATAAAGTGTATACCTGAACCAGTTACGTACCCTCTCCACTGCTTCCCCCAAGAGTATCTCTGCATCCCTTTCAGGTTCCTTGTATTATTCCCCTACTAGAATGTAAGTTCCTTGAGGAAAAGGACAAGGACAATCTTTATTTCTTCCTATATTTTTATTCCCAATCCTTAGCATAGTATCTGGCATTAATATTTAGAAAGTGCTTAATCAATGCTTTTTGACTGACATATTGACTGCCCAACTGGGGATACAAAGAAAAAAAAAAAAGAACAGAGCCTCTGCTCTAAAGGATTATACATTGGAATGGGGGAGAAAACATTAAGATAACTATGTAAATATAAGATATATACTGAGTTGATGAAAGATAATCTCTCAAGGAACAGGCAGTAGTGACACTTGTGTCGCTAATCAAAAATGCCTATTAAGAATTGGGAAAGGGGGCAGCTTGGTGGCGCAGTGGATAGAGCACCAGCCCTGGAGTCAGGAGGAAATGAGTTCAAAGCTGGCCTTAGACCTAGCCTACTAGTTGTGTGACTCTGGGTAAGTCACTTAACCCAAATTGCCAAAAAGAAAAAAAGAATCGAGCAAGTACCTTACATCCCGTTGACAACTAGATATAAAAGTCTTGCCAGTTTGTAAAAGTAGAGGATGAAAAATTAATAATTAAACAGATAAACAAATCTAGGTTGTTAGACTGTGGATATTATCCATTCAAGATTTAAGCCTTTAATAATACTCTACATATCAAACCAGTTTGATCTGACTAGATTTTTGGCTGACATGGAGTGTTATTTCCATTGGTGTCATACCTGATTCCAAAAGGATGCCTTTGTTGATCAGCCACTCCATACGTACCAAGACTGGTCTTTGGACAGATGAATTCTGTCATCATGACCCTACTTGAAGTCTTGACAGTTTGGTAAAAGCAAAACCAAACAAAATAAAACAAAAACCTTCTATAGCATACACTTCAATGGCATAGTCTTGATCACCTCTACTCTATGATGAAACATTGATGTGGAACTCAAAAGTGTGAAGTCTAAGGATATCCAGATTAGCAGATGAGTGTTGTTACCCTGAATCCGAATTGAAATCAGACTTGTTAATTACTTTTTATTGATTTGATATTTCTCCCTTTATTAAAAGAAGAAAAAAATTATAGCCTCATCACCAGGTCCTTCTCAGCTGAAATCATGTTTCATTGTATCTCTTAAGAAGGATGTAATTTGTTTGCTTGGAGTTCCATTTAGGCAAATTAGCCTCTTGAACAATATCCATGTTAATTGGGTGTGACTGTACTATATATTCATTGCAGGATGAAACTTGAAGTTTTAATTGTAGAGAATTGGTCTAAATTTGTTTTTTAAAAAAGGAAAAAT
This sequence comes from Phascolarctos cinereus, assembly GCF_003287225.1. Taxonomy (NCBI): domain Eukaryota; kingdom Metazoa; phylum Chordata; class Mammalia; order Diprotodontia; family Phascolarctidae; genus Phascolarctos; species Phascolarctos cinereus. The sequence goes on from NW_027555625.1 coordinate 169,721,281, forward strand.
TTTAACTAAATAAAACTGCAAATAGGCATTTTCTTTTATCCCATTCTATTTAAATGTTAAAATAATTATGAATTGATAGTAACTATGTGAGTATGATACATATATCATAGAAAAATAACTTAATTTCTATTTTGTTTATGTAAGAGCGGTGAGTAGGGAGAGAGCTGCCAACAGGGATGTGGAGATAGATCTGGCCTTTGGAATCAGGGCTTTAGTCATTTTAGCTGCCAGCTCAGGGAGTAAGTCTCACCTTTCCTGTACCCATGATACTTTAGAAAAACAATCAGTCCAGTTTATAAAGCTTGAAGAATTGGAGCATTTGAAGATCTGTCAATTAGGGTGTTTTTGCATAGCACAGAGGAGCATGATGGTTGGAGGAGCTTCCCCATCATTTTTACTTACCTGATTTTTATATCCGAAGAACTAGATACCTAGGAATGCTTGCCCCACCAGGGGGCTATGATAAAAACAAAGAATTAAAATGAGTTTCTTCCTACAAACCAATTGAGATTTGAACCAAGAGAGAGGAGATGATTAGGAAGAGAACAGTTAAAGGAGCAAATGTTGCAACTTGATTCAGGGGAAATTGTTCTTATCCATTGACTGAAAGAATTGTAGATTTCTACTGTGGACTTACTAACCACAACATTTCCCAGTAGTTACTATAGAGAGTTGTGGATAATGTTGAAGATAGTCTTTTACCTGAAGGCTAGAGCTGAGTCCAAGTGGGAAACTGAAATATCTCCTTTAAAATTCTATAGTCCTCCCGTGCTGGAGCTACAAATCACAGCACTATCTCTAGTGCTATTATAGAAATAACTGAAAAGCCCAAGAGAGGTGTAGACCTCTTTTGGAAGGGAGTGACTTACTAATCACGGCATTCCTCAGTGGATGAACAGAATATTGGGTAGCCCTGAACATGGCTTGACAACTAAAAATAAGCAAGGAATATAAGAGATGCAGTGCTCACTGGTGAGCAGCCCCAGTGCAGAGCAGAGTGTAACCAAATTACCAGTATACAGAAGTAGCGCTACGATGTCTTCAGCGTGTCGCCCATCTGAGTGTGTGCCCTACTTGCATGTGTGTTCTACATATTTATCCTTTATAATGGTGCTCTGTCTATACATGTTCCCTATATATGCATGCTCCATGCACCATTCTTGTGAATATCCACATTTCCCTTTGAGGATCTGCGTATTTGTGTGAGTAAGCATCAGGTTAATTGGCAGTAATGTTCCATTATTATTTTATTGCTATGCTGTTTTACAAAATGCTTTTGTTTTAGTCTTTGTTTAGTCCTTTGACTAGTTAAAGTGGACAAAGCTGGTAGGGGCTTATGAGCTATAGTTTAGAGAAGCTTTTGACTCATAAAGGATTTTTTTAGTCTGCTAGAGCTTTCTGGGGTCCCATCAGTGATGGGGTGGGGACTGGGTACTACATAGATGTTTGTAGCCTACAAAGACAAAAAATTCACATGAGTAGTTCAGATAATAAGTGGTATGGCATTTTTAGAAGGTCTGACCTGAATGACTAAAAAAAAGCGTTCTTTAGAAAGTTGTATTTGAGCTTAAACTTTAAGAATAAACAATATATTAATAGGTAGAATTGGTGGAGGAATGGTATGGGGAGTATGGATAGGATGGAGGAAAGTATTCCAGGTAGGAGAAATAGCATTAACTTCCCTTTGTAAATCTTCCTGTCAACCCCTGTATCCTGCTCTCACTTTCTCTTCTTTCTCTTCTTCCTCTCTCTCTTTTCTTCTCCTTCCTACTTCTCCTTTCTTGTCTCTCCTCCTTTATTTTCTTCTAAGTCTGATAAATGATCTCCTTCCCTTTCTTTCTCTCTGTTCCACCATCTGTCTTTTCCATTTCTCTCCTCTGCTCTTATTTTCAAACAATTTGGTTCTATTTATTCTTTTTCTACCAATCCTTCAATAACTGCAATATGAAGTGAAGTTCATCTTTTTTTAAGCTTATTCCTTGTTGAAGACAAATTTATGTTTCTTTGAAATTTGAAAGTTGATGAATCAAATGATTTATATTTGGGTGTCTCTAATGATTTTTTTTTCATTTGAGCTATTGGTTCCCAATAGATGAAGTTTCTTTATCATGGTTCTAGATAGGCTTGGAAAGGCTTTACAATTAAAAAGTTTTTTAAAATATAAACTTTTATTTTGGTTTTTAAGTTCTTTTTTAGGTTTCCAAAATCACGAGAATTTATTAGGGACTTGAAATGACACATTACTCACATAATGCTGGAAAACTATCTCTACAATGAATATAGTGGAACAAGACGAATACTTCTATATAGCATGTAAAGGATATTACGCATATAGTATCATAGGGTTGGGTGCTCTCACATCTGGTCTATTGGTTTCTTGGATGGACCTTACCTGGAATTTTTGTGTAGCCCTCCTGAGCTCCAATTCCCCTGTCTCCAGAAACTCAGTCAACTTTGGATTAATGAGGTTGTGAGGCCAATGACTCCGGATTTTTAATAGTCTTCCTGGAGGCTATATGAATACCCTCTTTTCCTTCTAAAGTTTCTTTGTGTTTGTTCAGTTTTTTTCAGTGACTTTTTGTGACCCAATTTGGGATTTTCTTGGCAAAGGTACTAGAGTGGTTCGCGATTTCCTTCTACAGCTCGTTTTACACATGAAGAACTGAGTCAAACAAGGTTAAATAACTTGTCCAGGGTCACACAGCTAGTAAGTGTCTGAGGCTGGATTTGAACTCAAGAACATGAGTCTTGCTGATTCCCAGCCCAGTGTTCTGTCCACCTTGCCACCTAGTGGCCCTTCTCAAGTATTGCACTTGATCAGTTTGTCCGTACCATTAATGTCATGTGTGTTGAATATCCTTCTAAAGCCTAACTCCAATAGTCAGATGAATGAACTCTGGGTAATAGACCTTGCCCAATGGAGAGGGTAGGGGAACAACTGCATTAATGGGATTCCCTCAGTGATCAATTTTTAATATTTTTGAAAAGCATTTGAATGTTACAAGTTTAGCAGCAATAGCACAGTGTACATAATAAGAGGGCGGATATCTTTAACCCCTCCAGTTATACCTCCTCAATACAGTTTTCTTTGATTATTGCCAAGGAAATATTTCTTATTCCCTGTTCCCTACATCCATTAAAACAATGTGTCAAAAAAAAATAATAAAAATTGATTACTGTTCAAATTGAATAAGGTTTAACACTGTTTGGAAGGATTCTCCTCACTTTCATTAAGCTTAAGGACCACTTGTGCCCAAAGCCCAGCCTTAATGCCTTGCCTAGATTGTTGTGATCCATTGGAAAAATATGAAATTGTAGAGTTGGGACCTTGGCCTGGAACAGACTTCTATTTTTCCTGTTACATACAATTGTCTGTTTGATGGTAAATATAGAAATGGGAGAGAGTGACAGACAGGAGTGTCACATGGGCCACTCATCAAGAGGTACCTCTTGTATGTTAGGGAACCACTTGACCTCCTTTTGGCCCATGGGTAATGCTTTTCCGATTACCTTGGGTAAGTGCAGAAAGTAAGGAATCAAAACTGCAAGGCTCTCCAGATATGCCTTTCTTCATCTAAGACTGACCTCTTAGATCTGGTGAAGGTTTTTATTGATGGAGCTTCATTGATCTTGATTAATTAATAAGAGAGTTACCTACAGCCAAGTGTAGATTCTGTCAGTGATTTCTTGGAAAGAGACATGACTTAAAGACAAACTGCACTATACAAGTCAGATGCTTTTCCTGGTGTCCCCCTTTTTTTTCTCCTTGACATTTTCATTCCCTCTCTTCAGATGGTGAACAAAGCAAATTATCAGGAGTGACATTAGCTTATCTGCTCTTGATTTGTTCAAGCATTTAGTTAGAGTTAATAGGTAGAAAAGCTTATAGGGAATACCAGGATATGGGATCATTTGCCTTTCAAAATGGATTTCAAATTTGGGAACATTAGCCATAGCATGACTCTTCCTTATAAGTATGAAACTAGTCATTCCCAATTTGGCTAAAATGAACAAGTATCAAATTTCCTCCTCTTATCTAATTCATTAATTTTGAATATGAAATTTTGAAGAACATCTTTCAGCTCAACCTTTGCTGAATATTTTCTTTATATTTAGAAGCACAATGTGTTTGCAAAATGAAAACTTTCATTTTGATGTAATGTCAGCCAATAAAAAATGGAAAAAATAACATAAGCAGATTCCCAAATTTAAGCTTTTGATTATGATAGGAAACTTGAGACATAATAAATTAGTGCCATAAAATCTCAGTTAATGAATGAAGGAATTAAAACACATTTATTTAGCATTTCTTATTTGTTGGGCACCGAGAATACAAATACAACAGTAAAACAGCCCCCACCTTCAAGTAGCTCACATTGTGATAGAGGGAGAGAATACATGCAAGGGAGCAGTGACTGTTGAGGAATTCAAGCATAGAAATCGTGGGAAGGATGACCTGTGCTAGAAAGGAGCTGAAACACCTGTCTCAAAAGCAATGTAGTTTTGGTCTAATTATAGTTTAAAGAGCAAGAGGTGGAAAGATAGTGTTAGGAGCAAGAGGGTTATGTTGGAGTAGGACAGATGGCAAAGAGATGGCTGGAGTGAAGAGCAGGGTATGAAACATGCCTGGGGAAGACTAGGTATAATGGGTGATAGAAATTTATGCTCACCAGCCAGGGTCACTTGGTCCCAGTTCCAAAGCTGAGTGGATTAATGTCCTAGGGCATTTTCTCTGGAAGTCTGGTGTTACAGAGTTAACTTCACAAATAGTTTACAGCAAAGGATGAAAACTAATGAAAAATAATCTAAGAATCATTTATAGTTGGCTCTATGTTTTATATTTACCTTTGAATGTGGGTGGGTGTGATATCTCTTATTAATTCAAATCAAAGCGAACAGATAGGGTAGAGCCATACTAGGAACTTCTAATATGGTAGGAAGTGGGCAGTGAGTTAGTTTTCTGGTGTTGTTGTAGTTGATGTTGTTTGACCATTTCAGTCGTGTCTAACTCTTCGTGACCCAATTCAGGGTTTCCTTGGCAAAGAAATGGCAAAGTGGTTTGCTATTTCCTTCTTCATCTCATTTTACATATGAGGAAACTGAGGCAAACAGAGTTAGGTGACTTGCCCAGGGTCATATAGCAAAGAAGTGTCTGAAGCTGCATTTGAACTCAGATCTTCCTAACTCTAGGCCCAACACTCTATTCATTGTGCCACCTAGACTTTTTATAGTCTTCTGCGAAATTACTCCCAGCATACTACTCCGTGCTTTCTTAGCCAGCTAACTATCTTTTAGCACCCTCTGAGCAGAATGAAAGTCTCCTGTGCTGTAGAGATAGTATGAAGTGTTAAGATTTCAAATGTTATCTCCACATGCAAAGTCTTAATAGAAAGAGTGAGATGTCAGCCAAATGAATATTTTCAAAGAATATTATTACTTAACGACCCAAAAAACAAGATTTACAATTAGTATGATATAATACAGAAAGTGACCAGTGTAGTAGAATTAAGAGGCTTGACTACATACAATTATAGGAGATAATTTTATTAAATTTTATTTCTTACAAACCATTGTGTTCTTCCACATGGAGGGGAGAGGTCAACGTAATGCTTATTGTTCATTCAATTTTGTTGTTCAGTCATTTCAGATGTGTTTGACTCTACATGACGCCAATTGGGGTTTTCTTGGCAGAGATATTGAATTGGTTTGCCATTTCCTTCAGGAAACTGAGGCAAATAGGGTTAAGTGACTTGCCCAGGGTCACATAGCTAGTATGTTTCTGAGGCAAGATTTAAACTCAGGTCTTCCCGACTCCAGAGCCAACCACTCTATCCACTATGTCACCTAGTTCCCCTATGTTCAATATATATATCCTTCCCCCATTAGAAACTTACTAGGAAAGAAGGGAGAAACAGTAAGCATTTAAAGTGCCTACTATGTGTCAGGTATTTTGCTAAATGTTCCATAAATATTATCTCGTTTAATCTTGATAATAACCCAGTGAGGTAGGTGCTATTATTGTTTCCATTTTAGAGATGAGGAAACAGAGGCAGACAGAGTTAAGGCAGCTTGTTAAGGATATGGCTGTAGTGGAACTCAGGTTTTCCTAACTAACTGGTCTAGTACTGCTCTTTATCACATGATCCTCCCACCTTCCTCAAATTATCTATTTAGAGAGACCTCAATATTCTTTCCATATTTCTGTGGGCGGTGGTAAGTTACTTGCTTGAGAATGAGCCCCCTTTCAGGGTCTCTGGGTACTGAATTACTCAATGCTTCAAAATCTGTTTGGGCCCCCAAGAGACAGTTAACCTCCTGAGAGAGGTAGGACCCCTCCCCAACTCCCCAGTTTCTGTATAGAGCATTCATGGAGAAGAGTCAATAGCCTGCCTCATCAGACACGATCTGCCTCCTCCCCCTTCCTTTGCTTTGAACAAATGAGAAGAATCTTTCAGACTTTTGAGGAGAATGTTTGTCATTCTAGCCATATAGGAAGAAACTGTCTGAAGCCCCAATATGTGTAGCCCCCATGAACAAAGCAGAGAATAGATCTAACCATTATTATTTCAGTCACTCATCCTAATATAGCCTTAAGGGTGACTTTTCCTAAAGGTGATACGTTTTTAATGGCTTTTGGCCAACAGCAGTTATTTGGGACAGAGATTGTGAATGTCTTCGTGAAGGGGCTGTGAGGTACAATATCTGTTTAAAAAAAGAGGTAGGGTTCTTTGTGTTCACCTACAGTACCTTAGCTCGGAGAGTGATTTTTGCCCTTCCCAACAATCAGAATGCATTTTATTTATGTGATATTTAAGTGCTTTTGTTGAAGAAGATGAAAACAATTAGAACTAATTTTCATCAGAGTTTAAGCTGCAGCTTGTCCATCATTAGGAAAAGTGAGTGAATGGGCATAATTGGGAATGGCTATTTTTATTAACTCATGGATCTGATTTGGTTTTATGGGTAACCTTTGAAACAGAGAATACTATGAAAGTAAAATGATGGCATTTCACTCTTCATTTGCCTTTTGCGTATGAGGGATGGTTTCTATTTGGCACCTGGTATTAAACGGGCCATCTGTCTGCTGGATTCCTTGCTGAGACTAGGTTTATAGTCACATGTGGGTGTGTGGGAAGGAAACCTCTGTTAGCATCCTTTCTAATAAGGTCATATCTGTGTGATATCTGAAGACTATTGAAGCTAGTGATGAAAAGAATGCATATACCTTTCTTCAGCTCTTCATCATCTGTACTTTAAAAAAATATTCACCAATTGCAGGAGCATAGCTTTAACAGTTCTCTATGTCAGTGTTCATTCATTCATTCTTATTGAGAGTATATGATTTATGCTAAAGATGAATGCTGAATAATTTGCTGCCGTCTAATGCTTTTCCAAGGGCCGCTTTCAGGAGAATGGCCCGATCTCTTTTTCACTGTTGGGTTTAAATATTTCCACTCTTCCAAGCACATAGGTGCATCAGAGAATAAATGTGGCTTCTTTATGAACTCATGGATTCTAACCACTTGGTTTCTCAGTACTTATTCTTATCTCCTGTTTTTACCCTAGACTCATGCGCCCGGGCAATTAAAAGAACTGTCTTCCTCCCTCCTCTCGGTACCAAGCTTAATGGGAATAAATCTTCAGTTTTATTTTGTTGCTTGATTCCCTTCACCTTGCCTGAGTATTTGCCTTCTGAGTACCATATTCCATTTCCTACCCTTCCCCCAGCCTTCAGTAACGATTCATCCACGACGAAATGTGTTTTACTCCTTGGATTGCTTATTATATTTTTTCTCTTTTCTGTCTCTTAATTTTTAAACTCTCCCTTAAATCATTAACCCCTTGAATCTTTTTCACCCATAACAATCTCCTTCTTCTATTTTTGCCCTTTGAAGATGGCAAAAATTTTTAAACGATAGGTTTGTCTAGCTCTATTATCATAAGGGTTGGATTAATTTATAATAACATTAGCAATAATAATTAGCATTTACGTGGTGCTTGAACTTTTGCAAAGCACTATACAAATATTATATAATTTTATCCTCAAAAAGCCCTGGAAAGCAAATGCTAATATTATCCTCAATTACAGATGAGGCAACTGAGGCATTTTTCCATTTTTTTTAATAGGTGAGGAAACTAAGGCAGATTGAGGTTAATTGACTTGTCCATGTCAACACAGTTAAGTTTTCTTGTTTGCCACACTTAGATATTTTTCTTTGTTTCTCTTGTTTGAAGTACATGGATGTTGGATAGCATGCTCAGTTCTGAATTCTTTTATAGGTACCCTGTTACTGAAGCTATTCTTTCTATTTTCATTTATGTCCAGGTTTATCTTTGCCAGATATTACTGTAGGATGCATCTCTCTCCTTTGCTTTTTGGAATCAGTCACTCAATTAGCAAGTATTTATTGAGTGCTTACCATTTGACAAGCATTATGTTAAGCTCTGGGAATACAAATAACAACAATAGTCTCTATCCTCAAGCTTACAAGCTTACATTCTAATGAAAAAGAGAAGTGAAAAACATGTACATATGTAAGTATATTAAAGATACATGCCAAATAAATATAAGTCACCTTACAGGGAAAGACACTAGCAACTGAGGGGTATCAGGAAAGGCCTCGTGAATAAGGTAGTGCTTGAGACAATTCTTGAAGAAAATTAGGGATTCCAAGAATTAGAAGTGAGGGTGGAGAGCATTTCAGGTATGGGAGATAGGTAGAGTCATGTGTGAAGGACTTTTTTTATTTTCTTGTAGACAAGGAGTAATCATCTTCTTAAAGAAGATTCTGGGCTTCTTAAATTGATTTTACTTGATGACTAAGGTTTTTTCTTGGATTTTGGTGGTATTTGCTGTTTAACATTGAAATTCTGAAGTTGAACCACTACATGCCATGGTGATTAAAGCTTGGAGTTTCTCTCCATTGACGATCTAGAGATTCTTTCAATCTGTACCATGTCCTTTGTTTTCAGGAGTTCTAGGTACCATGTCATAGTATAGCATTCAGATGTTTTACTTAATCGTATTTCCATTGGAGACTTAGGATCTTTAAATTGTCCACATGTTTCACCCTCAAAGTTATCTGCTTTGGTTTGTAGAAAACTCATGTGATCATCCAGTGCTACAGGGTTTGGGGTTCGTTTGTTTGTTAACTCAATTTAGACAGTTTTCTCCCTAGATGCATATATATTTTTGCCAGGTGCCATTTAGCATACTTCCTGTCTTAGAGAAATTCTTTGTGTTGTGTTCTAAATTGCCAATTCTTTTGTCTTATTCAATTCTTTTAGAGCACTGATTTATACCCTAATTTCATTCTTAATTTACACATTTACTTATTCTTTTAGTTGTTTAATTTCTCCTTTGTACCATTCTAGAGTCTCTTGATGTTGATTCATCAACTATTTTAGGAGAACCCATAGAATTTGTTGTTTTACTTTCTTTTTCATTGAGGATTTGGGGTCTATTTTCTATTGCATGATATTTCTTTATCACATTATTAAATTTTCTGATCTTCCTGTTCATTTCTCCTTTTCTGGTGAGTTTTTCTGCTGATTTTTCCATTTAGGAAGTTGACTTATCCCCTAATTTTCCATGTTGTACTTTTTGGTTTTTATCTCTTGCCTAATCTCTCATGATAAGAAGGGATTGTATCAGGTCACTCCTCTAAGCACAGCTTTTATTTTCTCCTGTCCAGATTACTGGGTTTAAGTAATTTCAGAGATGTCTATGAATTGGTAAATAGAGTAAAATTACTTTCTGTGTGACTGCCTATTTTGACTAAAGCTAAATCACCCCCATCCCCATCCCATCCCTAGCCATGCACAAACATAAACATAGATTAGCTTTGCATTTCGGAGTCTTTCCCTTCCACCCCCAATATCCCAGTCATTTACCCTTACCAAATCTCATATATACATATATGTGTGTATGTCTACACCCATACACATGTATGTATGCATATGTATGTGTGTGTGTGCATGTGTGTGAAGGCCAGACTGACTCTTTCATGACTCTACCAGTAGGGTACACCAAAAGCTATTTGGGATAGGAGTTCTAGGCCTCAGCATGCTTATTTGTAAAATGAGATTCTTAGGCCACTAAATTTACTTCCAGCTTTCAATCTATGATCTTCTAAACAGAAATTCTGAGAACAAGGCTTGGCCTTGCATGCAGTCATATCTCATTGTCTTCTCTTCTTGTTTGGATTCTTGTTGTAAACCTACATCTGACACATAATTGATTATCTGATTTGATGGATTCTGGGAGTTATGTTCAGATGACATATTTTTATTTCATCTTCTATCACATGGTTCCAATTGACTAAAATTCAGATTTCATTTGTAGTAGAATGCTACTTTTAGTATGTGATACTAACTCTGATTTTCCTAAATAGCATATCACAAATTATTGTGGGTTCTAGGTGCTTGGCATTTGAGCCAGAAGACAAACAGTTCATTACCAATGAAGCTACCAGGGAGCTCCCTGAAAACTAGAGTACCAGATTCCTAAATTATTGCCTATATGACAATATGACCCATATGTTTTGGGGGACCTGTGACCTCCCTAGTGTTGTCCCCTCATGCCTCATTTCTTCCAAGTAGCTCTTTATTTTTCCTTCTTCTGTCTTACTCATTTCCATCCTAAGATATATTTTTTGCTTTCATTTGGTTATTGAGAAATTTCAGCTAAACTGTTCCCTGATTTTCGCTAAGGGACTCTGGAATTTCCCCCTTCTTCCCTCTCTCTTCACTTATCCTCTATAGTAGAAAAAAAAATCAATTTCTCCCTCACCCTTGCCAAACTGTAGAGGTACTAAGAAAAAGAAGAGACACAATCCTTTGAAAAGGAAAGGAAGAGTACAATATTTCTGAATAGCCTGTATTACCTGTTTTAGAGTGATTTTTTGAAAGTGTGATTTAAAATATTCTTCAATAGAAGCTTTGGCCTTTAATGATTGAGATTGGGTACCATAATCTCGTTCCTTACATCTTAGCCTCGTCCCAAACCAGGATGCGTGCACTAAGCACTAAAATGCAAGTAAAGACCCCTCTTAGCTGAGTGCTGTGCAGAGGTCTAATTTTACGAGGTGGTTTTGCCCAGGTGGGAAATTTGGCCTTCCCTGAAGCTTAAACCAATTGAAGCAGTCAGCGGAGTGATTGGGAAATGACAATAAGCAATGAAAGAAATCTCTAGTTGAAAACAGAGCTCTCTTAGGAGTTTTGTCATGCTTTGTAGCTGTAGGAGAATCTCAGAGATTTTCAGTGATAATGAAAAGCACCAAGGCTGTTTTTAAGATGAAGTGGAATTCTCTTTTGTTTTAATTTCATTTTTGCAGTGGTGTGTCAAATATATTTGAGATAGTGTGAGGTCATTTGTAGATGTTAATAAGTTTTTAAATTATAGAGCTCCTGCATGTCAGGAAATGAAGGATCTGCTCTCCTGATAAGCTAACATGGGTGGGGCCTCTCCTAATCATTGTTTCTCCCAACAGTCTGTTTTATAGGTACCAGATGAATAAACATCTCTGATTGGTCCTTCCCTAAGACCAGCAGAGATGGAGAAAATAGCTGGAAGGGGTGAGTTATTGGTGACACATCAAATTAAGATTTGACAAAGCCCTTCAATTCATTTAAGTAAGTAAAACAAGTCAGATCAGACAGCTGCAGGTCTTCACGTCAGCCATGACAGACAATGAAGCCAAGCTTCCTTACAAAGTGTTATGTAAAGCCGTAGGTCTGATTTTATTGCAGGTCTGAGTATATGTCAGGGTATTCAGCAATATGCTGGGGCTAGCTTCAACTGGCTCTTAAGGACCAATTGTTAATTTTTCAGTGTGAGCAGCATTTACACAGTTCTACAGATCAGGGATTGCTTTATCATTTTATTGATTATCTAGACATAAGAAAGTGATGGAGAAAATATGAATAATGAAGATGAAACTTAAAAGTGTCATGTGAACATTTTATTTTTGGAGGCCCAATTTTTAAATATCTGCCAGCATACCATTGATAGAGCATCTTTGTTGCCAGAGGAGAGGAAGTAAACAATATTATCATGTGTATTCTCACTGGGTTCTTTTCTCATTTCAGGTTTGAATTTTGGCTCTTTTGGTCTGTGAAATAGTTTCTTTTAGAAATTAAAAATTATTTTAGAAAAAAACTAAAAATTGTCCAAACAATGGACTCAAACCAAAAGCTATTAATAGCCTATTGTCAAATTAAGTTCATTTAACAAAATCAAAACCAATGCCTGAGATTCCAGTGCTGGGAGAGGTAGATGGGACAGCTATAATCTTCTGAACACTTTTGCCAGTGTCTGATACCTTTCACAGGAAGGAATCACTTAAGTAATGAAATGGGAACCTCCATTTATGGACTTTGGACTTCCTTGTCCATCACTAAGTGGCTGGTACTATGTCAGTTATGATATGCTTTGTCTATGAATCTCCATTACCTTATTTGTAAAATAGGATTAGTACCTGCCTCACAGGATTGTTCTGAAGCTCAAATTAAATAACATACATATAACCAGGCTTCCAGACAAGCCTGGAAAGTTTTGTGGGCTGCTGTGTTGATGGAGAGAAATTTGATTCCTAATTTGTTAGAGCCAATGCTGATGCAAAGCTATGGTCCTCAAATCTCCCTAGTATTAATTGAAAGCCCAGGTACATACGTAAAGTATTTTATAAAATTTAAAGCCCCATGTAAATGTCCATTGCTGTTATTTTTGTCATAATAATTATTATTTCAATTTATTATGATCAGCCCTCTTGGAACTGGGTTCCCCAAATCTCAAGGTATAATTGAGTAGAAGGAAATTAGACGACAAAGCTTTCCATGGTGAGATAAGACTGAGAGAAGAATTCTTAGCATTACATCAAATCTTGGACGTAACAAAGCAGAATTCCATAGCTTGCTGGTTATACAATCAGTGATTCAGAGAATTTAAAGTCCAGCTACTCTAGCTCTTCATTTTACAAAGAAGGAAATTCTGTCCTAGAAAGGTGAAGTTATTTACAGATAATAAATCGCAGGACCAGGATTTAACCCATGTCCACTGACTCCGTATCTAGTGTTCTTTCCACTACATCAGCTATATGATTACTAACTGTGTCTTTCTCTCCATCCTTCCCCCTTCCTGTTTTTCTCTCTCCTTTCTCCCTTTCCCTCCTCACCCCTGTTCCTTCTGACCACTACCTCCCTCAATCTGCCCTCCCTTCTATCAGCCCCCTTTCCTTTTCTTTCTCCTTTCTCCTACTACTTCTTTCCTCAATCATTCCACCCTCCTTTTTATCCACCTCTTTACCTTTTCTTTTCCCCTTTCCCTCCTAGGGTAAGATGCATTTCTATACCCAACTGTGTGTGTGTTACTCCCTTTTTGAGACAAATCCAATGACAGTAAGGTTCAAAAAATGCTCACCTCCCTCCCTTCTTTCCCTCTGCTGTAATAAATCTTTGTGCCTCTTCATGTCATATAATTTACCCTTTTCTGCCTCCTACTTTTCTCTTCTGCCAGTACAATCCATTTTTCCACCTCTTAATTTTTTTTATCATCATATTAAAGTCAGCTTATACCCATACACTCTGTCTGTGTATCCCCTTCTAAATGCTGTAATGAAGATACAGTTATCAAGAGTTACAAGTATCATCTTCCCATGTAGGGATATGAACAGTTTAATCTTATTGAACATGTTTTTTTTTTTCCTTTCCTGTTTACCTTTTTATGCTTCTCTTGAGTCTTGTATTTGAAGATCAAATTTTCTGTTCAGCTCTGGTTTTTCATCAGACAAATTCGGAAGTCCCCTATTTAAATGAATATCCATCTCCTCCTCTGAAAGATTATGCTCAGTTTTGCTGGGTAGTTGATTTTTGGTTGTAATCCAAGCTCCTTTGCCTTCTGGAGCATCATATTCCAAACCCTCTGATCCTTTAATATAGAAGATGCTAGGTCTTGCATAATCCTCACAATGGCTACATATATTTAAATTATATCTTTTTGGCTGCTTGCATTATTTTTCCCTTAGCCTGATAATTCTAGAATTTGGCTACAGTATTCCTTGGAATTTTCATTTTGGGATATTAGGTGATCGGTGGATTCTTTCAATGACTATTTTATCTTCTGGTTGTAGGCTATGAGGGAAGTTTTCCTTGATAATTCCTTAAAGATGCTGTCCAGGCTCTTTTTTTCTTTCTTTCTTTCTTTCTTTTTTTTTTTTTGATCATAGCTTTCAGATAGCCCAATAATTCTTAAATTATCTCTCCTGGAACTATTTTCCAGGTCAGTTGTTTTTCCAATGAGGTATTTTACATTTTTTCTACTTTTTCATTCTTTTGAGTTTGATACTTTATGTCTCATAGTTGTTAGTTTCCACTTCCCCAATTCTAATTTTTGAGGAATTGTTTTCTTCAGCTAGCTTTTGCACCTTCTTTTCCATTTGGCCAATTCTATTTTTTAAGGAGTTGCTTTCCTCAGTGGATTTTTTTTTCCATTTGACCAGTTGTCTTTTCTAATGAATTGTTTTCTACAGCCAATTTTTGTTCTTCCTTTTCCAAGCTGTTGACTTTTTCTTGCATACCTTTCATTTCTTTTCCCAATTTTTCTTATACCTCTTTTATTTGACTTTTAAAAGCCTTCTTGAGCTCTTCAAAGAAGACTTTTTGGGCTTGACATGAATTCACATTCCCCTTTGAGGTTTTAGATGTAGTTATATTGACAATGTTGTCCTCTTCTGAGTTTGTTTTGATCTTCTCTGTCCCCACAGAAACTATCTGTGGTCAATGTTAGTGTTTGCTTTTTGGTTATGATGTTTGCCTATTTATTATCTTTTAAAATTGAGCTCTGCTTCAGGAGCACAGAGGTCACTGTCCCAAGCTTCTTGTGCTGGGGGCTAGGGTCCTGATCATTGGCTTTGTGTGCTGGGGCCTCAGATGCTGGCAGCTGGAGGCTGTAGGGGTCTAGCAGCTTACCTGGTGGTGAGCTGGGGTCCTAGTGGTAGTGTCTGGAATGTGCTGAAATCAGGTGGGATTTTTATGCATTTCCCTGGGGATGTACTGAAACACTTGGAGGTCTGGGGTGCTAGAGGATGCCTGCTTGCCTGGGGCTATGTCTGCATATGTAGTGGTTCTCTGAGCTGGAATCTGCCAGTTCCCCTGGATATGCTAAGGCATGTGTGTGTGTGTGTGTGTGTGTGTGTGTGTGTGTGTGTGTGTGTGTGTGTGTGTGTGTGTGTGCAGGGGGGCGGTTCCTGGTCTTGGAGTCTGCCTGCTCCAGTACCCTGGGGCTCATGATCTTCCAATGGTTTACTGAGTTGCAGCTTGCTGTGATGCTTTCTTTCCTAGAATGTGCTTCCCTTTTGTCTGAGTGAGACAGACCTTTCTTGCCAATCCTTCAAGTTTCCCATGCTAAAAGACTGCTCCACCCCATCTTTCCATTGGCTGTTGACTCCATTGTTCCAGGCTTTTTCCTGGGACACTATTTTCTGGTTTTATCAGAGGTCAGTAAGGGAGAGTGACAGCAATTTACTGCTTACTCCACCATCTTGGCTCCCAGAAGTTGGACCCCCCCATACCTTTTTGTAGGGAAGAGCCCACAGTCCATTTAATCGAAACATGAGATCAATGCCTGGGAGATAGAGAAAATATCAAAGGTGTAGTTGTAAGATCACTGAGAGTTCATGAGTGATCATCACTGCTAGCAATGTTTGCCTCCTTCCAGAGGATGAGAATGAGCAGGATGGCAACATCTGGCTTGGAAATCTAGGAGGTAAGGCTACAGAATTGGTGGTTAGGCCTGATTTGCTTGCTGGTTAGTCCCCACCCCACCCCCACACCCTCCTTAAGAGATGCCACAAATAGCTTCAGCTGGATTTTAGGTATTAACAGATGTGTTGTTATTTCTTTGATATTTATTGACACTCAAATTCATTTTACATACATACATGGAGAGACTGCTAGACATAGCAGATAAAGAGCTGGCCTCAAAAACCAGAAGCCTTGGCATCAATTCCACTTAGGACACATCCTAGTTGTGTAACCCTGGCAAGTTACTTACCTTTTCAGTACTCTAGGCATTTATGTAAGATTATGAATTACAGAGAAAACATGGACTTGTATTAATGGAGGGAAGGGAAAGAAAAGGAATAAGCATACACACACACACACACACACACACACATGCACACACATGTATATATCCTACTATGTGAAAGAACACTATGCTAAGTGTTTATATATATCCATACACATACATAAATACACATGCATACATGCATATATATATATACATATATACATACATACACATGCATACATATATGCAGACACACACACATATATAATCTCATTTGAGGCAACTTACTTAGCTGATAGTTTTCAGATACCAATGAAATTCCACAGTTCAATTTCCTTTTCCAACTGACTATAGATTATAACCTATGTCAAAACATCAATTATTTAGATGAATGCCAGATAATTTTAAAACATAAAGGCTTGCTTGTTAGAATTATAAACTACCTAAAATAAGACTTTTGACTTTAAGAGAACACCTTTTAGTGAACAATTTAAATCTTTCACATTTTTCCCATGTAGCAATTAACGCTTACTGTGTTTTGCCTTATTTAAATTGTAGCTTAACTCCTTAGCTGCTGTTTGATATAAGAAGGCTATAGATTATCCTAATGGATTTACTTTATCACAGAGAAACTCAGTACACATCAATATCTGTAATGTAAATGAGGTCTTTCTAAGTAATAATTGCATATAATGTTGATTATAAAAATTGTGCTATTAATTTTGACATTTTATATCCATTCCTGAATTTTGGTATCACTATATTATCCACACTGCAGTACTTAAATAAGCACATTTTATTACTTCCTTTGGGCTAGTTAAATAAAATGGGTAATACTTTGTCATATTTTAAATCAACCCAGTAATAAATCTACCTGCAAAATATTTATTGATATTTCTCTAAGAGGCCAATTTCTATCTATCTATCTATCTATCTATCTATCTATCTATCTATCTAATCTTTTAATTTGGAAATCCCTCAACATTACTTGTCAGATATTTTCAAGGAAATAAAAAACCTGTTGCACATAGCATCTTGTATCATATGACCAGTTGAAAAATCCTCATAAAACTTCCCATAATCCAATTAAGACCTCTTTCCTCCCTTGCCCTCCAAATCTTCCAATCATTAAAACCAATTCCAGTGTTACTCCAATGTTTTCTTAGTTCCTTGAGGAGAATCTCACTGGTACAATTTGATTTCCATCAGGTCCTAACCTCTTAGAAAAAGCATCAAGACTTAACTTTAAAACACATTTTGCAATTATCAGTTTAGGTCTATTGGCTTGAGATAATTTTCAGACCTACATTAACTTGCCACTTTTGATATATTATATTGCAGAATATTGCTACATGATGCAGCAAATAGGGCACCAGAGTCCTTGTCTTGGTGTCAGGAAGACTCTTCTTTAAGAGTTCAAATCTGGCCTCAGACACTTACTAGCTGTGTGACCTTGGGAATAGTGTCTCAGTTTCCTCCTATCAAGAAGAGTCAGACAGGTCTGAAATGATTGAGCAACAGCAGCAGCAAATAGAACACTGGACCTAGAGTCAGGAAGACCTGAGTTCAAATTCTTCCTCAGATACTTACCAACTGTGTGAGCCTAGGCAAGTTGCTTAATCTCTCCCTATCATAGTTTCCGTATCTATAAAATGGGAATAATAGTAGCACCTACCTCCCATAAGTAGAGATGTGACATAGTCAAACTTATACTTTAGAAAAATTTCTTTGTCAGCTGAATGGAGGTTGGATTAAAGTAGGAAGAAATTGAAGTCAAGGAGACCAATCTGATGTCTGTTGTAATAGACTGGCTAGGAGATGATGAAGGCCTGTCCTGTAGGACGGTGGGGATACCTTGGACAAGTAGCTTTTGAAGCCTGAACAGCATATAAACTAAAGACACTTCTTCAAAATGTATTAGTGAAATAAAATTAAATTTAACTCAATAAGCACTTATTAAATGCCTGTTCTCTACATAGCATTGTGCTAGAAAGGGTCGGGAGCTGGTTACTACCTTCGCCATTAAGGCTATGCTCATTCCATTGGATTACCTATCCCATATGGGTGCTGTGCTCTCTCTCCAGTCAAGGGATTGTCATTAGGACTGGTTTATCCAGAGCAGCCCTGAGCCCCAGCCAACTGTCAAGACCTTACCTATTTTTGCTATATTTTATGGACCCCAAGACACAAAATGGAGTCGCTTTCCACAGGTATAGACAGAAAATGTTCCAATAATGTACACACTGTTGTACTCTTGTTGGTTTGGTAGAGAGGATAAAGGGCCTGCCTCAGAACAAGGAGGACCTTGATTTAAGTCCCACCTCTGACACACACTGGCTATGTCAATCAATCAAAAACATTTATTAAGTTCCTACTGTGTGCCAGGCATTGTGCTAATGCTAGAGATTAAAAAAAGAGTCTAAAAAAAACAGTCCCTGCCCTCGAGGAGCTCACAGTCTTTTGGGGCAGACAACAGCCAAACAAATATAGACGAAGGAGCTATATACAGGACAAAAAGGAAATAATAGAGGGAAGGCACTAGACTTAAGAGGGGGTGAGAAGGGCCAATTGTACAATAGAAATTATGAATATTAAAAAGCAGGAGGGGTTTGTCAAGGGATTAGATAATAGGGGAGGGGTCCCAGCCTTGGTGAAACTGTGTATGCAATTTCCCATAATGCATTCAGAAGTTGGAATTTTAGTTGGGACTTAAAGAAAGTCATGAAAGTCAGTAGGCTGAGTTGAGGATGTGATGAAGGACAAATGATTTAACCTCTCAGTATATAGGCAATTCTTTAAGACCATAAATGTCAAGGAAGGCACCCACCTGCCATGATAGAATGTTTCATTAATTGTGTCAATAAGCTCATGTATGCAGTCTTTTCTTCTTTCCCTATAGGAACAATAGATTAAACATCAAAACATATACGATATCCACTATGCAATTGTACACCCACAGGTTCTGTTGTACCCAGGCTGCCTGTAGAGAGTGCATTGATCACTGAACCCAAGAGTTCTAGGAAAGATAAAATTTGCTTCTTCAGTTTCCCAAAGGGAGTGTAGAAAATGCAATGCGGTGCCCAAATGATGTGTGACTCATGTTTCTGCAGTAGTGAGCCTGATCTTTAGATGAAGACTGAGTCACTCTAGTCTTGGGATTTGATTCCTTCTAAAGACTCAGGACATGGACTCAGATTTTCATCTAATTGAAGAACGTGGCTGAAAACATTTTTCCATTTAGGGTCCTGTTGCTGGCAAGAACTTCTGATGCTTCTCACAGCAGCTTGTTTATCTCTCACTGAGCAGTGGCATAGGCAAGAGTAGGACAGATATGGAAAGAAGTACTGTCTTCCTTGCTATCTTGTCTTCTCTGTTCCATCTTGTTTCTGACCTTGAGATTTTAATTTCAAGTTTCTAGTGGCATAAAGGCCACTCACATCCTCTTTGTTTCTTAATCCTTGACTATAGCACCTCTCCCTTGATGAGAACACTCCTCCCTGACCTTGTCCTTCAGAATCTATCCTCTTTCTTTTCTCCCCACTGGAAACCAGACATACTCTTCTGTGTACCAAAGAAGGGGCAGAGTAAGGGGGAGCTCTTTAAGTGAGTGCATTAGTGAGGTACAGAACAAGATGATATCCACAGTTCTAGGATAAAAAGACCATCATTACTACTTAGGATGATGATGGGATAAGGTTGTAGGGACTTGGGGAGAGATCACTAGGTCAGCCATGGGAGGAGACCAGGGTAGGTCTAATTAAGGGAGAAAGTTACCTGGGGTTACAGGTCATTTTTCATGCTATTGTCTCTAGCGTGTATCAGCCTCCATTCAATTTCATTTCAACACGGTTGCCTTTCATTTGAAAACAGAAAAGAATCTGGTTTAGAAATAGTTGGTAACTCTCTAGGAACCTTAATCACCTAATCTCTCCATGCTTCAAGCAGGCAAAGGTTAGAGGAAGGCATGGTAATTTTCTTCTTCAATCCTAGGTTGGTGGGCCCCAAGAGACGGACTTGTCCATATGGGTGATGACCCGGTTAATGATGTGAAGAACTGGAAAGCTTTGTTATGGATGACACATAGCTAGTGCCAGATGGGAGGCTGGGTACCTCAGTTGGTGCTCCAAGCCCTTAGCCTCCTTAACTCCATCTCCCTGCACCCCAGAATACGTTTACCATTCCTCTGGGTTGCTCTGGCCACCCCTTTCTTGCTAAGGTATTTTAGGCAGATAGCTGATAGTGAAGTTCCTGAAACTATTTTGGAAATCTGTCCCTTCCCTTCTCAGCCTTGGATATTGAGAGCTGACTGGCAGGAATTACGTTTACAACAGAAACCTGTGCTTGCTTAAGACTTTCTAAGTCTTAGAATAAGAAGGCTTCCACACCTTGGAAGGCTTCTCTTCCTGTCCAGAAGGTGCGTGGGGCTCTAAACTTTCCAGTAAAATTATTAGGGTAGTTTACCTGTCCAGTAGATGTGAATCCTTATTGTAACTTAATTTTCCTGAGAATTTGCATACACAAAAACATTTCTGTATAAATTGATTTTTTAAAAAAAATATGCTGCTAGAACAGAGGAGTAAAGAAAATCATCTTAAAGATATTAGGAAAAGAAGTTCAGGCCAAGGAGCAGAAAGTCCTGCCCACCTTAGAGAAGAGGTTTGGGAAACAGGACAACACCCTTGGGGATCTGGTTGTTTTTGTGTCTGATGTAAATAGCTAAATTGTCTGTGAAGGCCACCCATGGGAGGAAGTTATATCCTGGTAAATGTTAGTGCCTGGAAGAAAGCACTGATTTCTCCCCATCTTAGTTCTCTGGCTCTGGGAAAGAGTATACAGAAGGGAAGGGTGTTCTTTATAAAGAAGAAAAAGAAGGTGGTTTGTTCATGGCAAGCATTTACCCCCAAGGTATTGCTTTGATTTTTCATATAATTGAGGTAAAATATGGTAAGGGCCTATATCATTGAAATGTTTTGTTTCACTATATTTTTCCTTTAGAAAGATATGGGAATCTTATAGTTGTGGACCTTCGGGACTGGCATTTTGAAAGTATAGTATATTTTTATTATGGTCCTTATCGTAGGTGAAAAATGTTGAAATTTTCAGGTGTTTTTCAGTTGTGTCAGTTCTTCGTGAGCCCATTGGGTTTTCTTGGCAAAGATACTAGAGTGGTTTGTCATTTCCTTCTCTGGCTTATTTTACAGATGCAGAAACTGAGGCAAACAGGGTTAAGCGATTTGCCCAGGGTCACACAGATAGTACATGTCTGAAGTCGAATTTGAACTCAGGTCTTCCTGACTCCAGGCCCAGGAGTTCTATCCACTGCACCACCTAGTTGCACTTACGTTGAAATAATAAAGAATAAAAAGATTATTTTTATTAGATGTTTTCTCTGAAAAAGGATATCCTGTTCTTATTTTTATGTTTTGATTACATATCAATCCCTGTTAGACTGTAAATGTTCAGGACTCACCGAGATACTTTTTTGTATGTTAGTTTAAAAGCCTGCATTTAAGTATGTCACTTATTTTTAGTTTTGCACTCATAATTGTATTTTGAGAAATATGTTGTCATTGTGTAATGTCTCCTCCAGAGTTATAATTCTTTCATAATATGCCATTCCATATGTTTAAAATGATTCTTTTGGATAGCCACTTTTATTTCAAATAATGTTCCAAAGTAGTTTATATATTGTTCTTTTCCAAGAAGTAATTCCTTGCTAAAGAGGTTTCACTTAATTTCTACCATCATTTGATCTAGTGTAGGGAAGTTCAAATGAGCTTAATGAACTTAAAATTCTCTAAACTGCATAATGACTTTTTTTTTGTCTTAAATAGTTATTTCTATTATATCACCAAGTCCAATTTGTTTGGGAATAATAGCTGCACCTTTAAAGTGATTTGTGAAACTTTCTAGAATTATTACAGGCAGTGAAGTGGTGTAGAGGATAGAGTACCTGACCTGGATTCAGAAAGACCCAAGTTCAAATCCAGTCTCAGATACTTACTAACCATGTGATCCTGGGCAAGTCTCTTAACCTGTTTGCCTTAATCCGCTGGAGAAGGAAATGGCAAACAACTCTAGCATCTTTGCCTAGAAAACCCCAAATGGGGTCATAAAAACCTGGACACAGCAGAAACAACTGAACAGCCAGAAGTTCAAATCCTTACTAGCTATACGACCCTGGACAAGTCACTTAACCTCCTTCAGCCACAGTTTATTTATCTGTAAAATGGCATAATAATGACACCTATCTCACAGGGTTTTGTGAGGATCAAAATCAGATTTTTAAATATATGCCTACATACACACACACACACACATACATGTATATATGTGTGTATATATATGCATATGTGTATGTATGTATGTATATATGTGTGTCCATGTGTCTATGTGTTTGATTTCTGGTAGGGGTAGCTAGAGTAGCACAGGGAATAGACTGCTGCACCTGGAGTCAGGAAGACATGAGTTAAAATCTAGCATGGACACTTAGTACCTCTGCATGACCCAGGGCAAGCCATTTAACTTCTGACTGCCTCCATTTCCTTGTGAAAAATGGGGATGATAATAATACCTCTATCCTAAATGAGCATCAAATAAGATAACATGTGTAATAGGTTTTGCAAATTTTAAAGTTTTATATTAATATTATTATTATTGTTATGTTCTGACATTTCAGGTAGAGTAATATGTTTATTGAAACTCTTTTGGCTCTTGATATCAAATTATGAATTCCCTCTTACAATATCTGCTAGCTAAAAGAGGGGAAAAAATTCTTCATTTTATATAGAAACTCAGATGTGACTACATAACTTTCTAATATTGGATTCTCTTGAAAATTTGAAAAGAATGTTAAATTTGACACACCTCAAGCAGGCTAAGTGATATGTTCTTGCTGTTTTCTCTATTAAAATTATGACTTTAGTAAGTGAAATTAATAGAAAACAAAGGTCAAACCTCCCTTCACGTAGGAATGCATGTGAAATAGGCCATCTAAATGGTTTGGTTTACCTGAGGAAATTTTACAATCTTCATTCAAAACCTGTTCCCATTAAGTAATCCTCTCTCTGTGTTAGAAGAAATTGATGCTATTGATAGCTGACATTTTAAAAGAACTTTATGGTTTTATAAAGCCCTTTACATGTATTGTCTCATCTGAACCTCACAACAACCCTCTGATATAGGCACTATTATTCTGTCAGGTTTAGAGATGAGGAGGTGAGTGCCCTCCTAAGGTTACATAGTTCCAGTAAGTAGGGACTTGACAAGTCCAACCATTACTCCATGCTGACTCTTAAGGAATTTTTTAAAAAAAAGTTTATTCTGAATTCATCATACTTTGTTCTATCCTTGTTTATACTTGTTTTGTTCTTTGGTCCTCTGATGGTCACCCTGCTTTGTGTAGCAACACTTTATGTTTTCAGAAATAGTTATGAAATCATCCTTCAACTCAATCTTTTCCAGGCCAAGCCATCATGGTATTTGTCTTTCCTCTTCTCAGAAAAAGTCTCCCACTTCTGCCTTCTGTTTCTGTTAACAATACCTGTGGAACTACTTATCTTTCTCAAGACTCTCATTCCCCTGAAGCATACATGCCACAAACTCAAGATGAATTCCAGAAATGAAATCACGTTTTGTGGTCCTAGGCAAATAAAAGTAAGACTGTTGGCATTGTTGCCTTTTAGTCCTAGCGTGTTGATCAGTTATTTCCTAATGGATTGTTTCAGAGATATAGTCTGTTGTTGACCATCCTTGTTCAAGCTATAGACACTTTAGATTGAGAGGGAGGGGGGAAGATGACCAATGGTCTAGTTTGTTTTAAGTAAATTCAGATACATGAATTGAGGTGTTCCAGTGTGCCAAAAAGGGAAAGTAATTCTTTTAATGATTTTGAAGCCTTATATATCAGAAATGTGCAGTCTGGAGTCATTTGTTGAAACTACCCATTGGCATGGAGAAGACTGTAGCTCTTTTTTTTTTTTCTGAGCAGTTGCAGAGAGTTTCAACTGGCTTAGGGCACAGGGACTTAATCATAGAAGTTAAGGTCCATATACTGAGAGACAAAAATACAAGAATCAAGAATAAGACCAGTTAGGGTAACATAGAAATAAGCAGTAGATGAGTCAGAAAGATGGTATACAACACTGAAGGTCCAAGCTAGGCCTTAGTTTTCCACCTCTTACCCTTAATATAGCCCAAATTTACATGTTACTTCCTGCCCACATAGTTGCCTGCTTCCCTGTTGAGCCCCAATATCTATTCGGAATGTGGTATTGGGGAAAAGAAGGGAATAGGCATTTATTGGGCACCATGCTAAGTGTTTTACAAATATTATCTTATTTCATCCTCACAAAAATTCTTGTGGGATAGGTGCTATTATTATTATTCCCATTTTATGGTTGAGGAAGTTGAAGCAGAAATCAAGGAACTTGCCCAGGGTCAAACAGCTAGTAGGTATTTGAGAATGGATTTAAACTCAGCTTTTCCTGCCTTCAGGCTCAGTGTTCTATCCACTACATCACCTAGCTGCTTCTTACAAGCTAACTAACTCTCTTGACCATAGTGTATAATCTGAAAAAAGCATGAGGAGGAAAAATGTTCTGCTGACTTCCAGTGTAGAATTAGAGGAAAGGAAGGATCCTAAGAAAAATATCTAAGGTTTGCTGAAATGGCAAGAGCAGAGAGGGGATATTCTAAAATCACTGTTGATTCCTGTTGAAGTTTTAAAATTTGGGTATTTCACTTACTTCATAACAGAGTTTTGTCACAGGAAAAATAGGATTCACTTAACAGAAAATTTCTTCGTAGACATTTGTGACACCTTCCAAATGTGTTGATTAACATCCACATAAAGGTTTTACCATTATTATTTTATAAAGCGGACTAAATTTAGGTTAATTTCTGCAAATCTTATAAGGTTCCTGAATTTTAAGACAAAAAAGGTTCTATGAATTTCTATGGAGATGTTTGTACTATTGCTACAATATAACAGCCAGCCTGTTATGGGAGCCTTGGGTTCTCAGGACCAAAGAATCAAATAGGATACAATGCATATCTCACAGAGGATAACCTCTTTCAACATTCCCACCAAGTATTTTTCTAGCATTTGTTGAATGGCCACCTATCGGGGGCACCAGGGGCAATCCATTCACACTTGGATAGTTCTAATGTTAGGAATTTTTCCTTACACCAGTTCTAGTTCTGTCTCAGGGCACAAGAGAAGCCAATCTCCTCTCCCAAGTTAGCTCTTCAGAAACTTGAAGACAGTCTTCCTGTTCCTCTGAATCTTCTCCCCACTAGGCAAAACATCCTCAGTTCTTTCTTCCAGTCCATGTAGGGCACAATATTTGGCCTTGACTTTCCCTGTGTCGGTTACCCTCTTCTAGAAGTTCTCCAACTTACCTACGTCCTTCCTATAATGTAGCAGCCAGTTGTGAAATGATATTTTGACCATGTGTTTCCAAGGTAGAGCTCAGTAGAACTCTTATCTCCCTAACCATGGCCTCTGTCTCTCATAATGTAGCTTAAGATTGAATTAGCACTTTTGGCTGCCATATCTCCCTGCTGATCCCTATGGAACTTGTCAAAACCCTAAAGGTTTTAAAATTGGAGCTTTTCATTTATTTCCTAATAGAGTTCAAAGGGAAAACAAGTTTCACTTTGCAGGAAAATTTTTGTTACCACACTTTCCATATATATTGAATCTCATTCATTTAGAAGTTTATCTCTTGATGTTTTGTGAATATGATGAAATTTAGGTTTATTTTGGCAATTCTTATAAACTTCCTAAATTTTAAGACACTGTTAGAAGCTATTATCAGAAACATTCTGTCTTCAGGCATATTTTTTTTTCCCTTATTGTCTTCTAGCTTTAGAAAAATCATGCATAAATTGAAAACCAACACTGTCCACAAACTGGATTCCCACTTGAGGAACTCTTTAACTTGGAAATATTAGCTACATAACCCCACTCTTAAAAAAACTCAATCCTGCAGTTCTTTCAAGGGGACAATCCCCCATGAAAACAATGTCAAATATGCCAAGGGGAAATTCTTCTATAGAAAGATCAGATCTTTAATAATAATAATATTTTTAAAAAAAGATAAAAAAGCTTTGAGTCCTATTATTTGAAAATGCAAACAGAATCTACTTAAAGCCATATTTGATGGAATCTAAAGGTGCTACAGAGTACCATATCCTCCTGAGAAAATCCCCGGGCGAGGATTCATTGCAATAGACAAATGGAGAAATAACTGCTAAAGAAGTGCCTGTTCATATGCCACAGTTACCTTCTTGTGTGCATAGGAATGTCAGATTTTAGTGGATTTAGTTTAATACCTCCCCAAGGTTATTTATTCAGATTTCTAACACATTTTATTATGGTATTTTCTTCCCATGGAAGTGGAAAGTGATGAAAGTGGAAAGGAATGTGGAGCTATAACTATAAATATTTCATTCTATATCCTGGCAAAGATCACAGGGGGCAGATGAGTAGAAGGAAACAAATATGATGTTGCTTTCAAGTGCTCAGAGGAGGTTTCTATTAAACCAGCTTGCCCAGCTTGCTTCCTGCCTTGCTTTTATGTTGTCAAGCCAGATGATAAAATCCTTCTGCAAATCTTCAGTTTACCTATTAGAGGAGAACAGCAGACTGCCACTTAAAGTAGAATGAAATCATGTGAAACAGTGTATTAGCACTATGAGAATCTGTTATGGAGCATAGAATTATTGGTATTACAAATCACTCACCAAGAAGGGAAAAATAATTATATAAACGCCACAGGAACTGAGCTGTACTTTCAGGAATTGTGATCACCATTAATTTAAAGTTAAAAAGGTTTTATACTAGGACAAATTAATTATAGAAGAAATGTGAGTTAGGTATCTGTAGTAGCTTTTCAAAAAAGTCTTTTTAAATGACCAATTGACGTTGAATATTTGTGTTCATAGTTATGATGAATAGTAATTGAACAGGTGGTCAAGCCACTTCCTTTTCTTTCAGTTTTCTTATTTGTTAAATGGGATGAATAGTAATTCATGCATCGCCCCTTCCTATGGCCCATATACCCAAATTCCTTATTTTTGTACAATGTAAATATCTATTATTGTTGTTGTATCTACAGCTATCTTTTCAAATCTCATAATCTTTCTTGCTATGGATAATTCAGTTACTATCTCTATTTGTCTATAACTATAGGTATAGATGGTATCAATGTACGGATACATATATACACACATGTGTATACATTAGATAACACATATTGTGAATAGATGTACGTGTGTGTATATCTATATATATACTTATATGAATATCTGTAGATTACACACACACACACACACACACACACACACACACACACACATTCGGGAGAGCCGGCCTCATGTAGTGAATAGCAGGTCTGGCTTGGAGTTGGTAAGATCTGGGTTTGAGTCCTACTAACACAGGCTATGAACCTGGAGTGTCCCAAGAAACTCTTTAAGACTGTAAGCTGATCTGCATTGGAGGAGAAGATTTGCTCTCTCTTCCCTATACCAGTGAAATCTCAGGTCCTGACCAAACAGATATGCGTTCACACATCCACACACACGCACGCACGCTCGCGCACGCGCACGCGCACGCGCATATATGCACACATGCCACACACATATATTCTCCATTATAGCCTTAGTCTTGTACCTAATCATATGTTCTGAGCATCAGCTACTCAAACACCATGCCAGCAAAGGCAAACTCTAGCATATTCTACCAAGATAAACAAGGTCTGAGTATGGGTTTGCCATTTAAAAGCCATCTTAGTCAAATTTGTAGAGGCCCATTACCAAAAGATTGGTCACAAGGTGATTTTTTTGATACAAGAGTCGTAGGGCATTTTATTAAGGCATTGAAGTTGCGATCTTTTTCCACGGAGGAAGTGTTCAACTTGTGAAATCACGAATCCCTTTAACTAGCGTCCAAACACATACACTCACAAATACGTAAGGTCCCAGCTCTCAGAAGCTGGATGAGAACACTTTACATGTTGTCTATCACTTCTGAGTTTAGAAACTGTTTTCACTTGCCTTTTCATTACATCTTTTCAACAGCACTCAATGATATCAGTAGGGAGCTGTTGTTATCTTCATTTTTATAGATGAAAAAATTAAGGCTCTGGTTAAGTGGATTGTCTGAGTTTGTGCAGCTAGTGAGTTGCAGAGGCTAGGTGTGAATCCAAGTCTCCTGAGTTCAAATTCAACTCTTTTCACTCCACCATACCTGTCTTAAAAGAGCACTCCACTCAGATTCAGGAGACCTAGATTTCACTCTGGGCTCTGCCACTTAACTAGTTTCTTCATCTGTGAAAAGGGGGGAATGATATGTTTTCTACCCACATAAAGTGATTGCTGTGAGCAAAGTGCTTTGGAAACCTTAAATTGTTATTTAAGTATCCATATTATTTTGGCATGCCATATTGCTAGAAAAGCAGAATATGTGCCCATTTGTGAGGACAGACAATATCTGCATAGGTGGTACACATAAGAACACATAAATTAGCTAAGACTTACAGGGGCCAAGACTTTTTCTTGACAGTATTCAAAGCTATTATGCCAAAGTGATTTGTAATCAGCCATTACATTAATCTTAGTTATAATATCAATGCTATCTGAAGTTTTGAGATTATCACCATCTTCAAAAAAAAATACCTGAACGCAGCCTATTGAACATTCAGATATGTATTTGTTTTTTCTTTTAATTAACACTGTTGAGGTAACATTTTTCCCATTATCTCCCCAAAAATTTCTTGATTGTTTTAGAAGGAAGAAATAGTTCCTTTTCAATGATCAGCGTAACTAAGCCCATTAGAAAAAGATTGCCTACTGTGACATTTTGGCTTTTGTGAGGGTAATGCAAAATAGGTAGGAAATTAAAGTAATTACCAACTCTTACAAGGCAGGCTAAGAGCAAAAATATTGGTTAGTTGTGAGGAAAGTTAATGTGATGGTTACAATAAAGAATAAAAATAAATAGGAGAAAATTAAATTACTTCACTTCTTCAGGATGAAGGTGAAGCATTGATTAAAATATCTTGAATCATCTTATTCTTAATTGCTAGTTAAGTTTAGAACCTGTTTAATTTCTAAATTGCATTCACTGCTGACTTGATTTATACCTTGAAATATAAGAGACAACTATAAAAGGAAACTCCATATTATAACATTTCTGTCCATTTGTGATCCATTTGAAAGGTGAGAAAGAAACCTACTTCTCTTCATTTACTATACTTGCTGCTTATGTTAGCATTACCTTTTGAAAGAGGCATTGATCATATTTATAATATTTTAAAACATAAGGCTTGTTTTTGATTAAGCAATTGTAGTAAACTTCCACTTTTCATTGACTGCAGATAAATAAATAAATCTGCTTTGAAAGCCAATCTTCAAAAAACTTGTGAAATAGTGAAGGGGGAAATAAATTGGAAAAATCTGTAACTGCATTAAAAGATCAATTTCTGCTCCTGTGGGACCTTTATATATATTTTTTTAAAAATCTGTTGCAAACGAATGAATTTAAGTGATGTTTTTCTATTGTATTCAATTTTGAAGATTTGAATATTTATAGAAGAAAAAAAGAGTCAACTATAAAAGAAGTTAATCACTACTTAGTCTCCTTCATTCTAGTTGCCACGCCTATCCTATGATTTATCAAAATCTAATGGGAAACCATATTCAGGTCCTACTTATTGGTAAGTGAAAGGCTAAGCTGTTCTTTTTGGGATAAATTAAGATCAGTGATATCTAGAATAGCTTAGACAATTTCTCAATTCTTATTTCATCTCCATAATTTTTTGACTCTTTGTAGCACAGTTTCTTATGACTAAGCCTCTGACATGAGAAGCAGCATGGTTTAGTAGAAAGAATGCCAAACTTTGAGCCATGACACCCAAGTTCACATCCCTTACCTCTGGTGCAGAGAATAGAGTGCTAGACCTGGAGTCAGGAAGAACTGAGTTCAAATATTGCCTCAGACACTTACTAGCTTTGTGACCCTGGCTAGTTTTTTCAACAGTAAAATGGGGATAAATAATCACACCTACTTCCCAGGGTTCTGGTGTGGATCAGATGAAATAAATGAAATAATATTTATAAAACACTTAGCTCAGAGCCTGGCACACAGGAGATACTTCATAAATGCTCTTTTTCTTCCTTCCTCCCTCTCCACTTTCTTCCTCTCTTCTTTCTTTTCTTCCCTCCCTCCTTTTCTTCCCTCTCTCCTTCTTTTCTTCCTTCTTTCCTTCCCTCCATCTTTCCTTTCTTCCTTCTTTCACTCCTTCCTTCCTTTCTTCTTTCTTGCCTTACTTTGCCATTTAAGTCCTGTGCGACTAGACAAGTCACTTAGTCTTATGGGGACTCCGTTTTCTTCTCCATAAAATGATGATCTTGAACCATATGACTTCTGAGGATCCTTTTGTTCCAGCTCTGTGATTCCATCAATTTATAAACTTCCATGTTAAGGCAAGATGACAGAATGTCGCCGTGAAACTCAAACTTCTGCTAGACTGAGATAGACAAAAGGACTTTCAGTATCCTAGGTCTTTCTTGAAGAAAAGCTGATTTTGTGATTGTCCAATAACTTTTATCAAGTTTCAGGACCCATGTAAATAGCTGCAAGAGCTGGAGGAGTACAATGGAAACTAATACAATCCAGAAAGCATTTATTAAATATCTCTATGCATGTGGTATCATTCTAGGGACTACAGACTCAAGAACAAACCTGTAACACAGCCCTTGCCTTCAAAGAGCTTACTTTCCCCGTGGGGATCAGCATGGTTTTTTTACTTTATCTAATAGCCTTCCATCGCCAGAATAGAACCAAGTATAGGAAAAAGTAGATAGCAATGGCAGATACCCAGGAATTAACAAAGTAGACTAGTAGAAAATGAGTGGGATAAGATATTGGTAAGCAGTTCATTGAAGAAACTGGATGTATGGGATAAACCAAGTAGGAAGACAAATAATGGCAGGAAGGAGAGTGGTGGAGGTGTAATCGCTAGGGTGATCATGGACTAATCCACTGGGCTTCCCATTGACATGATTGTTATAGTTTAACTATCAACCAGTTAATCAATCATCATTTATTAAATGCCCACTAGGCCCAAATTCAGAAAGTTGTAGTTGTCTTTGTTCAGTCATTTCAATCGTGTCTGACCCTCTGTGACCCATTTGGGGTTTTGTTGGCAAACATACTAGAGTAGTTTGCCATTTCCTTCCCCAGCTCATTTTACAGATGGGGAACTATTGCAAGCTGGGTTAAGTGACTTGCCCAGGGACACACAGCTACTAAGTGTTTGAGGCTGGATTTGACCTCGAAGATGAGTCTTCTTGATTCCGAGCCCAGCCATCTCTCCACTGAGCCACCTAGAGTTCAGGTGTAAAGCTGTGTGACCCTGGGCAAGTCACTTAACACCTCCCTACATAAAACTGGAGAAAGAAGCGGCAAAACACTCCAGTATCTTTGCCAGGAAAATTCCATGGACGGTTGGTTCCCGTGGTCACAGAGAGTCAGAAACAGCTGAATGACTGAACAGCAACAGCATGTGCCAGGCACTGCTCTGAGTGCTGGATATCATTCTCCATTTGTTTTGTTTTGTTTTGCTACTATGATCCTTAGATCAACTTTTTGAGTCATCAGGGATGTCACTCAAACTCTCAATGTCGGGAGTGTGATGCAATCAGCATGTCATCCACTCTGGAGGGTCCGAGTATGTCTATTCCATTTGGACTTCGCACAATGTCCTCCCTAGTAGTGGCGAACACTTTTGATGAACATGTCTCTCTCATTGATGCTTTGATTAACATTCAGGATTCAGGATTCTGGGATATCTATCCATCTGTTTCCCCTTGCTATATACATGGTTCACTTGTTTTTCTCATCTTACATTTCCTAGATGATATCCTTTATCCCATTTCTCACATATAAAAAATCATCATTAAGAATATGCTACACCTTACATGCACATATTATGTGCCTCTGCACTATCTTTTGAGTTACCTGCAACTGATTGGAAATTATAGTGTTCAGTGCTTCAGAGGCAATATTATCCCATCTGAAGAAGGATGATGTAATAAAATATAAAAGTGCTACTATGTGCCAGGCACTGTACTAAGTACTTTTTTATAAAAATTATTAGATTGTAGGCTCCTTGATGGCAGGAACTCTCCTCTTTTTCAAAATGTTATCCCTAGCCGTTGGCCCAGTGCCTGGTATGTAACTGAGACTTGATAAATGTTTATTGATATTATCTCATTTTATCCTCACCAATAATCTGAAAGGTATATGTAAATAATAAGAACAGCTCTGCTGTTATTATCCTCATTTTACAGGCGAGAAAACTGAGACAGAACAGAGGTTAAGTGGGCTCCCTAAGGTACTACTGCTAGCAAATAGATGAGATGAAATTTGAACTTGAGACTTCCTGACTGTAGGCCTGAGGGCTCTTTCCACTGCAGCATCTACTAACTGCTACAGAAAAACAAAACAAAACAAAGATATTATAGCATTTTGCATTGCCTAGTATAAATAAATAGACAGGCTTAAGAGGTGTCCCCAGCTTTTAAACTTACTGGGTACCTAGAGCAGAATGTGGGTGCATTAATTTTGGGGGAAAGGTACAGAAGTACAAGGAATCTGTTCCCTTCTACTCCATTTGTCCCCAAACCAGAGTAAAACTTGGTTTTTTTCTAGGGAAATATTGTCATATGTTAGAATGCTCATGCCCACAATAGGCCTCTCCATTGTCCTTTGACTGGATCTCGACCTCTAGTATCAATGTAATCTTAAAAGAATGAGAAGGCCTTCTGCACCAAAAAAAGCAGCATTATGTGGCTGAAATATTGATGGATTTGTTATCAGAGGACTGGATCTCAGTTTCCTCATCCAAAAAAAGTGACTGGCTTGGATTAGCAAAACTTTAAGAATAACAAGGAGAACATACTTTCTCATTTCCTCAGCCTTCATGAATTTTGGAATAATTAGACCTGGTGTAAAACTAAAAGCTTTTTTAAGAACCTCAATAATATATAGCGCCGTCATTAGTACTTCAAGGATCTCTGATTTCCTCACTATAGAGACTCCCTTCAGTGGCACAGAGGACTCTTGGACTTGCAGTCAGAAAGGTGTGATATCATTTATATTTCAGACATTTATTAGCTTTCTGACCCTGGGCAAGTCAGTTAATGCCTCTCAGGCTCAGTTTCTTTATCTGTCAAAATGGGGATAATAATAGCACCTATTTCACAAAGTTGTTGTGAGGATCAAATGAGATAATATATGTAAAGTTTTTTGCAAATTGTAAAGCAGTATGTAAATGCTAGTTATTTCCATTACATAATAAATGATGGTTGACTAGGTGATAACCCCTCAACAATTTAATGCATATTTTTCTCTGTTTTTGAGTAATATTTTATTTTTTCCAACTACATGTAAAAACAATTTTAACATCAAATATTACTTCTAAATTCAATACATATTTTTCAAGAGAAGACCGAATAAATGAATGACTATGGTGACTAACAGTTAGCCTGGTGATGAGTCTCCCCAAACTTAACTAAGCAGGTTGCCAGAAGCAAACGTATAGTCCTGTACTCAAAGACTTTTGAGATTGATAGGGTCTACCTAAGTTCAATTTCACTGCCACAGCCTTTGAGAACCAAGGCTCAGGTCCTTGGCACAATAGAGCATCAGGGTAGCACCATAATGTAGGTCAGTATTGCACAAAAACCAAAATTCCACTGGATCTGCACTCTTATTGCAGTGGATATACCATCCTGTATTGCAAATCACATCCATCCATGCATAAGTTCCTACCTAAGTCTTGCCTCTGTTCTCCCACAAATTTAGAGCTGGACGGGACCTTAAAGTTTCACCAATCCAAGCCAGTCATTTTTTTTTGGTTGAGGAAACTGTCCTCTGATAACAAATCCATCAATATTTCAGCCACATAATGCTGCTTTTTTTTATGCATAAGGCCTTCTCATTCTTTTAAGATTACATTGATGCTAGGGGTTGAGATTCAGTCAAAGGACAGTGGAGAGGTCTCTTGTGGGTATGAGCAGTCTAACATGACAATTAAGGTAGTCATTGTTTGTCCTTCCTTCTGGAAGAGGACCATGACATCAGAGAAGTAATGCCATGACATACAAGTGAATTGGATTTAAGTGAAGGAGGGCTGTGAAAAGTCACCAGTCTCACTTTCTGCTCCAGAGCCATCTGTCTTCAGTGGCGAGATATGGATCAGGAGGACTGGAAATTGCCCTGGATACGGTGGGAGACCTTGGTCTTTTTAAGCTAAGGTCTTTAACGGGTCTCAGTTTGATTGAGACAATGCCCAATTAGTGATTACGGCTAGGTAAGAAGTGGGGTAGAGAACAGACCCTTTTACCTAGACAGTCAGAAATAAGCCCGTGGTGCTGGCTTCCTGGCTACTCCACCAAAAAAAAAAAAAAAGAGAGAGATTCCATCTCTCAGCTTTAGGCATTTTCTCTGGTTGTCACCCATGCCTGGAATGCTCTTCTTCCTCTGGTACATCGACTGACCTCCCTGTGTTGTTTTAAGTACCAACTAAAATCCCACTTTCTACAGGAAGCCTTCCCTAACTGCTCTTAATTCCAGTGCTTTCCTTCTTTTACTTATTTCTTATTTATACTGAATCTAGCTTGCTCTGTATATATTTGTTTGCATGTTGTCTCCTCCATCAGACTGTAAGCTCCTTGAATGCAGTGATTGTCTTTTGCCTCTTTTTGTATGCCAAGGCTGAGCATGGTCTGGCACATACTAGGTGCTTAATAAATGTTTACTTATCAACAAATAAGGGAATAGCCAATGAAAATTCCCAGAATCTAGAGATGAAATGTCTTGCCAGTGAACTTTAAGCCCCATGTGAAGTACTTTTTGAGTGATATAACCAGATCCCTGATGTTTTCCATCTGATGAGGGAGTATTGAAACAGTACAGATCCTTGAAGTGTGGAAGAAAAAATAGAATGACAATGCAGAAACCATTTTTAGCCTGAAATCCATGAAGCATTGTTACCATGGACCATTGACAGAGGTTTGGAAACATTTCCATTATGTTAAACATTTCTGTTGCAATAGCATGTATTCCATACACGTTTCCATATGTGGTGAAATAATACACCCCCACAGAAACCTCAACAATTGTATAAAATGCGTTTGAGCAACAGAATTCCTTGACATCAGTCAACACTTCATTAAACTCCTACCCCTGTGGGAACATACAAAAGAATTGTATGACCCATGCTCTGTCCTTGGGGGAACTAATATATATGGCTGGGGAGATTGGGGAGATAATACTTAAGCAAAAGAAGCAGCAAGAAGTAGAAGATTGTGTACATTAGTATTTAAAGGTATGTGGACTTTAAGTACTACAAGAGTTCAAATATGGAGAGAAGCCAATGAGGCTTGAGGTAATAAAAGAAGACTCTATGGAAGAAGTCACTGACATATGAGCAGGACTTGGTTAGGTACAGAGGAAGAGAGACTATAGGAGGCAATTTGATATAATGGAAAGAATATGAAACTTAGAGTTAGGAGACCTGGGTTCCAGTTCTACTCCCACCATTTAATGTCTATGTGACCTTGGACAAGTCAGTTCCCCTATACTGTACCTCAGTTTCTTTATCTGCAAAATGAAGGAGTTGGAGAAGATAATTTCTAATGTCTCTAAAATCCAGTGATAGGGGCAGTAAGGAGACCTGTAGTCAGAGATCAATCTAATTAGTGCTTTATTGACTATTAACATATTAGAGAGTGTATTCTCATATCACCTATGTCTTTCCTGAATAAAAGTAATTTAATATTTCTAAATATTAGGGGGACTTTTGGAAGGAAGGCCATTTAATTAGTTGAGTCAGGGTAGCTTCATCCAATATAGAGTCAGAAATTATAATATATCATACCTATTGCTGTTAATTGGCTCTGACAAGATAATTGAGACTGCATATGTGTGCATATTGTATATAGATACATAGCTAGATATAGAGATCATTGTTTATCAAAGATGCATGGATTTCAATATCTATCTTTAAAATGTACACAGATATGCACATATCAAAAGTAACATTGCTTAAAGGTCACATTAATGTTTTTATTTTAAGATAGATTTAGGAGGAAATGTGGGGTAAGTTTAGTCTAACATAATATGGATTTTTTATAATTGTAATACCTCTTTTTCTACCCCAGATATCTGGGATTTCTCACCTTTCATGCAGAATAAGGATGAGTAGCCCTACCCAAGCCCATTGTGATTGGAGCAGACCCAGAGGTCTGGGAAATGGGGCTTTCTTGTTGCTATGCCAATTCACTGAATAACTGCTCCTTCCTCCTACAGCCCGGTGTAGTGGAAAGAGAGGGGTAATGGGTTATCATTTTATATGTAAGCATAATCTTCCCTTACTTCTTCCTTATTTGCAGATGGGGAGAGCTGGAGCTATCCAACCCTTTGACATGGGGACTACCCCATGTCTGATCAGCAATCATTTTTCAAAATTTATGTCAATATTAGTTCCCTACATTCCCACCATTTGGACTCCATTTTTTTTTTGCTCTCCATTATTCAGAAGATGAAGAGGTTTTGTATCTTCAGGAACACACATAGCAAGGTTTTATTGAACAGAAGACATCCAGAAGGGTATGAATATAGTGACTTTTAGGAGATAAACCAAGAAAGGGAAGAAAGGATGGAAAAGAGTCAGAGACCAAACCTTTACCAGTCCAAAGTCTGAGATTTGAATTAGCCTTTTATCAAATAATCCTACTCATTTAAGAAATGGGGTCATTCAAGACCAAAGTTTTAAAGGAAAGGCTTCAATATTTACATAATAAATGATTATAAAGGTCTTCTATCCATATTTAATTTATGCAAATGGAGCTCAGAAAAAGTGCATTTTCCCAAATGATGCATACAGTTAACTTCCTCATATCATTACCCAGGACACCCAAGAACTTGCCTTAGTAAATTTAATGAAGCTTTTGGCAATTGAGAAATATCTTCATACGAAAAAAGAGCACTCTTTCCCCCAGGTCTCTGTAATGGAAAGTTGCAGACCACTTAAAATACCATAGTAGACTCCATTTCTGAGTGTTTCAGAAGGAATGTACCTTCTAGCTATTTTTAGTGTCCTGTGACTCTCATGAGATAGTCCATTTGTATTGTTGAAATATGTAAGAAATCTGTTTTGTACAGATCACAGATAAAGTTGTTATATTATGGTCTTCACTTCCCTTCAGTTCCAAGCAAAACTATACTTTAAGAATCTGTGACTTCAACACACTTCCCTGATGCAGATTAATACCTAATTGTTGTCCATTAGTAGGTTGGGTTGGTGGCCTACTTTAGCAACCAACCTGCTGGGGATGAGCCTTCTCCAATTTAGCAATGATCAAATGAGGTCATGAATGTGCTTTGAGAAAGGAGTCAGTAATAAACTCTTTACCACTCTAAAGCCTGAGATTTAAGTCAGGATTTTTATCAAATTCTCTTGCTAATCCAACAAACTGGGTCGAGACCAATAAAAGTCTTAAGCAAAAAACCTGAATGTTTAGCAATGAATTATGATAAAGCTCTCTTTGCCGTGTTTTATGCAATTTAAAAATGTAAGATCGCATAAATGCTTTGCAAATTTAAGTGGTGATATGTATATATGTGTGTATGTATATGTATATGTATGTATGTATGTAAGTATATATGTGTGTATACACACATACACACACACACACACACACACACACACACACAACTGAATAAGACCCCATGTTTATGGAGAGAGAACCCACACGTAAAGGAGCCACCACCACTTGCAGCAAAGGCTGTCCTTGTGCGTCTTGAAGGGAGGCAGAATAACAATCTTCACCCTCTTCTTCCCCATCTTTCTCCAAAGCATACTGATTCCTACTAGGTAGGGAAACAAGAAGTCTGGACCAGGGACTAACACTCTACTTTCCTCAGAGAGAGGGAATACTGGATTATAATTTTATCTATCTGTTCCCTTAAATGCTATTAGTATGATCAAGTTCGATCTAATATATAATTTCTCTGTCATCAATGGGGGGAAGAGGGACCCTAATCTCTATAGCCAAAGCTTGACCCTTTTCCCAACAAATATCGATTCCACAGTGAATGCACATAGCAAACAGCAATGAAGCCCATTTATCCAAAACATAGCAACACAGAAATCAGAGAAAGTATACATAGATGAATATGTACCAGACAATACAGAGTGAAGGAGATCTCACATTAGGAGTAAGATAACTTAGCTCAATCAAGAGAGTGTTCTAGATCTCACCCAAGGCGAAGTTCTCCTATGGTCCTAAAATAGCATTGTGGGGACAGAGATAGGATGGAGACTAGCAGTTTGTGCCTTCCTAGAATCTTTTTCTTTAGCAATCCAAAGTGGGGTTGTTCTCTTCCATTTTCCCTCTTGAAGCTGGAAGCCAGAAATGTCCAAAGCAACTCAAAGATGAAGAATCTCAAAGATGACTGAAGAAGGCTAGAGTTCTCCTTCTATTAGCAACTCGGTTCCACCTCTCACCCAGGTCAGAGCATTCATCTCCATCACTGGAAAGAGTCCTTTACTAATGGGATTTGGAAATAGAGATAGATAGATAGATAGATAGATAGATAGATAGATAGATAGATAGATAGATAGATATTCATATATATCACAATATATCAAGATACGTCAATCAATCAGTCAAGACATATTTATTAAGGATCTGCTATGTACCAGGCACTCTGCTAGATCCTGAGGACACAAGTACAAAGAATGAACCAATCCCTACTCACTGTTGAACTCATATTCTAATTGGAGGGAACGAATATGTAAGCATATGAAAAATACATTTGTAATGCATATATACACATATACATAAACATGTATAAACACACATACATACACGTGCATCTGTACTGTGTATACATCATTACTGTTCTTATTTTTATTATTAACCAGGCTGGTCCTGGGAGTACAATAATTTAAAACCTTACTGGCTTGATAGTGTATTGCTAGGGCCTGCTAGAGTTTGTCCTTCACTGACGTGGCTTTAAGAATCCATGACTACTTCTCTCCTCACCACCATGAAGCATTCATTGGTGGAGAGTGTTAGCAGAGGGCTAGTGTAAGGATATGTTTAGAACTGTTTGTTCTTCGTATCAATAAGCCATGAAACTGACTATAAAGAGGCTTGTTTGATTAATTTCCAGTTGAGTATATTCCACCTAAGTGTTCATTTGTACATAAGAGACTTTTCAAAGGTGCACAAAATAGATTAAAACAAGCAATGGGATACATCGAAATATTTTTCTCTGTTGTTGGAGGCACTTAACAGCAGTGGCAGGAAACAATCAGGTCATGTGATATTTTTTTTAAATCAATGTTTCTATTCTCAGAGATATCATTTTTTCCTATTCAATATCTGTATGAGTGACAGCTAAGCATCTGTTAAAGCATGAGGATCACTAAATAGATTCTTTGAATAGACATCTAAGCAGGTTGTGTTTAGAAAATTCTTTCCAAATTTTTAATTGTCCTTTCAAACAAGATATAAATTTGTCAAATGTAAAATATGTTTAGTTGATCATTTCTTTTGTTTTGGGGAGGGTGCAAGGGGTTCAGATACAAAGGATAGAATGGCTTACTTTGCTTCTAGATCGTCTTCTCAAGTCTGTCACAGTCTTCCTAGCAATGCACCTTTGTCAAACTTCAATACCATGGCAGATGCTTGATCTCAGTAAGGTGGTTACTCTCTCCAGTGATGTAGCTCGCAATGATAAAAAGAACACACATTTATATAGTGCTTTCATAACTACATTGGAAAACAAGAGATAGAAGTATTATTATCCATACTTTCCTTCGGAAGAGAAAACAGGTTCAAAGAGGTCAGATGATTTGCCTAAGATCAGATAGCTAGAGTCAAAAAAGGGATTTGAACACAGAATCACAAAATCTCAATGTCAGAATGGATTTTAGAGGCTGTTTAGTCCAACCTTGACCCAAACAAGAATACCATCATAAATATAGAGTTAGAAAGAGGCTGTGAGGCCATTTGTTTCAACCCCTTCATTTTATAGATGAGGCAACATCAACTTTGTACCTGACAAGTAGCCACCCATTAGAAGACTTCCAATAAGAGGGAACCCACTACTTCTTAAGGCAGTTCATTCATTTTTAGATGTCTATTTTGAAATCAATCCTAAATATCTTCTGTATAGTTCTTCCTTTCACCACCCCACCCTCAATTGTTGCTAGTTTTATTTTCTGGTGTCAAGAAAAATTGTTCTAATCTTTCTCTCACATTCCTTTAATAGACTTGTATACAGCTATCATATCCTCATTATGTTACATCTTCTCCACTTTAAATATCTTCAATGATATTGTTATGATTTGAACTCAGGCTCCTCACTATCCTGTTTCCCTTCCCCTGTATATTTTTCAACTTTGGCTTTCCTAAGTTTCTACAAACTCCTTGCATCCCAAGGCTTAGTAGAGTGCCTAATACAGAGTAAGCATTTTCTAAATGCTTGTTGGTTGACTGATTCCAGTTTTGAGCACTTTCCATGATACCAAGATGCCATGGTAACCTTCCATCTCTAAATCTTCTACTGATCAATCACAAGCTAGGAAGATTAAGTACCTACCGCTTGTCAGGTTGGGAGCTGGAGACAGAAAGAATGAAATAACGCTTGCTCTCAAGGGGCTTGTGTTCTATTGGGGGTGACAATATATATATACATATATATGTAAATACAAAATACACATATTCAGAATTAAAAACAAAAGAAATAAAAGGTAGTTAAAAACAAGGGAAGGAGGGAAGACACTAACAATAGAGGTATTTGAGTGGTAACA
The DNA here is from genome assembly GCF_003287225.1 of Phascolarctos cinereus. Lineage (NCBI taxonomy): Eukaryota > Metazoa > Chordata > Mammalia > Diprotodontia > Phascolarctidae > Phascolarctos > Phascolarctos cinereus. Next base: position 169,762,249 of record NW_027555625.1, read on the forward strand.
TAAAGGAAGAGAAGGTAGTAAAGATAAAGAAGCAGTCAGTGCAAAGGAATGGAAAGACCAGATGAAGTATTGTACGTGCTAAATAGATACAAGTTCAGCTTGCCTGGATCATAATGTTTGGGGTAATATGTAAGAAATGATTGTATGAATATACATCTATCTAGCCTATATGCATATGTTATATGTATATATGTGTGTATTATTTTGTTAAATTCTGTGTGTTATTCCATAAAACCTCTAAAGAAGATTTACCTAACTTGCTAGAGGCCTTCCTCTTAGTTGAACTCTTTTTGGACCCCTGAAGTAATAGATGAAGCCATTTAGTGGTTTCAAACTCAGTGAGAGGAAACAGATTTCACATGTGTGCGCTTTGACTAGGACATTTGGCATGTATGTGCAACCACTGGCCATGCTCATAATCTGAAACTATAGCTGCCTTCTTGGAAGAAGGGGAGATACCTTGTATAGGAACATGTTTGCTAAGTTGTGAGAAGTATACCTAGTGGGAAATGAAGAGATAATGGGTGCCCTTCTCATTTGGAGATTCTGAGAGAAGCTATCCAATCAGGGGCTCTAATCAGGGGTACAGAGTATTTCCAAAGTGTGAGTTCTAGGGCTGCATTGCTCTTCCAGGATGAAGAGGTTGATGGGACATAGCAAAGAAATTTGGAAGAGGGTAGCCCAGAGGCAAATGAAGTTGACAGTTGGCCTGGGTACTCTCCTTAAATGAAGGTTCTAGAAGGTGCAATTGTTGTTGTTGTTGTTGCTGATTATGATGATGTTATCTTAACCCTTCCATTCTCTACTGCACCTCGAAAAAATAAGAAAAATTCTCTAACTGCATTTCACATGTCATAGTGGCTTCCATTCCAGGTTGCTTCTGAGCATCCACTAAATTGTAGAACCTACAAAGTTCATTGCAGGTTATTCTTCAGGCAGACTTTGCCTAAGCCACTTCAGCCTAGTACACACAACCTGTTTTTAAAAAAGCAAAACAAAACAAAACAAAACAAAGCTAACATTAGCCCCCAAGGAAGGCTCACTCAAGGATTAAACAGCCTTGTTTGTCAGGAGGGTCAGTAGCTTAAGTGAAGCATCCGTAGGAAATGTGGAAACTAGGGGGGTCTGTTTGTACACTCTAACTTTTGCTCGGTCCTGGAGGGGAATCTGGGGGCTTAGTCCATGTATGCCATCTTACAGGATTAGAGTGACTATTTCATATTTGAAAGTTTTCATTGGTAAATAACAAATTTTTGCCACAGCCCTTTAGTCGCCTTTGTTTGTCAGGATATGATAAACTGAAAGAAGTCTTACTTTACAAAATAAAAATTTGTTCTGCATAGTGCATTAGAAAGGCGCATGGGGTCTATTAACATACCCTTTACTGAGAAGGAGCAGAATCTTTTTAATGCATAGATTTAGAAAGTACTAATAAAATCAAAACAGTATCCATAATTCAAAACTCATCATTTTCTCTAATGGGTTTTTAGGTTTAGTAAACGATTGCACCTTGACAAACTGGTGATGTTTAATGTGTTTGTGTGACTGTCTATAAATACAGGTTTACTGACAAGCATCTCACTTTAATGTGCCTTCTACTCATTTGCAGGGAAATCACTGTTATTACTCTGTTTGGTTCTGTTTGAACATTGGCTTTTTTTAAGTGAAATATGCTAATCTAACTAATCCATCTGTTATTTTTGTTAGCCATCACCACTTTGAATATTTAAACAACAAAATTATACACATTATATATATACATACATGCACACACACACATATGCATTTATATATACCTATATACATTTATACATATATTTCTACTTGGGCTGTGTTTCAAAGCATTATTTTACATAGAAGCTACGCTAAACTCAGAAGTTAAGCATAAAGTCATATTTGCAAGAAAAATGATTCCATACATTTTCTGAGAAAGGATGAAATCATTCACATATATCTAAGTGTACAAAAGATAGGGACAAATATTTCTAAAAGAATTGTAAACTACGATCATGTAAAAATATGCTCCAAATCACTATTAGAGAAAGGCATATTAACATAAGTCAATGGTTAACCTTACACCTTACAAATTGGCAAACATAGGAAAAAGGCCAATGTTGGTAGGTCTGTGGAAAGAGAGGCACACTAATATACTTTGGATGGAGCTGTGAAATGTTCCATGATTCCTGCATTTAAAATTGGAATTATGCAAAAATGTGATCAAACTATTCTTGCCATTTGATCTAATGATCCTATACACTCAAAGGACATCAAAGGCAGAAAAAAGTATTCAATCTTTACAAAATATTCATAGCATTGCTTCTGTGGTAGCAAAGAAATGGAAACAAAGTTGGTGCCCAACAAATGATGAATGATTTTAGAGAGTCTTATGAAGATGCATCTTGATGAGCATGAAAGAGAAAAGTGTAAAAGCTCGATTGAAGCTTAACATTAAAAAAAAGAAAACAAACTAAGATCTTAGCAACTGGTCTAATCATTTCCTAGCAAATAGAGGGAGAGGAAATGGAAGCAGTGTCACATTTCATATTCTCGGGATGAAAGATCACTGAAGATAGCAACTGCAGCCATGAAATTAAAAGACTCTGCTCCTTAGAAGGAAAGCTATGGTAAATCTGGACAGCATACTAAAACTGGACATACTGGACATCACCTTGCCAACAAAAGTCCATATAGTCAAAGATATGGTTTTTTTTTCCATCAGTGATGTATGTTTGTGAGAGTTGGACTGTAAGGAAAGTTGTGCACCACAGAACTGATGTTTTTGAATTATGAAGCTAGCGAAGACTTTTGAGAGTTCCTTGGACAGCAAGATCAAATCAGTCAATATTTAAAGAAATTAATCCAGACTTTCGTTGGAAGGACAGATACTGAAGCTTAAATACTTTGGCCACATAATGAGAAGATAAGACTCATTGGAAAAGATAGTGGGAAAGATTGAAGGCAAAAGGTGAAAGGGATGGCAGAAAATGAGATGGATAGATAGTGTCATGGAAGCAATGAACATGAACTTGGACAGACTTCAGGAGATAGTGAATGATGGAATGGCCTGGTGTGCTAGGGTGCATGAAGACTCAGAAATGGCTGACTGTCCAAACAACAGTAACAATATGTAGTATTTGACTGTAGTAATTAATATTATTGTTTGACTCTTCATGACCCCATTTGAGGTTTTCTTGGCAAAGATATGGAGCAATTTGTCATTTCCTTCTCCAGCTCATTTTACAGATGAAGAAACTGAGACAAACAGGGTTAAGTGACTAACCCATGGTTACACAGCTAGTAAATGTCTGAGGCTGAATTGGAACTTAACATCTTCCTGACTCCACATCTGGCTCTCCACTATTGAGAGAAACAAGGCAAGATCTGTATGAATTGTTACAGAGTTAAATAAGCAGAACCAAAAGAATAAGGTATTACCATTACAACAATGGAAATGATATAACACAAAAAGCAAACTGAACTCTAAGCAACTGAAATGTTGGAACATGGAACATTAGCTACCTCTCAGCAGAGAGTCAGGAGACTACTAGGGCAGAATGTTGAAGGCACTGCCTTACACTAGGTTTTTTGCTTAACTATTTCATTTTGCTACAAGGAGTGGGTTGGGATTTTTGTTTTGCAGGGGTAGAAGAGATGTTTTTGAAATGACTGTGATGCAAATAAAAAAAACATCAATTAAACTCATTTTTTAAAAGAATGAACTTTTAGAAATTGTATAGTTGGTAGAAACTTTAGTCAATCCATTATATCCACATATCCATATAGATGTTAGGTATCTATTATGTGTCAGGCTCTGGATACAAGTACAAAGAATGAAACAATCCCAATTTGCAAGGTATTTACATTCTAATGGGAGAGAGCTGGTACATAGCATAAATGCAAAGTGAACGTAATTACATCCAATGTAGCTACATCTTTAGTTTAAGAGAGAAGGCTTTAGCAGTTGTGAAGATCAAGAAAGGATGCAGGCAGAAGAGGTTGACTAAGCAATGTCTTAAAGGAGGAGATGGGACTGCATGAGGCAGACACAAGAAGAGGATGCATTTCAGTCATGTACCATTGTCAGTACAAAGACATGGCTATTGGAGATAGAGAGGAAAGAAGTTATCAGTTTAACTTCTGTATATTTTAAATGAAAGATCTTTTTCACTTGATTTCCTTTGTAGAGCATCTTTCTTGTCATTCTTGAAACTTTTGGAGTTGCTGTCTTGTGGTGTCTGATATACTTCTGAAGCTAACCTTCTGAATTACTTTATGCTGCGGGAATTAGCATTAAGTAAATTCAATGGAATTATCATGACATGGCTCATTATCACTCCAATTTAAATATTTGTATTACATTTAATTATTTCTCATTTTAAATATAGTAGCTATGAGCTTTCAAGTATTTATAGAATCTCAAGAACAATAAATATTGGTAGGGTAAAATGATTCCTAAATAGTAATGAAATTTTTCAGATCTAGAAAGCCTAAGTAAATGAAACTTGGTTACTGATAATTAGGATTTTATCAGTGTGTGTTTTGAGATCTTATTTTTCATTTCCTTTTTCTCTGATCACCTTGGTAGTAGACTTAATAGTGGTATTGTTCTGTCAAAGGTTATACACAGTTTTATAAGTCTTTGGCCATAATTCCAGACTGTTCTCCAAAATGGTTTGATCAGTTCACAGTTCCACCAACAGTGAATTAGTATCCCAAGTTTTCCATGTCCCTTCTAACATTTGTTATTTCCCTCTTCTATCATTTTAGACAGTCTGATAGATGTGAAATGGTACCTCAAAGCTATTTTAATTTATATTTCTCTAATCAATAATGGTTTGGAGCATTTTTTCACTTAATAAGTATTTTATTTTTTCCAATTACATGCAAAGGTAGTTTTCAATATTCACTTTAATAAGATTTTGAGCTCCAAATTTTTTTCCCCTCCTCTCCCCCCTTACCAAGATGTCATGCAATCTGATATAGGCTATACATATACACAGTCATATTAAAAATATTTCCACATTAATCATGTTGTGAAAGAAGAATCAGAACAAAAGGGAGAAACATGAGAAAGAAAGAAAAAAAGAGAAAATAGTATGCTTCAGTCTGCATTTAAACTCCATAGTTCTTTCTCTGGATGTGGACAGCATTTTCCATCATGAGTCCCTTGGAATTGTCTTAGATCATTGCATTGCTGAGAAGAACTGTCATATGACTACATATAATTTTGATTTCTTCTTCCAAAACTGTCTATTCATATACTTTGACCATTTATCAAGTGCATAATGACTTACTCTTATAAATTTAACAAAGTTCTCTGTACATTTGAGATATGCAGCCTTTCTCTGAGAAATTGTCTATAAATTTCCCCCCAATTTTCTGTTTTGAGATAAGAACTCACTATTTGGTAAAAATTGCTGGGAAAACTGGAAAGCAGGCTGGCAGAAACTAGGTATAAACCAATATCTTACACCATTTACCAACATAAGGTCATAATGGATATTTGACATAGACATAAAGGGAGATAGCGTAAGTAAATTAGAAGAACATGGAACATATTACTATCAGATTTACGAATAGAAGATGAATTTATGAATAAATAAGCGATTAAGAGCATTGTGAGATACAAAATGGATAATTTTATTACATTAAATTAATTTTTTTTGTCCAAATGAAACCAATGTAGCCAAGATTAGAAGGAAAAGTTTAGATGTTCACATTTATCGAACACAGGGTTATTACAACTATTTACTACTATATTTTATTTACTTTAAATATATTTATATTTACTATTGTGTATTATCAACAAGCATTTATTAAGTGCCTACTATATGCCATGCACTGTACTAATCACTGAGCATACAAGGAATGGCAGAAAACAGTTCCTTCTCTCAAGGAGTTCACATTGTACTAAAGGAGACAATATTCAAACCACCATGGACAAATGTATGAAAATACATGGGTATATATAATACATAATGTGCATATATGTGCATGTAATATATAACATGCATATGTGCATGTATAATGTGCATATGTGTGTATATGTGTGTAGATACACATGTATGTGTATGTATATGTGTTTCTATATGGTAAATTGGAGATAATCCCAGAGGGAAGGCACTGAGATTTAGGGACACAGAAAAACTTCCTTCCCTTTAGTTGAGTTGCTTTATACTTCACTTTGCAGATTAAAAAAGTAAATATGATTATACTAGCACAGTACTACATGAAATTTCAATTACGTGTCTACTATTGATTTCTTAGCTACCATCATTATTTTGACTGAGGTATATTTGATTGGTCATCACCACCTATTAACTGTAACATATTTAGGGAACGTATATTCTAAAAGTATCACTGGAGACTATCAGAAAGTCCCTTATAATGACCTTCCTTTGGAAGATAACCTGTTCCAAACAGTTCACTTTTAGTTATTTGTAGAACAAGTTGAAGCTACTAAGGATTTGAGAGATAGAAGGTAATTGAAGATGATTCAGTCTAACTCTCTCGTTTTACAGAAGAGGGAGCTGAACTCCCAAGAGGTTAACGATCTTGTCTGTGGCCATGCACTTCACTAGTGTCTGCTTTCTTGACTCCCAGGCAATATGCTTCATGGTACTTCCCAAGATACTATAAGGTAATCTTAAGTGAGCCGTTTTTTCCGTAGGAAAATTAGAGCTTCAGTTATCTTACCAAACTATCACATTAATATCATGATAGTTTTCTCTCTCATATGCCACTCAAGTCTTAATGGAGAGCAATTCCTTGAAGTTAAAAGGGTGATTCATTGAGGTGCTCCTGGTAAAAGAATTGCTCCTTCTGCTTAGGACACTGAGATTTTGGGAACTTTATTCACCCTCAATATCCCCTGTAATGAAATAAAGCAGTAGATTTTCTATAGTTTTGCATTTTTCCATACCCACACTTCCCTGGTTGATACAAATAATCAAGAGTTAATTTTATCTCCACAGCTGTGGAAAGCTTAATTATACCAGTTATCATAGTATTTGGAATGCAGTGGCAAGTTCTACTCATTGTAGGCAGTGTGAGTATGTGAATCTTGAGAAGCAAGCAAGATATTGAAAAACCCTTCTCTATGTTGACCTTCTGGAATTTGAATAAACTAGACCTCTAAAATAGGACTTTACCAAATGATTTTTTTTTAATTTTCCAGTTCCTAGAACCTCTAAATGAGCCAAAATCTCAAAAATCTCCCTATCCACAGAGAAAAAAACTGGTGGATAAAGAATGCCCAAGTTAGGACATTCAATTGGATGGTGAACTAATAGAGAGTTAGGCTATCAACATTAAAATCTGGGATAGATACAATGGATATGTACTAGATGTACTAGACCCAGAAAAAACTAGGGGAAATTGAACTACAACAACTAGCAAAATTTTTTTTTGCCATTAAATAGAGAGGTATGAATGTATTTGAATTCACGATCCCCAACTTTCACCCTTGCCTTTCCGATAATGCCTCAATTACCATTTCTTCTTTATAATCTGGGTGCAAAGGTATGGCAGCAGTTGTGAATTTAGGTGGTGCACCTTGGAAAGGACATCTGACTCTGTTTCTTTGCTAGCTCAACTTGTCAACCAGAATTTTCAGGCCCTAGTTTTGTATATACTGATTATGCTGCCATAAAAGATGGCTTTTGTGCCTTATACTTTGTATAATCTAAATTGATTTTTTTTCCCCATCTGCCACTCTGAATGGATGAAATTACAGACACCAGATGACCCTTTGAGCAGATGACAATTTGGAGGTTACCTTTCAAAAATCCACTATGCAGTCTTTTTGGTTAAATCACTTCCACAGTATAGAATTCAAAGGGTAAGATCTATCTATCTACCTACCTGCCTATCTATCTATCTATGAAGTTGTACATCTCTGCACCTTCAAGCTCACACCATTCCCAGGATGAAATACCAGGCAGCATGTAACCATGGTGTTGAACAGAAACTCAGGAATGCTTTAGTTTTTCTACATGTGCCAAAATATTTATATTAATAATAACCTCACCATTCAAAGATTGCAGTGTTAAAAGGTTCTTGATTATAAGTTCTTGGATACTTTAACCTGAAAACATCAGTACTTTTAAGATTTAAGAGACCAGAGAATTTGTATAAGTACCTCAGCAGGGCTTCTCAAAAGTTATGAGAAAGACTTGGACTGAATAACCCATTGGCTTCCAAAAGTGTCCAAGTTTGTTCTCCTTTCAAGATGATTTATAGATTTTTTCCCCCTGTATGCTAGCCAGGTTAAGGAAAATTAGGGAACTTAAAAGAAAATCTCACACTAAATTTATATAACTACAGGTTTTTATTGACTCTTCTATAACCATGGAGAGATCCTCACAAGGAAGATTACAGGAAGAGATGTGCACATCATTGGAAGAGCTCATTGATACCTACTGGGTTCTCATCTTTGGCTCAGAGAAAAGAGGCTGTTCCCAGAAGGTTGGCTTCTATTCAGACAATAATATCCTAACTACCAGATCTCCCACCAAAAGACATTAGCTAATAACAGCATTTATATGGAACTTTAAGGTTTGCAAATTTATTATATATATTATCTCATTTGATCCTCAGCAACCTTGTGATGTAGATGCTATTATTACTCCCATTTCATAGGAGAGGAAACTGGCTGAGAGGTTAAATGACTTGAGAATTATATAGCCAGTAAGTCTGAGGTAGCATTCTGCCTCTGGTCCAGTTTTCTATTCATTATACCAGCCTTAGGAATTCATGTACCAGTTTTGGCTGTCACAAATACAGTAGTCTTGCATAAGTCAGATAAGACTAAACATAGTGGTTGGGAGAATTCCTTTGAAGTCAGGGACTGCATTTATGTATATTTATCAGTCGCCTTGGCTGTTTCTAGTAGCATTGACTTCCCCACTTCGACCTTGCCTCTCTCCTTTGGGAGGAAAAGCTTCATCACTTTGCTTTCCAAACTTGGCATGCCCAGGATCCTAACTAACTGGAAATCAGGAAATGCAAGGGCTGGAAAAATGAATGATGCTAGATTGAGGAGATGGGAATAGAGGGATGTTGTAGAGAAAAGATAAAAACACAGGCAAAGGAATAAATAAATATAAACAAAAACAAGATCTAAAAAAATAATTCTTGCAGGGCTGAAGGAGCTTCAAGAGCTTTATTTTATAGTGTCATCATTATTTCCCCCTACCAGGCTAGAAGCTCATTGAGGGAAGAAGGTATGTGCTTATCATACCTTTGTATCTCTGCCAGTACAAGAAGTATCATAGATATTTGTTGTTTTGATGTGAGTTGGAAGTCAATTGCCTTCTTGCCTTCTCCTAAGCTTCTCTGGAGCACCATTTTCAAGTAGTTGGCATTAGGCTGAGCTTGTGACGGGTGAATTCCTCCCATTGCTTGATTCGTGTTCTTCATCCAATGCAGAGGTGGAGGACAGGGATGCTGCAGCTGAGCATCTCCCACAGATGCTGCTGCTGTGAAGAGGAGCCTGTTTACAGAGAGGCTGCCCTTGTGACATCTTCCGACTCATAAAATAATTGAGGCTGTACCGGAAGAGAGAAATATTCCAGCATGGCCCTTAATTATTAGTAAATAAAGGCAATAAGAGCTGGCTTGTGCTTTTGGCACTTCTTGAAATTCCTGTTACTCAAATGTAAAGAAGGTGGCTGGTCCTCAGAGAGAAATCTAATCTCCTTAATGAGCACTGAGTGTGAATTTGCAACAATGATACTGTACTCAAGCCCTACTTGAGATTCTTGTCACATAGCCTTTTTCTCTTGGTAGAATTGACTCTCATGTCATGAAAATGCCATGAATACTGGGCAATGGAACCTTCCTGGGGTTTTCAGAGTATTCCAAATAGCAGAAAGCATCATGTCCCAAAGTAAGCAAGGAGCTAAGGTCTTTGTTCTCTTCTGTGGGTAGTGGTGCCTAAGATAATCTACCAGGTTCTAGGTCACCTATGAAGCAGTGATCCTGAAGCCATTCTTCACTCTTTGCATCCACCAAGGTGTTGCATATCTTGTCAAAAGAGTCGGGCACAGGAGAAAGCCATGCGTACCACTTACTTGCAGATCCAGCTAGAAAATAAGAGGAGGTAAGGAACGAGCAACCAAATGGCCAGGGAGAATCCTTCCCTTCCCTTTAATGGAGAAGGGACATGAAAGAAGGGGGAGCAAGGCAGTTTATGTGAGGTAATCTCATCTGACTCCTATGAACATAGAAACGGTACTGATGATGCCTTGAAGAAGATTCTACAAACTATTGGGTAGAATGTCTTCTCTACCCTCCTGGAAGTATAAAGTTAAGGTAGGGGGAGGAAGAATAGAAATTCCTTTAAGCTTATAATCTTATCTTTGAATTTCATAAGGAACTCTATAGATTTCTAATTAAAGGGTGAGGAAGAAGCATACTTCTCCACTGAACCTGCTACATACATGCTCCCAAAACATGGCTTGGCAAGGTTAGTTGAATGTTAGGAGACCCAGTTGGCAGTCATAACTAGCAGTATTTTTAACCACTATCCACTTAACAAGTTTTTATGGATGACCTATTTTTTGTCCAACACTATAATTTTATGGTTTGATATTTGATGTCACCTGATATGATAATATCCATACCATTAGGCGTGACTGGTGATATCAGGCTCATCCAGGAACTGAGGATCTCTGACTCTAGAAATTAGACTCTTTTTCCTGTCCTACAATGATTCCATGATTGAAGACATTAACATTCCTCCAAATGTAATGTAAAGTGTGGGGTGAAGAAAAAAACTGAGACAAAGACTAGACTTCTTTTAAAAAAGGGGGAGGGGAATGACCTGAAGCCAGCAGATAGCAGCTACCAAGATACAGATAGTCTCATATAGCTGAATGGAATGAACCTCAAAGTAGGAGACATCTCTGAAGGAATTGGGTGGGGGTACTAAAGGAAATCCTGGAATTGTCAGTGAGGTGAAACTTGCCTACTCCCCATTCTGGCCCAGTGTTTGGGGAAGTGGGTCATGAGAGAAGGTAAGTTCTGTACTAGGGAGGATGTGCAGAGATGCTACTGTCTTCCGGATAGAGTCAGGTTTATATGATTGCAAGGAGTTTGAAGTAGTGTAAGAAAAGGTCTCATGTAAAAAGCAGTTTTATTTTTTGAAAGAAATGAGAGGATATGACATGTAATCAGATAAATCGACACAAGTTTATCTATGGAAGGAGAGAGTATTGGTACCTAGAGAAATAAGGAGTTTCCCCATTAGACATGCCATATCAACTGAGACTTTAAAAAGCTAAGAATTCTAAGAGGCCCAGAGTTGAGGAAAGAGTACATTATATGCCTGGGGGACATTCTGTGCATAGAATGCCCAGACAGAGGAAGTGTGAGATGGAATAGAATGAGGAGTTTGTGAAAACAACAAATAGAACAGGCTGGCTGGATTGTAGAGAATATGAAAGGGAATTGTGTATAGGTAGGCTTGAGGCAAAGTGACATTCAGTGACACACTTTGTAATTAGAGACATAGCGATGCATGAAGTTGTTCTGCTAGATATGATATACTAGATCTGATAAAGTTGTTATGCTAGAAAACCATCATGAAATAGCCAACTAAAATAATATCATGTATGGCAGAGAATGTCAACTATGTAACTGAGGGTCTTGGGCAGAGGAAGAGGTCAAGATAAAGGTAGAAGACAGAAAGGTTGATCTAGTGTCACAGAATGGTTTAGGAAGAGGATTTACATTCATCTGGGTTTTCTATGCCTAAAAGCCTGAAAACACTTGGTTATGAATCAAAATTTCCTCTACCTTAAATAGATCTCTAGACCAGTCCTCCAGAAGCATTAGCTTTCTTCCCCAATGGATCAGGAACCTAATTCAGCTTCAGAGGATTTAATTAGGTTTGCCTTTGGGTTGGTTAAGTTTCCTGTAGTTACTAATCCCTCTCCATTCAAAAAAATGTCTTCCTATCTGCCTGTTGATGCCTGAAATCCCATTAATAATACAAATAACAATAAGCATATGATAGTGATGGCTAACATTTATATAGTAAGTTAAAGTTTGCAAAGTGCTTTATATTTAATCCCAATAAGGAAAGAGCCTTTCAATCACAATTAGAGAGACAAGTGGAATATTACTGTGTTGTAAGAACTGACAAATATGAATAAAGAGAAGCATGAAAAGATTTACTGGATTTCATGCAGAGTGTAGTAAGCAGAGCAAAGAAAACAATACATACATGTGACTACAACAATGTGAACGGAAAGAGCAGCCACAAAACAGTCAAGAATGAATGTTATAAAATTACAAGGAACAAAGCTGGTTCCAAAGAAGAGTTAAGCTCAGACTTCCTCAGCCTACTCCTCTGTAGAGGGAGGTGCATAGGCAATATATATGTTGCATACATTTTCAGACTTTTTTGATGTATTGATTGGTTTTATTGATTTTTTTGTTTCTTCCTTTAATTTTAAAAAAATGTGTTAAATGGGATGATTCTTTGTAAAGGGGAGGAGGGATAAAAGGAGTAATTCTGATGATGTTAAAAAGAACCCTCAAAAGATATAAAATTTAAAAATCAACAATTAGAAAAAGTAAGATTATAAGGTACTTGCTAAGATTAATCAGTAATCAGAAGCAGTTAAGTGGTGTAGTACATAGAGCATTAGGCCTGGATTCAGGAAGACAGAGTTCAGATCTGACCTTAGACACTGTCTGGTTGTGTGACCCAAGTCATTTAACCCTGTTTGCCTCAGTTTCTTTATCTGTGAAATGATCTGGAGAAGGAAATGGCCAGCCACTCCAGTATCTTTGCCAACAAAACCCCAAATGGGATCTTGAAGAGATGGACACAGCTAAAACCTAAAATGACTGAACAACAAATTGGTTATCTAATGTAAATGTGTGATTGTTAAGTCCTTTGCCATTTTCTTTCTTTCCTTTTTTTCTGTTTTTTAAAAAATTAAATTTATTTTTATTTTTCAGCATTCATTTTTATAAGATTTTGAGTTCTAAATTCTTCCCCACCCTTCACCTCCCCAAGATGGCATGATATAGTCTGTATATATATATATATACACACACACACACACACACACATACACAATCATATTTGCCCAATAGTCATGTTATGAAAGAAAAAACAGAACAAAAAGGGAAAATCATGAGAAAGGAAAAAAAAAGAGAGAAAATATGCAATGATCTGCATTTAGACTCTATAGCTCTTTCTATGGATGTAGATAGCATTTTCCATCATGAATCTTTTGAAATTGTCTTGGATCATTGCATTGCTGAGAAAAGCTAAGTCTATCAAAGTTGCTCATCTCACAATGTTGCAGTTACTGTGTACAATGTTGTGGTTACTGTGTGCAGTGTTCTCCTGTCTGCTCACTTCGCTAAGCATCAGTTCATTTAAGTCTTTCTAGGTTTTTCTGAAATCTGACTTCTTATCATTTCTTATGGATCAGTAGTATTCCATTACATTCATATATCACAACTTGTTCAACCATTCCCCAGTTGATGGGCGTCCCCTCAATTTCCAATTCTTGGCCACCGCAAAAAGAGCTGCTATAAATATTTTTGTACAGGTGGGTCCTTTTCCAATTTTTTGATCTCTTTGGGATATAGACCTAGAAGTGGTATTGCTGGGTCCAAGGGAGTATGCACAGTTTTATGGCCCTTTAGACATAGTTTCAAATTGCTCTCCAGAATGGTTGAATCAGTTCTCAACTCCACCAACAATGCATTAGTGTTCCAATTTTTCAACATCTTCTCCAACATTTATCATTGTCCTGTTTTGTCATGTTAGCCAATCTGTTAGGTGTAATGTGGTACTTCAGAGTTGTTTTAATTTGCATTTCTCTAGTCAATAGTGACTTAGAATATTTTTTCATATGACTATAGATGGCCTTACTTTCTTCATCTGAAAACTGCCTATTCATATCCTTTGACCATTTATCAATTCAGGAATGACTTTTACTCTCATAAATTTCATTTGTTTCTCTATATATTTTGGAAATGAGGCCTTTATCAGACACTGGTTATAAAAAAAAATTGTTTCCTAACTTTCTGCTTCCCTTCCAATATTAGTTATATTAGCCTTGTTTGTTCAAAAACTTTTCAATTTAATGTAATCAAAATTATCCATTTTGCATTTCATAATGTTCTCTATCTCTTCTTTGATCATAAATTCTTCCATTCTCCATAGATCTGATGGGCAAACCTTCCTTGCTTTCCTAATTTGCTTATAGCATCACCCTTTATGTCTAAATTGTGTACCCATTTTGACCTTATCTCAGTATATACCATGAGATGTTGGTCTATGCCTAGTTTTTGCTGTACTATTTTCCAGTTTTCCAAGGAGTTTTTGTCAAATAATGAGTTCTTATCCCAGAAGCTGGAGTCTTTGGGTTTATCAAACAGTAGATTACTATAGACATTGACTACTGTGTCTTGTGTGCCTAAAGTATTCCACTGATCCACCACTCTATTTCTTAGCCAGTACTAAATAGTTTTGGTGATGGCTACATTATAATACTGTTTTAGACCTGGTACAGTTAGGCCTTCTTCCCTTGCATTTCTTTCCATTAATTCCCTTGATATTCTGAGCCTTTTGTTCTTCCAGATGAATTTTGTTATTTTTTTTCTACCTCTATAAAATAAATTTTGGGTAGTTTGATTGGTGTGGCACTAAATAAGCAAATTAATTTAGGTAAAATTGTTATTTTCATCATATTAGCTCATCCTACCCATGAGCAGCTAATATTTTTCCAATTATTTAGATCTGATTTTCTTTGTATGAAAAGCGTTTTGTGATTATGTTCATATAGTTCCTAGGTTTGTCATGGCAGGTAGACTCCCAAGTATTTTATAATGTCTACAGTTAACTTTAAATAGAATTTCTCTATCTCTAGCTGCTGGACTTTGTTAATAATATATAGAAATGCTGATCATTTATGTGGGTTTACTTATACAAAAATATCCTGCAACTTTGTTGAAGTTGTTAATTATTTCAAGTAGTTTTTTAGTTGATTCTCTAGTATTCTCTAAGTATACCATCATGTCATCTGTAAAAAGTGATAGCTTTGTTTCTTCATTGTCTGTAATGGACATCCTTGTTTCATCCCTGATCTTTTTGGAAATGCTTCTAGACTATCCTAATTACATATAATGCTTGCTGATGTTTTTAGACAGACTCTACTTATCATTTTAAGGAAAACTCCACTGATTCCTATGCTCTGTAGTTCCTCCCCGCTCCCCATAGGAATGGGTGTTGTATTCTGTCAAAACCTTTTTCTGCACCTTTGGAGATAATTATATGATTTATGTTAATTTTGTTGTTGATATGGTCAATTATACTGATAGTTTTCCTAATATTAAACCAGCCCTGCATTCTTGGTATAAATCCTACTTGGTCATAATGCATTATCCTGTGATAAGTTGCTGCAATCTCTTTGTTAATATTTTATTTAAAATTTTTGCACCCATATTCATTACGGAAATTAATCTATAACATTCTTTCTCTGTTTTGGCTCTTCCCATTTTAGGCATCAGCACCATATTTGTAGCATAAAAATAATTTCATAGGACTCCTTCTTTGCCTTTTTTCCCAAATAATTTATATAGTATTGGAATTAATTGTTCTTTAAATGTTTATTAAAATTCACTTGTAAACCCATCTGGCCCTGGAGACTTTTTTCTTAGGGAGTTCATTGATGACTTGTTCGATTTCTTTTTCTGAAATGGGGTTATTTAAGTATTTTATTTACTCTTCTGTTAATCTGGGCAACTTATATTTTTGTAAATATTTATAAATTTCTCTTAGATTGTGTTGGC
The DNA here is from genome assembly GCF_003287225.1 of Phascolarctos cinereus. Classification (NCBI taxonomy): domain Eukaryota; kingdom Metazoa; phylum Chordata; class Mammalia; order Diprotodontia; family Phascolarctidae; genus Phascolarctos; species Phascolarctos cinereus. The sequence goes on from NW_027555625.1 coordinate 169,778,071, forward strand.
ATACAGTTAGGCAAAATAGCTCCTAATTACTGTTTTAATTTTTTTCTTGATTGGTGGTGAATTCACTCTTTTCATTTTTGATACTTGTAATTTGTTTTTCTCTTTCTTTTTAAAAATCAAATTAACCAAAGGTTTACCTATTGTATTTTTTCATAAAACCAGCTTTTAGTTTTATTTATTAGTTCAATAGTTTTCTTAATTTTAGTTTTATTAATGTCTTCTTTGATGTTCAGAATATCCAATTTGATATTTAATTAGAGATTTTTGATTTGTTCTTTTTCTAGATTTTTTTAGTTGCATGCCAATTTATTGATATCTTCTTTCTCTATTTTGTTCTTGTGAGTTTTGAGAGATATAAAAGTTCCCCTAAGAACAGTTTTAGCTGTATCCCATAAGTTTTGCTATGTTGTCTCATTATTGTCACTCTCTTGGATGAAGATGCTGCTTCTTTCTATGATTTGTTGTTTGACCAACTCATTCTTTAGGATTAGATTTTTTATTTTCCAATTAATTTTTAGTCTATCTTTCCATGGCCCTTTATCACATGTAATTTTTTATTGCATCATGATGTGAAATATCTCTGCCTTTCTGCATTGGATTGTGAGGTTTTTATGTCCTAGTACATGGTCACTTTTTGTGTACCATTGAGAAAAAGATATATTTCTATCCTCATTCAATTTTCCCCAGAGGTCTACCATATCTAACTTTTCTAAAATTCTACTCATCTTCTTAACTTCTTTCTTGTTTATTTTGTGGTTAGATTTATCTAGCTCTGAGAGGGGGAGGTTGCTGTCTCCCACTAGCATAGTTTTGCTTTCTCTTTCTTCCTGTAACTCACTTAACTTCTTGAAGAATTTGGACACTATACCATTTGGTGCATATATGTTTAGTAATGATATTACTTCATTGTCTATGGTACCTTTTAGCAGGATGTAGTTTCCTTCCTTATCTCTTTCAAAAGATCTAATTTTGCTTTTGCTTTGCCTGAGATCAGGATTGCTACCCCTGCTTTTTTTTTTTAATTTTAGCTGAAGCATTATATATTCTGCTCATTTACCTTTACTCTGTATGTATCTTTCTGCTTCAAATATGTTTCATGTAAACACCATATTGTAGGATTGTTTTTTAATCCATTCTTGTTATCTGCTTCCATTTTATGAGATAGTTCATGTTATGCACATTCACAGTTATGATTACTAACTTTGTCTTTCTCTGCATCTTTCTCCCCTCCCCCTTGTTATGCTTTTCTCTCTCTTTTCTTCTTTTTTCCTCCTCACTTCTGACCACCGCCTCACTCAATCTGCCCTCCCTTCTATTGATTCCACTCCCTTTTCTTTTTCCTTTCTCCTCCTACTTCCTATAGGGTAAGATAGATTTCTATATCCCTCTTTGAGCCAAATCTGGTGAGAGTAAGGTTCAATGTTCACCTCCCTCCCTTCTTTCCTTCTACTGTAATAAGTCTTTCTGCCTCTTCATGTAATATAATTTACCCTTTTCTGTCCCCTCTTTTCCTCTTCTCCCAGTACAATCCTTTTATTTACCCTTTAATTAATTAATAAATTAATTAAGCGTCACATCAAAGTCAACTTATACCCACACCCTTCCAAATGGCCTAATAAAGATACAGTTCTCCAGAGTTATAAGTATCATCTTCTCATGTAGGGATATAAACAGTTTAACCATTACTGAATAACATGTGTTTTTTTTTCCTTTCCTGTTTACCTTTTTTTTTTTTAACTTCTCTTGAGTCTTGTATTTGCAGATTGAATTTTCTGTTCAGCTCTGGTTTTTTCATCAGGAAGGTTTGGAATTCCCCTATTTCTTTGAATGTACATCTCCTCCCCTGAAAGATTATGCTCAATTTTGCAGGGTCATTGATTCTCGATTGTAATCAAAGCTCATTTTGCCATCTGGAATATCATATTCTAAGTTGTCTGATCCTTTAATTTACAAGCTGCGAGGTCCTGCATAATCCTGACTGCACTTCCACAATATTATTTTTTTTCTGGCTGCTTGCAGTTTCTTCTCCTTGACCTGACAATTTCTGGAATTTAGCCACAGTATTCCCTGGAATTTTCATTTTGGGATCTCTTTCAAGAGGTGATTGGTGGGTTCTTTCAATGACTATTTTACCCTCTGGTTCTAGGATGTCAGGGCAATTTTCCTTGATAATTCCTTGAAAGACGCTGTTCAGACTCTTTTTGATCATGTCTTTCAGGTAGACCAATATTTCTTAAATTATCTCTATTTTATTGGATCTATTTTCCAGGTCAGTTATTTTTTTTTCCAATGAGAAAATTTTCATTTTCTTCTATGTTCTTTTTCATTCTTTTGATTTTGTTTGACTGATTATTGATGTCTTGTAGAGTTATTAACTTCCACTTGCCAAATTCTAGTTTTTAATGACTTGTTTTCTTCAGTTAGCTTTAGTTCCTTCTTTTCCATTTGACCAATTCTTCTTTTTAAGGAGTTCTGCTCTTTAGTGAGTTTTTGTACCTCTTTTTCCATTTGGGCAAGCCTACTTTTTAAAGTGTTCTCGTCAGTGAATTTTGTACCTCCTTTTTCCATTTGGCCAATTGCATTTTTTCAGGAATTGTTTTCTTCAGTCAATTTTTGTCCTTCCTTTTCACAGCTGTTGACTCTTTTGCATAGCACTTGCATTTCTTTCCCCAATTTTTCTTCTACCTGTCTTATTTGATTTTTAAAAATCCTTCTTGAGCCCTTCTAAGAAGACTTTTTGGGCTTGAGACCAATTCATATTTCTCTTCGAGGTTTTGGATGTAGGTATATTGACCGTGTTGTCCTCTTCTGAGTTTGTGTTTTGATCCTCCCTGTCCACATAGACACTGTCTATGATCAGTGCCCATTTTTGTTTTCTCCTCATTTTGTTTACTAATTTCTTGACTTTTAAAGTTGAGCTCTTCTGCTGGAGCACAGAAGACACTGTCCCAAGCTTCTTGTGCTGGTGGCCGGGGGCCTGGTCACTGGCTTTCTGTGCTGGGGCCTCAGGTGCTGGCAGCGGGAGGCTACAAGGGTCTGACAGCTTACCTGGTACTAAGCTGGGGTCCTAGTGGTGGTTTCTGGTATTTGCTGAGGCCAAGTGGGTTTTTTCTGCATTTTCCTAGGGCTGCACTGAAACACGTGAGGTCTAGCCACTGGAGGATGCCTGCTCACCCTGGACTGTGTTGAAGCAGGTGGTGGCTCTCCAAGCTAGAGTCTGCAGTTCCCCCAGCTATGCTAAGACGTGTCGGGGGTCCTGGTGTCGGTGTTTGCCTGTTCCAACATGCTGTGGCTCAGGATCTCCCACTGTTTTGCTGAGGTGGGGTTGCTGCTGGCTTGCTGGGACTCTACCTGTCCTGAGTGAAATAGATCTTTCTTGACAATCCTCCAAGTTTCCAGGGCTAAAAGACTGCTCCACCCCATCTTTCAGCTAGCTTCACTCTTCCAGGGTTTTTCCTGAGGCACTATTTTCTGGGTTTTTTAAGGAGTCAGTATGGAAGAGTGATAGTAATTTACTGCTTATTCTGCCATCTTGGCTCCTGGAAGTCTTAGAAACCGGTTTTCATTAAGTAAAGAGGTAAAGGTAGAGAATATGAGCTTTTCAAATCCAAGAGAAGTATCCACATAGTACTGGGAAAACCTACAGAAAGAAAAGGCTAGGGACAATACACAAAAGTCTATATTTCATAACTATCCCTAATGTTAGGATAAGTTTATCTTCTGGTCCAGAACAAAAAGAAGTTGGACCAAGAGACATTTTGTCTTATAGCTATAAGCCCAGATCTTAGATTCATAGCATTTAGTGCTAAATGGCCCTGTTCAAGGTCATATAGATAATAAGTGGCAAGCTCAGGATTTGCCAGTGGTCTTTCCATTGGGCCATGTACCATAATCCCCTCATTTTACAGCTAAGTAAACATTCCTGTAAAGATAAAGTGGCTTGTTTAAGGTCACAATGCAGTGAGTGATAGATTCAAGAGTAGAGCTGAGGCCTCCTGACTGCCCTAGCATTCTTGGGTTTTCCTCTGCATTTAACTTGGCCCCTTCTATGCTTTGCATATGATTTCGGTGAAAGTAGAGCTACATAAACCTTATAGTGCTATATATGTATGAATTGTGATTATGATCTCCCAGTGATTATGAAAGATGACCTGTGTGTGACAAGTGACATAAGAAATAACTTCCAGGAAATTGATGATCAGAAAGGGAGTTGAGTCTGTCATGTAGCAAGAATGAGTGATAATGAATAGCCTCCCCAAGGTCTATACCTTTTCCACCATGCATCAGCTTTACATCCCATCCAGCCATCTTCCCAGGCCATTTCACCATCTGCCTGCTGTCCCTGACCTGCTCCTCCCCACTACTACCTTCCACACTGAAGCTTGGATCTGGGCCAAAATACTGAGGAATTCCATTACTGAAGCCCACAGTGTCTGGGGAAACTGATTTTCTTATCTTCAGAATTTCCATCCTAAGGCCCCCACCCAGTTACTGAGCATGTGCAAATTAGCCCACTTAACCAACTATATTTGCTGCCTGACTGGCTCTAGACACTACACCATGCTACAGCTTTACATTCCATCCATCCATTCAAGCCATTTCAATGCCAGCTTGCTGTTTCCCTCTCCTTCAAAAGCCTCCAAGCAAAATAGTATTCCTTGATCACAACACTTCTCTATGTGTTTTCTCTATAGAATGTATGCTTCTTGAGGGAAGGGCCTCTTTATCTATTCTATCTATAGACACACATACATATATACATACACATAGAGATAAGAAATCCATACATACATGCAAGTGTATGTGCATCTCCCTAGTGCTTAGTAACACTGCCCAGCATATGGAAGTTCTTACTAGATATTTTTTTTCATTCACCTAATGATAAATAACCTAAAAGAAGGCCTCCAGTGCCTTAGGCAAATTCCCTATGAATTACTTAAAAGATGGAATAGATGAGAGTAATATAACATATGAAGGCATGAGTGGATTGAGATTTGTAATACTAGAGGGAATCTGGAGAAAACATGGTTATCCATGTCAATGAGATAACAAATTCATTAAATATTATTTATAAAATTTAATGACCCTTTTTAAATAAGGATGCCTTGATATAAAGGAGATTCACTCACTTAGGTAGCAGCTATAATTTTTTTTTCTTATTCACAGAATAGAGTGTGTTCCAGTAGAAGCTGAATCCTGACAGTTGCTCACTACTAGTATGGCATTAGGCAAGTTAGTTAACCTTCCTGGGTCTTGTTTGACTCGTTGTAAAAGGTGGGGGTGGACTAGATGGCCTCTAAGGCACCTTTCCATTCTAAACCTATTATTTTAAATATTCTTCATCTCCACTGAGGACCAAGCCAGATTTAAAGGGTTAAAGGTGCAGCGTGAGAGACTAAAGTTAGGAAGTCTCTAGATATGTTGAACCTATCACATTCTTACCTTGTAATATAATCATTTGTGGACATGTTCTCTTTCTTTCTCTAGGCTACAAACTCCTTGAGGCTAGAATCTTCATTATCCTGCTCATTTTTGTGTTCTTACCACAGTACTTAGTACTTAGTACCTTACAAGTACTAGGTGGCCAATACATGGATGTTAACTAAGTGGATGAATGGTAATATGATAACCAAGATTCTTAATGAAATCTTTGGAAGTTTCTAAGGTGTAAGGTGTCTAATATTAATTGAGATACTTCTACTTCATATATAGTTCTGGGTTATTTGTTTGTGTCTCCAAACCTTTATGCCTTGTATGGAGTTAGGACAAATTTTAATGTAAATTACTTCTTCAACCACAATTACTACCCTATGGAAGCAACATTCTATAGAACAGCACAAAATGTGCAGACTAGGTATCTATAGGATGATGTTATTTATCTATGTGAAATCCTCTCCAAAGAATGATGACAAACTCATATATATCCATGGTTCTGGAAACATAAAGAGAAATGGTCTTAATCTGTCTGTAGGACTGAAGTGACATTTCTCACTGTGACATCACTCAGAAATTTGAGACCAGCTAAGTCTTTCTGTCTGCCTCTGTCTCCCCCCTCTCCCCATCTTCCATTGTGGCCTACTTTTGGAAAGAAGAAGTCACTGTGGTATGCACATGTGATCATAGTCTTTAAAAAATTCAGCCCTTTAACAACTAAACATAAAGCAGTCATTCATTATGGTATTTCTAAGCCCTTGATGCTTTCCTTCATGATATTGTCAGGAAGAATGAAGCTAATTTTGCATCTTCCTTGAACTCATCTCATGCTTCTCAGGTGAACTTTCTAACATTCTCTAAGTATAACTTATGTTTCATATTATCACACACATATATGTGTATGTGTGTGTTGTATGTATGTACATATGTATATATTCATTTATTTACATGTTGTTCTACTCCCTTTTATATCTCCTTTATATGAAATCTGTCTTGTTTAAAAAGGGTCATTAAATCCACTAAATAACATTTAGTGGATTTGTGATCTCATTGATATGGATAACCATGTTTTCTCCAGAATGTAAACTTCTTGAGGACAGGGACTTTTTTCCCCTTTTGTATCTCTTGTACTTAGCACTCTGTCTTCCCATAGTAGGTCCTTAATAAATCCTTGTTGAATTGGATTGGATTATCTGAAAGCTTGCTTTTTAAAAATTTATTCATACAGTGACCCTTGCTTTCAGTTCCATCCTATTCCTCTCCACCTATTGATATCCTACCTTACCTTCAAAATCCAGCCCAAATTGCCTCTCTTCCATTTAGCTTCTCCTCAATCACATTAATTCAGGGTGATTTCTCTGCTCTTTACAAATCTTATCTAGAACACTCATTTGGTGGTTCTACTGTCTTCTATGTTAGCTTTGTATATGTAACACATTTTATCTACCTAAGAAGACTGGGAGCCCCTTGAGGACAGTAACCAAGTCTTATCTGTCTGTGCCTCATGGAATTGATTTCGAAAAGACAAATATAGCTACAAAGGAACTGGGAATGGATGGTGTGCCATGATAATTGCTCAGTTCACAGCCAAAGAATGAAGGATGAATAGAAATGAATGGGAAATCAATACTATAATGCATAAGTGAATATGTTGTGTTCACATTTGAAATGTGACCAAGTAATGTAACTCATAATGATTATTTGCCTCTGACTAATGTCTGTCATTAAAAAAAAAACTTTTAGAAATCATTTTTGAAGAGATGATTAACATTTTTTAATCCTTTCTTCACACTGTTCTATCGGAAATATATGGCATACTTTGAGGGATGCAAGAAAAAGACCCTCATGCTCCCAAATCTTTCCCAGTTCCTGAAATTTCCCCATTAAAGATTCATTTCATTTTATTTAAGGTTCATTGAAAAAAAATTGCTATCCCAGATTGAGGGAATATCACAAATGGGTAATGTATAAAGCTGTTAATTTTAGAGTATTATCAGAGTTTAAATATAGGAACCATCCAGAATGGGAAAAAGTCTAGGTACATGTGTTTTTTTGTGTTTTGTTTTGTTAGGCAATGGGATTAAGTGACTTGCCCAGGGTCACGCAGCTAGTAAGTGTCATGTGTCTGAGGCTGGATTTGAAGTCAGATCCTCCTGAATCCAGGGCTGGTGCTCTATCCACTGTGCCACCTACCTGCCCTAGCTAGTTATATTTTGAAAAGGAAGAGCTGGAGATATAGATCACAATTAGATATCATTTTGTTGTGGTGGTGGTTCAGTTGTGTTCAACTCTTCAAGAACCATTTGGGGTTTTCTTGGCACAGGTACTGCAGTGTTTTGCCATTTCCTTCTCTAGGTCATTTTTCAGATAAGGAAACTGAGGCAAACCAGATTAAGTGACTTGTCCAGGGTCACACAGCCAGTAAGTGTCTGAGGCTGGATTTGAACTCATGGAGATGAGTCTTCCTGACTCCAGGTCCAGTGCTCTATCCACTGTACCACCTAGCTACCCTTAAATATAGTTACTAAGGAGCATAGGTCTGGATGGGTTTAGGGGAAATCAAGGGCAGGGGTAGGGGAAGGAGGTGGGGGTCAGGAGCATAATGACACTGCTGACTTGGATAGGAGTAGGGTGTTCAAGAAAAAAGAGAAAGGGAGCTGAAAGAACAGGGGAGGTGGACACATCTTACACAGACTTGCCTGGGGCCAGCTCTGCTTTCAAAATGAAGGGAATAAGGCCAGCACCATGAATCTCAATATAAAATGTGGCTTGGGTCACATGAATGTGGCATACCTCTGAAATGTGGCATACTTCTGCCACTGATATTTAACCTAGTGTTCAGGGTCATATCTAATGAAACTTCTTAAAGCCATGTAAATGGGAAAAACTAGTCATGTGTTAACAGAACTACAATAGTATCGTATCACATATTTGTAGAATTTTAGTGTTGGCTTTGGAATGGACCTTGGGAATTACCCCATTTTATAGCACAAGTCAGGAAACTGAATTCCAGAAGGGGAATGACATATAAGGTGATATCATCATGAACCTGAATCAGTTATATGAGAGACATTTTTATTAAAGCGCTTTTGGGAATTTATTGATTGTTTTGTTAGAGATTTTAAAGGGAGTGCATAAATACAGAGTCAAAAAGAGATGAGGGAACTCAGTTTCTATCTGTGATTAGAGAGTAAAACCACTGTCTTGTTCAACAGTGTTACTGCTAGGTGGATTTTTTTTTTATATCATTCTAATGAAATCCCCAAGAATGTAGCCATTTATAAATATCCAAAGAAATAAGATATCTGTTTCTGTATTATAAGATACAGTTTCTGTATTGGCCAGTAACTTAACTGTTTTCAAGTACATTGTCACTGTATGACATTTATATAGCACATGAAAAATGTTACCATTCCAAAAACTAACTTACTTAACTTCTCTATGTCTTTAGTTTTCAAATATTCATGTTCTCTCCTACCAAAGGAAAAGAAGAGCGAGTATAATGTTCTTATGTTTATTCACTCTCGAGGAATAAAATAGTCCTTTCTCTTACAGATTTTTTTTCCTTGTTGATTTTGTATGGGGATTTCTAGTGTTTTTCTACTTTGGGATAATTTCACAGCCAGTCTTTTTCATTCTTCCTTTATCTGGTCTCCTCCCAGTAATATTTTCCAACAAAGCTGGAATTCACACCACGCTATTTTCTTTCTTTTTTGTTCACAAATCACATAAATAATGTTGACACAATTCGAGGGATGCTATTGAACTCTCTTCCATTTGATTTTTCTTCCTGAGGTAAGCAGGAAATTTTGTTTTGATGGGTCCTCTCAAAAGGGGTAAATTATAGATTTTTTTTTAAGCTTCAAAGGTTGAAATTCCACATGTTGACATTAAAAGCATTGATCTACCAGATTCATATAATTCATATATTTCCTTGAAACATTTAAAATATCCTCACAGTTTGTGCTTACGTGGATGAAAAGAAAAATTAAGTACTTACTGTGTGCAAAGCACTATGCTAAATGTTGAGGTTACAATTAGAAAAGTATGATGTGCCCTGCTCTCAATTCTAATGGAGTAGAACATACATCTAGGAGATTCCAGCTAGAAGTGAAAAGACTTCTAATGAAAGAGCTACTAAAATAAAATATGCATATTCCATGCTTCATGCTGTACCAAAATAGCCTTATGTCCAGCAACATGAGCAAGTTGTTTGAGCTCTCTTGACTCATTTGCTAATTAAATGTGAAGATTTGGGATTGCTATAATAGTTGTTAGTTTGTTAAAAACAGCAGCTCTTCTACTCTGGTAAAAGTTAATAATGAAACCATGTTATTTCCCAAAAACTCTTAGTGCAGTTTTAAGTTACTAAGAATTAAAACTGCACTAAAATTTTGGGACATCTTATATTTACCATTTTGGGACATCTTATATTTACCAAGCTTTGCTTAACAGAATGGGGATAAATTGAAACAGGGAGCGTTTTATTCATTCATCCTGGACAAATTTGATTTTCACATGACCCCTTGATGCACCAGGTCTGAGGTTTGAGTTACCTTCCAGAATTGTTTCCCTTATGTTTTTTCCTTCCCTATTTATGCCTGTTTTTGAATTTGTGCTCTGAGGAAGGGTGGGTGGCATTGGTGCCAACATGGGCATATTCTTTAGCATTCTTTTCTTTTTCCATTTACTTTTTCTTGTTAGGAAACAAATATAAACACACCCAACAAGGAGACTGCATGAGAGGAATGGCTTTAGGTTGATATGTTCTTCCTTTGCACTGACATGGCTTGATACTGCTTAAAGGGTTTCAAAGGTCTTAGAGGACTTGAGTCTACCTAGAGCTTTTTGTTGTTGTTCAGCCATTTGTCCAAGTCTTCATGACCCATTTGGGGCTTTCTTGGCAAAGATACTGGAGTGGTTTGCCATTTCCTTCTCTAGCCCATTTTACAAATGAGGAAACTAAGGGTAATGGAGTTAAGTGACTTGCTCAGGGTCACACGCTAGTTAAGTTTCTGAGGCTGGATTTAGACTGAGAGAGATGAGTCTTCCTCCTTCCAGGCCTGACACTCTATGCACTATGCCACATCTATTTCAACTAGTCAGAGCATTCAGACCTTATGCTAAATTTAGGATAGATAGAAGTTTAGAATGTAGTATCCTGCCTTAGAATCTTCCTTTGTGAAACTAGAAGCTCTTAAGGAGTATTGACTTCTACTATCTTTCTTCTGTCTCCTTCACCCAGGATTTCTTCACTGGGACTTAAACAAGTCAAGATATAATTTAGATTGTCCTGTAGGAGATTTAAATGGGAATGATACTTTGAGTTGAGATATACTGTGGAGACTGAGAGGAGAACCCATCATCTAAGATTGGCACATTGTAGTAGACAAAGTGCTAGACTTGAACTCAGAAGGACCTGGGTTTGAATCCCCTTCAGGCCATCATTTGCTCTGTGACCCTGGGCAAGTCATTTAACCTCTTTGAACTTCAGTTTCCTCAACTCTAAAATGGAGATAGTAGTAACACCTACCTCACAGAGTTGCTGTGAGGGTAAGACAGCATGTCACAAACCTTAAAAGTCCATATAAATATTACCTTATATTATCTAGTGACTATCCCACATAATCTTCTAGCTATATTTAAAAAAAACACTATAAAGTATTTTTATTACATACCACTTAGGGAACCCTTGAATTCTTCAGAGATCCTGCCTCTGTCAGAAGGTTGAGAGGAGCAATTTCAATGCTAATCATAGGTCAATTGCAAAAGGCATTATTTTACTGACCATGCCTGCTTATAACTATAACACAAAATTCAAGGAATGTGTATGTAACTGTAGCCTCCAAATACTAAGTCCTACTGTGTGTTCAGAGCACTTAATTTAATTATAACATTTAATTTAATTAATTATACACACATAATTACTGTGACCATTTATTCTTAAAGGTACCCATCGATCAATGAGTGTTCACAGCAAACAAACATAATGTAATTAATTTTTGTTAGGAAACAATAGATTTCACAAAGGCATATGCAGATATAAATGGAAAACATATACTGTGACACCTTCTAAGCAATGCCTCATAAATAACTGTAGTTCAGTTCATTTCCAAATATGTTACATCTTAATGTATGTGCAGAGCCTGCTACTATGAATTGGAGGAAATACAAAATTCTACAATGAACAATAGGCATGTATTAAGCACTTCTTAATTAAGGCTAGAATTTGGGAAACACGAAGATTATAAAATGATGTAGTCCCTGCCCTCAACTTAAGTTCTGCTAGGTGAGGTATGTGATATATATGTAGGTTTGTGTATGTGTGCATAAACATATACATATATATAGACAATATACAATATAATGTGCATGTATTGTGCATACATATGCACACACGGAGTATATTTGCATGTATGTATGCATGCATGCATGCATGTATGTGTGTATGCATGTATGTGAAGATTTGAGAAAGAATATATCATTTTTCTTATCTCCTCCTAGAGTTTGGTAGGGGCATATTATACTTAAACAATAATGTTTCACACACACATGATTTTAAAACATCATTGACAGGATTCTGTCCTACTGAGTCCTCTAGTAACTCGTTCTCTTGTTCCGAGTGCTTTCATATGGAAGCTTCTGCATGTCCTCATGCCAGAGTTTTCCTAGGAACAAACTTCACTATGAATCCACAAAGATTTGCACCTCCTTTTGTGACTAGGAGGGAATCCCACTATGTGGTGCATTACAAGAAATTCTGAACCTGGAGTCATGACATCTGAGTTGGGTAACTCACTTAACCACTTTAGACCCCGTTTTCCTCCTTTACAAAGAGAAAGTTGGACTAGATTTACATCTAAGGTCCCTTCTAGCTCTAGCAAGGTGTAGTGAATAGAACTCTGGATTTGAGGTCAGGAAAGGATTTGAATCTCACCTCAGACACTACCTGTGTGAGCCTGGGCAAGTCATTTAACCTCTATTTGCCTCGGTTTCCTCATCTATAAAATGAAGAGTTGCCTCTGAAGCCCCTGCTAGCTCAAAGTGTGTGATCTTGAGACCCTATGAGCAAATTAAAGGAGATTGTCCCCTCTTCAGGAATTCTTGTGTCCAGAAACCCCTCACCAAAAGCCCTAGGGTGACCATCTTATTTTTTCAAGGTTCAGGGAAGGTTTTGAGGAGTTTCTTTTGAGATGTTTTCCTTTTGATTTAAGAAACTGTATTAAACAATGTTATCTCCCCCTGGAAACATGCTATTATTAGATTGCATGATACTTCCCATCTGTTATATGAGGAAAGATATCTGAACCATTGTTTAATATTTTATAAGCAGTAATACAAAAGAAATAGTATTAATATTTCTCTCAACAATAATTTATATTTATATTGCATGATAAGGTTAGTGAATCATAGCACACCTATTTTTATTCACATTTTTATGGATTAGGAAATTCAGACCCAGAGTCATACAATTATTCAATGTCAGAACCAAGATTTGAACTCAGGTATTCACTTCAAGTTTTTCACAGGGCTCCCTGAGTGTCTGTAATGAGAACTAGTTGTGCACGAGAAATTGGACATTATACTTTTGTAGGGTATCAGCCTTTGAATCATAGAATTGTAGCATTAGATGTGAATTCAGAGGTAATTTAATTAGTTGTCTACCCAATGTATCATTCTCTTATATAGTATCTTCCAGAGGTGAAGCTAATGCCTGTATTCTCTATTAAAATATTACATGATTCAGAATATAGTTCAAGATCTATTAATGGTAGTGGACAGGATCTTACATTAGTTGACAAGGTGACATGGTGTAATTTCAGAGAGAATGCAAAAACCCTGTTATAGCCTCCAGTTCTCCTCCAATGTTGGTTAATCACACAGTTAGACTTTCCTTTAGCTTAAGACTTTGTTGGCCATTTAAAATACAGACATCTCTGAGAGGGATGAGACTTTAAGCCAGAGATCAGCAGTCTTATAGGGAGCCATAGGTTGATGTTCAGTCATTTTTCAGTCACGTTTGATTCTTTGTGACCCCTTTTGGGTGTTCTTGGGGAAGATACTCCATTAGTTTGCCATTTCTTTTCCAGCTCATTTTACAGATGGGGAATTGAGGCACACAGGGTTAAGTGACTTGCCCAGGGTCATACATCTAGTGTCTGATGTCAGAGTTGAACTCAGGAAGATGAGTCTTTCTGATTTCAGGCCCAGCACTCTATCCACTAGCACACACCACAGATGATAGGGCAAATTAATTCTTAATGGCAGACAGATGTTATATGTTCCTTTCTAATGGTTCTGTGAGTCACCAACTGCCAGTTGATACCTTGTACAAATCAGAATTGGGGCTGCTAGGTGGCCCAGTGGATAGAGTGTCAGGCCTAGAGTCAGGAAAACTCATCTTTCTGTGTTTAAAATATGGCCCAAGTCGCTTACTAGCTGTGTGACCCTGGGCAAGTCACATAACCCTGTTTGCCTCAGTTTCCTCATCTGTAAAATGAACTGAAGAATTGGCAAATCACCCCAATAAGTTTGCCAAAAAAACTCCAAATTGTGTGACATTGTCAGACATGACTGAAACGACTGAATAACAACAAACAAATCAAAATATTAAGAAACTACTGCTCATGTTGTAATGTTTACAAGTAGCCCTTCCCTACCTTCTCTAATGGATACCCTTTACTCCTCCATTGTAGAGGAAAGTGATGCTGAATCCTGGCACTCTACTTTTAAGAGGTTCCAGCCCCCTGCAAACAAATCACCAATTCCAAGAAGAAATGAATTACAGAGTGAGAAACTCATACCTAAGAGGAGTAGTAATCAAAAAGAGAACGCAGAAGTAATGGTTATCCGAAAGGGGAGGAGGGGAAGACAGATTGTTGCCAAGCCAGGGAAATGATCCAATCTGAGAGGCTCAGGGACTGAAGTCTGACCCCTCCTCTGTCTCTATTTTGCATATGATTGATTCTATTATTGTGCAACTTGAGGCAGATGATAAGTAGCATTGACTTCCTCCTGCTCTTCACTGATCAGTGTTTTCTTACCCTTTAAATATAATGGTGACAAGTTCAATGATAAATCATTATCTCAACATCCTATAGTGATAATTGGATAGATAGGCAACACCATTGTCAGTCTAGCAGTCTACAAATGTGCTGCTTTTCCTTAGAAGGATGGACAGTTAAGAAGTTATTGGTTGAGGATGATGATGATGATGATTGATGATGATATTGTTAGCAAGTATTTGTGTAATGCTTTGTTGTTTTATTGTTGTTTAGTCATTTTTCAGTTGTGTCCAACTCTGCATGACCTTTTTGGGGGTTTTCTTGACAGAAATACTGGAGTAGTTTGCCATTTCCTTCTCCAGCTCATTTTATAGATGAGGAAACTGAGGTGAACAGGTTTAAGTGACTTGCCCAAGGTCTCATTTTGAATTTAGGCCTTTCTGACTCCAGGCCCAGCGCTCTATCCACTGTGCCACTTAGTTGCCAATATAATGCTTTAAGGTTTGCATATACTTTATATACGTTATCTAATTTAATCCTCATAATAACCCTGGGAAATGGGTGCTATTATAAATTCATTTTGTAGAAGAAGCAGTTGGGGTTAAGAAAAGTTAAGCGACTCCCTGGATCACACTGCTACTAAGTGTCAAAAGTGGAATTTGAACTGAGGTCCTCCTGAATGTATTGCCCAGCAGCCCCAGAAATATTGAACACAATCTCTGAGGGAGACCAGGCTCCTTGGTGCCAGAGGTGGGATTGAGGGAAAGGGGAATGGTAATAGTAATGGTAGGGCAAATGCATTCTTAATATAGAGCTCACTTGTAACAGTGTTCTAAGTGGCAAGTAGGTATAGTTGAAATTCAAATCTTACTACTAGTATAATAATCCAGGTACTTTTAAGGTTAAAGATAGTTCTGTTGGAAGCCTGGGAATCTAACTAAAATTTATAGCATGATTTCTATGGGAAAAATGTGATTTGAATTCCAAACAGCATATTTACAAATGAACTTTTGAAATGCAAGTACTTCGTATGTGTGAGAGTTGCCTATATGATAATTTATACATTTCCTAAAAGTCTTTCCTGTAGAGTGAGCCAGGAAATAACAATTAGGAAGAGGTGTTTTGCTTAGTCCCCAGTAACATAAGTGAAGAATGAGTTGCCCATAGCCTGGATGCTGCAACTCCTAGGAACCTGTCTCCCAATCCGTCTTTTAGAGAGAGTGAGTACAGTTGCATCACAGAAAAGAACATTTGTCTTTGGTAATGGTGATTTTATCTGTACTTGTCAGGGATGGGAAGTGGAGGAGAGATCTAAGAACAGTTATGCCTAAATAGAACAGGAGACATATGGGAGCCATTTAAACATGGAAATTGAAAAGTTGATTTGATATTTTAAAACCTATTTCCAGGAGGACAGTTGCTATGTATGTGTAAAAATATGTTAGAAATAAAAATAGCAAATGCATTTTAAATGGAGTTAGTTAGTTCATAAGAAACATCTGAAACATATATCTTGAAATAAGGTATAAGAATTTCTATTTTAGCTTTAAAATTATTGTATTATTTGAATATATAGCATTATGATTAAGTATGTCATGTCCAACAGAAGTATGGACATATATTGAAAATACTAAAAATGAGTTTTATGACAAAGCCCATTCTGAGCAGATAATGTAAATCACCATAGTTATTGTTATATACTTAGTATAAGTAATTATATTTTACTTTCTGTAAAGCTTACTGATTCTCTCTCATAAGTTTATGATTGCGCATGAGTCTGCACTATCATTTATTTCTTCCAAGTAAGGGTCTACATAATAGAAGCTAGCATTTATATAATTTTTAAGGTGTGCAAAGCACTGTGCACATGTTATCTCCTTTGATCCTTATAACTCTGTACAGTAAGTCCTTTACAGATCAGTAATCTAAGGCAAACAATCTAATCCAATTAACATTTATTAGCAGGGCAGGCTTGACTTAGCAGCCTGGTAGAGAGTTTAGAAGTGATGAGTTTATCCTGGAAGGGGTATCTTATTCCATGGAGTCGAAACCAGACTGACAACTTGGAGAGATCCAAGAATGCTTCATGGAGAAGATGGAGCCTGAACTGAATCTTGAAAGGAGGCAACATATCTGAGAAGTGGAGATGAAAAAGAAGTATATGCCAGGCATAGGGAGAGTGTGTGTTAATGCATGGAGGACAGAAGTTATGGAGTGTTGTTTGAGGCATAGTTCATGTGCATTTTGACCAGAATATAATGTTAATAAGGAAGGAGGCTAACTAGTAGTCCATTTTGGCTAGAACAAAAACTTCATAGGAAGAAGAGGTGTGTAGTATGAAATAAGGCTAGAAAGACAGAGGGGAACCAGAATGTGGAAAGCCTTAAATATCAGGCTTAAGGAGTTTGCATTTGATCAGTAGAAGCAGAACAATGACAAGGTCAGACCCATACTGCAGGCAGATTATTTTGGCCACTGTTTGGAAAATGGTTTGGAGAGGAGAGAAACTGGGGAGTATAGAGACCTATAGAAAACTATTATGTTATTCCAGGTGAAAGGCAACTCTGGGCTTTTCAAGGGCAGTGAGGGGCAGGGGCAATTCATTTTGTGAGTGAAGAAAAGAGGACAGATGTGAAATACATTGTTGAGGACAGGGATTAGTCAAAAATGATTCTGAGATCTTCAGCCTTCCTGACTTGAATGACATTCATACTATCCCACAGAAATAGGGAAGGTTTTGGGGGAGGGGTCCTAGTTGAGAAAGACAATGGGCTCTGGTTTGGACATGTTGAATTTCAGGTGCCTATAAAATATCCAGAAAGATATATAAATTAGTCAGTAGATGATCAAAGTTCATGTGACATATTGAGCTCAATTGGGAGAAATGGCAGCCATCAGTATAGAGATGAGACTTAAACCCATGGGAGCTGATGACAATTTTTTTTTCTTGTAAGTATATTTCTACATTAGTCATGTTGTAAAGAAGATAGAACCAAAGGGAAAACCCACAAGAAATAAAAACAAATGAGAAAAAAAGGAAAAATAGTATTCCCCTGATCTACATTCAGGCTTCATAGTTCTTTCTCTGGATGTGGATAGCATTTTCCATCATGAGTCTTTTGGAATTGTCTTAGATCATTGCATTGCTGAGAAGATCTAAGTCTATCGAAATTAGTCAAGCTGATGACATTTTCAAGAGATCACGTATAAAGTGATAAGAGAAGGGGTCCAAGGTGTAACATTTGGGGACACCCATACCAATGTGAGAGGAGCTAGATTATTACTCAGAAAAGGAGACTGAGACACAGAAGTCTTCAGACAGGAGGGCTAGGAGAAAGCAATGTCATTCAGACCAAGGAAGGAGAGAGTGTCCAAGAGGAAAGGGTAGTAAACAGAATCAAAAATTTCAGAAAAGTCATGCAGGTTGAGAACTTGGAAAAAGAGGCCATCATATTTATAAATTAAGAGATTGTTGGTAACCGTGGCATTTCAATGAAATGGTGAGGCCATAAAATAAATCGTAAGGGATTTAGCAGTGAGTGGGTGATAAGAAAGGTCAGGTGAATGGCACCATGGATAGAGCACTGGACTCAGAGTCAGGAAGATGAGTTCAAACGTGACCTCAGACACTTATTAGCTGTGGCACCCTGGGCAAGTCAAGTAGCTTTCATCTGCCTCAGTTTCCTCTTCTATAAAATGGGGCTAATAATAACACCTACCTCTCAGGGTTATTGTGAGGACAAAAATGATATAACATTTGTAAAAACCTTTTTAAATATTAAAACATTATATAAAAGCTATCTATTATTATGATGATTCTTTCTAGAAATTTGGCATCAAAAGAGAGGCATTATAGGGTGACAACTTGAGGTCATGGCACAGTTAAATGAAGGTTATTTTAAGGGTCAGATATCCCTGAATATGATTGTAAGTTGTGGGAATTATCAATGTAGATAGAGAGAGAAAGAAAATGAGAGCAGGGATGACCAATGGGGCAAGCTCCTAGGGGAAAGAAATGGAAGTAGAGAGGAATAAAAGTTTGGCCTTGGCAAAGAGAAAGGCCACCTCTTTCTCAGAGATAGGAATCAATGGGTGATCCTAGATCAGGAGTGAGGAACTGCGGCCACATGTACCTGTCCTAGATGGATGGGTAAAAATGTAGAAAGATTTTGAAATATGGCAGTGTGGGGAATGGGAAGATGAGAGTGGATAGCTTTTGTTTTCTCAGTGCAGTAAGGAGGCTAAGAGAAAAAGAGGTGAATGAGGCATTACAGACTTGAGTAGATTAGAGGTTTGGAACAGCTGCTGAGGGAAGTAGGCTATCAAGAAAATCAAAGAAGAAATTGCAGTGATGGAAGGGCTCAAACCAGAGAAATTACAGCTTCTTAGCCTATTGAAACCCTAAGTTTTCATTACATTCCATTTCATAATGAAATCTTCATTCATTTCAAAAAAATTATTAAGCATCTACTTATGTCTCTGAAATTCTTAAGCCATTGAATAGCCTTTGGTGCTCCTAACAAACAACCTAATCAGTCACTTAATGTTTGCAATAGTGTTTTCTTTTGCAGCCCAAGAGTGATGCAAAATCCCTTGGACATTTAGAGAGTAGTTCCTTTGGAATCCTGTTAGTTCTGTCTAAGGAACCTCGTGGATGCAGCACCCCGAGATCAAAAGAACATGTCACACAAAGCCACAATGAAAGTGTCATAACAAAATCATCCACATTGCAGTGATGTAACGCACTTGTCAAATCAATATCTCAATTCCTCATGTGTAAAATGAAAAGGCTTTGGAGTAATTGGTATCCCCTCAGTGGTTCCTTCATGCTCCAGCTCCTGTACCCTAATGTTCAGAAAGAGTTCATGTAGGTTCAACAACATGCCAGTTTACTTTATTGGTGAGAACCTAGTGCTAATGACAATCTACAAAAGCCTAATCTATTCTTTGTGTTTATACTGCCAAGATTAGGGGATCAGTGCCTGTGTAAGCCAGTTAGCTTTACTCTGTTATGTGGCCACAGACTGCAGCCCTGAGCTGGTTGGTCACAATGGGGGATTGAATGAGAAAGTACAGATGATTCAGCAGAAACATGTCCCTACTACAGGAAAAAACAAACAAACTCATACCCCATCAAGGGGGAAATTACCACAGTCATATTTATCTATTAGTGACAACACATCCCTTCCCTAAAGTTCTACGCTGTTTCCTCACCATGACATGTGTATGAACTTGTGGGTTTAGGTATATTTCTATTCATGTATTTTGTTTTAAGAATTGAGGGAAGGAAAATTTGAGTTTCTTTTTTTTAGTGTTTTATTTTCCCCAGTTAACATGCAAAAACAATTTTTAACATTCTTTTTAAAACTTTGAGTTCCAAATTTTCTCCTTCCTTCTTCCCTCCCATTGAGAAGGCAAGCAATTTGATATAGATTATACATGTGTAGTCATGTAAAACATATCCATAATAGTCATATTATGAAAGAAAGCATAGACAAAAAACTCAAGAAAAATAAAGTACAAAAAAAGTCTACTTCAATCTCTATTCAGATACCATCATTTCTTTCTGTGGGGATGGATAGCATTTTTCATCATAAGTCCTTCAAAATTGTCTTGGATCCTTGTATTGCTGAGACTACAATGTCAATCATAGCTGATCATCTTACAATATTGCTGTTACTTTGAACACAGTACATTTTACTTTGCATCAACCTGTGCTAGTCTTTCCAGGTTTCTCTGAGAGCATACTGCTCATCATTTCTATTACTACAATAGTATTCCATCATAAACACATACAACAACTTGTTCAGCCATTCCCCAACTGATAGGCATCCCCTCAATTTCTAATTCTTTGCCCTTTAGAAAAGAGCTGTTATAAATACTTTGGTACCTACAGGTCCTTTTCTTTTTTTTATCTCTTTTGGGATATAGACCTAGTAGTACTATTGCTAGGTCAAAGGGTATATGTGGTTTTATAAGCCTTTGGGTATAGTTATAAATTGCTCTCCAGAATAGTTGAATCAGTTCACAACTCCACCAACAGTGCATTATTGTCTCGTTTTTCCTATATCCCCTCTAACACTTGTCATTTACTTTTTCTGTTCTATTAGCCAATCTAATAGGTACAAGGTAGTACCTCAGAAATGTTGTAATTTGCATTTCTCCAATCAATAGTGTTAGAGTATTTTTTTCATATGGCTATAAATAGCTTTGATTACATCATCTAGAAACTGATCATATTTTCTGATCATTCATCAATTGAGGAATGACTTTTTTTATAAATTTGACTCCGTTTTCTATATGTTTGAAAAATGAGGCCTTTATCAGAGAAACGTACTTCAAAAATTTCTTCATAGTTACTATTGCTAATTATATTTCCCTCCACCCTATTTCCCCCATTTATTCTATTCTCTGTCTCCTTTCAGCTGTCCCTCCTCAAAAATGTTTTGCTTCTAACCACCCCCTCTCCCAATCTACCCTCCCTTCTATCGTCCCCCTTTTCTTATCCCCTTCCTCTCTTATTTTCCTGTAGGATAAGATGGATTTCTATACCCAGTTGAATGTGTATGGTATTCCCTCTTTGAGCCAATTCTAATGATAGTAAGATTCACTCATTCCTCACCTATTCCCTCTTCCCCTTCAGTATGAAAGCTTTTTCTTGCCTCTTTTATGTGAGATAATTTACCCCATTCTACCTCTCCCACTCTTTTTCTTCCAGTACATTCCTCTCTTACCCCTCAATTTTATTTTTTAGATATCATGCCTTCACATTCAACTCATACCTCTGCCCTTTGTCTATACATACTCCTTCCAACTACCCTAATAGTGAGAAAGGTGTTATGAGCTACAAGGAAAATTTGAGTTTCAATTGAAATTGAGCTGGGGAATGGGACTTTTAGCTTGCAACTATCATAAAGATATTCTCCAAAGGAAAGGGGAAATGTAGCTAGACCTTAGAAGTATCTAGTCCAGTTTTCCTTTACAATTCAACAGACCTATATTTCAGGGTGCTGATCTCTCACTTGGCAACTGTCACCAGTGCTATTCTGTCTCCTTAGATTACTAAGTTGTTTCATCCTGGCCTATGTATGGAATGAAAACTCAGACAAACTTGAGCTAAAACAAAGATTTCCCTAGGCAACAACCAGTATGTTAAGAAGGTACAAGCTTAATAGTAGTGTGACAAAATAGATATTATATATTGATACATACAATAAGTGCTATAACTTTTATATCTTCAAAAAGCCTCTTAATATGCAATGCACCCTTTTGCTATAATCATTAGTTTGACATGGTTTGGTGGTACGTTAAGATTTCGACACATTCTAGAATTTTTCATCATGCAGCCTTATGCATCATGTTGGCTTGGTGAACAGTCTGTTTTTCCCCCCATATATAGCCTTTATTGGCCTCTTAGAGATTTTTAATGGAGTTTAAATCAGGTGAAGAACGCTTACCTCCATCTCTGTGATAAATATCTTAATGTTTCATGAAATGTCATTTTCAAGGTCATACTGCATTATGCAATTTCTCTTTTTGAATTTCTGTTAATCTAGAACAATTCTGGTTTTCAGTATGTCAGCATACTTATCAGAATTCTTCATTACCTCAATTTGAGCAGTCTGGGAATAAATTAAGTAGCTAGGTGGCACAGAGCCTGTGAGTCCTGGAGTCAGGAAAACTAATATTCCTGAGTTCAAATCTGGCCTCAAACATTTACTGTGTTACCCTTGTCAAGTTGCTTAACCCTGTTTGTCTCAGTTTGTCTCATCTGTAAAATGAGCTGGAGAAGGAAATGGCAAACCATTCTTGTATCTTTGCCAAGAAATCCCCAAATGGCGTCATGAAGAGTCAGACCCAAATCAAACATCTGAACAACAACAGCCAAAGGCATTAAGTAATGCAGTGGACAGAGCACCACGTCTGGAGTCAGGAATCTGGCTATGTTGCTTATCAGCTGTGTTATCTTGAGCAACTCACTTAACCCTGTTCACTTTAGTTCCTCATCTGTAAAATGAGATGGAGAAAGAAATGGCAAAGTATTCCAATATCTTTGCCACAAAAAAAAAAAAGCAAATGGGGTAATGAAGAGTTGGACATGACTGAAACAACTGAAAGGGAGTAAAAATTTCCTAAAACCTTTTTTAACTTGAATATCTTCCAGTTTGATGAAAATGAACAGGTGTGATAGTATCATGTGAACTGCGTTGTACAACGGTTATGTGTAGCCTTGAACGAAGAAGTGAATTTCAGTAGTGAAATTGTCATCGATGTTGTTTGGTTCATGACAAGTGTTTTATCTTCACAGCAAGAGTTAACAACTGTGTTTACTGGTATTCTTGCTGTTCTTCTAACTTCAAGAAGCCTATGTCACTCTATGAAGGAATCAAAATAACCCATCCAGCTGCCAGGTCCCTGAGAAGGTCTTTGTTTTTTCTCTGAGTATTGGTCAAGTCAAGTCAACAAGCATTTTTTAAGTGTCTAATATGTGACAGAAACTGCAATATGTGTGGGAGATATAAGGAGAGGCAAAAACAATCCCTCCCTTCAAGGAGCTCACAATTTAATGGATGAGACAATCAGTAAGTAACTACATACAAACAAGATATATACAGGGCAAATTGGAGAAAATCTCAAAAGGAAGCTATTAGCATTAAGGAGGGCTGAAGGTGTGATTTTAGCCAAACTTGAAGAAAGTCAGGGAAACCCAGAGGAGGATTAGGAAAGAGAGAGCATTCTAGGCATGGGGGACAGCCAGAATTGGAATGACTTCTTTGAGGAACAGCAAGGAGTCAAGTGTCATTCGATTACAAAGTATGTAGTGGAGGGTAAGGTGTAAGAAGACTGAAAAGATAATAAAGGGCCATGTTATGAAGGTCTTTAAAAGCCAAACATGAGGTTTTGGTTTTGATCCTGAAGGAAACAGGGAGCCACCAGAGTTTATTCAATAAGAAAGTGTCACAGTTACACCTGTACTTTAGGAAAATTACTTTGATAGCTGAATGGGAGATGGACTAGAGTGGGGAGTTACTTAAGGCATGGAGGCTAACCAGAAGGCTCTTGCAATGGTCCAGGTGTGAGGTGATGAGCTGTAAGAGTGTCAGAGAAGAGAAGAAAGCACATGTAAGAAATGTTGTGAAAGTAGAATCAACAGAACATGAAAACAAATTGGATATGTGTAATGAGAGAGAATAAGAAGTTAAGGTTGCAAGGATGATGGTGCCCTCCACAGTAATATAAAGCAGAGTTTTGGGGGGAAAACATTGATTTCAGTTTTGGAAATATTGAGCTTAAGATGACTAGGGGACATTTTTTTTTGAGGTGTCTAATAGTTGAAGATGTAAGATTAGAGGGGAAGTAGAGAGGTTAGGGCAGGATAAATAGATCTGAGAGTCATCTTCTTAAAGATAATAATTTATTTTATGGGATCTGATGAGATTACCAAGCAAAATAGTATAGAAGGAGGAGAGAAAAGAGCCCACATCACAGCCTTGAGGGATGTTCATGAGTAGTGGGAAAGACCTGGATGAAGATCCAGCAAAGGTAGAATGATAATAGGTAGTCAAACAGGTAGAAGGGCCATGTCACAAAAGCCTAAAGAGAAGATATCAAGGAGAAGAGAATGATTAACAATGTTAAAGGCTACAGAGATATCAAGAAGGATAAGGACTGAGAAAAGACCATTCAATTTGAAAATTGAGAAATTGTTAGTAACTTTGGAAAGAACATTTTCAATTGAAGGTTGAGATTGGAAGTTAGACTACCTTCAAGAGGATACATGGGAAGGAAGTGGATGCACAGATTGTAGATGTCTTTCTCAAGTTTAGCCATGATCAAGAGGAGAGATATAGAATGATAGCTAGTGGGGATGGATAGATGAAATGAGGGTTTTTTGAGGGAAGGTGAAACACGAGTATAGGTAGGAAGTAGGGAAGCAGGCAGTAGACAGCTATGAAGATTAATTAGAGAGGGAGATAATAGAGGGGGCAGTCTGCTGGAGAAGATGGGATGAAATGTGACTGCCTATGTATATACAAATGTTTACTTTGGCAAGGAGAAGGACCACCTCTCCAAGAATGAAGGAGACAATAGTAGAGAAAGTTAATCTGAGCAATAAAGAGGGAAGAAGAAAGAGTACTGGGTGAAGGGTTTCATTTTTTTAGTGAAAAAATGGGTCAAGGTTCTTAGCTAAGAGGATGGAGGGAAAAGCACAGGAGGCATGGGAGGTTTGGCAGGGGGGATTAAAAAGATTTGGAAAAAAGTGTTTTGATGAGTGGAATAGTGAATAACTTAAGAGAAGTGTAAAAGGATTGCCTTCCCACATAAAGGGTTCAGTTGAGATTATGTAACACAAATTTGTAATTGACCCAGTGAGCACAGTTTCATGATTCTCTTCAGCTCCACTCAGCTGCACGTGACTGGGAGCAAAGACAATGAATGATGAGAATAATCCAAGGCTGGTTTAGTAGGACAAGATCAACATTAAAACAAGGGGGCAAAATACTCAGGAGAAGAGGATAATGTGTAGTTAAATTGTTCACCAAGAGGTCAAAATGGGGAAGGACAGGGTAGGTAGTTCAAGGATGAGGCCAGGTAAAGAACAGAGCAGTAGAGGGATTGGAGAGCACAGTGAAGATAAAAACAGTATTGGAGGTTATAAGACAGAGGGAAAAATGGAATGATAGCATATGACCAGATAAAGGAATTTCAAAGTTCATGAACATGGATGTGAAATACTTACGGGTGATTATAAAATGAAAACTAGTTTGGATGGTTTGTAATTAATATTTTGTAAGTTCTTGGTGATTTTCCTTTCTTCTTTGGTGTAAGTAATATTTCATTGTAAACTTCAACTTACCCATATCAATATTTGCTACAATCTTCTCTAACAGTCATTGAAGTACACTCTTTAAGAGGTGCAATTTTTCACATTTCCTTGGAATAAAACCCAATCTTAAAAGCAAAAGAATTAAAGCCATTACAAAAGAGAACAATACAATATCCATGAATGGCATGAAATTCAGCATTCACCTCAAACAGAACTAAGTAAAGGTGGGGAAACCAGCTCAATCTGGTTTAAGTTGATAAAGGTCAGATATTGAGTCAACCTAGTGTAAGTAGAAGTACAGTTGCATGACCATTATTATTATAAAATGAAACCCTATTAAAATTATTGCTTGTCCCAAGTAATTGATACGCCTCTATAGAGTTTATCTAGTTATATAGGTATTTAGCTAATTAGCTGCTTTTTTGATCCAGACCTATGACTTCATTGTTATATAAACCTCTCAGTTTAGAAACTGTCCCCATACTCTTCTTACTTCCATTATCTCCAGTTTATCCTTTATATATCCTGTTTATAATATTTTTTATATTGTCTCTCCCATTTCAATGCAAGCCCCTTGAGAACAGAGTTTGTTTTTTGCTTTTCTTTGTGTTTCTAGCATTTATCATGGGCAGCTAGGTGGTACAATGGGTAGAGTACCAGGCCTGGAGTCAGGAAGACCTAAGTTCAATTCCAGCCACAGATACTTACTAGCTGTATAACCCTGGGCAAGTCATTTTAATCCCGTTTGCCTCAGTTCCTCATCTGTAAAATGAGCTGGACAAGGAAATGGCAAACCACTGCAGTATCTTTGCCAATGAAACCCCAAATGGGGTCATAAAGAGTCAGACACAACTGAAAACAACTAAATACCAACAGAAAGCACATATCACAATACCTGGCACATATTAAATGCTTATTGGTTTACTAGTGTATAACTTATAAGCATAGAAAGTGTAGAAATGGTTCATTATTTAACCTTGTTCCAATCTTGAAAGAACAATGGGAAATAAGAAATCTAAAAGGTGTCAATACAGTTTCTTTTTAATAAATAAAGGTTTCAGTGATTTAAGTCTTAAAGGTTTAAAGAAACCACCAATGTCAGACCAAGCTGTTCAATATTTCTGTAGCTTAGTTTTCAGTCTCTGAAATGGGGGCAGGGTCTTCGAACTGAGTGTTCTACTGACTATTGATGAACAAAGTCATTTCAGATCCTGTGATAAAAATGCATTATTAATCTTATTACATAAATGCTATGAATTTAGAAACACAACGTGGTTTCTAAGTTAGGAAACCATGGCCCAGCTGAGCATTGGTAAACAGACTTGTATACAATAGTGCTTGTCTTTTGGGAAGAATGAGCATTATTGGTCAGGGAACATCATTCCCCAGTTTAGCATTTCTGTGCTGGTTTTTCCCCTTCCTGAGGCATCTGCTCAGATTGCCTCTTGTTTCAAAGGAAGGGCGTGAGCAAGTGTTTGACTTATTTCTCTCCAAGAGGAGCAGTGGAAACAGTCCTGAATTCTGAGTCAGAAGATCTCCACTCAGATCCTGTCTCTGCTGCTTAGAAATCGTGAGACCCCAGGCAAGTCACTTAACAATTCGGTCCTTCAGTTCCCTGACCTGTGAAATGAGACTGAGTATGCTTACTCTTATTTACCTCACAGAGCTGTTATGAGGAAAGTATGTGATAGACTTTAGATCTCTACGTGAATGTGAAATAGTATTGTGCTCTGTTAGAATTTCTCACATCTAGGCAATACCTCACCTGGTTGTGAATTACAACAGAAGTCAGTTTTCATTTGGGTGTTCAATTAGCCCTGCTTAACAGTAGCACTGACAGGGCTTGGTTTTGGAATAATTTGACTTGGTTAAATTATTTTTATTTCTATCCCAGATTCATCTTAATCCATCTTACCACCCCCAGGGAAATCATCACCTTGGGCTTCCATGTGTTTATGTATTCATTCTTTCTCAAGCAAACAGATCACTTAGAATGCTACCTTTGCTATATATCTACTTTGGTAAGAATTCCTTTTCATCTTGAGAGAATAAGTTTGATAAAGTGGACCTGAGAATGATGATTATAAAAATGCCAACAAGTCCATATTTGTAGTTCCTGTCTCTACTCCAGAAAGAATGTAAGGTTCTAGGATGGCTCTCCACATAGGTATTTTTGGAGTTTCTTTAATGATAATCTGCCATTTGTGGGTCAGGACTGCATGACTGTGAATATTTTTTTTCCCTGACTTTAAATTCCCCTTTGTCTTGTTTATGAGGCCATGAGACCTAACAGTGGGCTGGAGGCTATGAGCCATTTGTTGTAAAAACAATAACCATTACTCATGCATGACTGTTATCTTTAGTACTGGCAAGGAAAGAGGATGAAAACTGTAGACAGGATTTGGGATAGACAATAAAAGAACTCTGACTTCTTTCAAAAGATGAAACTAGGTAGGATGGGATTTAAAAGATTTCCCCCTAAATCCCATTATTTATCCAGTGTATATTCCTTAACAGTTCTCTAGATTTGTTAACCCAGCCATAGGTTATTTTCATTGTTTTAGAAGTTTTACCCACAAAAGAAATTGTTAATTCTGGAGTAGATAGCAACATCAAAACTAAGGGCTAAGAGATCTGTCAATAACAGTTCTGTTATCAGAAACCAGGAATAATTCATGCCATTTTCAATGTCTGTTTACTCTCATACAAAAGAAGGTAATAATACATGTAGCTATTTAGAGGGTTAATGATGTATGCTTCCATCTCTTATGCTGTCATGGATTTACAAAGCTGGATGGAATCAGAGATCATCTAATTGAAAACCCTCATTTTATAGATAAGGAAACTGAGACCCAGAAAGCTTGCCAGTGAAAAGCTCCTAAGGGACAGAACAAAAACTAGAGCTCCGGTCTCCTGTTTCCCAAGCTGGTATTCTTTTAGCATCTGCCATGTTACATGGACTTTTCTTTAGCCCTAGATTTTCATTGTTCACCAAAACTGCCAATCTATTGTTTCATAGGAGCAGAAGTTAAATCAGGCCTTCCAACTGAATCCATGGAGACACATATAATGCAGCAATTTTCATCTCAGGATGGTTTTAGATTGTCTTTCGAGCTCAACCTTGAAAAATGCATTAGCCCATTCTAGTTACTGGCTGCTTTATGCTAACATTCCCAACCCTCAATATTTTCTCCCTGTCCCCTCCCTTAGTTTGGAGCCTTTTCCTCCTGCTCCAGTGTTACTATAGAGATGAAGAACCATAATCACTTGAGCAAGTGGAAAGTCAGTACCATGGAGAAAAGTAGAAGTTTCAAGCCCTATCTTTAAACACATTTTCCGTTGAAAAAACATAAGCAACTTGTTCTGCCTTCCCACCCTCACCCCTTTGGGCATATATTCAAAACACATTGTTTCTTCCATCTTTTCATCTTTATAGACAGCATAGAGAGGCCAACTGGGCTATGCTGAGTGTCTATGGATCCATTAATGCCTCATATTTTTCATATGAGAGCACAATCTTGCTGACTTCAGATATAATATTTATTGGAAATTTAGAGGAAAAAAATGAACACTAGGTTGAAGGTTTCAGTGAACAACAAAAATCTACAACTAAAAGGAAGTTCATGTATCATGGCAAAGGCTAAAAATCTCTGTGTGTGTGTGTGTGTGTGTGTGTGTGTGTGTGTGTTTATATACACAGATATGAATTTCAGAGGATGGTCATGCACAACAGAAAGGGGGAAATGGCATTACTACTTCAAGTACTTCTGCAAGAAACTTAACTTAATGTCCTTTTTGAACTATTTTAAGATGTAGAAATTACCTTCTGGGCATTAATCACCCTCCCTCTTATCTGAGCCCACAAACTGTATTCTATTTAATTTGATTAATCCATAGAAAATTAACTTCTCTAATTAAAATAGGCATTTAGGAGGTGGAAAGAATTTTTAAAGTTCAGGATTTAATAGGAGTAACTCATGTGCCTTTATCATTTCAGGTATTTAAACAAGCATAACCTATGTAAATGAATAAAATGGAACATAAGCTCCATTTTATGTAAGGCCTTGAAACCATGCCACATGGGGATTCAAGAAGTTCCTGATGCTTAGCCTCAAGAAGGTAAAAAATTAGAGGGAGACATGATAGTAGCCATCAGATATTTGAGAGATGGCCCCAAGGTAAAGAGAATACGCTTGTATTACTTGGCTCCCACGGGCAGAAATAGATGTAGTACTGTAGAAAGAATGCTTTATTTGGTATCATGGATTCTGGGTTCAAATTCTAGCTGCCATTTAATACCTTAGTGACTTTGGAGCAGTCACTTAACCTCTCTAGGCCTCAGTTTCCTCAACTGCAAAATGAAAAACTTTAGACTAGATGACCTTAAAGATTCTTTCTGTCCCTAAATCTATGATATATGATCCTCCTGGGAGACAGATTTCAACTCAGTGAGAGAATTTACTAACAATTTAACAATTAAACCTGTATAAAAGTGGCATGGTTTACTCTGTGACAAAGTGTTTTCTCCCTAATTAGAGGTGAGCAAGCTCAGGCTGGATGCCTACTTGTCCTCACAATATTGAATAATGGATTCATCCATGAAGCAATGAATTGAATCAGATGACCTCTAGGGTTACTTCTAATTCTAGAATTCTGGGTTATATCTCCATGGAATTACATCACAACAATATCATAGTCATAAAACTTCAGTTATATATACTGTTCCTCACAGAGTTAGAAGCTTTCTTCAACTGTGATTTTTCTCCCTACTTTGCTCTCAGTCCATGAAACTGCAGAATACTATCGACATTATTAGTTATTACTTGCCATTTTTTCTCCTTATCTCTGCACATCTTATTTGAACCTCCATACAATAATAGCTGTATCTCTTATAATATCACAATTATAGAAGTGATTTAATTTTAGTTCATTTCCTGTGGAACCCTGTGATGTCCACCTGATATTTCATGAACACAGACATAGAACACAGTTATCTCATTAACATGAAAAGGCTTGTGTGTTGGAGTAGTGATGGTGGCCACGGCCATTGCTGAAAATAGACCTGTCTTTATTCCCAAATACATGGTATTTGTCATCACCACAGTTTTGCCAAGCTATCAGGAAACTACCTAGAGTTGAAGATCCAGTGGTCTTGAACCTTACATCACCTGGGCAAGAAATATCCTTTTTCTGTTCTACGGTCCTGAGTCATAGGTCTGAAAGGAGTGGGTAACCTCAATCTTTTTTTATAGAGCATTAACATGAGCACATCAGGGGCCTGCCACTGCAAGATATTGAGCTTCTGTTCAGGGCCACAGTACTTTCTTATTCTACCCCTTCAGGACCCTGGAGATGTCCACTGGTTGTCTAGGAGATTTATGCTAATGAATGTAAGATTCTATTATAGAGTGCCTCAATATACCACAGATTCAATTATGTTGCACATTCCACTCATACATAGAAACGTATGATATATATTCACACATAAATGAAAAAGGAAATAGAGAGAAAGAAGAGAGAGAGAGAGAGAGAGAGAGAGAGAGAGAGAGAGAGAGAGAGAGAGAATGAATCTTTTCCTGTAACTTCATTGTTATCCTTGCTTCTAATTGTATCTTGCAAGCTTCATGTGACAGGTATTCTCCAAATTCATCTGGAAAGAGATTCACAGTGGTGTGGCTTAAAGGCAAGGGTGTCACAATAAAAAAAAGCAAATTACTATTATTGTTGCTGTTATTATCAGACCTCTTGACTTTGCCTAATTTAGGCAGATTGAACTGAGGAACATAATTGTGTAGGGTGGGGGGAATAAAAAGGATGAGGATTATGTTTATTTCTTATTTATAGGTAAGAGATTTCAGTCCCATGGAGTTCCCGTCAAGGAATGGACATATTTGAAAGTTGTTGTTCAGTCATTTTCAGTTGTGTCTGAATCTTTGTGACCCCATTTGGGGTTTTCTTGGCAAAGATACTGGAGTGGTTTGCCATTTCCTTCTCCAGCTCATTTTATAGATGAGGAAAATAAGATGAACAGGGTTAAGTGACTTGCCCAGGGTCACGTAACTAGTAAATGTATGAGGTCGGATTTGAACTCAGGAAGATGAATCTTCCTGACTCCAGGCCCTGCATTCTATCTACTATGCTACCATATTTGAAAGAGCTGTAGGTTTATTTTCTCTCTGCTCGGGATGGTAGATCAATAAAAAATAAAGCAAAATTCAAGGCTAGAGCTGATGGGTAGATAGAGCAGGGGTCTTAACCCAGGCTATGTCAATTTCTCTGTTTTAAATATTTTGATAACTATTTCAATATAATAGGGTTTTTTGGTAATCCTATGTATTTTATTTTGCGCATTTAAAAACATTGTTCTAAGAAGCAGTCTGGAAGCTCTACCAGATTGCCAGAGGGTTGGAATCTATGACAGTCAAAAAAGTTTGAGAACCCCAGTTTTAGAGTGAGCCAGAAAAAAACACTTCAGTGCTTAAGTGGTATTGGTTTCCAAGTTTTTCTGGCTGTGGGAAAATCTCCACATTTGCCACCCTACCCTTTTTGTTGAGGAAGGAAATACCTCTATGTTTTTATGGGATATCAAAATATATAAATCAGAGTAATTTCTTGGAAGACTGACATATAGACTATAAATTGGAAGAGACTTTAGAGATCATCTAGACTGCCCATTTTACAGGTGAAGAAACTGATGATTAGAGACATAAAGGGACTTGCTCAAGGTCACACAGGTAGCAAATAAAGCTAAGATTTGAACCCAGGTCTTCTGACTCTAAATTTAGGGCTTTATCTACTCTACCACCATTTTCTTTCTCCCAGCAATTCCTTTAAAAAAAAATGAATCAGATGACTAACGCTGATAGATTTAGCCCTTCTCAGCAATCCAAGGATCTAAGACGTCTCCAAAGGTCTCATGATAGAAACTGCTATCCACATCCCAAGAAGGAACTATGGAGTTTGAATGCAGATCGAAGCATACTATTTGCTGTTTTTTCTTTTGTTTTGTTTCCTCTTTCTGGTGGTTCCTCCTATTGGTTCTAATTCTTACTTACAACATCACTAATGTGAAATTATGTTTAATAGGAATATATACGTATATCCTATATCAGATTGTGCACCATCTTGGGGAAGGAGCTGAGGAGGGAGGGGGAGAAAAATTTAAAACTCAAAAGCTTAGGAAGTGATTGTTGATAAATCAAAATAAATTAATTAAAAAATGAATCAGAGACCCTAGTCTTTGACATTTTAATGACTCAATGACTCCTTTCATAGACGGGGAGAAGGTAAAGTAGCTCTCTTTGGTTTTAAAGCAATTCAAAGAGATGATAACTTTCTTTTGAGACATCAATATCCCTGCTGCCCTTTTTTAATCACAGATTCTCATGACTCTCTAGTGTTAAAATATGACCTTCAAATGAAAGAGAGCTACATTAGAGAAGCGTTATACTCTGACCAGTATAAATACAGACATCATTAAGGCTAAATGAGATTCCTACCTGTCCAAGTCTGAGTTCCTTTATATTTTTGAAAACAAGGGAAGAGGCCTGCCTGTCACATTTGCAAATTTGACAACTTTTCCAACTGAGATATTTTTATGTCTTTGAGCATGAATACAAAATTGCATCTCTTTAATCATCTGTGAATTTTAAGAATTAGGTGACAAAAGATCAACCTGGGAAATGCTATTTGTATTATGCAGAAAACCACAGTCAATCATGAGAAGCCTAGTGATCCTGAGGGTTTGCAAATGCTACTAGTTGGGGAATCCTACTCTTGAACCTGTCCAAGGAGGGGGTGGGGTGAAGAATCAAGTCTTAAAGACCTGAGTGTTCACAAAAGCAAAGGAAGAGAGAGCCTATATATATATATATATATGTGTGTGTGTGTGTGTGTGTGTGTGTGTGTGTGTGTGTGCGTGTGTATATACATATACATATACATATACATATACACACACATATACATATACATATACATATAATGTGAAGAAAACTGGGACTGGAAGCCATAAGATTCAGGTACAGCTCACGTTCTATTTATTAGCTGTGTGACCTTGAGCAAATGACTTCATTTCTCTGGATCCATTGATAAAATGAGTGGGTTGAACTAAATGATTTCTAAAGTAGATTTCTACCTGATGACTCTATGAAAAGCAAATAAATAATGAAGTGGGTAATCAACATGACATACATGAATGCATTTTTCAAAATATTTATTAATCATTTATGATACAGAAAGCACTGGGAATTGACAATATAAAATATAATACTCACCCTCAAGGAGCTTACCTTGTAATGAGAGAGACAACAAATATGGAGGTTGTTGGATAGGGATGAATATTTTGGTTTGGGCAGTTACTTTTTTCCTCACTGGAAATCTTGTGAGGTAGGGAGTAAGTGCTGCAGATATTGTTATGCCCATTTTATAGATGAGGAAATGGAGACTCAGGTTAAGTGGCTTGTCCAGGGTCATATAGCTAGTGTTTGAAGTACTGTTTAATCATGTCTTCCTGACTATAAGTCTAGTGTTCTATCCAGTACATTGTGAGATATAGAATTTGGTTTCTGATTCCAAGAGGATGTTATCCTGTTTTGGGGCTATTTCACATGAGACCTTCTGATATCATTGCTGTAGGATAGCAATATAATAACAATTACTTTCATTGCACTCTAAGGTTTGGAATGCAGTTTGTATATGTATCTCTCTTTGGCCTTACTACAACTATGTTACATAGGTAACAGAAGTATTATTAACCTTTTTATACAGATGAAGAAACTGAGGCTGAGAAGTTAAATTATTTCCTCAGGGTCCACCATCCAGTAGTGTGGAAAGTAGGATTTGAACCTGGATCCTCTTGACTCCAAGAATCAGCATTCTAACTACTAAGCTAGCAAGGGAGCATTCCTCCCAGCATATTTAGTAACCTGATGTTACTGATATTTAAGTAATTCAGCATCTGAAATCAGCTCTGTGAGGTTAGACTATAATTTTAAAAGGGATGAATAGCTTTAAAATATAAGGCACCTGTATCAACAATTGTCTGTTTTCAAAACAAATGTCTTCTACGTCCTGGTTCTATGAGAATGAATGCTCATTTAAAAAGGCTGATCTGCAGGAGATTCTTCTCAAAGAAAGTAGGTGAGTTTGAGTGGTTGAGTGATTTCAAAAGAGAAGAATGTGTATTCAGGACTCTGGAATTTAAAGATCAGTTTATTTTTCATTCTGTTCATGTAATAACTGATCTGAAGACCCCTCAGGAGAGGGAGGTGTCTAGTTTCTTGAAGGCTGTACCCTGGCAGGTGCCACCAAGCTGGAAAGATTTTCATACAAGCCCAGTGAATGTTTTTGTGTCTCTCACTGAGCTCCAGCATAGCTACAAGCAGAAAGGACTATCAGTAGTTCAGCTACAGGCAGACTGGTGGATTGTTGTCTTTTTTTTTTCCCAATGAAGAAATTCTCAGAATCTACCCAGTTCCCAAGAAAGAGGTTATGATATGTATTAGTAGATGGAGAATCCATACTGAAGAAACTTTGAATCTTCAAAATATCATCTTACTGCAGAACTGTTCTTATCATAGCATCATAGACTCAGAGCTTGAAGGAGCTTCAGAGACTACTCCAACACTCTCATTTTAAAGATGAAGAAATTGAGAACCCAGAGAGGTTCATTGATTTGCCCAATGTCCCACATGTTGTAATAAGTCTCAGAGTGGTCATTAGAACTCAAGTCTTGTGACTCCAAAGCCATTCTACCATACTGCTTCACTTGGGCTGTGGTTTAGTGGACTTAGCACCAGCCAACCAAGACTTTGTTTACTAAGCTTTTCCTCCATTTTGCTGACTTGACTTGCTTCAGCAGTGCGAAGAGAAATCTGGCTGTTGGAAAAGTATTACTTGCTGATGTGATTAAGTTCTTTTGATTTAGAGCCAGGGTTAGCACGAGACCAAATGTTGCATTGAGCACTCTTTATATTCAGTTAATTCCTTTTATCATCTCATCAATAGATAGCATTCACTAGTCATGCCCACCAAGGCTGCCTCCACTTTGTGGTTCCACATTTTAGATATTTCCCTACTTTGTCCTGTTCTCTTCAAGTCATAGTGTCTGCTCTAGGACATTGGGTCAGATTGCTAATACGATAAATTAGTTATCAAACTAGTACATTTGCCAATACCTTTATTTATATTTACTAAGGACTGTGGTTCTTTAAAGTTATACCAGTGACGAAAATTCAAACGTTTCCTCCAGTGCTTTGGGTGGAGGTTGAGGCACACTCTCCCCATCACCATCTTGGTTTTGGGGGAGAGTGGGCCCAGACTTAGCACAATTTCTGTGGTACCAAATCCAAATGTGGCATTGTGACTGGATGAGTCCTTCTGTCAGCCTCAGGGCAGTACTGGAGGTTACTCCTTACTCCTCAAGGCTTTGATGCTAGGCAGGCTATAATAATGCTATTTCTTCTAGATAATGAAATGTCTTCATGCCTTTAAAATTCATATTTCACCCTGGTGAAGTTGACACTATAATAATGAGTATTTTTTGATTAGAAAGTCTTTTCTTTTTACACCCCTCAAATGACACTGTCTAGTCAGCTGCCTATATAATAATATATGTGTGACTAACCCTGAATAAGCTACACATTGAAATTCTAAGATGAAAAAAGGGAGGAAATGAGCATTTATCTGTCAGACACCAAGCTAAGAGCTTTCCAAATATTATTTTATTTGATCCTAAGTCCAACCCTGCAAGATATCTTCATTTTATAAGTGGGGGAAGTGAGACAAACAGGTTAAATGACTTGCTCAGAATCACACAGCTAGGAAGTGTCTAAGGCCATATGTGAACTCTGGTCTTCCTAATTCTAGGTCCAGTATTCCATCCTCTGTGCTACCTAGCTGAATAATCATTAGGAATGTTGCAGAAAGGATCTTATCCAAGTAGAGACTGGGAAGGGGATCCCTTCCCAATTCTCAGATTCTCTGTGGAAATATTCTTTTATATACAGTATATACCGTACTACCATGAGCTGCATTTAAAGGAAACAGTTCCTTCATATCATAACTACGAGTATGTTCTTGAAGTACTCAGTCAATGTAGTATGACCATATTGTCTGATAATAGGTTAATGTTGTAAGGATCTATGATTTTGTCAGTATGAGAAACCAACCCAGATCACAATCCATCTCTAGCTTGAAAGTTATGTCTTAGGTCATCAGGATAAGTAGGAACCAGGTTAAAATGTACTTGGGAAATATTTAACAAAGTAAATGAAAATGCAGAAAAACATAGATGTTAATACATGGTTTTCTAAGTCATTGTGCTGCCACAAGGATCCTTATGTATCCTTATGTTTAGTGGCCCTTATTTCTATTTGAATTTGACACCATCTTAGATAGTTTTCAGAGGCTTAGAGGTTAGACGATCAGTCCATTGTCACATTGCTAGTAAGTGTCAGAGACTAGATTAGAACTTACTTCTTCCTGATTCCTAGTCTAGGATTATGCCATTTTGTCATACTGCCTCTCCATCATACAACAACAACAACAACAATAACAATAATAAGCAACAATAAAAAGACTTTAACATTTCCATAGTATGCAATAGGTCATATAGAGTTTTCCATATACAATATATTAGTTGATATTATTCCTATTCAAGGTACTATGGTAATGTCCATTTATTTCACAGATAAAATTGTCACTAGTTCCAATCACTAACTTTTTCTGCATTCAAAAGTCTCAGACTTCATAGCTCTCTTTATTTAATTTTATTTTTTAATTTATGGAATAAAACAAGCATTTCCACAACATAGTACAATAAAAAAAAAGATGATTGCACATAAAACTGAAAATTCATGACTTCCTAGCTTTCATTGGAAGTTCCCTCATGCCCCCCAAAAGGGACAAATATGTTTTGTCTTCTGTTAGGATTGGGGCTACAACAGTAACAGGATGAAGTAGTCAAAAGGAATATAAGCCTTACTTATATAGGTACCATGGGCCCAGATGAAGGTGCATTTGATTCCAAAATTACAAAGCAAACAGTGGAGATAAGATGAGGTGAGTAGGAAATGAAGCTCTTAGAGAACAGATCAGGTAGAATGGTTTAGGAGACTAGTACAGGCAGAGGGAACCAAAGAATGAATGGAGGGCCAAACTGAGAGATGATGTCTGAGTCTAAGGGATCTGTCAAGAAATCTCAGAAATGCAAGCTGTTTTGTGGAGAACACAAGGGAAGGAGTACAGAAGTGAGCTGCCCTTAATACTCTTTCCATTAAGAATAATATTCTGATCAAACTACCAAAAATTTATTTTATAGAGCTAGAAAAAATAATGCAAAGATTTATCTGGAAGAATAAAAGGGAATGAAAAGAAATGCTAGGGAAAGTGGCCTAACCATACCAGATCTTAAATTGTATTATAAAGCAGCAATCATCAAAACTACTCAGTACGGGCTAAGAAATAGAGTGGTGGATCAGTGGAATAGGTTAGGCATGTAAGACACAGTAGTAAATGACCATAGTAATCTACTGTTTAATAAACCCAAAGGCACCAGCTTCTGGGATAGGAACTCAGTATTTGACAAAAACTGCTGGGAAAAGTGGAAAAGAGTATGGCAGAAACTAGGCATAGACCAACATCTTCCACAGTATACCAAAATAAAGTCAAAATGCGTACACAATTTAGATATAAAGGCTGATACTATAAGCAAACTAGGAGAACAAAGAATAGGTTACTTGTGAGATTTATGGAGAACAGAAGAATTTATGACCAAAAAGAGAGAGAGAACATTATGAAATGCAAAATGGATAATTTTGATTACTTTTAATTGAAACTTTTTTCCACAAACAAAGCCAATGCAACCAAGATTAGGAGGGAAGCAGAAAACTGAGAAAGAATTTTTACACCCAGCATCTCTGATAAGGGCTTTGTTTCTAAACTATCTAGAGAATTAAGTCGAATTTAGAAGAATACAAGTCATTCCCCAATTGATATATGGTCAAAGAATATGAAGAGCCTGTTTTTAGAGGAAGAAATTAAAGCTATCTATAGTCATATGAAGAAATGCTCTAAATCACTATTTATTAGAGAAATGCAAATCCAAGCAATTATGAGGTACCACATCACACCTGTCAGATTGGCTGACATGACAAAACAGGAAAATGATAAATGTTGGACAACACGTAGGAAAATTTAAACATTAATGCATTGTTGGTGGAGTTGTGAACTGATGCAACCATTACGGAGAACAATTTGGAACTATGCCCAAAGGACATAAAAGTGTGCATACCCTTTGACCCAGCAATACCACTTCTAGGGCTGTACCCCAAAGGGAAAAGGACCCACATGTACAAAAAATATTGATAGCAGCTCTTTCTGTGGTGGCAAAGAATTGGAAATTGAAGGGATGCCCATCACTTGGGGAATGGCTGAACAAGTTGTGGCTTATGAATGTAATGGAATACTACTGAGCTGTAAGAAATGATGAGCAAGCAGACTTCAGAAAAACCTGGAAAGACTTGTATGGACTGATGCTGAGTGAAGTGAGCAGAACCAGGAGAATTTTGTACACAGTAATAGCCACGTTACATGATGATGAACTTTGATAGACTTATCTCTTCTCAGCAATGCAAAGATCTAAGACATCTCCAAAAGTCTCACAATGGAAAATGCTATTGACATCCAGAAAAAGAACTATGGAGTCAGAATGCAGATTGAAGCATACTATTTGCCCTGTTTTTTCCTTCTGTCTTGTTTTGTTTCTTCTTTCTTGGGGTTCCTCCTATTGGTTCTAATTCTTCTTTACAATATGACTAACATGAAAATATGTTTAATAAGAGTGTGTATATAGAGCCTATATCAGATTGCATGCTGTCTTGGGGAGAGAGGCAAAAAGGGAGGTGGAGAAAATTTAAAATTCAAAGTTTATGGAAGTGAACATTGAAAACTAAAAATAAATTAATCAGTTAAAAAATAATATTCTGCTTTGAGAAAAGGAAACAATACTTTTCTGTTGAGAAAAGCATTAAACCAATAGCTCACCAAAATTTATTTTGGGAAAAATATCGTTAATTTTAGGTTAAATATGCTCCAACTTCAAGGTTTTTGTAATTTCTTCCTAAATTGCTACTATATAATTTATGCTGTTTTCCCTTAAAAGCATTATAACTATAAACCTGGTGGAGTGGTTCATAGTACTTCCTGCTTCATAGTAAAACACACACTTACATATATACACATATACATATATACACACATATGTGTATATGTATATAGAGCTACATATCTATTTATAGTATCCTTTTTTCTTCAGTTTTTTTCTAATTAAAGGCAAAGATAGTTTTCAACATTCACTTTTTTGAGATTTTGAGTTTTAATTTTTTTCTCCCTTCCCTCCCTAAGACAGCATACAATCTGATATAGCCTATACATATACAATCACATAAAATATAAATTCCACATTATTATGTTGATTAGAAGAATCAGAACACAAGGGGAAAACTACGAGAAAAAAAAAGAGAAAATAGTATGCTTCAATCTGCATTCAGACTTCATAGTTCTTTTTCTGGATGGGAGTACTACATTCCATCCTGAGTCTTGTAGAATTGTCTTAGATCATGGTATTTCCGAGAAGAGCTAAGTCTATCAGAGTGGTCATCACATAGTGTTGCTATTACTGTGTACAATGTTTTCCTGGTTCTGCTCACTTCACTCAGCATCAGTTCATGTAAGTCTTTCCAGGTTTTTGTGAAAACTGCCTGTTCATCATTTCCTATAGAACAATAGTAATCCATTATATTCATATGCCAAAACTTGTTCAGCCATTCCCCAACTGATGGGCATCCCCTCAGTTTCCAATTCTTTGCCACCACAGAAAGAATTGCTATAAATAGTTTTGTACATGTGAGTCCTTTTTCCCTTCATAATCTCTTTGGGATACAGACCTAGAAGTGGTATTGCTGGATCAACGGGTACACACAGTTTTATAGCACTTTGGGCATAGTTCCAAATTACTCTCCACAATGGTTGGATCAGTTCAAAACTCCACCATATTTGTAGTGTTCTTGAAAAGAACCTAGAAAGGTATCCCTCTCTATTTCCTCTCTTTCTGGATGCATTTCTTCTGTGGTATTTCATACAAAATGCCATCTTTCTTCCTCTAGTGGCAAGTTCAGTATTAAATCTAAATGATCTAAACTTAGGTAAGTACTTTTGATGCACTACCCATTATTTCACTTAATACGCTCTCAAGTGTGATTTGAGAAGAAGAAAAAGAAAGTGTCTTCATGAGCATGGTAGCAAAAGAAGAGTAAGCCTTAAGCTGTAGCAAGCATTAAAGAGTACATTTTTTATTTCACGAATTCCATTCCTACTGTGCGTAAGGGGGAAATTCAAGTTAGCTACCTGTATAGCTTGAAACTTTAATTATGCAGTATATACATTAAATTCCCTTTATGACCCTAGAGACTGAAAAATTTACTGCCTAATTAGTTGGTGCCAAAAGATGGAAGCCAACTTTCAGGTAGTAGCATAGGCAACAAAGGAGTCCCCAAACGGCTTAGCTCTGGTTCCACTTACCTTGTCTCTTTCTTCCCCATCCTTCAGGAGGCCATTCAGTGGCCTCCAACTCATACCAGCCCACTCCACTAGACTGGGAAGTCAGTGATTCCACCAAGGCAGGGTCTCTGGCCAGGGCAGCCAAGCCTAGGAGGGCAAAAGAGAGTCCTGAAAGCAGCAAAGAAAAGGAAGCCCCATAATCTCAGAGACAGTCAAAGCTGGCAG
Organism: Phascolarctos cinereus; assembly: GCF_003287225.1. Classification (NCBI taxonomy): domain Eukaryota; kingdom Metazoa; phylum Chordata; class Mammalia; order Diprotodontia; family Phascolarctidae; genus Phascolarctos; species Phascolarctos cinereus. The sequence goes on from NW_027555625.1 coordinate 169,819,123, forward strand.
TGAAAGCTTCTCCCTAGGAAAAGGGTGTTCTTTTCTCTGGGTCCACTGTCATCCTCTGCTTAATGAGTCATTTTCAATGTCCTAAAAGGCAGTGATTGTATTTCTCCAGGCTAAGAAAGAATTAGGATGGGGCTATAGGAACATGGAACTTCTCTGTGAGGAGAGAAGAGTGAGAAAGCAAAGCAGAAATCTATTAAACCTATTACCTCAGGAGCATGAGATGGAGTGGAAAGGGCACCTATTTTGGAGGCAGAGCAATGGAGGTTTGAGTTTTGATTTTCCTCTTCACTGTCTTGTAAGCACTGACAAATAACCAATCTGAATCTCAATTTCCTCATCTGCTGGAAGCAGTGAAATGGTTAGAATATTGGACTACCTGAATTTTAATCCCATCTCAGCCAGTAACTGTGTGACCATGGGCAAGTCCCTTAACCTCTCTCAATCTCAGTTCTGCTGCAAAATGAGGCAAGTAGTAGCACTTATTGTGTTACTGTAAGGATCAAATGAGATAACATATGTAAAGTGCTTTGCAAACCTTAAAGTGTTATATAAATGCTAATGCTAGTAACTTCCCTCCATTGACTACCTCCAATTTATCCTGTATATATCTTTCTTGTATATAGTTGTTGGCATTTTGTCTTCCCCATTAGACTGTGAGGTTTTTTTATTTGTTTTTTAATACTTCCCCCAAGTTAAAGACAATTTTTAACAGTCATTTTTTTTAAAAATTGAGTTCCAAATTTTCCTTCTCTCTCTCTTACCTCCTCTCTCACTGAGACAGTAGCATTTTGATATAGGTCGTCCATGTTCAATCATGGAAAACATGATGCCATTTTATAGACTGTGAGCTTATGAAGAATAGGGATTGTCTTTTACTTTTTTGAGGTTGGATTTTTTTTTTGTATCTCCAGCACTTAGCACTGTGCCTGGCACTTAGTGAGTACTTGAGAAATGCTCATTGACTGACTAGCTATTATTACTGGGAAAGCATGGATAAATAAGGATACTTACATTATCTAAATCCTGTGAAGAGAGTGGTTAATGGTATAAATATGAGTTGTCATCATTAGGTGAGCTGACCCCAGAAGAAGGTTCCCAGGTAGCACACTCTCAAAAGTATCTTGTCTTAGGCTGGTCTGAAATTGTTCAATTCATAATTTGCCTGAGATGTCAGTCATAAAATAAAGATAGGGTGAGAAGATAAAAGGGCTGAGTCCACAAGGACCAAGCCTCTAGTATCTGCTCTATAATAACTAGCTCTGTGCTATTGGACGAATTTCTTACCCTCACTGCATTTCTGTTTCTTGAACTGTAAAACAGAGATCGTGATGCCTTCCCTCACTATGCATAACCAGAGAGTTATTGGAATCTAATTTTTAAACATCTATTGTATATGAAATATAAAGGGGGGAGGCTACAAAATAATGTGGTACATATTCATTGCCTTCTAGCTGACCATCTAGTTGAAAACATAAGGAACTAAATAAGGTAGCATGGGATTAATTTTTTTTTCAGTTGGTGGTATACATAGATAGAACAGTGACATATAAATCCAAAGACAGGAGAATAGATGTGATGTGAAGTTGTCAAAGAAGTGTTTGTGGGGAAAGAAACCAAATTTTGTCATGAGTATTGAAGTTTGTGAAAGTAGTTATCTCTAGACAATGAGTTTTTACGCTGGGATCCATAGACTCATTTCAAAGGGTCTGTGAATGTGGGTGGGAAAACATTCCATCCTTATTTTTACTAATTTCTAACTGAAATCTAGCATATCCTTTAATTATCAATGTTAGCAATAAATAGCATTCTGAAAAGGAGTCTATAGACTTCATCACACTGCCAGAGGGCTCTATGATACATACACAAATAGGTGAAGAATCTTTGCTCTAGACAGATGCAATGTGCTATTTTTATAGTGCATTCAAAAGTTAAATATTAATAATTTTTATATTTTCACAATGTTGAGCACTTTTACTTGTTCTAACACCAGAAAAGAACTGAATGTTAAGCATTAACCATTTCTTAGATGAAATCCCTTTAATTTAATTTAATTTAATTTATTTTTTTTTCTTTTTGGTGAGGCAATTGGGGTTAAGTGACTTGCCCATGTTCACACAGCCAGTAAGTGTCAAGTGTCTGAGGCCGAATTTGAACTCAGATCCTCCTGACTCCAAGGCTGGATCTGGAGCTCTATCTACTGCATCATCTAGCTGCCCTAAAATGAAATTCTCTCTTTTTTTTTTTTGAGGCAGTCAGGGTTAAGTGACTTGCCCAGGGTCACACAGCTGGCAAGTGTCTGAGGCTGGATTTGAACTCAGATCTCCCTGACTCCAGCGACAATGCTCTATCTACTGTACTGCCTACCTGCCCATGATGAGATCCCTTTCAGAATTAGAACATGTTATAGAAAATAAGTACTTTGCCTTTTTTTAAAATGTCATGTTTCTTTTCCTACAATGGATCAACCAAACGTTTAACAAAATAATTTTGCAAGCTGCTGCCAAAAGAAATATACACCAGCTCTCTGGTAAAACAACACATTCTAGTTTCATCCTAAGCCAAAGTTAATATTAAGCAATATGTTTTTACTTATACTCCCTAAGCAAGCATTTGATGTTATCACAATATCATTTCAATATTTTTTGAAACACAAGATAATCAAATACATTGTCAGCTGGTACTCCAAACACCAAACACCATTTAAAATAAACTCTCATGGCCTTTTCATCAGTACCTCTCCATCCAGTAATAATTGGAAGTGAAGTTTCAGAATGGTAAGCCTCTCACCTACAAGCATGGGTAGAGAGTAGCATGGGACCAATTCACATTAATGGCCTCTTTGCCCCAGTAATTTGACCCACTTGGGAGACACTTCTGTATCTGTGTAGACATACGGATAAATAGGTGTTCACAAGAGAAGCCCACCTTTGTTGAAACATAGAAAATGCATGGAGCTCTGTGAAGGAACAGAACTCCTAGCCTGAGAACTTGAGGAAAGGAGCAGACCAGTTACCAAATGGAGTAGGGTCAGAGTTCTCTAGGAACAGAGCTCTAAGGAAAAGTCATTGACAATATCAGTGCCTAGAGTAATTTTTCTTAGAAACCTTTTGAGAGGTGCTACGGAAAGTAGAATGGCCTCCAAGCTTTGAGTTACTTTCAGGGTCTTGATAATGACCACTATACCTATAATTCCCAAAAGGTATAGCTCTGCTAAATTGGTTGGAACAGCCCAACAATGCTGTGCATTTGAGACATTTTAGGGCAATGGAAAATGTATTTGTTTTAGGAGTTAGGATGCTTGGATTTTAGTCCCATGTCTTCCATTAACCAGTTGAATAAACCCAGTGAGCAATTTACTTTCTCGTGTGGGCCTCAATTTACTCATCTGTAAAATGAGTGTGTTGGGTCAAGTTGTCTCCTCAGTCACTTCTAGTTTTGAAATGTTGTAGGTCTATGGATTCTATATTTACACTCATGAAACTAAGTGGTTATTTGATCATGGTAGGGTAATGTACCGCAATAGATTTAAGAGCATAGATAACACCTGATTCCTATCAATTGACAGGTACGCCCCTCATGCGTGTTATGAGACATTGAAGACAGGATCAGATTCTGAAAAATACATCCATTGCTTCATTGGCATTTTACTATTTCACCTGACTTCTTGCAATTTTTCAAGTGCCTGAGGATTAGCTGGCCAAGGCCCTATAATATTCCTTTTGTGACCTTGAGTAAGTCCTCCTTGGACCTGAGTTTCCTCATCTGTAAAATGATGGGGTTGGTAACTGATGGTCTCTGAGATCCCATCCAACTCTGGAGCTAATATCCTATGATGAATTATGACAAGGTCTAAAAGAAATCAAAGTTTGGACAAGTGAAGAAGTTGGAAGTGCAATAAGTGTGCAGGCCCAGGACTGGTTCCCTTGTTGATTATCGTTGTTTACCTTATATAGAATAAAGAGAAGGGCTAATGGTAACTTTCAACTTTCTGGGCTGGCAAATGTCATCAGACAGCATTTTTTTTTTACTTTTATCATTAAGGTTTTGGTTTTTTGTTTTGTTTTAGTTTTATGTTTTGTTTTTTATCCCCCTTTTCCCTTACTGGAACTGAGATCAGTTTTGGAATTCATATAGAAGTGCTTGCACAATACACTGAGACACAGTTAGGCACACACTTACCCTAGAGTGGCTAGCCACCTGACAGTAGTTACATATGTCTGTCACGCATGGTTTCCTCACATCTCCATCTGTTCATGCACTTGTGAATTTATACAACTGAATCCTCAAAGAAAGAGATTTCTTTCTTTCTCTCTGTCTCTGTCTCTTTCTGTCTCTCTCCCTTCCCCTTTCTCCCACTCTCTCTGTCTTCTTCCATTTCTCTCTCTCTCTCTCTCTCTCTCTCTCTCTCTCTCTCTCTCTCTCTCTCTCTCTCTCTCTCTCTCTCTCTCAACATTCTATGAATGTGGTGATTATGGTACTGTAGCAGCTTTTGCTGATGTCCCAGAACTTTTGTAAATATTGTAGGCAGATGGAGGCATGAGTGAGGAAGGCTAGAATTAGAACTTCACTCGTCATTGCATGATTCAAATAACCTTAATGAACACCAATCTGTGTTAACTGCTGCATATCATGCAAGATGAATCTAAATATGATTGAGCCCTTTTGAGTTATAAGCCCTCAACTTACTTGTTTGGTGAGATACATTGACCTTTCTTTGTAGGCTTGCAAAATGATTATTAGTATCTCTATTTTTGGTTGCTACATTTGTAAATCAGCACTTCTTTTTAGCTGAAACTGCCTATAAATTATATCCACTTGAAAGTTATATTTTAAAGTAAGTCTAAATCAGGAGTCCTCAACATAGAGTCCATGAACTTGTTTGTTTGTTTGTATTTTGCTATTTTGGTCATTGTATTTCAATATAATTGAAATATAATTACATATCTATATGTTAGACCTAATATATGGTAATATAATTATATATCTATATATTAGGCATAATATATATTATATATATATATATATATGATATGATAAAAATAATTCCTTTACAATCGTGCACTTAGAAGTCTGATACAAAAAGTTAAGAACCTCTCTTCTAAATTGAGTCAATTTTAATATTTTTAAATTAAGAAATGGTGAGAGGGGATATGCTTATATATTTTAAGAATGCACAAGGATAATAAATCTCTCTAAAAGACTCTGTGTTTCTTCAGTCCAGAATGATGATAATGATGGTGATTAATGACAGTATTACTGTGAAGTAGTTACTACAGGTGTTATCAATCACATTTTATAGATGAGGAAGAAGGAAAGAAGAGAATAAATGTTTTTCTGATGCCTACTAGGCATCATGCTAGACACTTTACAAATATTATCTTATTTGATCCTCACAATAATCCTGGGAAGTAGGTGCTGCTTTTATCTCTATTTTATAACAAAGGAAATTGAGCTACATAGAGGCTAAGTAACTTGCCCAGGGTCACTTTAGTAATGAGTACCTGAGGTTGAATTTCAATTTGTGTCTCCCAAACTCCAGGCCCAGATGGCTTTATACACTTGCCCACCTATCTGCCTAATTTCCTCTGAGAAGACTGGCACCTAGAACACTTACATGATTTGGCCACAGCTAGTAAGTATTGAAAACATAATGTAAACTCAGGTCTTCCTGACTCTAGAACCAGCCTACTTTCCAGTACCATATTGCCTGTCATTAAAGTGAGGGCATGATTGACAACATCTGAGCTAGAAAAGAGACCCTAGAGGCCAAATAGTTTATTCAACAGATTCTTGAAGAGTTTTCTATAGAATGTATTTTACAGCTTGTCCTCCAGCCTTTTCCTGAAGACTTAAAGTGAGGGGAACTCACTCACAGGATATAAGGGAGTTTCCACTTTTAGATACCTGAAATTGTTTGGAAGTTTTGACTTACACTGGCCTATATCTTACACTTTTTGGGCCCTTCAAAGGCAATCTTGTAATCCTTTGCATTCCTCACAGTGCTTAGCTCAATACTGAACACTAGATGATCAGCAAATGTTAGGACGAATCAGTGAAATTCTGTGGAGTTTGGGGGTGGTAGTGAATTATGAACTGGAGGTTAATTTTAACATATACCACTTATCATAGGGCTTTACATGTAAGAGGCACAACAAATAATATTCAATGATTTGATATTACCAATTTTACTCTCAGAGAATCATGATGATAATTCACACTTTTATAGCAATTTTCTTCACTGATATCCTCATCTAGTGGCTTATTGTGGCAAGGAGATGGACCCAGGTGATTACACCAATGGTGTGCAAACTTAGATTGGTCCTATCATGTCAGAAATATGTCTAGTACTGGCACAGTGATGGATTCTTGTCTGAAGACCAGACTACCCAAGTACAGAGAGGCCTGTCACCAGAGGGCTGATTGACTACAAGGAGACACATTTTTTTTTCTTTTTTTCCCTAAGCAACTCACAGAACTAATTTGCTCAGGCTTACATGTAATTCTTAAAAAAAAAAAAGTTTTCCAAAAAGGAGAAAGAATACTTCCATATATTATCATGCACTTCCTATTCAAATTCCTTGATTTATATTCAGAATGGGATCTCAAGATCTCACATAAGATTTGAGAATAGACTTTATATTTGTTATGGGGTTGTGGTTAACAGAAATAGGGGAATGGACTGGAGGAGGTATTCTGGGGGTAGTGTTTTTCCCCATGTTCAGCCTTGAAATAAAGCTCAAAAAGGAATGTTTCAACGCAGATGTGCTTTAAGCAAACAACAATAAAGCTCAGGATAAAAAAAGAAAACTATCTTTAAAATGGCAGAAAGTACCTTCAGCATCATCCCCAGAAAATAAAATAAAATTCCTAAAGCTTCCATGGCACCAGAAAAAAAAAAAGGGTTTACTGATGGATTGATAGGAAAAGAGCTGTAAACTGCCATGGGTGGAACATATTGTTACAAAACTACTCTAAGTTTAAAAGGAGAGAGAGAGAGAGAGAGAGAAGAGAGAGAGAGAGAGAGAGAGAGAGAGAGAGAGAGAGAGAAGTGAAATGGAAGGAAATGTAACCAGCCCACCAGTCCAGTAGTAGGATTGAAGAGTAGGGTCAAGGCTGAGATTAGAATTAGCCACCAGACTTGTGTGATGGGTTTAGAATGGGACATTAGAGTTTGGGCTGTTGGCTGATTCCTTTGTCTTTATTATTCAGCAGCATTCTTCTGGTAATAACATATATTGTTCAATTGAATGGACACTACTATGAAGAAAAAGGAAGGAAAGGTATTAAGCATTTATATAACACCTAATAAATGCTAAATTATTTATAAATAATTTCTCATTTGATCCTCACAACAACCCTAGGAGATAGGTGCTGCTGTTATCTCCATTTTGCAGTTGAGGAAACTTAGGCAAAAAGTAGTTAAGTGGGGCGATGACAAGATGGCGGAGTAAAAGCAGTGACTTGCTTGAGCTTTCCCCCAAACTCCTCCAAATACCTGTAAAAAATGGCTCTAAACAAATTCTAGAGCAGCAGAACCCACAGAAAGACAGAGGGAAACAATTTTCGAGCCCAAGATAACCTGGATGATTGATTAGAAAGGTCTATCAGGCCAGGCCAAGAGAGGAACGCAGTTCACCATGGGTGCGCAGGCAAACCAGGCCTCAGCGAACCTGGAGCAGCCTTCAGAAGAATGGATCATGGGCAGCTATGGTAGTTTCCAGACTTCTCAACCCACGAATGCCAAAGACAACTTAGAAGGACAGTAAGAAAAGTCTGTGACCATGGTGAGAGAGATCCTCGGTCCCAACCCCAGGCCCGACTGCAGCTCCAGAGAAGCAGCTGCTTCCTTAATTTCTGGGCCACAGACCCGGGGGGAGTCAAGTGGCTGATCAGAGGAGGATTGGTTTCTCAGTAGACCTCTCAACCTCTTTGACTTTATCATAGAGCTATAGAATCTCAGATTTAGATAGGGGCCTCAAAGGCCAACATGTCCCTGAAAAAAAATTCCCTTTATAACACCCAAGAGGCTATTCACTTTGTGCTTGAAGGCCTCATGTGAAAAGGAGCTCTATGTAACTAAAAGCATTCTTCTTTGGGATAGTTCTAATTATTGGGATGTTTTGTTTCTCTTTTCTTTCATTGATCAGAAATCTTTATCTTCTTAGCTTCCACATGTTAGACCCATGGTCAAAAGCAGAAGAAATCTAATCCCTCTTGACAGCCCTCTGATCCTTCAAACTGTCCCCTGTAAGTCTTCTTTGTATCCAGGCTAAATATCCTAAGTCCTTGCAACTGATCTTAATAATCTGTGATTCCAGGCCCATTCACTATGGTGTTCACTCTTCTCCGGATATTCTAGATGGTACCCACACCCAAACTAGACGCTCCAACTCTAATCTGACCAAGATGGAGTAGAGATAGACGACTGACTTCATACTTGCTACATTTGGAGATCCCTTCTATTCTTCCAATATTTTATTACTCATCCAGTTTTAGCTTGCTGCCACTTAACAGCCTGTGCTTCAGACAAATGTTTTGGTAGAAAAAATGATTTTCCATTTTTCCTTTTCAATCATTTCCTCTTACAACCCTTTAACTCACCCTTACTCTACATACAGAAGAACTTTGTTACTGTTCAAAGCACCATTATATAGTATTGCTAGAGGCTGTGTAGGCAGACTTATTCTGCCCGAGCTTTACATTTCCTTACTCCTAATTTAAATATCCCAATGGTATTATTTTCTAATTGAGATTTTCTTTATACACCTCAACTTGATTGGCATAGCAACCAGCAGGAGCAACTCACAATCAGGAAGAAAAGATTGAACTTTCAATTCAAGACTTAAGTATATTTGGCCTATCATTTCCTTAGCATTTGTTCTCAAGTAAATATGTGCAAACTACCTCTTTACAAATGCTTTTAATGTGATGATTGCTATCCTGGTGACTGAGTCCACTATAATCTCAAGTTTTTTCAAATAACTTAAAATATTTTTCATTAAGAAGGAGTATGGTGGATTGTAAGAAACTTTGGACGTTGATAAAAATCTGACTTTGAGTCCTGTTGCTGATACTTATTCCTGGCACAGAGGTCACAAGTCACTTCTCCTGTTGGAACCCTAGTGTCCTATCAAACAAGCTGATTATGTAGAAGTTGTTTTGTCAATAGCACTATACAAACATTATTGTCATCTTTGGCATGTATAGTAGAAAGAGTGCTGGATTTCTAGTTCACATCCCAATTTTTGGGATCTCAAGCAAGTCATTGAACATCTCTGGGCTTCAGTTTCCTAATTCTGATTAGTGAGGGACTTGGATGAGATGGTTTGTTGAGGCTCTTCTAATTTTCAATTCTTGATCTTCTGATAACTGTCCCACCTATCAAATTTCCTGTTTTCTTCATTTTCATCATTCTTTCAGCCAACTGGATTTGAAAATTCCCAGTTTGTCCTCATCTTGCACTCTTCCTTCCATCTCACCTGCCATATCTACTCCAAGGCAAGTCCTGCTGATTCTAACTCCACAGCATCATTGGTATGCCCTCCTCTTCATCCCTACCACCATAATACAAGTCCAGGACTCATCACCAACTCTCCTTAACCCAGCTTTTAGAACAACTTCTTACATGGCCGCTATTTTTTTTCTAATTTATTTGTTCGTGTTTGCCAGAATGATCTTGTTAATGGTGTTATTCAATTGTTTTCAGTCATGTCTGACTCTTCAGGACCCCATTTGGGGTTTTCTTCGTAAAGATACTGGAATGGTTTGCCATTTCCTCCTCCAGTTAATTTTATAGATGAGAAAACTTAGGCAAATAGATTAAGTGACTTGCCCCAGATTACACAGTTAATGTCTGAGACCAGATCTGAACTCAGGACCTACTGCAGCACCAACCTGCCCAATCTTGTGAAACTATTGGTCTGTCTCCTCCCTAATTTGGTTCTAATTTGCCTCCCTGGCCGGATTTCACATCGTTCCCCTCATACACTCTATTTTCTAGTCAAAATGGACTAATAACTTTTTCCTAATTTCATCCTGCCTTTTCTGACCAATGTATGTTCAATGCAAGTTATCCAGTATGCCTAGAATGTATTTCTTCTTTACTTCTACCGGATGAGTACCTTTATGTTACAGTGGATAGAGCTCAGAAGCCAAAGTCAGGAAAAATCTTTGAGTTCAAATCTTAGCTCAAATACTTACTAGCTTTGTGACCCTGGGCAAGCCACCTTTCCCCCTCTGCCTCCATTTACTCATGTATAAAATGGGAATAATAATAGCATGCATCTCATAGGATTCTTAGAAAGAAAAAAAAAGAGATAACATGTAAAATGCTATACAAATGTTATTTATAATAATTAGTAGTAGTAGTATATGTAATAACAATTCTTATTATTACTGAAATTCTTTTTTCTTTGAGATCCAACTCATGTACCACCTTCTCCTTGAAGAGTTCTCGAATTACTCCCCAATTACTCCTATTCTATTCTTACTTGTATGTTTGTGTACATGCTATATTCCTCTTAGATTGGGGCCACGCCCTGTGTCCTTCACTTTGGTATCACTAGCATGGTGCTTTGCATGTAGGAAATACAAACTGAGTAAGTGTTGGCTGAATTGAATTAGATTAGATTAATTGAATATCATGTCTCCTGATAAGCAGCCAACTTGCTAGTCTTGGAGAGGTAACAAAATGCCCTCTACCCCAAAGTCCCTAGCTTCCCAGGTTGGCATATTGTCTGAATTTCACCAAATTATCCATACCTTTAAGCTAAGGAATCTTGGAAAGCTTTTTGTGCTATCCTTCGTGTGTTGTCAGGAAGAAGGAACAATTCAGACTCCATATGACATGAATACCTCAGTAGAAATTAACTTACCACAGAAGTACCAAGATAGAAGCACAGGTAAGGAAGATCCAGGATGCTACACATAGAACGCAGGCTTAAGTGGAACACTGTTTCTAAGTGGCTCTGAGAAGCTTAGGGGAGAATAGAGAGGTGGGGAGCAGATAGGTGGAGGGTATACAGCTACAAAGATAAATTGAAAGAAGGGCCCAGAGAGTAAACTTTTCTTATTTCACAACCTACACATGTCCCTAGATGTTTTAGGGGTACAACCATTGCAATATTCACCAACTGGCCATAACATAATATATTATATGATATAATAAATAATCTATATATAATTTATCTAGGGTATATAAATGTTTGTTAACAATTAACAACTGGCTTTTGATGTGGTGTATGATGGTGAGAAACAATGGCTTCTCCTCTTTTCTAGGGTTTTCCATCATGTTTGGCAAGAAAAAAAAAAGGCTTGAAATCTCTGGACCATCTAATTTTGAGCACAGAGTTCATACTGGGTTTGATCCCCGAGAACAGAAGTTCACAGGACTCCCACAGCAGTGGCACAGCTTGCTGGCAGACACAGCCAATCGACCAAAGCCTGTAGTGGACCCTTCATCCATCACACCCATTCAACTTGCTCCCATGAAGGTATTGTGATAGTGATGGTCTCTGGTTGACTTAAGATTTCATTTGTTTGCTTGTATTTAATTTTATCAACTATATTTAGGGACAATTGGGAGGCAGCTCAGCACAGTGGAAAGAATTCTCAGCTTGGAATTAGAAAGACTGAGCTTGAAATCCTCTCTGATACTTCTTACCTGTGTAACCCGCGCCAAATCACTTAAACTGCATACTTCAAGCATCCCCCTTTTACTTAAGCATGTATGGTTTAGTCCTCGTGTTGGTGGATGACATTTCCATACCAGAAATTCCCTACATTCCTGAAATCAGAGATCCTTGGCATATTTAGGGGCAAAGTATAAACATGGTAAGTGATACCCTTTTGAATGCCTCCATTATATATGATATTGAGTAACTTCAGTACTTTAATATCAATCTTTCCATAACTCAAAAAGGTGATTCAGTTTATAAAACAAAATATGAATAAATCCCTCCCCTGTAGTTGCAAGCCATTTAATACCCTCTTCAGTTGTATAAGATATAGTTGCAAAATAGATGTGACCTTTCTTCAAGTGGTTGTTTTAAAAACTGACTTCGTTATGTGTAGCTTCTCAAACTTACAGTGATTATTAGCTCATTATTGAATGAATATTAATGATATATGTGTATATATTTATATATACATGCACAGGTATGTATGTATATATATACACATATATGTATTCATACATAGGCTATCAAAGTTTAAAACTGCATTTTAAGACTTTTGGGGCATTATAAAGACATGTATCTATTCTTCCTAAGTAGCAAGCATGTCTGGGAGACATTTGTTATGCTATAGTTCAGAATTAATTAATAAATGATTATACTTAACATTCAAACGGAATGTGATCACATTAATATGGATGTTCTCAAAGATGCAGATTGCAAACCATTTAAGACTGCCTTTTTTAGGCAATTCTTGTATTTTCTCCCATAGGTTAACCACAAAAGGTTCACCTTTGTGAAGTGAGGGGTCTTCCTTATTTTTTTTTTGGACATCTTAAGACTCCCAGTGTGACATCTGGATTGTACAACAGTTTTCCTTTGCTCTCACCTAATGATCAGCTCTTCTCCTTTTTTAGGTACAATGTCATTTCTTGGATGCCACCTTTTTACTTCAGTTCTCCTTCATTGTTGTCTAATTGCTGTGTTAGTCAGGCTGCTCCCACCCACTATGCCCCTTTCTTTTGCCCACTGATTGATCTCATCTTTATTTCTTTGTGGGCTATAGTATTTTGTGAATCAGAAATATAAAACACCACCAAAAGACTATTTGGTATTAAAAAGATATGTTTTTGTTTTGAATTGATTTTCAGGGAGAATAAATGGCTCCATATAAAATCCATAAAATGTGTGCAAAAATATAGTGTGTACATATATATATATATATATATATATGTATACATACATATATATAAATATATTATATATGTGTAGATATTTACAAATAATTTTATCTACGTAACTATGAGGAATGGAAGAATTAATTAAAATTAATCATTTTTGAAACCTTGAGTATTTTTTCTTCTTTTATTGTGGGCACAGAAATGTGTTTGGGTTTTAGTAAGGGCAAATTTGGGCAGGGTTGAACTGCTCCTACAAAGGAGAGGGGATGTATTGTAAAGGTAGGGAACCAGTAGGGAGAAGATCGAAAGGTAGCAGGTCATTGACACTTCTGTCTGTAACTTGGAAAAAATTTAAAAAGAAAAGAAGTATAAGTAATCCTGGAGACTCTGAAGTCCAGTGGCCTTCTGTAGTAGTGGTCTGCCCCTGATTTTAAAGTTTGTCATTATGTGGTCTGGTAAGACACTCCTAACTTGTATAAATCAGAGGTAGGCAAAATGTTAGATTCTCACAATGTTTACGATAATAATGGACAGGAAAGAAAAATAAAATTTGCTGTGTCATGTCATGGAAGACTTATCATGATATTTTTAAATGACCCACAAAGCTTGAGAATTACTAACTTGTAGAGAAGATATTCATTGTTCCAGAAAATGTTGACTTCATTAAAAGAGTATGCTAAAAAGGGTGGCAACAGATAGATTTGTGGAAAAGACTGAAATGCCATTAATAGGACCTGTAGTTTTAGAAGCCCAATGAAATAAGTTTCCATGACTCAAAATCAATGAGTGTGCTAACTCTTGAACCTTTGCAGTAATGCACAACCTTGGCCTTACTTTATGTGATTGAACAAGTGTTTTCTAGTATGTACAAAGCCAAGATGAATCTAGTCTCACACTTGTACAAAGCAAAGTCATCTTCTCTCTTCTCTCTTGTGTATTTTATGCTCCAAAGATAAAGTCTAGTGAGGATGTTTACTGAATTAAATTGAATCTCTTGGGAGTGAGGAGTTAAGATTTGAGAGTCTCTGAAATAATCTGAAATAATTCTGTATCATCTTTTAATCAATCCTATTTATAGTTAATGGATTTTGTTTTGTAATTGCCCATGTCATGGTTCTTTGTTTCTGAACTTAGGTCAGAAATTCAGCTGCCCTGTAATGAGTTAAGTTTAGAAATCCAGCTCTCTTGCTAATCGCTGTTCTATTCTTGCATCAAAGAAATCTGTTCTCCTTAAGGAATGCCGGTGGACACCAGGAGTCTGGTCTATTATCTTCACATCACCAAGCCCTTCAAGAAGTCCAGTTCACTACCCAAAGAAATGTGGTCCACTGTCTCTAACCTCATAGGTAGACTCAAACAATGGATATTTCTTAGTCACAGGAGGGAAGGAGGGGTTGTTACTAACCTCTCATTCCCAGTTTCTAACCAATCATATTGTCCCCCATGCCTGAGCTCTGTAACCAATAATATTGATTTCTCCCTTCATGATATTGAGCTCTTGTAACCAACCATAATTTGTTCACCACCTACAAAGTACTGTTTTTTGTTCTGGACTTCCCCAAATTATAAAAGAGTGCTGTCCCCCTTGTTTGGGGTCTTAACTTTGCTGAAGAAGCTGAGATACTATTTATTGGTAAATTCATGCTTTCCTCATAAATTGATTGTGCCTGAAACTTTGTGCCTCAGTTTACCTTCATTTTAATTGTTATATCCCTGTGACATTCTTAGTGATTCTTCATAGCAAAAGATAGACTCACTGAGAATCTCATTGTTGTTCAGTCATGTCTGACTTTTTATTACTCTGTGGGCCATACTGTCCATGGGGTTTTCTTGTCAAAGTTACTGGAATGACCTGCCATTTCCTTCTCCAGTTGATTAAGGCAAAAAGTGCTTAAAAGACTTGCCAGGGGCCATATAGCTAGTAAGTGTCTGAGGCCATATTTGAACTCAGGTCTTCCTGACTCCAGGCCCAGTGCTCCATCCACTCAGCCATCTAGCTGTCTCATAAAGACTCCCAAATCCTAATTCCTCGCCCCCAACTAATTCAGTTCAGTTTGGTAAACATTTATCTTATAAATGTCTTTTATGTTCTAGGAACCAAAGATACAAAGATAGGCAAAAAGGAAAGCATCCTCTCCTACAAAGAGCTTTAGTTCACTAAAGAGATACAACATGGACATAAGTTCATATAATTTAAGGGAGAGAAAATACTAACAAGGCAGAGTTGGCGGGGGAGGGTAGGGGGAAGCAGGGAGGTAATCAGAAAGACTTTTTGTAGTAATTGCTACCTGAGCTGTTCCTTGAAGGAGACAAGAGCTTTTAAGAGTTGGTGGTAAGAGTGCAGGTCAAACATGCCACCTATGTGGATTCAGGCGGCAGATGACAAAATGTGTTTAGGGAATGGCTTAGCAGGACTATTTAGCTTAGGACTGAGAATGTGTGAAATTATATACATACAAATAGGAAAGTTCAGTGGGAGCCATATTATAGAACCTTGTTGCAGGTTGAAGATCTTGTATTTTTTCTTAGAAACAATAGGGAACCACTTAATATTTTTGGATGGGGGATTGCCATGATCATATCTGTATTTTAGTAATAACACAGGACCTTGTACTTTAGAATTACTTATTAATTTCCTAAAATTGAATCATAAAAAAGGATAACAGAATGGGTAGATTGCCTGCAGAAATGACCATATTTACAAAGAAATGTTTATGGAGTGTCAAAAAAGTTGTGGGTTGGGGTTTTTTTGTTTTTGTTTTGTTCTTATCACTGAAAAGGAAAATAAAATGTCAAAATAGAATTAGGCCTAGTTTGTCTACTATTGGAAACCATGCCACAAAGCTGTTTAATACCTAAAGAAGGAACCAGGGTTTCAGTTGCATGTTCTGTCTAACCCCATTGTCCTTGCTCAATTCTATTACCATCTTTGAGTTTGTTATAGGTTGAAAATAGACAACCTCTGTCTCCTAGCAGGACTCCCAATTTTATTATGATATTGAATTATACAAGATAAAAAGACCTGGCTAGGTTGTGATCTGCACCGTTAAAAGGAGTGTTGATATTGATGAGCTCATAGATGATTAAGTTTTAAACTATTCTAGCCCATTATTGGGAAATCCCAGAGAGAAAAACAGAATATAAAACAAACTTACATAATTAGAAATTAAAGGGACAAGGTCATATGGTTCATCTTTTACATTTTTTGTTGAATCTTAACATTGAATGTCAGTATAAACAACTAAACTTACTTAGTAATTTTTTACATTTAAATTAAATAATTTCCGTGAATGAAGCACAAAAATACTGTTTCATTTACTCACTCTAAGCATTATTTATCCCTTCGTTTTCTTTTACTTTCCTACTATTCAGCACTTTCCCAAGCTTTTACCCTTGCTCTGGCATCACTCTTCCCATTCTCAGCCCCCTTAGTGATCCAATGTGATTCTATACTATTGGCTATTCTTAATTTTTTGGCCTCTTGTCCTATCACTGGTTATAACTTATTGAACCCAAAACCCAGATTTCCTACCATCTTCCTCCTTTGCTCCATCACACATGCTGCTGAACAGATCTAGAGAAAGTCATGAAACTATGCTGACTGGGTCCATTATAAATGCATGTTATTGAATATCAACTGGGCTCTCACTGCAGCAAAGCAATCTTTGTACTGTTCTTTAATTGATTCTTACCAAAGTACTTGTTCCAAACCCTCTCTTCAGTCACTGCCACCTCATTACTACCTTCACAGCTGAGGACCTTGCCTCATACTTCACAAAGAAAAAGAAGCCATTTGCCTCTTCTCCAGTTCTCTTTATCTGATAGCCTACTGACATCACTCTCCATTAGTTCTTCTTTCATTCCATATTTGATGAAGAGTTTGCCCTCTCCTTACCAAAGCTAACCCTATTACATATACCCTAAATGCCATCTCTTCCTTTATTCTACACCTGATTGGCTCCACTGTCCTACCAACTTCCTGTCTAATCTTCAGTATCTTACTGTGTGCTGGCTTCTTTCCCGCTTCTTACAACTGCAAGCCTTCCCTATCCTTTAAAAAACAAAACCCTCAGTAGATCTTAGCATCCTTGCTCTATATCATCCCATATCTCTCTTCCTTTTCACAGCTAAACTCTGAAAAATCATCTATAATCAGCATTTCCATTTCCTCTCCTCTCACTCTCTTTTAAAACATCTCTTTACCCAGCTTCTGATCTCATCATTCAAGTGAAACTGCTTTCTCCAAAGCTGTGAGGGAGTGTTTGATTCCCAGATCTAGATGTGGGATCACTTAAGCCTCTTACTCTTTTCATTCTTCTTCCTAACTTAGAATGCAATCCTTTAGGGGCACCTAGGTGGCGCAGTGGATAGAGCACCAGCCCTGAAGTTAGGAGGACCTGAGTTCAAACCTGGCCTCAGACCAAGTACTTGACACTTACTAGCTGTGTGATCCTGGGCAAGTCATTTAACCCCAATTGCCTAAAAAAAACAAACAAAAAAACCTGAATGTAGTCCTTTATCTCAATCCCACAGATACTGACACCCCTAATTCTCTTTCTCTCCCTGAGATCCATATTGCTGGGCAGAGGTGTGGCTATTATCAAATAAACAGAAGAGATACTATAGACATAGAGGTGGAAAGAAGTGTGCCCACAGAGTTCCATTTTCTCATAAATTTGAGATGTGAAAGATGTGACCAGATTGGTCACAGTGAAGTCAGTCAAAAGATTTTCAACGTTAAAAAGAGTTAAGAAAGCCTATACCTCATTCTCCCTGCCTAAGTACCTGTACGAATACCACAATTTTCTGTAACTGACTTCACCATATAGCAATATGAGGAAAGGATAAGATCCTGCTGACCATGAAGATGTTGGAAGTAAAAGGTAGGAACAGAAAAGGCTCCCTGCTAACTCTGCCAGATGGTGAAAGAGACTTGTAAGAAAGTGGTAATGTTCAGATCTCCCTGCACACAAATAGGAAAATTCCTCCCTTTTCTCCCCTGCTGATTCATCTCGATATGTGTGTAAATACCCTGACACTTGGGCTAAGCCATGCTGGTGAGTAGCAGTGACTATATGACTTCAGTCTGCTGTGTTCACAGCTGTCCCTGTAGTCTGTAATCTCCAAAAGAGATTACAGTTAAAATCTATCACTATGGCCCTTGCCAACCAGTTCCTGGGTTCCACCGATGTCCTAACAAAAAAGCCTGGGGAAAAAAAATGAAGTCAGATATACACCTTCTAATTATTCTAAGAATCCCATAGATAGCAGAGTTTGTGTGGCTGTCATTTGTACTGAGAATATACTGTATCTGTGAGGGATATGGCAGTTTAAGCTGCACTTCCCTGATTTTTGGGCCAGTTATGTTGCTGGTCTATGGATGTTTGTTGGCCCTCTTTCCCTAAACGTATGCCAGGGAGTGGAAAAATGTTTCTTGATTGAATGAATCTTCCCTTTCTTTCCGAAGCCCACTTCCCTCCCTGAATTATTGCTCTGTGTAGCTCTCATGAAACAGGAGTTTGATTTCCCACAGGCCTCAAACCTTTATCTCTGGCTTCTACTAGTACTTATGTTTGAGTGTTGCAGTATTCTGGCTAGTCAAATATTTTGGTTTGAGCCAAGAAATCGCATGCTCTGAAGCAAGATTTCAAGGGCTTTGGGGAAGGAATGAACAGGATGGTGATGTTCTCCTTATGCTTTGATCCCCAAGGTACCTATTGGCAACTAGAAGCAATTTACTCATATATTTCTTTCACTCTTTCATCCCCTTTCTACTCTTTAGCTGATTAAAATGAGGGGAAAGTTGTTTAAGTAAATGCTGCAATACCTTCCCATATTCCTGTGTCAGACTGGAATTGTTTAAATATCTACTCCATCAGACTAATTGCCTAGAGGAAAGCAAGTGTTTTTTCTTCTTCTCTCTCTCTTTCTCTTTCTTCTTTCTTTCCTTCCTTCCTTCCTTCCTTCCAGAACTTCCCTTGTGTTTGTTTAGATAACGAAGCTCAAATAAAAATCCTTAAACCAAACACAACCATTCTGGAAAACAATTTGGAATGATGTGAGAAAATAACGAAGTTAGCCTTTTGATCCTACTACTGGGCACATTCGCTTTGATCCTGCTTCTGGGAATATATATATGTAAGAAGAGCCAAAGCATATACGTTCTCATGTATACCAAAATTCTCAGAACAGCGCTTTTTGTGATAACAAAGATCTTGAAGCCAAGTGGGTGCTCTTTCTCTGGGGAATAGCTGTACATACCATGGTATATCAATGTGATTCAATTCTGTTGTGCAGTAAGAGAAGACTCACCTGAGGAATTCAGAGAAGCATGGGAAGATCTGTGCAAACTGAGACAGAATAAAGTAAGCAGAATCAGAAAGACAATGGACTCGCTCATTTCGTTCATGTTAATTGAAAGAAAATTAAAAGAAAGCAAAATCCTTTCTCACAAGGGAGGGTTCAGATTAAGGGGGTAGAGAGTAGGAAATATATTCAGAAATGATTTTGAGGTAAAAACAAAAGACATCTTTAACATTTTTGGTTTTTAATATTAAAAAAGAAGAAAAATCCAAGTAGACTAGACAAAAAAGGTTTAATAAGGTAGAGTTCAGAATTGATTAAAATAAGGAGCTCTATTATTGTTCCATCCTAAAAAACAAAATGAAACAAAACAAACAAAAAAAAGAACCCTGGATTGTGGAGAGTAAAGCACATCAGGTTACTTCTGTGTCTTTAGGTAATAGACAAATAATGTAATTGCTTCATTTTCTCAATTCTGTATCCACAAACTGTCAGAAAGCAAAGAGAAGTCAGGAGCAAAAGTGCTTCTAAGAAATTAAGTGCTTCTGAAGGAGAGAAGTCCATTAAAAAATCAGTGAAATCAGAATGATTTCAGGAGCAAGTTCTTCTCTGTGGATGGACCAAAGATGATGGCTCCACTATCAGCTAGTTTCACTGATAAGATAAATGATATAACCTTTTTGACTAGGAATTCTCAAGATGAGTTGTATAGTCAAAAGGAGAACTAGTGGTGTTTTATCCAAATATGTCTCTGCAGCATTTTAATGCACTAGTTTTCTTAACCATTTGAGAGATTTCTGCTATAGTACTTGGATAAGGGTCCATGCAGACCCAGGATGGAACCTGTGAGCCTGAACACAGTGCCCCTATCTCTGGAATTGCATAGACTGGACTCAATTCAAGGTATTGTTTTCCCAAATCACTTTCTTTCTCTTATACTATCCCCACCCACTTTCTTCTGGGAAATCTCAGAATGTACTTTCCATGTAGATTTATGTCTAGGTTCTCAGAGGCAAATAACAGGTTTTCAGTTGTTGGGTTGTTTTTTTTTTGTCATACAAGTATTTAAGGTAAGAGTGCATATATTGGGTACAGGACAGACTTTATTCCGCCTCACAGAAAATTTAAAGTGCATAAAGGATCCATAGTAGCTCATAAATAATTGATACCGTTCCCTTCTCTTTCTGGTAAGCCCATCTTTCCCCATGGTCCTAAAGTATTCCATACCAGTATAACTACTCTGTAGTTCAGACTCCCTTCAGAAGGAAAATTAACTTGGGGCCACTAGTAGGGCAACCCCCCAGTAATTCCAGCGAGTACCATTTCATCCCAGAGATGATACAAGTGTTCAGCCTTAAAGTATTACCCTGAAGGCTTGACTTTCCTGGAAAGGAAACACGCTTTCCAATGAATATGCAATGTCCAAATAATCCAAGGCACGGGGGCATCTTTGTTTTGTGGAGTTGAAACCAAGAAAAGCAACAAATGCAGAATGGAGCGAGCCCCAAATTTCCAGTTTCTGCACTCTATAAAGGAAGGCATTGGGAGGAGTTTGGCATTTCACCCACCAGCCCTCAGGGGAATAAGTATTTTTATGGTGCTTACTGTGTGTAAAACACTATGCTAAGCACTTTTTGCAAATATCATCTCATTTGCCACTGTAGTAGTAGAGGTCAAAGTTCAAGTCTTTTGTTTCTCTATATTGTGACTTAGCCCCACTCCTTGCTGCTTTTTCAGCCTTCAAGAGGCTGGATGTGCCCAGGAACATACCCTGCTCTCTCTAGAAGGATAGATGGGTCTCAG